>NC_137431.1:10544476-11144476 GCF_964374335.1 Astatotilapia calliptera | reverse complement strand
TTATGTCCTCAGTTACTAACGACTTCTCAATCACAGGTCATTAGCCACTACAATGCTTTCAGACCCACCCCTCCTCGTCACTTTTGTAACCAAGATGACAGCAGCAGAGACGCTCATCTAAGTGGCCTCGAAACAGAATGAAGCCAGTGGAACTTATCAAACCAAAGGAAATGTCATGGCAGCTAGGTATTATACTGTCTGGTTTTGACAGACTGAGGTGTCTTGTTTGGCTGGTTTTTATGACTCACCTGAGGCCAATTTCTGTCTCCAGGTTCTCCACCTGTTTCGTCAGAGGGGTTTCCAGCGCCCCCTGGCTCTCCAGTTCAGATATGATCAGTGTCCGACGCTGCATGGAGAGATGACATAAAGTAAATGATTTAACCACATTTCTCTGCATCCATGTCACTTTAACTATTTTATTTAAAAAAGAAAACACTTAATTAGATTTATAGACAAACTCTGCTTTAATGGTCCCCAGAGGAATGTTTATAATTATAGCCAATCAGAGTTCACTGATAGATGATGGCTGTCTCTGCTGTAGCAGAGATGTTTACAGAGTTGCTATTAAAACTAAGAGTTAAGCAAGTTGGTTTTGCATTTAACTCGTGTAAATAAGTCACTGTGAATGGATCCAAAATGGACACGATGAGCTGGAAAATAACCACATCTAAATTGGATCTGGTCCTCATCCGGTCTGAATCTGTGGTTCTCATCTGTTCAGATGAGTTCAGTCTTTGAATTTCACACATTGTACCTTTCAAAATATTGTTTAACATCATTTAAAGGCCGATTTATTGACTGCTGCCTGCTGCAGTCTGAATTTAAAAGGTCACAAACATATTTAAGAATCATTCAGCTTCATCTGGAAGATCTCAACTGTGACAGACATTTTTCCATCATTGTGAGCGATTACAACACAACAAATGGTTGATTATTGATCAGCGTGTTACATGTTTAAACACTTACACAGCTCTGTTTCTATCTAGAGAAACAGAGTTAGACACTAAAGATTTTATCCTGAGGCGATTATAAATATACAGTGTAATGACAACTGTCTCTGTCCTTCTATCACTCATTTATTATTCAACTGCTCGTGTTACTTAAAAAAAAACTTTAGCAAACAAACGGCAAGCTAACGTGTTCTTGAGATTTCAGCGTGTGTAAAAATGTAAACTTCTGTAGCTTAATTGGCTCCACTCTGATCTTTGATAGCCACTTTGTGAATGAGGATATTAAACAGTGTCAGACAGCTGGTTCAGGTGTAGCCAGAGGGCAGAGTCAGAGAGAAACACCAAAGTTTGCAAAAGAAAGCCCGTCAAAGAGTCCGTTTCCACAGTAACCAGCTTAGATCTTAAACCCAGCTAATCCCAGGGTTATCAAACTCAGTGTTGTTAGCCAAACCTGGCACTGAAACAGGGCCTTGCTGCATGTTTCGTTTTCTATAACAACTGTACAGATGTGTCAGCTCACCCTGATTTTGGGAGCCGGCCTCTCCCCAGCCTCCAGCTGCTGTTTGAGGTGGTTGATCTCCTGAGCCAAAACCTTCCTGTCCTCCAGAAGATCATTGAGATGGCGCCGGGCCTCCTCCGTGCTAACCATCACCTCCACCTCGTTGAGAAACCATGTCTGATGACAGAAAAGGAAAACGGTTCATATTGTGAAACTTTAAGTCCGAGTTATCTCCAACACAAAATATTTGACCATTTCTCAAGAATCATGTTTTTCTACCTTCACTCTCGCAGCTGCTCCCTCCATGCCTTTGTTCTGGGCATCTTTGCGCTTCTCTGCTACCTCACTTCTCTTCTGTAGAGCATCTTTTAATCTCTTGTTTGCAGCTGCAGCCTTTAAGCAAAAAAAAAGAGCACCTCATAAACAGCTACAAACCTTTTCCAGTGATTCTTCAACCCTATGAACACAAAAATTTCAAATGGTAAAAAACAAACAAACTGTGCAACAGTGAATGGCCACACCTCTTCGGTTTTACGACGCAGGACGTTGGCTTGTTTCTGAAAATCTCTCTCCAGTTTAAGCAGCTCATACTGCCGTTTACGATCCTGCAAAAAAATACAAAATAAACGGATTACAGAAGTCAAAGAACCTCCAGAATAAACAGGTTTTTGACAAGAAAAGGCTAGAGAGTGCAACAACTGAAGTCATCCCTCTTATGTCTCCATAAGAGTCTTATCTCTACTCACCTTCTCCTTCAGCTGCAGTACCTCCCTGTCCTTTTTGTTCTTCCACTGCCTGAATTTCTCAGAGTCCTCTCTCATCTGCCGCATTAGCTGTGTACGTTGGGTCTTCATAGCCTGTGAGAACACAGCGACATTTGAAACTTGTGTCTGTAGTTACTCAAACGCTTTAAAGAAAAACAAAGCTCAGAGTACACGCGATGACGCCATGTGACAAAAGGTTTCTGTACTGCATGCTCACAAAGTGCCATATAATGCAGAAGAGAAATATGTTACTGAACAAAGATAATAGATAAACTATTACATCTATTACTGAGGCTGCTTGATGATCCAAAAATGACTCATCAGTTACATGGTGGCTCTCATCACATTGACTTAATTAGTTTCTGACTATAAAAACAATATCTGAAAACTCTGCCAGAGATTTTTAATATAAACAAAAACTATAATTGTCTGATATGGAGATACGATCACAGGCTCTCGTGTGTGATCTGCAGACAAATCAGCTGCAGGCAGCAGTTAATGATCCTTCCAAAGGTTCACAACTTGTGATCTTGTTACAATTTTAGCTTTCACTAGACAGAAAGAGAGCCTTTGTTCATCAAGACTTGTCATCATGGCTGAAGCCAAATAAACTGTTTGTTAGTTTGCGATTTTATGAAGGAAAAAGTAATTAAAAAAAATAAAAAATAAAAAATAAAAAATAAAAAAAAAGCTGCTCTAAAGTATTTCTCCCATTAAAAATAGCCAACACAAAAACGGTAAAGAAGGAGATCAAATTTTTTAAAACGAAAAGAAAGAGGTAAATATGACATAAAGCAATTCTAAACCTAAAATAAAAGCATGTATTGTATAACAGGCCAGTTGAGATTTGGATTGGTATCACAAGAACTTTGTAATGAAAACGAATCTAAAGAGATTTAAAAAAAAAAAAAAAAAAAAAAAAAATCAACCATCTTGTTTTCATAATCCCCTAAAGCCAAAAAGCACAATTAGAAATAAGATTTAACTAATAGCCCAGCCCTACACCCTGCTTTTACAGGACTCAGTGTTAGATTAAGCATCTCAGCTGTGGTTTATATCACAATTCCCAACTGTGTTGTTTTGTCTCATACTTCAATTTAAAGATCAGTTTAAAAAACAAAACAAAACAAAACCCATGCCACACAAAATATTCAACACACCATTAAAGGAAAATAAACCGTTACCTGTATTTCCTCCATGAGCTTGCTAACTTTCTGAACAGACGACTCTTTGAGTTTCAACAGTTTGGACTGCTCGAGAAGTTTCTTCTTCATGTCTACCAGCTGGCTCTCAAGCTCCTGCAGTCTCTTCCTCCGTTGCTCGCTGAGCCTGGGCGAGGATGGTGGAGTCAAGTCAGGTCAAGTATAAGAACCTGCACGTATATTACAACAAGCACCAAAACAAAGAAAGGGCTTTCCTACTTAGCCTGGTTGGTGTCTTTCTTTGCAGACTGAAGGGCCAAAACGAGTTCCTCTTTCTCCTTCTGCAGTGAATCCACAGCAGACTGTAGAGTTTGTACATTTTTCTGGAAGAGAGTCCGAAAGATTAAAATGTGTCTACCGTTTCATGATATTTTGAAATATGGCTTACACGTATTTGCACTACACTTTGAGATCTGTGTATGTGACAGCCTCTACTAATAAAACCATTTAGAATTTGTTATTCAAGTAGAAACGTCTGCAAAGTTTAAAAATGCCAATAATAAACTGTGACTTGGCAGTCAATAACACCTCGCTTAAACTTGTCTACTGTAGTGAGATGACAGTTAAGTGACTCTGTAATGCTGACCTGGTGCTCAGATTGCATCGGCTCCAGCTGGCTGTCATTTTGGCACATTTTTTTAACAAATGCTTCTTTCAGGCTTAAGACTTTGTTAAGCTCAATCAGCTCCTTGGAGAGCTGGGCTTGCCGCAATGCATGATGGGCTGTGAAGGCTTCTGGGGAGTCCTTTAGGGCAGTGGCATCCTATTTGGAGAGTATTAGAGTTGGAAAACATCTAAAATTACATCTGGTTCAGTCTTCAGTCAAGTTAGTTTGGCCAAGATAAAAGAAATGTGATGCTCCGCTACTCGTGGAAGATACGTTAAGAAAACAAAACTGAAAACATACTGATGGGGATCCCTCTGGTGAACATTTATTGCCATTCCCAGACACTTCAGGTAAATCCTCTCCTGCAGCCACTGCATCAATGGAGGCGGCGATGCCCGCACTCTCATTCTGACAAAGCAAACAAGGAGTAAACCATAACATTCAAGAAGAATATTCAAATTTAATAGTGGAAAAATTGAAGAATTGCAAAATAGTTTAATAACACAGCAGCAAAAGAAAGTTGTCATCAAATTTATTTAACCCATTTCTTTCTATATTTAACATCAGGCAAAGCTCTCTATTTAAAAAAGAAGCACCAATTTACTCTATTATTACTTGACTTATATTTCTTTGACTGGATTGTAATGTAAGAAGACATCCATACTTTGAGCTCCAAGATGATGTTTTGCAGATTCTTCATCACTTCAACATTCTCCTTGAGCTCCTGGTCCTCCAGCGTTTTCATCACTTTCTCCAGATCTACAGTACATCTGAAAAACCATTGGACATCAATGTGACTCAGTGGATTTGTTGACAAGCTGAAATCCTGAGTCAAATTAAAAAAATGAAACTGCTTTTTGTAGGAACAGATTTCAGCACAGCTACTGTTAAAGCTTTTTGAGACCTCTTCTAAAGCTTTGCTGGCTTTTTGCTTTAGCAAACTCACGCTGCATGGTGCCGCAGTTGCTCCAGCTTGCTTTGCATTTTCTCATTTGCTTGCTCTGTCTACAAAATAAAACAAACAGCATATAAAAACTATGATGATGCAAAACAGTGGAAATGTAAGAAAGAAACTAAGGTCAAAAGATCAACTGTAAATAATTTGCAACTGTTTTTGTTCGTGTCAAATCCAATCCTTTTGTTTTCATAAGCAGTAATAACAGGATGCTGCTGTGACCAGGCTCACCATAATGATCTTCTCAAACATGTGGGCCGTCTGTCCAGCTGCCTCACTCAGCTCTCTGCTCAGTTTATTGTTCTCATCCCGCAGAGCGCGGTTTCGTTCCAGCAGTTTAGTCACGTTCTCTGCACTCTCTGACCTGCAACAGGGGCAACTATTATGGCCTTTTGCTTTATAGGTGATGTTTATCCTGGCTGCATTTATTTGGCATCCTCTTTGAACCCTGAGGTTTACTGAGAAAGCTGTCTTACCCAGAGAGCACCGGAGCTACTCCTCCACGTGCATGAAGTAGCATCACCTGCAGCTCTTGGACCTACACCAGGGTACCATTGAAAACATTTGGAACATGCTTTAATCTTTTTCAAACTAAACCACTCAATGAAAAACTGCAACACTAGTAATTTGAGTGCTGATGATAATGAGGCCCAACACCCATTTTTGCACCTGTTGTTTCAAGCGGTTCATTTCTGCAGCTCTGGGGTCGATGTTGACAACTGGTTTATTTTTAATCTTGCGAGCTCTGTCAGCATATCGCAGCGTGTTGATGGTTTCCTCCATGTTGGAGTCTGCAGGACTGACGCAAGCAATCATCAAAGTGTGGCTGTTGCCTCCCAGAGAATCTGAGGACAAACACACATATACATGTATACGTTTACAGGGGTGCAGTTAAGTTCTACAATGCATTGTTACCACTTTGAACACCCGTAGCTTTTCTCCCTCAAATAAATAAAAACCTAAGCTTAATGCGAATCCTGTTCAAGGAGTCTGAAGATGTTTCAGTTTTTCATGGTAATGGAAGTGAAACAAGCAGGAAAAAAGAAAATACCACATACTACAAGCCCTACCATAGAAAGGCATAATGTTTGTGTCTGCTGAAAGTAGAAGCGGGCCTATGTGACAACATCTTATGATCATCTCAGTCATACAGGTCTTTCTGAAAGTAGAATGGCAGCCTCCACTTGCTGTTCAAACCTTGTTTGCAGAATGCAGCCATTCAGAACATAGCTGGCTTAAAGGCCTCATATGAAAGGGACCTTAAAAGTCTTGTTTCAGACAGTGGAAGAATCGAGGAATCACACCAAAGTCTGGTATAAGCTAAATAAGAATGATTTAAAATGGAATTATCGACTCCAGCAGAGTCCACAAATACAACTTTAAAGGAATCAGGACAAAATATATGACAGATTTAAAATGTTTTAATAAAATTGGTTTTGCTAGAGAATATAATGAGCAAAACAAAGAAACACTTAAAGAAAAAGAAAAGGGCAGCACATATCCAGTTTAACTCAAATTAAATTCATGTTTGTGAATTATGAGTCTTATTTCTTGCATTTTTCTTCAAATTCAAGATTAAAGGTAAATAAAAGCATCACCAATCCTGGACTCCAGGCATCTAAGGCTACGTTCACACTGCAGGTCTTAATGCTCAATTCCGATTTTTTGATCAAATCCGATTTTTTTGTCTGCTCGTTCACACTACAAATAAAATGCGACAGCAAACGCTCTCTAGTGTGAACGCTCAAAGCGGCCCGCATGCGCAAAAGAAGATGTCACACACAACGCGCTCTGTTTAGACCCAGAGCAACAGTATTGTTTGACTGATGGCCCTTAATATAAAGACTTCGGTCTTCACGTTTCCCAATTTTTGCTTTAAGTTATTTTGTTATTTACATAATAATGTAAATAACCTAATAATGATCCTTATTGCCATTTAAGAGAGGAGCGGTGCTTCAAAGGATAGCTGTAGATTTCTGTCAGAATCTGCAGATTATACAGTACAAATAAAATGTTTACGTTGTCTTCCCAACAGTTTCACTGACATCCACACTGGATGGCCAGGAAGCGTTCGCGATGTCTTCTCGGGCGCTTCTCTGGCGCTGATAATTGGCTTCAGTCTTGTGTCGGTGACGTAAAAGGCGGATTTAATGCGACTTGACCGTTCAAACAGCAGTCGCTTTCTAAAACATCGGATATGTATCGGATTCAGTACCACATACGAAAGTGACCCAGATCGGATTTGAAAATATCGGATTTGCGCCGTTCACACTGTCATAGCATGATCGGATATGGGTCGCATAGGGTCAAAAAATCGGATTTGATGCGCGTTCGCCTGCAGTGTGAACGTAGCCTAAGCCTTCTGAAAACCTAAATAAAACCCTGACTGACTTTGAAAATCCTCACAGTGAGAATGTATCCATGTCTGACCTAATGACCATAATGTAACATCTGGCCATCTACATCAAAGCTTACCTTGCAGCAGGCGGGTGAGCTTAGAGTCTCTGTAAGGAACAAAGGTGTTTTTCTTGCTTTCATCCCCCAAAGCACTGATCACATTTCCCAAAGACAAAAGGCCACGATTGATGCTGATACCTGCACATAAATATGGACGGCATGACCAGAAGTACTGTTATTAAACACAGAAATGTAGCTTAATACACCTTACATAGCAGCACATGTCTCCGTGATAATCGCACATTAAAGGCTTACAACTTTTAACTGATCTTGGTTACCTTCCTTTAAACGATCTCCTTCTGCTTTGGTTTTTTTTTGTCTCTCGGATCCAGCCAGATCCACAAGATGCAACTTTGAAACAACTGAATCAGCCCTGAAACAAAGGATTGTACAAATATTCAGACTGCAGTAGGCAATATTTTGGAAATGCCTGTTGGGTGTTGTAGAATGAGGACGTGCACAAACACACTAACCCAGTTTAAGGGAAAATATTATAGTAGCTTACAAAAGAGAAACACTGAAATTCTGGGCCCACCCACTGTGTAAATCAACAATTTAGCTGATACAATGTATCTAAAAAGTATTCACAGCGCTTCACTTGTTCCACATTTTGTCATGTTACAGTCTTATTCGAACATGGATTCATTTTTCACCTCAAAATTCAACAAACAAACACCTTATAATGACATTAAAAAACAAGAATATTTGCTGTTAGTTTTAGGTTGTGGTGGTGCCTTCTGTGGTCCTTTTGGTGTTGCTGAGCTGGTGAGTGGATTAGGTTGTTGTTGGTTTTTTTTTTTAAAGAACGGACTAGATTGTTGATTCAGCAACTTCATACATTTTCTCTCTTTGTCTGATGTATTCACTATGTTTTTATCAGGCTAATTTAGTCGTCTGTTTCATTTGTTCTATTTTGAAACTTAAACGCTTTAGCGGCTGCCTTTTGTGTAGTTTGCAATATTTGCCTTTTATTTATCTGAAAAAGTCTCATGTTCCTTAAGTACATCTACCCTGTTGAACTTATTATGGGAAATAAATATTTAAATAAAAACAAGCTGCTGATTATTTCACATTTTACTTGTGAGCAACGGCACATTTAAATCTTACAAATATAGTTATTTGGCTTATATCGTGATAGATATCGTTATCGCCTGAAATGAAAAAAACATATCGTGATATGAAAAAATCTCATATCGCCCAGCTCTATGAAAAACCAACAAATGCAAGTTCAACAATTGGAATCAACTCCAGATCTTTTATCTGCCTAATCTCTTAATGAGGCAACAAGCAACACCCGGTCATGAAGCAGCTTGTCCAGTTTCTTTTGACACTTTGACAGTGGGGCATTATGTACAAAAACAACTTTAATTCCTAAGCAGTTCATACAGTTCTTTCATAATACCCCTTGAAATAGAACCAAATGCCTCATGTTGAGGATTACATTAAAAAAACAAACAAAAAAAAACCAACAACCTGCTGTGGTGATGTACAAAGGCAAAATAACAGAAACATAGTGTCCAAAGCCGGTTCCAGTAAATCAAAGATTGACAATATAATAACAACCCAAGGCAAAGTTTTTACTGGACAAATGTTAAATTAAAACTGTAACATTTAGAGCAATTCTATAACAAATACCCATAACAGGAATATGAAAATGTACAGAATTCAAATGACTGTCACCTTATATCTGAGCACTGTGAGCAGGTATTCTGTGTCTATATCAGAAAAAAATGTTTGGACAATAAGATGAAACATGTTTTATCAAGGAAAAAGGGAGCCAAACTAACTTATCTGTCCCTCTGCGCTGTTCCAGTGTGATGGTGAAGATAGCATGGGAACGTGAAGAGGCAGCGTTCATGGCTGTGGAGCCCACGGTACGAGCAGAGTTTCCAAGCTCCAGACAGCTCACCATTTCAGGGGCAGAAAATACCTGCTTCTCAGTTAAGCCGACAATCTGGAAAGCAGGACATTTTTAATAAAAGTTCAACTAAAGATGGAGAAAAATGCACATATGTGGTTCAGGTGGGCTGTCAAAAAATTTGAATTTGCTTTTAACATACAAGTCACTCACCTTGATGCCTTCTTTAGGATCTTCCCGAATGCTGATAGCAGGTTTGTCTTTGGATGAACACAGCAAGTCTAATATTTCTTCATTATAAATCTACAATCAAAAGAAAACCTTAACTACTTTACTTTATAGGGCTATTGTACATACACACCACAAACCAAAAACATTCACCAACCTCCAGGTAAGACACTGCCAGACAGAATTCACAGTCTGTCCTTTGCTCCTTTTCTGCAAAGATGCACCTGATAACTCGAGGAATGACTCCAACAGATGGCTCGTTTTCTTGAGCCGTTGTATAGGTTCCTCCCATCGAAAAGGTCTTTCCAGATCCCGTCTGTCCATAGGCAAGAACTGTGGCATGGTAGCCTACAGTAACAATAACATCACATGATGGATGGAGCATAATTAGCTGCAAAATTATTCAATAGATTTAAAGGAATACAAAAAATAAACACAGCTATTTTATTTTTCGAGCCTACATAATCACGTCTCAGGAAGAAGATTAAATCTTAAGACATTCACTTAAAAAGCATCAAGTTAAAAGCTACCTTTGAAAAGCCCAGACAATAAAGGGGAAACCGCTGTACTGAAGACTTCTTCTTGTTCAGCAGTGGGCTCAAATACATAATCATAAGTGAATGCCTTCTCTGTGCCAACAATCACCTGAAACCAAACAAACATGCAGCAGTTTTTACACACAACATGCAATGTAAGTACAAAACGAAAACACAGTGTAGTTTGATTTTGATATATTGTGAGGCATGCCTGTAAAAGAAAGGCAGTTGAGCACCTGTGGCTCCCCAGGGACGAAAGTGAGGCAGGACTGACATCCCTCGTTGATTTCTTTTGGTACTAGTGGGCGACATCGTAAGGCAACTCGCACCGGAATGACCTTCTCATCCTCGTTTGTCATGATGCAATATTCCAATGAATAACTGCAAAACAACAAAATGAAGGGATTACCAAAAAAAGCTGGGCACTGATGTGATTAAAAGGCATGTTACTATATATTTGCAGAACAAATATGTTTAAAAAAAAACTTTATAATTTATACAAAATAAAAAAAGTTCTGAGTACTCAATATTAAGGCAGGTGGTGTAATAGGGACTCCCTGTATGTTCAAATATAAGACTTTACTTTTGCTAGACAATTTGACAGACCAAAAAAACGTCCTAGAAATAAAATAGAAATCTCTTCTGATAGTTTACGGTTACACACTTTATATGGCTGAGTGTCAAACATTTATGCGGTTGTCTTTTTTTTTACATAAGTGCTTATTTGTGAAAATGACTTAATAAAACAATGGGTGGTGTCAGTATCTAAAAAATTGCTCCATTATTGACTTCCTATGTTGCGACTCCGTGATCAGTCTCTGTGCACCACAGCTTTCAGCCCTTCTGGAGATTAATCGGAACAAAACAGAGCTGTGCAATGACTCCCTGTCCTGGTGGAAATCTACCATTTTCCACGGAGGGGGTTGTATCGTTGACGATAAATTTTAACTGTTTGTCTGGAGGACACAAACAGCAGCCATACTTTAAGTCCACTCGAGCAATTCACATTTCATAGTTAGCGGTGCTACTTTTCCAGAACAGAAAGCACTACCAAAAATGCATCAAGATAACTGTTAATTAGCTCAGCTGAAACCAGCGACAGCTTAACCGTAGCTAACTAGCGGGAGTTATCAGCAAACATTGACATTAACGTTACCTTTACACGTTTCCTCCAGAGCCAGTGTTTAATTAAGTATAGCGAAAACTACATTCGTTGGTTCTGCCTGATAGACGCTCTCAAATAAACATTAAGCCTTAAATATATCAAATTATTAACGCTAACTTCCTCGACTTTTTAAATTTTACTCAAGTCAGGTCCCTAAGAGGAGTTGTTACTGCCCGCCACTTTCAAACACTCAGCTCCGCCTCCTGTTTCTTCTTCTACTTGTAATTTTACTGCAGAGTCAATGCAGAAACGCAACGCTACCGACCTCTACAGGATAAACGGAAGAGTACAGCGTTAGTACGTTGTTCTGTGTTATCCGTTACACCCTTTCTCCTCAATGTTTCTGAACTTCGAAATATACTTGAAGGTGCGATTAGTAAATGAAATCCCTACTTGATATTTAAATAGCCATACTAAAAAAGTAATTAACCACAGACACAGTGAGGAAAGCACTAGAGTTTTACTGTCCAGGCAACAACACGAAACTCAGTAGCTAAGGTAGAGATGCCAGGATTAATAAACACAAATAAATAAATGAACAAAAGAATGAAAGCGCAAGAGGGGACTATTTGTTTTTTCAAAAAGACAGGAGGAATATAAGGAGAGATGGGTGAGTGACATAACGCCCCACTCGATTAGATGAGTTTTTCAGCCTACAATGGAGAAATGGGGGAGTGACTCTTGTCTGCTGGCTGGAAGAGAAAGGTCATTACGCTGGGAGCCAGAGGGGGAAAACAGCTGAGTCCAGATAAAACGATGATGACAAGGTTTCTGCAGGGAAGACAGAGCTAAGCTGACAATAAGAGCAGCAGAAACTGGGGCACAGATTCACATTGCATTTATGTGTTTCTGATAATATGCAGTAACGTATCATTTTATGACAGTAACCAGTCCAACCAAACACATCAAGGAAATTTATTGAATGAATGGGACAAGTGAGCACATAATTGGACCATATGCAAACTTTGACCTCTGTCAATACTTGGAACTCCTTGGGAGAAGCATAAGCGCCAATAGAGCTTATCCTCACCAGCCAACACAGATGTCTGACTCAGCCCCACCCCTCCTCTGACTGAAGCTCTTGACCTCATATCACATTTTTGCAGTGTGATTAAATGAAATATAATAACACATATCAACCACGGGCATGTCCTATATTCATCCTAAGAATTAGCCACTATCCTGCCATTTCTAAAACCCTACAGTTACGACACACTGACAGTGCTATGAAATAGAGGTATTTTGCAATTGCTCACCATTAAGTGATTGTTTTGCTATTGAGTCGTTTGTCACAATATGTTGAAGGAGATTTGAGAACCAATGAATCCTTACTATTGATTTAAAAAACCAGAAAACCCTGGTGTTGCCCCTATACCTAACTCCATGCTTATGTGAATCATGTTCATCATCATGTCTCCTCTCAGCTGTGATCTCAGAGGCAAGTGAGTCCTGCTGCTGTGGGAAATTCCACCACAAGGCGTAATAACAACATGCCAGACAGTCCCAGCTCCCAGGAATAGAGCAGACAGTAAATGAATGGAACAAAACAGCCTAATCTTTCCATTTATATTCACATAATGATTAGTGCAGATACATGTATTTTTCTTAAAAAGGTAAAACTGCAGAGCCAGTGATAAATTCTCTCAGTGTGGGGGTTACTTAAAGCCATCACGACCTTGACAACAGTACACGCACTTAGACTGCAGCTAGAAGGGGAGGAAATTCAGCCTGCTTCCCCCTTTCCTGTTGCAGCTTCAAAAGATAATCTGGACGTGGTGGATTGCATTGCAATGACATCACCCGTGCCTCAGTTCCAATGGTTACACGAACAGGGTTTCAAAGAGAATACAGTCTGCTCAGCTGCACTAAGCTATGTGTACATACCAGCTTCATGCTCTACTGAGCTAAAAGCCCCATAATGGTGTTTGCCATTAACCACGGAAAGTTTAACATATGATCAAACTCATTTCTGTTTCACAAAAATGTATTAATAATTAAAAATATGCTAAATATCTGTTGAGTTGAGTAAACTTGAACAATTGCCTACAGAAATAAATCACTGAGATGTCAGCGAGATTAACTGACTGTGTAGAGGTCCATGTGACAATAAGTGAAATTATATGTTGCCACATAAGAAAACACAAGACAATTTTTACTTGCTTCATTTATTGTGTAATACAATAAATGCAGGCATCTGCATTTTTTTTTTTACTATTATTTTTCTTTTAAAACAATTTTTTACAACTGTTTTGTCTGCGCACTTCACATCATTTTTGAGTGCTTTCAGGAACCTGCATAGATACAAAATGTGAGTATATAATATGACTACATTTATATCCAATGTTAGGGTTACATGTTTTTCCCCATAAAAGGGACAACAGAAAAAACTAGCAAGCAATTCAGCCAAGCAGGAAAATGGAAGCTTAGAACACTTAAAACCTGCAGTGCTCTGCACAAGAAAGCCTGTTTGGAGGCGAAAGCCGGAAAGGGATCAGTCAGCAGCACAGCCAACAATAATTAGTTGTACATTTTCAAAGAGGTTTGAAGCCTTATGCTGAGTCAGTCATGAGGCACTTTATGGGAGCGGTGTCTGTAGGTTACTGCTCTGATAAACAGAAATATGTCTGAACTTGACAGCCAAGGAGGTGAAGCCAAATCAAGGAAAATACTGTCAATGATAATATAAGTATAAGCATACTAATACTTTGGGCATAGGCAGCATTACAGAAATTGACATAAATTTTTTGGCTCTGGAAGAACCGAGGATGCTGTTGGGTTGCTACACTGGCATTGAACTGATGCTGACAGTAATATTTAAGGATGATATACTGATGTTTAATTTAAGCACATATGAAAATATTGTACTGTGTAATTATTCTTTTTCAGTGCTTTTGTCGTTACAGTTGGACTCTAAGGAACTTGACTGAATTTTGAGATTTATTTGCCATAAAAAACAAATAAAAAGACACACAACAAGCAAAGTTATATATGAATTTAGCTGATAATATTACTTAAATTATTTTTTTAAACTTTCTGTAGATACTATAATAATATTGTTTTGATTATTTTTCTTTTTTTGTTGACCATGGTTACAATAAAGTTCCTTAGAGTTTACTGATAACACAGCAACAGCAATTGATATTGGGGAATATGCCAGTGGAGTACTTATAGATTAAAAAACAGCCTTTGACACTGTTGAACATAAATGATTATTTTAAAACATACAGATGTATGGACATAAAAAACATGTGAGAGAATGTGAAATGCCAAACAGTCGAGGGTTAAGGCATGACACCTGGTTAAGAGAGTGTTAGTACCCGTAGCCATGTTTTGTAAAATGCCAATGTTGTCGTTAGCTCTGAATATAGCAAAAATAGTTATCTTATAGGCATAGTATTATCATAGTGTTATTATAGTATTATGTGTTTAGTAGCACAAAAAAGGAACAAAGACTGAGTAACTTTAGTTTGATGTTGCCCCTCTGCTGTCTGTTCTCATATTTAGCAGACGACAGTTAGCTGTGTTGAACCTGCAAAACATCATCTTGGAGCTCAAAGTATGGATTTCATCTTATATCACAATCCAGCACAAAAAAATATAAGTCAAGTAATAATGTCACCAAATGACTATATAATGTTAAGGATAGCAAATGTCAAACTAGATGTTGCTGCTTATGTAAGTGAAAAAAACACAGAAAAACACCTTAATCTGTAAGAAACTGCTTTCAGCAGCACCGTTTCCAGCAAAAAAGAAGAAGAAAGAAAATGCTTTGGTAAGCCCACTGTAACACAGAACAAACAGCTGACAGAAAAAAAGTCATTGGCTGCTGGAAAGTTAATCAGCTAAAAAGCCTAATATTGTTCTCGGGGTCTGATGGGACCCAAATCAGAGCTAAATTTAGCTCTGATGTGGCACAGATGTATCCAAGTAAATATGTTTTTCTGCTTTCATTCAACTTCACGTTTGTTGAATATTGACATTTGGTAAAGATGACAACTGTTAACTTTTTTAAAAAATTGCATTCATGTATTGTCTGGACATGGTTATTTTAGAATATAATTGATAATTAATTGCACTATTTCTGGGTTTTTGTGGGGGTTTATTTTGTACATTTTAACTATTCAGAGTTAGAAAGTTGGCCAAATTGTAATTTTGTTTGAGTCCCTCAAATAGAAATTGTTTTGCCATATAAATTTAGTAATTCAGCTTTGGTTAAAACTGAAATTGATACACTTAAATTTAAAAGATTCTAAAAACTGTTGTTTATTCTGTTTGGGTAAATGATAATACAACACATATAAAATGGAATTAAATAAATTTATACTGACAAACATACATCTTTTTCTCCTTTTATCAAACACATCTTTTGTTCAAATTAATAACAAACAACTTAAAACTGGGGGGTTCCTCATGGATCTGTATTAGGACCATTCTTGTTCATTTTATGCATTAATGACATTGTGTAATTTCCAGATCACTACAAACAATATTATTTGCAGATGACACCAAACTTCTATGTTGTGATAATAATTTGGAACAACTTCTGAATGCACTGGGGAAAGAGTTAAGTAAATTAAAGATGAACATTTTAATTTAATGACCTGGTTGAGCTTAAAACTGTCCAAACGCACAAATATAAAGAATTTGTTTCAAGTTAGACAAAAACATCACGTAGTATCATAAAACTATATATTTAATAAACAGGCTGTAAGAACCTATGGTAAATATTTCAGTATTACAGTCAAGAGACTAAAACTGCGGAATAACTGCACAGAGGAAACAAAAACTTGCATGTCACTGCCTATGTTCACACAGCTGTATAAAAACAAAAAACAAAGAATATGAGGAAGAGCTGGCTTGGTAAATAAGTGGTTTGACTTCTCTGTTTTGCTGAGTTCTCACTGTGGTCATAATGATATTACTGTCGCCTGTTATTATTGTTATGTTCACATATCTATGAGAATGTTATATTTTTGTTCATTTTTGCATCATGGAGTAGGTGTTGATAAGACCTACACACAGGCAAAGCCCAAAATGCTGACTTTAATTAATTTGATCACATCTAAATTTTGCATGTAATTTCTTTACAAAGTACATTGTAAAACAAATGTAATTGAATCTGGTCAAAGCATCTAGTTAAAAATTTGGTTTTTTGACTCTGGTTCAAAGCAGCAAATGGTCTAAATAATACTTGTCTTAAATATGACAGACATCAGTGATCCCCCTTCAAATGAAAGTGAACCTAATGGCAGGTGTATTTGTGTAGCTGACTGCAAGTATTTTGAATATACGGGAGTGAAGGTGCTAATTTCACGGTCTACATCCTTTATCACAGCCCGTAGAAAAGAAGATGTCCTTTCCCAACTGCATCTAAGCATTATTTCCCTCTGCTGTACATGCAGTGTTTAATGTCTACCCACTCCGTTCTTTATTGATATATTAATTCCTGACTGAAGGGCAGAATGGGAAGGAGGTGGGGTAAGAGAACGATTCAGGAAACACAGAACTCGACATTAGACGTGTGTGGATGTATTTATTTGTTTACTCTTCCAGGGTCCTGGATGAGATGAAGCCACGACATTTCTAGCAGCAGCAGCAGCAGCCCCGAGAGCGGCCATATGATATGTCTGTGTGCCACATTTCAAATCGGCCACTCGGAATAGATTACATTAGAGGCAGTTTCTCAAAAGAACGTGCATCGGTGTGCGTAACTTTATCCGAACTCACAGCGCTGTGAAATCCAGACACTGTCAAATCAGTTTACAGCAGTCAGTCGGCTCCTATGCCTTTTATAACTTGGGGGGCGTCGGCACCGATACTTTACCATGCACGCACGCATATACACATACACACGCATGGACGTCAAGAGCGCGCATGCTTCCACGGCCCCGTGCACTTCTTCTGAATTGCAAATCTGATATCCCAGAAGCTACGCATTATGTGTAGCAAGTGGGCGCAACACGTTTTCTGAATCCGGTTCCGGTGTGCCGACGACACCGATGCCCGTGCCCACAGACTGATCACAGGGCTTTTACCCGAACGGCACCGAATTGTAGCAGCTGAGAGACGAATGCGGGGCTCGTCAAATCCAGAGGATTTCTCACGGCTCACGGACTAGAATGCTCTTCTCTGTGTATCATGAACGGATGACAACCTCCAAACAAACCTATACTGAAAACTTTCAGCTGTCCGTTTGACGCGGGGGTGTTATTGAGATTTCGTCCCCCCTCCTTCTCACCAGATTCAAGAAAAAGGCATCATGCAGGTGCAAACTGTGGGCTAACGTTACTGATATGACTTGCTGGGCGCTGACGCGTTTCATTGTGCCATGACAACCCTGCATTGTCAGATGCCATTTTACTCTGCGCTATCCCAGCGTCTGGAATTCCAACATACTGGGCCTGTTGTGTAATTAGAAGTTCGTGAGGCAGTAGCAAACAAGCTGGTGCAATGAGGGGCTACGCTGTCCAAGACACTGTGCGCAATTTGTGCTGAAGCTTATGGGTCCTGCGTACTCAAGCTCCCGGCTTCCACTTGGAGAGGTGTGCAGCGGGGCTACAGCGCACTGGCTGTCGGCTTCACATCTGGACCGCTTGGCTACTGTCATCTGCGGCCTGTTCGGACCGTGCCCACCCTGAACTTGTGTGTTTTAAGGGGGACTGACTGTGATCTCCTCGGATGCGGATGGTGTCGTGTTAGGGAGAACGGGGGGCTATTAGGCTGGGAGTTGACGTTATAGGTGATCCACTGGAACACCGAGATCCAAAGCTGGACTGGCTGACTACTCGAGAAAAAAACTGCTTATCCCAGCTATGGATTTTCCGTAGCAAAGTCACGCATTTTTAAAGGCAACGCTAGGGTGACACTGCAGTCTTCTCGCCACATCGGTTATTTCGTCGTCCGACAAAAAATAAAAGAGTGAAAGTGGAGTATTGTCCGTCGTACGTATCAACGCAGTGGGATTTCTACGTCTGGCCGGCGTTCCCCCCCACCCTTCCCGCGGTGACGGTTATGGGTCGGAAGCGGTGTGTCGGTGCAGATTGTTCCAAGATGGCGGCCGGGTGCTGCGGGGTGAAGAAGCAGAAACTGTCGGGATCGCCCGGATCAGGGGGTCCCGGCGGGGTGGGGGCGGGAAGCGGGGTGGCAGGAACCGGACATTGTGGCTCGGAGCTGGGGATTGGCTCCTCCGCGACAGTTGCAGCGGCGGCGAACGTGAGCCGAGCCAACGGCCTGGGGGGACCCGGGGGTAACGTTAGCGGCAGTAGTAGTAGTGGTAGCAGCGGCACAAACGCTCTGTCCCCAGCCCCGGCCGGATATAATACATCCGGCCTCTCCCCGAATCTCAGCCCAGGACCTGGTTCGGGAAGTGGAGGCAGAAAAATGGTCGTTTCGGCGGAGATGTGCTGCTTCTGTTTTGACGTGCTTTATTGCCATCTGTACGGATACCAACCTCCGAGAACACCCAGGTTTACAAATGATCCCTAGTGAGTATTTTCTTGTCTGCTGTTGTTTGCTGCATGTCAAAGGCTCACTATGCTATTCTCCCAGAAAATGTATGTGGCAGCACGCTTCGTGGCTTCAGCTCCGGGTTCTGTTCAAACTGTCACTTCGAAACACCCTTTTGCTTCTCGTGAATATACACCGAAAAGCTCGCGAATACAGCTTGAATTGGCCAAGTTGGAATATCGGGCCTTGTCGAAGAGACTGTCTACACTGGCCTGTCGCTAAACTAGCTGACCACTAACGCTACAGCGAATTTGATATAGTGCTTATAAAGTAATCTTTTATGTCACTGGATAGAGTGAAAGGTCACTCTTATATTTCCTGTTGGCACTTTGCGAAAGAAACCGTTTACAGTGCTGTCAGACGAACTCTTTAATAACACTGCTAACGTAAGCTAAGGGTGTTTGCTACTAGCTTTAGCTGTTACCAGCTAGCCACTTAGTCTAAAATCATAGAGGTTTGAACGAAGATAACGTCGTTGACTTTATTTTAGTGTAACACCGATAGCTTCGTTAGGTGAAACATACGACTCAACGTGTTAACTTTTAATATTTTGTATGTTAATATCAAGAATATTTTAAGTCGCCCTGAATGAACTCTGCTTTGCCACATACTAGGCTTAGCTTTGAGCTACATTAGCTTAGTAACGAAGTATTAACAAGCTTTTAGGAATTAAATTAATGGTAAATATGCTGAGAACCTCGGCTACCATGACTACGAAACCAGCCGGCGGGTTTCACAGCAAGTTTTTGTGTAGTGTGGACAAGACCAGTGTAGAAACACATAAAAATACCCGATTTTTGGCACCAAACAACAAAGAAAAGGTGGTGCTTGCTAAGTACTTAGCAGCACTAATCTTTGCTTAATTTAACCGGCGATAAAAGAAGAGCAGTGGCGGCGTTAGATAAATAGAGCTAAAAGAAGCATTCGTTGAACGAGGTGTTTTTTGTATTAATTGTTTAAAAAAAATCAATAAATGTATGATTCCTGCGCCCTCAACCGAGACATTTTGTCTCCACCTTATGTTATAGCGTCTGGCTTGCGGTTGTTTAACCCAACATAAGCCTGTAAGACGGTTGTTTACATTGGCAGCCCTACCCAACAATTTCATTAACCATTATAAATATAATAGACCAGATGACTTTGAAATAACTTTTTGATCTTGTGTGATCATTACTAAAATAATGAGAAATCTTGTCTTTCCATTGTACTGTCACGTGACACAGAGGCATTCTTATCCCTTTAGACAGACAATAAATTACATTGCTGTATACATGTTGGGTGTATGCATGCTGTGGGTTGTTTGTATCTACCAGCTCAAACGTTCCAGTGTTTATGGAAATCATTACCTACCATGGCAAACGGTCCCCTGTACACACTGCTTTTTGCAAGTGTTTATTTGCATTTATTGTGTTGAATATGCAGAGATGCTGATTTTGACATCTTGACCTCTGAAAGGAAATCCAGCTTGCAGGAATCTTTAATGATAAAAGGGCATCCTCGAAGTCTGTCAGACATTTCCAAGTCTCTCTCAACTGCATGTCAGAAAACTGTAGGCAGAAATGCTTACACATTCAAATATACAGATTGCTCAAAACTCAGTGGTGGGTGTCACCTGACATGTCTCTGACAAAATAGATAGAGCTTGTTAGGCCAGAGTTTATGTTGCTAGACTTACCTAATGCACAATAAGCTAAATAAGAAATGCATTCTTGGTGGTAAAACTAAAAAATGTTTATTTTTCATATTTAAGTTGTAGTCATTTTTTTGCTCATTAATTCCAGGACTGCACTGACAAATGCAAAAATCCTTCATAAGAGAATTCTCCTCATGTTGGCCCCCATACTGGTCTTGCAGCCTATATAGGTGTTTCCAGTGATGATACACTCAAGCCCACATTTTCTGTTGTACCTCCCAATAAGAGACTATGGAGAAGGAAAAACTGTGAAAAAAAAATTAGTGCAAATTACTCCACAGTCTCTTGTCCACTCTTAGCAAAAAAAAACCCCTCAAACATTAAGCGACATTGCGTTGGTAATCAGGATAAGTGCATCACTGCAAGGAGAGTATGAGTATTTGAAATGCCAGCAATGGGGCACAGACCTTGGTAAATCCCATATTTACTGAATATTTCCGTGTCCAGCAAAGTGTCATGCAGTTTAATAAATGGCGAGTATTTGGTGCTGACTTTCTAAATATTGCAGTAAGGGTATATTCTCCACAGCAGAACAAATTTACTGAAGTGATCATGCAATATTTACATTTGGGAGCCTCTCTTAAAGGCACAAATCTTGTCCATTTTTAACTCTGGCTGGCCAGTCTTTAAGGCTGAGCATTGGGCTAGGGCTTAACCTTCAGATTAAACCCAGACATGTACTCGTGTCTAGGAATGTAGCATGCTAATGGCCACACAGAAAAACTCCCACAGGTTTGAGCAACTCATGGTCTTGGGTGCCCTTGACATGCCCTTCTCTTGGGGCCATTGTCAGTTTGAATTATTTAAATGCTGCAACAATGCTGCTGTATTTGACATAGATGCACTGCTCTGCGCAGTTAGTCGATCAGCTCTGCAAAGTCACATTAGTTGTGATGATATCAAAATTTTGAGGGATAAAAATGTGTGTTCTGAAGACATAAACATGAGTTTGTTGTGTTTCCCGTGCATCCATTTCAATGATCAAACAACATTAAACATTGTCTGCATTTTTTTCTGTTTATCTAGTTTTGGATTTACAGCTATTTAGCATCCGCTTTAAATGTAATGAAATATTTGAGTGTATTTAAAATACATTTGCTGTATTTTACTGCAAGGAGACTAATAAATTATGCCGTCCACCAGCTGCTCCCACAGTCATGTTAGCAAGGCTCGTCAGCTAAATTAGCTGACTAGCTGCTAGCTGACACAGCAGGAATATGGCGTGCTCGTGACTGTGACCGTTTTGTTCAGTTCTTTCAAATCATACCAGACCCTTTAGTCTGGGTGAGGTTAATTTGAAACTCCAGACCGGATGCTCTGTGCCGTTCCTGCATCTGACTTCCTGCCCTCACCATCTGGTTTGTGCAGCTTGACCCGGCTCCCATTAAAAATAGACTCGGCGTGTGTTGTTAGTAAAGCAGAGAGCTGGTTTTGAGATGCATCCATATGCGCTTTGGGAACTACACGCATAGTGGACCCCTAGTAGGAATGAGCAATGTTGAATGGGTAGGCATTGCTTAATAAAATGTTTTATTGGATACAAATTTTGTAAAAGTTTTGAAGTGAAGCAGCCACTGAAATTTAAGGTTTACAATTTAAAAAAAAAAAAAAAAAATTAAAATGTAGAAATCATGCTAAGTGTACTGATCACTGCGTTACCAGAATAAATGAATAATGGCTCCTTTTTTGACTACATTACCATCTAACGGAAGAAAATCATTCACTTCTGTTGCCAGCTGAAGCCACTTAAACTAGTTAAGTTTTAGTTTTTTAAATGTATTTTATTTTTTTTTAGATAAATGAAACTTCATTGAACCAGGAGTCATTTTGATTTGTATAAAATATCATTTAAATGTTTTCAGATAAAACACACCCTTTTTTTTTTCTTAGGCTTTGCGCATGTCCAATATTTTAGGAGTGAACTCAGAGATGCTGGAAAAGACTGTTCTGTCACTGAATAATTTGGCAGGGATATAATAATACTGTGAAACCTTTGTAGCTAAACTGTAAAAGTGTCATGCTGAATTTTGAATTGAATGCTGAATTATTTTTATCTGTACTTAGAATCTGACTGGTGGTTTTAATCTGGAAAGAGATCATTTGGAGCCCTACAGTGGCATGTGAGAATATAACTTTACATAATCAAATGACTGTACATGATGCAATATACATATATAGTGTGTGTATATAAAATTTATGTATTTATTATTTTCTTTTCGTTTTTTTACAATGTGAAGCTATAGATGACAAAAAAACCCTTTAAGTATAGTGTTTCAGACACACATTGGACAGATGACAAAAAGGTATGCAGGGTAGATGGGGTGTGTGTTCTTATTTCCATAATTCTCCATGGGCCATACACCCGGTTTTGCATGGTTTTTGCCATGGACATGCCATGATGCCTTCCAGCATTGACTGTTGTACTCAGCAATGCTTGATGAATGTATGCAAACCAAAAGGAGGTGTGTACCTTTTACTGTCCTGTTCTCTGCCTAATGCACTTTTGGCTCCAGTGAAACAGCATGTAACTAAGTAATTCGGTGTTTTTCCACACAGTGAGTCCAATGAGGAATTTAAAAACAAACAAAAAACTTGTGTAGTTGGTTTCTTTTTTCCAGTATGTTTTTTTTGTTTGTTTTTTTTGTTTTTTTACCCGCTACCATAAAAGCTGGAAAATGTAGTAAGTGTAGAAAATCATTGTTTCAAAAAGAGATTTGGGTTATTCTGTTGTGGCTGGACATATGGCCCAGTGCTATGGGCTAAAGTCTTTGATGACAATTAATCCGTAATAATGTGAGACACTTGTCCCATTTCAGTCCAATGTGAAAAGGTCTGTCTTACTAGCTGCAAAAAACTCGGCGATGTGTACTTCTAATGAGCTTTTATAAGCCCTGAGTAGGCATTTCTCATCTTGTGTAAACACATTAATGTTCAACTACTTTAACACAGTATCTTGTTCGTCTGTTGTTTTTCAGCCCGCTGTTTGTCACATGGAAAATAGGCAGAGACAAGCGGTTGAGGGGTTGTATAGGTACATTTTCTGCCATGAATCTGCACTCAGGACTCAGGGAGTACACCCTTACCAGGTAAGCAAAAATGGGGACTCGCTAATTTGTGCTTCAGAGCTGCAGACCTCTGTCACAGAGAAGAAACATTCAGAAATGGCACAAAATGTTATTAGTGGGGAAAAAAGAGTAAATTGAAGTCATATTGAAGGTTTTTTTTTTTTAAATTCATTTATTTTTTAAATTTCATTTGTGCTGCGTTTTGAGTGGAACTGATGTTTGTCTTTGATTCCTGATCCTGGGGCTTGGAAAATATTCCACAATAATGTTCTTTAGTTTTCCGTAAAGGTTTGAATTAATGACATCTATTTGGGGAAAAAAAAGGTAGTGTGATTAAAGGACAAACATGAACCCTTGAATCCCAGGAATGCAGATCACTGAAGGGTGTAATAAGGAGAAGTCATCGTAGGCTTTTTGGAAAGACGTTAGTTCTTCCCCTCGGTTATCAGATGCCGAACACTGTGGACAGTGTTTTTGCTCCTATAGTAGACTTCCAAACACTGAGAGAATCAATGCCAACATGGACTGAAGCTGTTCTGGAGATACATGGAGGTCTCCTATCTTGTGACCACCTTTTCTTTTGGTATTAAAAACAAGCGACATAAAGATTTACCTTTGTCTAAAGAAGACAAATAAAAATACTGTTTAGGTTCTGAATGTGCAGTGCCACGATTGTGTTTGTCATTTGTCAAGCAGAATGCTACATAACCATTTATGCTCATGCAAAAATGCAGTTGTCTTGTCTCAGTGCAGGTGCCATAACACTGTCCATGCGACAAGGCTAAACAACACGAAAGTGCACCATTCACTAGCAGTTGTTAGGACATTTGTGCCACGCATCACTGTTCTTGAACTACACTGCCTGTGTGTGGTATGTGTTGGCATGTAATCTATCTCCATTAGGATCTTGGATAAGTTTCAACAGCTGGTCTTAACTGCTGTGTTGGTCTTTGCTAAGACGTGTCTGTAGAATGACACTCACATTCACCAAGTCTTAACTACCCCCGTTTGTGATGATTATGAATGACCAAAGCAAAAAAAAAAGAAAAAGGCAAAATCGCTGAAAAAAGGCCTAAGTAGAGCTGGGCGATATGAGATTTTTTCATATCACGATATGTTTTTTTCATTTCAGGCGATAACGATATCTATCACGATATAAGCCAAATAACTATATTTGTAAGATTTAAATGTGCCGTTGCTCACAAGTAAAATGTGAAATAATCAGCAGCTTGTTTTTATTTAAATATTTATTTCCCATAATAAGTTCAACAGGGTAGATGTACTTAAGGAACATGAGACTTTTTCAGATAAATAAAAGGCAAATATTGCAAACTACACAAAAGACAGCCGCTAAAGCGTTTAAGTTTCAAAATAGAACAAATGAAACAGACTAAATTGTCAATTCCACTTAGAAACAAAATATTAATTCTAAAAATAAATCTTAGTTTGTTTTACAGAAGAACAGACAAAATTGACTAACTTTTCTCAATATCAAATAAACTGAGAACTAAAAGGAAATTCTCAATCTCTCCTTGTTGTATAGCTGAGCTTTTCAAACAGTTCTAACAGTTACTTTAGTCTGACAAAAGCCGAATGACGAATTAGCGCTTCCAGTCAGAGACTGAGGCTACGTCCACACGTACACGGCTGTTTTTGAAAACGGAGATTTTCCGTTTTCGTTTTAAAAAAATAATCCCGTCCACACATAAAGGCAGAAATGAAGGAAAACGCTGCTATGAACATGCCAAAGCAGCAGGTGGCGCTAGATTCCTAACCGTGCAGAAATATTGGTCAATCAGAAGTCTAGAAGCCTCGGTGGGAAAAAGTAAACAAAGCTGGGGCATAGAAGCAGAACCGAGTCGTATGTGTGGAGGGACAGTAACTGTGTGTATATGTAAGCATTTAAACACTGCAGAGAGTAGAATTAACAGTATTGTAGAAATTCATTTCACCGAAACAATAACGTGGCGCAGTGTGACGCATGCACCAGTTTATTGTATTTCCAGACTTGCTTTCGGCACAATTTGCAGTGCACGCTACTCTGTTTTTTGTCAGACTTGAAATAGCCGAAATACCTTCACACTACGGAACTTCTATGGCTCTTCCGTTCGACAATCTCTCCGGCATTGGAACCATCATCTGTTTTCTCTTCGGTCACGCTCGGTTGATTTTTCTAGTCGGCACACTCATTTCCTCCATTACGCGCTGGCTGCTTCCCAAACAAACACACGTGCGGCTTGGCACTTGTGCTGTACTAACAAGTCACGCGACGTGACGCTGCGGCTGTGATTGGTTCGGCTCTGCGCTACTTAATTTGGATTGGCTGACATTATTATTATTATTATTATTTATTTTTTTTTTTTAAGAGGACAAGAGCGGCGAGGTCTATCGCGATAGCTTAATTTCTCTATCGAGTAAAAGTTATATCGCGATACATATCGTTATCGTTCTATCGCCCAGCTCTAGGCCTAAGACAATTAAAAAGTGTGCAATCTGCACAAAAACTTGTCTGAGTGGCAAAAGATCAAGAAACCGTAGTGGATTAGGAAATAAATAGATAGAAAGTTGTTGGGAATGGAGCATCTTATGCTAAGCAAACAATCATGGGAAAAGCGTCAGATCCTCCCAATCAATTCAAGAAAGGTGGGGTAATCAGACATATGGATCTTCCACTAGTGTTATAAGTAAACAGTGGTGTAATTCATGTTTTTGGTGAGGCTAAACCACCTTTTACTGGTTTTTGCCACTGTGGAAAGCAGCAGTGCTGACCTGCTTCTGTTCCTTTGACATCCTTGTAGTATATACAGATAAATAGCTCATATAGAATTAAAACCTGTCAGTTAGCTTGTAAATGTTAAATATGTTCAGGAGATGGCTTTTCCTTTTCCTCAAATAGTCTGGTTTCATGAAAGGCAGTATCCGACATTCAACATGGCTGCAAGTATGCTTTATTACAAGCTTGTGCACTTGTATCCCCACTCCTAAATAGGCTTGGTTTGTTTATGGCCAGTCGTAGAAGAGAAGTTGAGTCACAACTAAATGGTGCAAGTGGTGTAACTGAGACTGCCTCGATTATACTCTGTTGTGGATGCGGACAGCTGGAGACCCGATGGCTAAATAGTCGTTCCTGTCATACTCCTTTGAAGAACGCCACCTGAGGTGCATGTGCAGTTGATACATTGTAATGTAAATTCTCTGTGGACAAGTCAACAAAAACAAAACAGGCCGGCTGGCCATCCGAATGGGTCTTCACATTCACTGTCTGATGAGGAAATTTATATCACACAGACTTGTGGACATGGAAAGTCCACTAGTCGTCCCCCCCCCCCCCCCCCCCCCCAAAAAAAAAGACAAACCCCCCCCCAAAACAAGCAAAACATATTTCATTCTGTTGCAAAGTGTGCTACTATATCTGTTACATACCAGCACCCTGCATCCCTGTGCTGAGTCACCTCTTGTAATGCTGTTTTGCTTTTGTACTTTGATGTCTCCAGTGCCCTTAAAGACAGCCGCTTCCCCCCTATGACAAGGGATGAGCTGCCTCGCCTCTTCTGCTCAGTGTCTCTTCTCACCAACTTTGAAGACGTCGGTGATTACCTTGACTGGGAGGTAAGAGATGTTATTTGCTTGAACATGGCTGAGCACAGGCTTTTGCCCCTGCACTTTTGTGGTGCTTTGCAGCTTTGATGCAGACTCACGTGCATCTCATTCTTCAAGCTATTATTGTACACGAATGTGTCCACACGTTATTTCTGGGTTTGTCACTTGAAGGCATACCCAGCATTCTTGAAGTGGCAGCATAGTTCTAAAGCATTGTATTTATAAAAGAGAAAAAAGTCTGCTTTAAATTAAAGTTTTCTGGCTTTCAAAATTGGATTAGTTTGATTGGGTGCTGTATGCTTTTCCAAAACATCAGTAGATGTCTTTACCAGCTGTTATCTGTGAAAATAAATATGATTTGGAGCTACAGTTTGATCAATAGTACCATTTTTTAATTGTAGTTTTAATTTCCAGCAGAAGACTGAAAATTAAGAATAATATGTGAACAGAAATGAGAATATCGTGTAATAAACTGGAGCTTCAACCATGCAGTACATTGCATTTAGATGAAAAATGTAAAACAGATTCCATCATTAACTTGGAAGTGCATTTTGAATGGAATAACCTGTTTCTCCACAGCTCTGTCTTCATTGGATGAAGAGATTTATAGGGATTTATTTTTGTGCCTGTCTTGAATTCTAGGTGGGTGTTCACGGTATTAGGATAGAATTTTTCAATGAAAAAGGATCAAAACGCACCGCCACCTACCTACCAGAGGTTGCAAAGGAGCAAGGTAAGATCTTCTTGTGCCTCTAACAATCTAGCTTCCTCTGCTTTTAATAAAGACTGAGTTGTATTGAACAGAGTAGGGAATATGTGGAATTGCTTTTCACTCCTTTTACTTTAACTAGGTTGGGACCACATTCAAACCATAGATTCCTTACTACGAAAGGGAGGTTACAAAGCTCCCATCACAAATGACTTCAGGAAGACCATTAAGTTAACCAGGTAAGATTACATTTAATTGATTGAATTATCTAATGCTGAAACATTAATGCGTCACTGCTGTACTCTGTTCTTG
The DNA here is from genome assembly GCF_964374335.1 of Astatotilapia calliptera. Lineage (NCBI taxonomy): Eukaryota > Metazoa > Chordata > Actinopteri > Cichliformes > Cichlidae > Astatotilapia > Astatotilapia calliptera. The sequence continues at coordinate 11,116,370 of NC_137431.1, read as the reverse complement.
CAGCACACTTTCATTTAGATCCTTTTACCTGACGTGCACAAGGCTTAACAGAACCAGCACAAATAGTTGTATACGTCAGTGTGTCTGGATGTACCTATGTGCATATGTGAAAAGGCATATGTTGAGTCTGTTGATTAAACCTTTTGTGGCTCTTGAGGAAACTATGTGCAAATGTTCCAGGAACTGCCATGCCACTTTTGTTGAGGCTGAAGTGAGACAGTGGCAGGCAAAAGAAGAAAACCCAGGATGTAAGAGATGGGTGTAACCACAGTGACATCACCCTTTTGTTATGTGAAGTAATGGTTTAAAACCTTAGCTCAAGGGGCTTTGTCCAAGGGTTTTTTGTTTTTTGGACAAAGTTTCAGCTAACACTATCAAGCTGCATCCAGTTACTGTGGCTAGCTGCTATTTACTCTTCAGTAATATAAAAATCAGGATCATAACTTCACCAGTAATGCATTCTGCCTTGCACTAGGCTATAAAATATTTAGATGTAAATATAAAATATTAAATATATTCTGGTATAAAACTATCAGTTTGCGGTGACTCATTTGCTTTTAGAGCTCCCATTAACCTCCTAAAACCCGAACTCTTTCATGACATGCATTTTGAATTTTTCTTTGCTATTTGGATTGATTGGGACCTGATGAATGTAAAAACAAAGAATTAGCAGATTTATTTTTTTTTAACCTAAATTTTGTATTTTCTTGTAGAGAAAAATGTAGTATTTTTGGTCTAGACATCCCAAAATGTGATGTCCACATATGCGGACACCAGGTCCTAGGAGGTTAAGTGAAATTGAAATTTCTGGCTGCAGTTTTCGTTGCTACTTCGTGGACACTAAAAAAAAAAGACTCTCCTCTGCTTGAATATCCCTTCTTGAGGCCACATTAGCCCTCATTAGCATAACACAGCTAAAGTCCATATTGTAGACTGTATTAGCAGACTGTATTAACAGAAGTGCTAGAAATCTGTAATCTTTTAATGGCCAGCAAGGGTTGACCCCTGGTGGCAAACAAGACCAGTTGTACTGAAATATATGGAAAGATGTCCCTGACTTTCCTCAATCTATATCCTCAGTAAATATCTTCCTGTTTGGTCTCAGTTACTAGTTAAAAGCCTTGCTGAATATAACAGGATGTTCATTTAGTAACTTATGGTCCCCTTTAGTAAAAAAAAAAGAAAGTTAATGTATGGTTTACTGCAGTGTGTGCACTGTCTGTCTCTTTGAGTGATACTGATGTCTGGTTTCAAAAAGCTAAGATGGCAACAGTGGAAATGCTGAGCTTGAAGTTTAGAAAATGTTCACGTTGCTAGCCAACGTGTGATGCACATTGCCTACATCCATCTTTTATGTAAATTTTGTTTTAAACGTAATTCTTTCCAGGAAGTTGCATCATGGTTATTGTATGAGTCAGGTTTAGTAAAATAAATCACGCATACAAGTAAAGTATCATCTGTGGGCCTGCTGCTTTAGTTTTGATAGCTACTGAACATGCAGCCTATTTTAGCACTGACACTGGACTGTATATGAAGAGCAAAGTGAGAGTGATCATGACTCTCCTAACACTGGATTAGAGCAGTTAGCCATCACAACACATCTCTTTTTGTCCCCAGGTACCGTAGCGAGAAGATGACGATGGGCTATGCAGAGTACATCGCCCACCGCCAGCACCATCACTACCAGAATGGCATTGGGCACCCTCTACCACCCTACAACCATTATTCCTGACAGCGAGCCGCATGACCAATCATTGGACCTCTCCGCGGACCTTTTCCCAGGAGAGCCCGCCCCCTCCTGGTCTAGCTATTTCTACTACTGTACCATTTTATGATGATAGTTTCCGTTGCCATGCTGGCCGTCTCCCAGACGTTGACATGGCAACGGGTGGCAACGAAGCGTTATTTGATTCTGACAAGAAATCCACACGTTTCCTTTTCTTTGCCTGTGGTTACGTTTTTGCAGCATATGTATTCCTATATCTGAAACCCCCCGTTCATTCATATTTTTGGAAATTTAATCAAACGTTAGATTTTATTAATCTTTTCAGCGAACCTAATCAGGTGTTTAAGTCTGTGGATGGAAGGAAGTCTCTTCGAGTGGATTAGTCTCGCGCTTCTGTTGTTTAAGCTTTGCTACAATTTTTACATTTACTAAGAATTTTCTTTTTTTCTTAATCTTTACGTTAACCTACTCTTAAACATGTAACACCATGTAGCAAGGCAACTGCAGTTTTCAAAGGCTGTCGTCTCTTCTTGATTCCTCTCAAAAAAACAAAACAAAAAAAAAAGACTGAGGTTTGTTTTAGCTTGTAAACTCTTGTAGTGTTGTAGTTGGAACTATGTATTGGAATATGTATACTCCAAAGTATAGATGGTAGGATTGTGGTGCCTCTTGACCAGCTTTTGCTGGCAATATTTATTGATTGAGCTCACAATCGTGTGTGATTTCTGTGTGTGGATATAGACATTGGTCTGCCACAAGACAAAAAACTAGTAGAAATTGGATGATACTTAAAGATTCCCCTACAAAAGAGTTTGGAAACCTCCCCCTCTGAGTATTTGTAGTGTTTTGGTGTGGAAGCTCTAAACCATGAACAGCTGTGTCCCTTATCGGTTTTTGTTTTAATCATTTTTTTAAACTTCTTTCAGTTTAAAGTAACTGCTGGAGGAAGCCATTTTGTCCAGGGATAATCGTGTCACAGTGATTTATTAATAAACAGTGTAAAATTCTCTGCATTGGAGAGGGGGAGCGGGCACAACTACAGGTCCCTACAGAGGGGAGGAAAAACACCCCAAAAAGCATGGCTGAGTAATACTTAGATTTAAGTTGAACGTATGTGTTTGTTTCTGAGTTTACTGGCAGGGAGTCACTTGACAGGGACATGCTATAACTACTCAAAGCCATAATGTCTTCTCTCTATTCCACACTTTGTAGTCCGTTGTTTGGTTTTGCATTCTTTAACCTCTGGTAGATGTATCAAGTCTCCAGCTTCTGAATGCAAAACCAGTTTCGAGACAGACCGCATCACTTGATATACTTGTCAAACCAGGTGGGTTTAGTCATTTGCTGAATGTGCTGCATGTTGCCCACGCTAATGGGGAAAGATTGTCTCGTCTCTTTACATTATAGCTAACAATGGTCACTCGTCCACAAAGTATTATGTATCAAAGCTGTCATTTTGATCCATTGAAGACGCACAAAGGAAGTGATCTCATTACCATGTTTGTGTCATGTAGACGTTCATGTCATTGTGCTGTTTAGAAGTGCAGCCAGTCAACGTAGTTGTTGAAACTGCACTACTGCCATTCTGCTCCGGTACTTTAGTGAGATCCCATTGATCCTGTTTGTGTGTCCACGGCGCTAGTAACGTTTTTGTCAGCTTGTATGGGTAGTCAGGTTGAAGCAAACACAGTTGAATTAGTTGGAACAGATTCTCTGCATGGGGCTCAGTGGCTCGCAGTCGAGGTCTACGTATATATGAAAAAGCCTACACATAAAGACTCAACAAGCCATCTCCCATCCAGATATTTACTTGCTGTGAGTCTCATCCGCACACACACCTGGATAGTTGGCTTTACTTGTCAGAACGTTTGAGTCTTGGAGGATCGTCGTGCGGGTCGCTTGTTTCGGGTTTTAGTTCGCTAACTGGAATTTTTGAGAGGTTCTTGTTACTTGACCAACATCTTTCTTTGTAACAGCCTTTACTAACTGACAGGTATTTTTTTCTTTATGCAAAAATGTCAAGGGCTTTTGGCACTCCATCCACAGTAACCCGAAATGACCCAGATTTCAGTTGTGTTGCCTTAAATGAATGATTTAAAGAAAGGAAAAAAAACAATGGACCAGTAGATGATGCCCTGAGTGTCCCTCTGTCGCTCTTCTCTTTTCCATCATCACACCACAGCGTAGGAAAGAGCCACATGACGTTTTCCTGCTTTAGAATGCCAGTGCTCTCTCTAAGAGGGCAGCTGGATGCCCGCAGCCTTCAGTTTTTTCACCCAGCTGGCGAAAAAAAAAAAAAACCCAACCCCTGCTCTTAAAGGTGACGTCAGCCGCTGTGGTGTTCAAACTGCGTCTCCTTGTACACTACATGACGAGGAGGAACAGCCAGGTGGTCATTTCCTGGTCCATTTAAACACAGCACAACCTGAATTTTTCTGCTGCAAAACCAAATTGACCATGCTCTTTTACATATGTCTTTGTATACACATGCAATGTATTTTGTTGCATGTATGTATGAGTATGAGACCTATGGTTTTATCCATGATATGCTTGATCTATGGCTTACACACTCTTATTAACCATTAAGAGATTTAAGACAAATATGGTGCTATCTGACCTCATATTGGGGTGGTCACAGCTCGTGACTGGTCATGCGGACTCATTGATCATATCATACTTAAAGATGATACATATAAGATTTTCTCTTTAGTACATTCCTGTGAAATGAGTCATGACGGCACATTTTAATACCGAAGTATGATAGTCACCAATTCATACAGTAGCCCCCAGCAACCTCTGCTTTCACGAAGTTCACTGTGGGTTATTTTGGGATCAATTCCCTATGGGAAATACGGAATATAGTGAAGAAGGAAAAGTCCCAGAAGCAACACGTTACAGGGGCTATGGAATGTACTGTCTGCGGTCGTCATTACAATTTACCAGTGATATATTAAGAGAAAATCTTACATGTTTTACCTTTACTATCCTTGATATATGCAGATCTGTTCAACAGGTGTTTTTATTTTGTTTGTATTTTGTTTGTTTTTGTTTAGTTTTTTTCCTACCAGTGCAAGTCAACACCCCTTGCAGGTTTGAAAGGACAAGAAGTCACAAGTTAACCTCATTCCCCTTGATCGCTCCCTACACTGTGGCCCAGCCTCATGGCCTAGTTTGTCAAGGTGTGTGATGTATGTCGTTCGGTAGATGGTGACAGTAGTCGTGGTCGTCTTTAGCCTCCTCCTGCAAAATTTGATGCTGTTTTTTTTTTTTTTTTTTTTTTTTTCTTCTTCTCCCTTTTCTTTTTTTTAAAAGAAAACAACAAATCCTTAGTTTTTCTTCTAGCTGCTGAATCGTTTGACCTCCTCAAAGAGTTTGAGTTGTTGACTAGTGAACGATCCTGGTTTTTTTTTTTTATTTTTTTTTTATTTTTTTTTTTATTTTTTTAAGCCACGTTGAAGGAAAGCATCTCCTAAAATGGGACGGAGAGTTAATATTTTACGTAAGGACACAGAAAACAGTCCTGCTTCTGTACTGGTTTAACTGTTTAAAGCATTAATACCTCATGGGATCTTATGGAACGACATTTGTAGTTTGTCTGTAGCAGATTGTGTTTTGGTTCCATACCAGGGTTAGAGTTCAGCCTCAGCATTCCTTGCGTGGTCATTCTCATATTTCGTGGAATGCTCAAGCTCGTGTTACCTTCGTATGTTTGACTGAACCAAAGATGCCAGCGGCCATGCCCAAATGCTGCTCTTCAGGCCTGGCTTCCTGTCCTTCCAAAAAAACAAAAAAAAACAAAAAACCCTGCAATTGACAAAATGTTTTGTCTTTTTTTTTTTCTTTCTTTTCTTTTCGTTTGTTTTAAATGTGCGATTTTTCTCAACTGTCTTGACTTAATAAGCAACTCAATTTTTCAATGATTTTTTTTCATTGACTCTATCTCTGAAGCCGTAATTGGCCTCAAGGATGGTTAAAAATGGTTGCAAGTTGTTGTTACTTGTTTTGTTTTATTAATATTATTATTATTATTACTATTATTATTATTATTATTGCTATAATTTTCAAAAATGAAAATCCCATGGTGTGCCTCCTAGCTTTATGGGTTTATAAATGTTTTTTTTTCCCCCTAAAGACCAGCAGTTATACTTTGTATGAACTATGGATTTATTCCTTATTTTTTATGCCATTAAAGATGAAAAAGCCTGTTTTCTTTACTCTGGACCCAGTAGCTGCACTGGTATACAATCGCACTGATAGATGAATTTAGAAAAAAAGAAGAAATGAATCAATAATAATAATAATAATAATAATGATAATAATAATGACAAAAGAAATAAGAACTACAATAAACTTGTGTTTGAGAGTTTTATTATAAAAAAAAAAACCTAAGAAAAAAAAAAAGGAAAATGACTGTTTTTGTACATCAAAATAAATTCTTTTCAAAGGAATATTTTGGATCTAGTTTCAAAATTATTTTAGTGGTTTTCTATGTTCTGAATTTTTGAGACACTGACTTCTTAAGACGTGTCACTGTACAAAATGACTTTTTTCTGTTGCAGTGGCCTGATGGGCTGGGAGGGTTACCTGGTGTAACTCCTCATACCAACTTTTATTTCATTTCTTTAAAAAAAAACAAAAAAACATTTTGGATCCTTGTTTTTTTCCTTCTGCTTTAGTAACTTGACAAATTGTTGATGGAATAATATGAACTGGGAACTTCAAATCCAACCCCTGTAGAGCTAGACCCTTCCTTTTTTTCCTATTGAATAGCTGTTAGTGTGACAAGACTTGAAATGGGCATTTATTATGATAGTATGACTCAATAAAAAAAAAAAAACCATAAAAAAAGAAATTAGCAAAAAATTGCAAAAGACAAGTGTGGGGAGGGTTGAAAGAATATATATAGATGGGTTATCTGAGTATGTAAGCAATGGCTGTGAAGATCATGTAGTTTTAAACATTGTTACCTTTTAAAATCATTTATTCAATAAAAAAAATTACAAAATCAACTTGAAAGAGAACGTGTCATTCTACTTTCTTGCAGCATGTACACTAAATTAGCTAAACTAACCTCCAGTATCTTCAGCTGACTGATGGTGGTCTAAACTTTATATTACACCTATGCATTATGCTGTTTGGACAGTTACAGTTTGTCCTGCTTTAATTACGTGTTGAACTAATGTATGCCTAAACATTTATTTTTCAGGGAACATGGTCCAGTTTAAAGGCAGCATGGGCAAGAGTCCGGTTAACTTGTATGGTCTTCAGTAATGGAGCAGGATAATATTTGGTGTAATTGGCAGAACAATGTGATCCCCCGTGAGTGTTCTGGCATCTTATTTTCTTTTTAAACACCAAATTTGCCCTCAGCAATTCTCATTGTTTTGCATTGTACATGGAGGTTTCCACTAATGAAAACTGTGAATGGTATGTTTACTAAGAGCACATTATGTTTCCTTTACCCTTGCTGTGATGGGGTGGAGGGCAAATTCCAGGCAAATCCTCAAAAAACAAAATCCATGAGATTCACCACAGTGCTGGAAACATTGCTCTGAGATTTTGGTCCATGTTGACACAGTTGTTGTACACACATGATACAAATCTACTAATGCTGCGGATCCCAACGCTGCTCTAGTGCAGGGGTGGGCAATCTCAGTCCACGAGGGCCGGTGTCCCTGCAGGTTTTAGATCTCACCTTGGGTCAACACACCTGAATCACATGATTAGTTCGTTACCAGGCCTCTAGAGAACTTCAGGACATGTTGAGGAGCTAATTTAGCAATTTAAATCAGCTGTGATGGATCAAGGACACATCTAAAACCTGCATGACACCGACTCTTGAGGCCGAGTTACCCCATTAAGCCATGACTAATAGCCTGAACCCTTGATATAAGACATGATGGATTCATGCTTTCACTGTTAACACCAAATTATTACCCTACCATCTGAATGTCGCAGAAGAAATCACGACTCACCTGAGTAGGCAACGTTTTTGCATTCTTCTGTTGTCTGCACCTGTGAGATCTGTAGCTTCTGCTTTTGCTAGCTGACAGAGGAGTAGTGGCTCATCTGCTTCAAGGTTTGAGAGGCTGTGTGTTGATTCTCCTCTGACCTCTGGCAACAACAAGGACATTTTTAACCCAGAGAACTTATGCTCACTCTTTCAGGCCATTCTCTGTAAACCCTAGAGATTGTTATGTGGGAAAGTCCCAGCTAGATCAGCAATTTCTGAAATACTCTAACTTGCCAGTCTGGTACCATAAGCCATGTTCAATGCCACTTAAATCACCTTTCTTCATTCTAAAGCTCAGTTTGAACTTTGGCAGGTTCTCTGGTCCATGTCTACCTGCCTGTATGATTGGCTGTTAAGATTTTGTCGTTAACAACCAGATGACAATGTATACCTAATAAATTGGCTGTAAGCGTATGTGAATTGGCCCTTTAAATTTTGATCACATTTCAATCCCCCTGTAGCCTCATGTTAGTATGCAGTGTTCTATCAGTGCTTTTCTATAATTATTCAAAATGACTTCAGGCAACACATACTTTTATGATGTTTGGATTAGCAATGGAGCATGCTGGGTACATGCTGAGACAATGGGCTAAATGAAGATGTGATATTTCTGGCTCCAATAATTTAACGCAAAACTGGGCCATATTTGCATTTTGCAACCACTAGGCATCGTGAAATGATCCAAAGCTCAAATTATCAACACAATCATAACTGCTTTTTTAAAACTTAAGTATTTCCCTGAAGTCCTGCTGTGTTGTACCAGGGTGTAAAGTTCCATCTTTGCTAGGAAAATGTGCGCCAGATCACACTTTAAAACCCAAGAACAATGTGGTAATCATAAAATCAGAGCCAATCATGAGGCAGATAGATTACATCAGAACGCCACTTCAGGTTTCACTCCCACCTGGCAAAAACAAAACTTTGGGGCTGCAGTAGGCATAGTCTCACTATAACTGGCCAGTTGAAGGCAGGAAAAGTGTAGTCTGGTCTCATAAATCTCTATTTTCAATTCAGTTCAACTCAGTCGTATTTATATAGCACCAAATTAAAACATCAGTCACCTCAAGATATATTACAAAAAAAGAGAAAACCTCAACAATAAACCCCGTATGAGTGAACACTTGACAACAGCGGGAAGGAAAAGCTCCCCTTAACAGGAAGAAACCTGTGGCAGAGTCAGGCTCAGGGAGGGGGAAGCTATCTGTGGTGAGGTGAGGAAGACAGGACAATAGACACACTGTAGAAGAGCCATAGATTAAAAACAACTAATGATTAAATGCAGTGCAAACTTTTTCAAAAGCCTAATTTTAAAAGCAGATAATTACTGTTGAAGCAACAAGATTTAGCTTCAACAGTGCAAATTCATTGACTGTGCCTTGTGCTAACAGTGTAGGCAGGTTATGGTGAAATGGTGCAGGGTTTTCCTGGCAGACTCTGGCCCCTCAATACCAATCAATCGTGGTTTGAACGTTATTACAGTCCACACATGCTGAATTACTACTCTGTAAGCTTTTATCTTTTAATGAATACCTAAAGCAGGGGTGTCAAACTCAAATACACAGTGGGCCAAAATTCAAAACTGGAACAAAGTCGCGGGCTAACATTAATATTTATTGAAAAAAAAATCTTCCTCCAGATATAAGAATGAATCTTTTCTTATGGACTCAAACAAGCTTTGCTGAAAAACTGAATATGGAACAAGCAAAGCTTAATACTAAACAATATATATATTAGCTGTATAATACCAGTAGACCAGCTCTAATAGTAATTTGGTATGGCTTCGCGGGCCAAATGTAATTAGGCTGCGGGCCAAATTTGGCCCGCGGGCCAGAGTTTGACACCTATGACCTAAAGCAAGTTAATACATCATGTTGTCTTCAAAAGGTCTCACGAACATACCAGTGAATTCACTGGACTTTAATGGCCTCCCCACATGTCACAACATGTGAATCCCTTGAATATCTTTGGGATGTGGTATGAATATTGTACAATCTGCTCAAAACTAAGGATCCTTTGAGCAAAAGGAGCCTTTACCCAATATTAGCATTATGTTCCTAGTAAAGTGTTTAACAACGACTTAAAGATATCTATCTCAAAAATATGTGCCACCAACTTGATACGCAAGGTGTAAATTGAAACTGTGTTGTCTTGTTCAAAGCATGTAACAGCTGGTTGCTTCAACATTAAGAACAGAAAACTTGACAAACGTGGTATTAATGTATTGTAAAGCTCACAAATACACAAGTATTATTTTCATAATACACTACTGTTGGCATCAGTTTGTCCAATCTGCATGTTTTCTTCATGCTTCTTCAGTCTCTGCATTCTCTGGGTTGCCACCTTGTCATGGGCAGGGAGCTTGCGTGCCATAGGGACACTAAGAGCTGTGCCTTTTATGGTCACCCATGATGGACAGGTTAAAGGGTAGGAGCTTGGAGCAAGGATTGATTCCAGGTCGAGACCCTTATCCTATAAAAAATATTTTGAAACAGAAACATCAATGGTAGGAGGTGGTCCGTGTGCCTCCACCCCAGAGAGAAGGGTTACATCTCCTGTGTCTAGGTGCGGCTTGCCCCTCTGAGGGCGGGGGTACCTGGACCTGGGATATAGAGTATGTTTGGGGAGTGCGACTGTCTGTGCAGTGTCTATTTGTGTCTGTCTACACGTTGGGTGAGTGCCGAGTATTTGGTTGTGCATATGGGGTGGGAATGCACGTTTGTGTCCGCGTGCGCCTGTTCGTCTGTGTCTATATGTCAGGTTGGGTCTTAGACTCAACCTCTCTGGGTACATCTCAGGCCCTCTAAAGTACGGAGGCCTATCTCCCCTCACCACACTCCCTGCCGGTGGCTGATGCCCTCAGACGTTGGTGTGTTGGTGGTCCTTGTCGTCTGGGGCTGGGCGCTCATGTATTTACCGGCTCACTCCTGGTGGCCGATTGGCGGGGCCTGGCGCCTGTGGCCTGGCTGGGCCCCTTCCGGGGGGTGGGATGCCCTCGGGCCTCTGGGCCTGAAGCTTGGTCCTCTCTGGCACAGCTGGCTGCCAGCAGAGCCCGCGGGCACGCCACTGCAACCCCCTCTGGCCTCTGCTCCGTAGCTGCGGGGGGACCTCTCCTTTGGGGCTCTACTCAGCTCTTCCCAGGAGGGTGGCACGGTTCCCCCCCTTTTGGTGGTCCTCCTCGGGTCCTTGTACTCTGGGGCCTCTGGATATCTGGGGCCTGGATCTCCTCCATACCTGCTTCATACCCTGGTGGACGGGGCTATGGCTCCCCAAACTCCCTAGCAGATCGTTACATGGAGAAACCTTTGGAATACAAGCATGCTGATCCACACAGGTATGCACACAGGTGTACACACGGGTGTTCACAGACGCGGACTACAGCTTTCTTGGCTGCTGCCTCAAAGCACATTGTGCGCTGTCTATCTTGCGTGCTGCACAATATCGTTTATTATTTAGTATCTACTGTTATCTACTGCTAGCTAGTTTATTGTGATGGTGCTGTTTTTTATTATGTTGCTCTTTTTTTGTTTGCTTTCTCTTCTGTTTTTTTTCTCCATACACCTGATCCATGTGTTTTTTTGTTTTTGTTTTTGTTTTTCTTTCTTCCCCCCCTTCTCACCGTCTCTTCTCCCCTTTGGTTTTCTTTCTCTCCCTCTCTTTCTTTCATTCTTTCTCCCTGTCCTAACCCCCAGTCATGTCTGTCCCGTTTGTAGCAACCGAAAATAAAATAAATTCATAATTATAATAAAGGTCAATCAAATGGACCAATATGGCAAGGCCATGATGATCCACTTGGTAAAATAAATCTGCTTGGCATCTTTCTTGGCCTTAAGACAACAATTCTGATCGCTAAAGATCCAAACGGGACACACAAAAAAAAAAAGAAACATCAATGGTAGAAAACTCCAAGACTCTAAGATGGGCATCTGAAGAATATGATGCTGTGTAATGAAAGCCAGGAGTTCTTGGAAGCCACAGGACCAAACACTCTTTCTCTGACACCCTAATTCGTGGGATATGGAAGACTGTGTACCAGAGTGGGAAGACTACACCAACAGGAGTAGAAATGCAAAAGTACAACATGACCCTGCTTGGAATGAGTGAGAAGATGATGAGGTTGGATTGGGCACATTCTATGGAATCCAGAGCATTACCAGAGAGGCCCTGACATAGAACTCCTCAAGGGAAAAGAAAGAAAGAAAGGTCAAGCTACACCTCCAGGCAAACTCCCAGAAAGTGGGCCTTACTTGGAACCAGCTAAAGGCAAAGACTCTAAATAACACCCAACAACAGATCTTGTTGATGGCCTGCACCCTATGGGATGAAGGGCTGAAACATGCATAGCTAGTAACAATTTTGATCTATCCGACACTTCAACTTCAACTTGGACATGTAACTACCGAATTTTGTAGAAATAATTAATACTCCACAAGAATTTATTGAAATAGCATGGCAAAAATGTTCACTTTTCTCCATTTATTCAATACATTATGATGAAATACCAACAAAATGATTGACATCCACATTAGCTTTGGTTGCACTTGTATTGCTCTATAACAAGCTATCAGTTTACAATAAGTCAGAACGCACCTGTTTAGCAGTTAGGTCAGTACAGCTAGCATGACTAGCCTTTTAATGCAATTATTTTTAACAGGATCCAGTACAGTGCAAATGTCTGGAGCCCCTCTCATTTCTCTATATTTTGCTCCAAAGGACACACTTTCAATTTTTTTAAGTGGCCTAGAGCAGCAGTTCCCTTGACTTTCTGAAGGTCTTTTTTTGGACACGGCTTTTCTTTGTACCTGACCATTTCTAGAGGAATGTTTTGCTGACCTATTAATCCCTCAAGCATAAAAAAATTCGAGGGATGAACCAGTGTTGTGCCTAAACTTAACTGACAGCTTAGCAAAGAACCAGCTTTAATTTTATCTTTAGGTGCTAGCAACCAGTCACAAAAACACTTTTGACAGGCACAAAATTGTATTTGTACACTAAGGTGATTCTGAGCATGGTGTGGAATGTCTCCCTAGAAACTGAGGAAACTGGACATTACAGGAAACAAGAAGAAGTGGTAGCATAAATTCTGTTCAATTCAATTTTATTTACATAGCACCAATTCAAAACAGCAGTCACCTCTGGCACTTCAGCTGATCCGTCTATGGTTTGTTGAAGCCACATGAGAGCTGGTCACATGCGTAGAGCGGCCATGGCAGTAGTTTGACTTGAAACGACTACTTTAAATTCTAAATTTTGACTCTGACTTTTTCTCAAAATTAACAATAATATTATTTTTCCTTAATCTGGCCATAATACTCCTTTGTATCTTTGAATGTCCTTCGATGAGCCGGGAGAACTATTCCTAAAGGCTACCTAAAGAAATTACAAGAGAGCTTGTCTAAAAGAGTTCAGGTTGTGCCTAACAATGTATTTCCAAGTATGTTGGCACATTTCAATAAATCCCTGCACTGATATCCCATTTTCCTTGCAAACTGTAAAGAAATGTGGGTCAAGACTTTTGCATAGCACTGCATATGCTATAATTTATACTAATTATATATAGGAAATACAAATCAAACTAAGCATCTCTGCAATGAGACATAAAAGCAGCGCTATGCGGTTCTCTCTGTTGTAAAATGCATGTAGAATCTACACTATATTTAGAAAGTGGATATCATTATTAATGCATCATCTGACAGATTTCTATATTTGTGTTCTCATGAAAATAAATCAAAAAAAAAGAAGCAAATGTGTGTGTGTTAGGGGTTGTGTGGAGCTGTGAACATAATAAGAGATTTCACATACTTGCTCTACTTTTCTACTATTTCTCCCACCGAAATGTCTGAGCTGCACTCCCGTCACAGTCTGGGCAGGTGTATCTGAAAATACTTGTTACATGACACTTTGGGGCTAAGAGCTCAGAGACAGTTGAGTGGCTCAGTCTGCTGCCTGCATGTAAGCACACGTGAACCCTGGCGTGAGGTCAAATCTGTCCGACACATCACATTCTCTCCTGAGTCTGCCTCCGGGCTTCCATCTGCCAGAATAAATGATATCGGTGAGTGAGGGAAATTAATGGTGGTGGTGTAAATGCAAGAAACGCCACCTCTTTCAATTTCTCTTGGATTCATTTTCTATAATTCGGAGCAATTATTATACGTCATGTGCCAAGAGTTACAAAACGTGCCATCGAGTTCCGTAATCAACCGTAACAAATCAAAAAGTTCCCTCCTTGGCCGAGCAGTATGTTACTTTGCTTACCAGTATTTCAAGGAGAGCAACGTGTATTGTAATCCAGCGTCTCTTTGCAGCCACTGCGGTGGTTTTAGATCAACCTCCACTCTTGACTGTCTGGAATCATGAGGTGCTACAGGCCCGTGAAGACTCTCTGCAGCTCACTTCAGTCAATATGCTGCACTTAAAGCTTTTTACCCTGTCTGGCCTCAGAGAGAACAGCCAACCGTAACGTACAGTGCTGAGGCTTGAGTGCTCATGAGTCATGCTGCAACTTGGCAGCAAACGGATTTTGTAGTATATCTGAAGGTCTTATTATCTGAAGAACAGTTTGACAATTTAGGACAAATTCATTCCCTTCTTGCAGAGATGTAAAATGAGAAGAAACGAATTTTGTGGTCTCCCTATTTAATCTTAGCCTTCAGTTGGTTTGTGATGATGGCTTTTTAACAAAAAATAAAAAAAAATTTTTTCCCTAGTTTGTAGCTACATGAATTGAGACTTTGTTAGTAACTTCTTGTAGCATAGCACCACCGTCTCTGACAAGCTCACTGTTTAGGATTCTCTCTCAACTTGGTTTGATATTTGGTTTGAATAATCCAGTTGGTTTTTGGCTGTGGTGTTCCCTTTTATACTGGCTATGTTACTACAGTTTGTGCTCAGTGTATGAAACGTGTGTGCAACCCTTATTAACAGGCGCAACAATAATAGGGGCAGAATGTTTGATGGATGGCTGTCCAAATTTAATCTAGCATGTCACTGTTTGTTGTCGAGTTGTGCTTGCTGCCTGTCAAATATGCTCCTACGGATATCAAGGTTGCAGAGAGAGTAACAGACAATACTGGTGGGACTGGGAGAAAACCGGTTTTTAAAATAGGCCGACGGTGGTTGTCAATCTTGAATCTAACAAGATGAGTAATTTGGTCTTTGCCACCTCCATCGCTCATTTCTAGTGAGCTTAATTAGATCAGCTCTTAAACTTTGCGGTCTCTCTGTTCTGTCTGAGTTTTAAGTCAATTCATAAAAATAATGAACTTAGTATGTCATCTTGGGTAATTTTTTTTCTAAAAATAAATAAATTCAAGATATTTGACAAGCATATTACATCCATTTTTATAGTCTCCCATTGTCAGACAAAAGCAATTGGATAGTTGATGGGCAAGTAGGGCAGGTTCAGACCGGTTCCCTTGTTATTCTATGAGAAATTAAGCAGATAATAGAGTTGATCCAAGTGATAAATGTGCAATTTGTAGCTTTTCATCAAAACTCTCAATATGATGTACGAAGAGATACGAGTACAAATGAGGGAGGCCCTCATAAATTAAAAAAGAAAAAAAAAAGAAATGTAGAAGTGGCCAAATCAACAATCGGAAACATTCTTGCAAATAAGAAAAGCAGTGAGCAGCTCACTGTAAGGTCACAGAAGAACTACAGTATACTTTCATTGGTTCAGAAAAACAACATCAACCAAATCATGAACACCCAAGGACACTTTTTAGACTTTAAAATTGTCTCAGTGTGAAATCAACACATGCCTAATTCATTCACTTCCACGTCTCCTTTTTCAGGGTCGCGGGGGGCGCTGGAGCCTATCCCAGCAGGGTACACCCTGGACAGGTCTCCTGGACACACACAACCATTCGCACTCACACCTAATTTAGAGTTTCCAATAACCTAACCCCACTAACTGAATGTCTTAGGACTGTGGGAGGAAGCCGGAGTACCCGGAGAGAACCCACACAAACACGGAAAGAACATGCAAACTCCACACAAAGGCCCTGGCGTGATGGTGGAATTGAACTCAGCACCTTCTTGCTGTGAGGCAACTGTGCTAACCACCGTCCTGCCCCATAAATGTGAAAACACGGTGTAAACCGCTACAATATAAAGTCAGATTAGAATGTGGCAGACAAAAAGAGTCTGCACAGTTAGTTCTGCAAAAATTCCTAAAAAACTGATGCAAATTTTGTTTTAGCCAACCTTAAATTAAAGCTAAAAGTCTCTATTTTCATTACACTTGATTTAAAATCCACTGTGACAGTGCACAGAGGAAAAACTTTAAAAATATGTATTACAGTTCCAAAAAACCCCACAAAAAACTATGGACCTCATTATCAGCATGAGCACTGTGGTGTGAAATCCTGAATTATAATTTATATTGTTTGAAGCAGGGCATTTTCTGCAGTGTAGAGCTTAGATACCTTTTTACTTCCATGCTGGCTGCATGGCAAATCCTCTTAATCTTCTCAGCTCTTTGTAACAATATGCACATTTCCCACAATGCCAGTCTATTTGGCGAGCTCCAATTCATGATCACGGTATTAACGGAGACACAAAGTGGTAATATCTGTTGGTCGTCAGCAGAATAAAGTCAGATTTAATACTAACGCAAGCAACATGGTTAAAAGGCAAAAAATACACGCTTAAACATACACACAAGGAGAACTGTGATGAGCTACAATCACCTTTATTTTCAATACAGCACATACACTCAAACTGATAGAAATACAAAAGTTCCTCTTATCCCTTCTTTGCAGTGAAGTTTAGAATATGCTACAGTAATATACACACACATCCCTCATATTTGAAATGATACATACCATGACTGACATCTTCTAACTTATCAGTTAATACTTCCTTTCAAACGGGCCATGAATAAATGACCCACAGTGACCTGATGCAGAACATCAGATGCATTTCTTAAAATACAAACTGGAGTGTGGCTCGTTACAGTTGCGGTGGAGAGAATGGATGTTTTGTAAGATACATTAATCCAACCCAGAAAGACACTTTATCTTGGGAAACACCGAATTCCTCCCACTCGAGATTATACCTCACTTATTATGGTCTAACGGCACAATAAAACAAAGACTAATAAACAAAAAAACTCCTTCACAGAGATAATATTAACATCCCACTGTAGATTTCTGGATCCTCTTTCACTGCTTTGAGTCGCAGTCTGTCCCCTGATTATCACAACTGGAATGATCTGAACAAGTTGGAGACAGAAAGGCAAAAGAAACCTCCACGGCGATGCTTTCATAACCCGCACAGCCGTGGAGTCAAGTGGGAACAGAAGAACGCCAGAAAGCTTTCAGTCGTAACAACACAGAGTGTCAAACAGAAATCCTCACGCTATACACACGCAGTAACTTTTACAACTGCTCAGATTTTCATTCAGCTCCAAAGTTCAAGTTTGAAGCAAATAAACTCGCTAACATATGATCTAGTGCAACTTTAAAAAAAACCCCCGACAACAATCAGAAAAGTGTAACAGCTGGAGATCAGTAGTGACATTTGGGTGACCCCTATTTTCTGTCCTCAAAGCTTAAAAAGAAGCAGCTGGAGTAATTGCCACAAATTCGCTGACATATTTCTGAAAATAAAAAACAACAACAAAAAAAAAAAACGAACAAGGGCTAAAATCTGGCCAACGCCACAATTCTAAGTGCCAGCTTTAAAATGCCCAGTACGTTTGTGCATGCAAGCCAACTACAACGCTAAAAGAATGACACGAAGATTCACTGGCCCTGAAATGCTCGCTTGTTTCTGTGAAACAAGTCTTAAAAGATGCATTAAAATGTTGATTTAAAAAGAAAGACAAAAAAAAAGACACTGTAAAAGCAGGCATTTGGAGTAAAAGGAGTGAAAGGCTAGGTCTGAATGCACCTTCGTGGACATTCAGTCAACTTTCTTGCTGCGCAGTCTGAGTGTGTCCAGCAGGTATCTGCAGGCGGTGCCGCTGTGCTGCGAGAGGAGTGTGAGGAGCTTCCCGTGGATGAGCGTCAGCAAGGTCTGGTGGCCCGTCGCCCAAACCCGGTACCAAGGGCCGTAAAATGGATCGGACACAGCCGGGCAGAGCATGTTATTCAAGTTGACCTCAGTCGCCTGGAGGAGAGCAGAGACGAGACAGAGTAAGACCTAATTTGATGCCAATATGAATCCAAATTTATCCAGTGGATAATTCATTATTTTAATTTTTTTAAGCAAACATTATGGTTGACTTTGCTGTACATATCTTTACAATCATTCTCTTCCAATAGATTTCAGCTCCAAAAAGCAGACACTTAATTGACTGATGTCAGACTTCATTGCCTGGAAATCCTCCATGACTTATTAACCGGCTGTTGAATGAGTCGTATCATTGTAATTACTAAAGATTTTCAGGGGTTTTACAACCATTTAGTCAGCACATGCTAGAAAAGACAAACATCAGCACTGTGGGCCTTACAATCACAATTCATTGATTACTCTGTACTATCATTTTTCAATCAAGCAGCTACTCTCTGCCCTCTTTGTGCCAGAAACACCCTGGAACTTAAAGCTGATGAATTGCTTTGTTAGGGAATAATGCTGATTTGCATCCAGCAGAAAATAAACTGAATGTTGGTCCAAAATAGGAGATCAATTTGGAGGCAACAGGCTGCATAATTTTTTACTATAAACTCTAAAGTTGTGAACAAGCCAAACAGGGAGCATCAGTGGATCATCAATAATTAGGTGTTAATATCTCAGGATTTATGACTAACAATATCACACACACACTTTGTTAGGTACACCCGTTCAACTGCTCATTAATGCAAATATCTCAGCCAATCACGTGGCAGCAGCTCAATACCATTTAGGCATGTAGACATGGTAGAGACAATCTGAGTTCAAACGTAGCATCAGAATGAGGAAGAAAGGTGATTTAAGTGGCTTTGAATGTGGTTGTTGGCACCAGACTGGTTGGTCTGAGTATTTCATTAACTGCTGACCCAACTGGGAATTTTCCCACGCAGCCATCTCTAGGGTTTACAGAGAATGGTCTGAAAAGAAGAAAATACCCAGTGAGCAGCAGCTCTGCTGGTGAAAATGTGTCATTGATGCCAGAGGTCAGAGGAGAATGGCTGGACTGTAGGTATTCAGCAGAGCATCTCTCAACGCACAGCATGTCAAACCTTTAACCGGATGGCTACCACTGCTAAGAACAGGAAACTGAAGCTACAATTCTCACTGCACAGCAAAATTGGACAGAAGATTAGAAAAACGTTGCTCGGTCTGATCTCTTGATTTTTGCTGTGTCATTCAGATGGTAGAGTCAGAGTCAGACTGTGGTTCAGGCTGCTGGTGCTGTAATGGTGTGGATATTTTCTTGGCACAGGTGGGGCCCCTTAGTACCAAAGTGAGCACGATTCAAACACCACAGCCTGCATGAACAAGCCAAACAGGGAGCTGACCGTGTCCATCCTTCTATAATCACAGCGTACCCCGTAATCTGCTTTCTTCAACAATGAGCTCACTGTACTCACTGGCCTCCACAGTCACCAGATCTCAGTTCAATAGAGAACCTTTGGGATTTGATACAACAGGATATTTGTATCATCTGCAGCATCTGCAGCAACTGGTACACAGGTTGTCCTTCCTTGAAGAATTTTGATAAGTATTACCAACAGCATGCTGACAACAGTCCACATGAAGCTCTGAGCCTGTGCTGTCACAGTTTGGCCCTCATCGCTCAGAAGCCTACGCCTGCCAAATTTTCCTGCTTCTATTACAAATAAACCTCACTCTTCCCTTTCTACCCCAGTGACACCCTGTTTAGTTTATTTTTATTACTCACTTATTATTTTTAAGAGTAGTATAAAGGAAATGCACCTACAGTTTGCTTGTACAAGCTGGTATAAAATGATCTGAATCAGCTCTTTCGGTTTTAATATTTACTTATTGTAAATTATTTATCTGAAAATTTAAGTATTAACTTTGTAAAATGGGAAAAAGAGGTTGTTTGTTGGTGTTCATAAGCACGTCGCATGTTCAGAAACAGGCCTAACATGTGTGCATCACTGTGGGGACCAGTTCAGACATGCATGGATTAAAAACATGACAATGATTATACCTGCTGTCTCTGTTTAGCTGCCTGCTGCAGACCAATCCAAAAATTGGCAGATGATTAACTATCCAGGACATATTGGGGGAAAAGTATGCATGTTGCTCAATGAGAAATCATTCAGAGTACTTAACTAAGCTCCATTTTATCAACTGCAGTGTGTAATGTTTTTTAGCTCTAGATAAAAGGCCATAATTTTAAATCCAAATATACATTTTCTTCACTTTTAAATTGACCAATAGTTCTCCTCGTTCAAAGTTATGCGTGTTGGTCATTTTAAGTTGGATACGAGAGTAAATGGTTGCGATAGTGTTGACCTGCTCAGGGTGTACCCCGCCTAATGTCAGCTGAGACAGGCTCCAACCCCTCCTATGACAGAGTGGATGGGTGAATGGATGAACAGCTCTAGCTACACTGTGAACTCTAAACAAAAATATCTAGTATTTTCACAAGGGTTTGCTCATTAAGCTTAGACCTTAACAGTCTAGGCCAATGCTGAAATACTTTTTTCCCTCTGTACCTGTGTAACTACTATTTTTTAGGTTTATGTTATTATTTTTTTTTTAAAAACAAAAACCTACAATTTCAGTTTGTTTGTTTTTTAAATCTTAAAGCTTTACCACAACTTTATGTCTAAGGCAGTGATGGTGTAATAAAAATATAGTGAAATAGCACACAGTGTCCAGCAGAGGGCTCCATCTTACCAGGCCAAGGAGCTGCAGGAAGGTGAAGTGATAGAAGAACAGGATGCCTGTAGAGAGCACAGCCCACCACATATCTCCCAGAGGCTCAGGCTTGTACACACCTGCAAAAAGAAACACTTTGAGTTAAAGAGACAGCAAACACACAAAATGTGTCATATGTGCCAGTCCTGGCCACCTGTTTGACGACATGTAATCTAGAGAAGAACCAAAAGCTATTTCTATACACTTCCTCTTTTATGTGTCCTTAACACGTCAGCAGAGTTCATAGAGAGAAAGTGGAACCGCAGAAAAAACAAGAAACAGGATATGGTGTCAAACTGGCTTTTCCTGTTTGCTCATTGCTGGCATTCGGAGGACAAGTACCAGGAAGTCGTATCAAATGTGCTCTAATTGTACAACCTTAATTCTGAAGATATTGGCATGCTGTAAATGTAATGCAATTTAATGCTTTAAGCTGCATTTATGAATGGGACAGAAATTAGGCTCTGACAGGATCATTCCTGCTTTTAATGCAATGCACACTGAGGGAATGACAATCACAGGTTTCCAATATTGGTTTTCTGTGTTCTTTGCGCACAGAGATTTCTTCAGATTTTCTGAATTTTTGATGATAGAGATGCACTGTAGATGAGGAACATTAATCTGAAATGCAATTTATCGCAGAATGGAGAACCGCTGCCCATTTTCACTTTTTGTTGTTGCCATCAAAGTCAAAACGAGCTAATATTTTTCACATGTAAAATGTGTGAATTTAAAACGTGTTCTACTGTGAAGAAATTACAGCTTTGAGGTCTGCAAACCATTGCATTCTGCATTCATTTATATGCTAAACAGCATCCCAACTTTTCTGGAATTGGATTTGCATAGGCAAGAAAATAACCCCATCTGTTGAGCTCTACTGTTACATTGCTAATAAACATGATCAGGCACTTCTATTCTATTACTGGGTTACAAGCTTGAAAATTTGCATCGATGTCAGTTTTACCAGTTAAACAAGATGAACTGTCATCTGTGCTTACAGATCAAGGTTTGAATAAAGTTGAATAAACGTTGCTCCCACTGATGTCCTGCTTTAGACTCACTCATTTAGTTCCTTTTATCAACCCCTGGGTTTTAACAGCTCAGATGTCTTCAGTAAGAGCTGTGCTCATGTTCAAATCTGTCTGCATTCACAACACGTTGCATAAACAATTTTTAGGAACCATGTTAACTAGTTTACTGAGATTGGCAAAATCAAAAAGAGGCACACAACAAGGAAATAAGACTAGTTAACAAACTAGAAGTGAAACTTCCAGAGAGTAAACATAACTGAGTGTGGATCACCATGAGCTACAAAAAAAGGCATCACTCACCAAGTCCATAATCAGAAACTATAACCTGGTCGCTTTTTTAAACCCAAGTCCATATCCAGCTTTCAAAGGCTCTCTATTGTGCTTTACTGAGCTTTCAATAATGTCTAATGCATAATAGATCTACTGTTGCCAAATAATCAAAAAATTAGTCCAATAATTCAGTTAAACTTTAACTAATACAGTATCAAATCATAACAATAGTGGCCTCAAGCTTTACGCTGTAAAGTAAAGACACTACAATAATGCAGAGAAAAGCCTAATAATCAAAAAAGATTACCCCCTATGGGCAAGCACTTGGCGACAGTGGGAAGGAAAAACTCCCTTTTAAACAGGAAGAAACTTCTGGCACAAGGCGGCTCAGGGAGGGGTAGGCATCTGCCATGACGGGTTGGGATGGGGATTGGTGGTTGGGTTCAAGTGATGGTGTGTGAACAAAATAACTGTCAGTGAATTTTTTTCAAAGTTGTGCAGTCACATGGCTTGGACACACTGGTTTTTCCCTTTGTGCTTACTTGTAATTGTCCACTAAGTTTTACCACAGACATTGTCAGTCGGGACACCACATGGACAAGGGGGACAAAGTCTTTTAATCTTTGAAATTCAGGTGTTTTGGCGCCTATTACCACATACACAAACACTTGCAGAAAAATAGGTTGTTTTACAGAGCTCTGTACTCGCTCTGTTGTAATACGAAGCCACCGTTGCAACAAGTCAGTGTTTGAAATGTCTGGGAGGGATGAAATTTCACAGTTATCTGTAAAAGGTTTTATTGCATCTAGGAGCGACAGAAACTTCAGCCCATGCCAAGCTACAGAGTGGGGTTCACAACTGTTGAAATGCACTATATGCAAAATTCACCAACACTCTTCTGACACCACTGTTAATTTTGTTGACCAATGATTTTCGTCATAGTTTTTGTCCATGACTTTTATCATCGGGCGAAAATAAGAAGATGGCTAAATAAAAACAAATGTAGGAGGGCAAAAACTATGATGAAATGTACTGACACTTCAGTGATTAAACATTTTACGAAAATATTCTGGAGAGATGCAATTCAAATCAGACATAATCAAGTTGTGTTGAAAGAAAAGACAAGTTTGGAAGTGATCTCCTTGTACTGTAAGGTTGGATGAGCACATTTGATCTGCCCCTGTGTGTGTGTGTGTGTGTGTGTGTGTGTTTGTTTTAATGGTCCAAATAGGTCCTAACTAAATCAAAATTTGCTGTCAAAATTACATGATAACTGCAGAGTCCCAAACCTCCTCTGACATTATCGTCAGCACAGAAACTGCAGTTGGTGCTTCGTAGTATGGGTTTCTCTGACATTAAGCACCAATGGCAGTTCCTATAGATGTAACATGTAAGAGGTGCAGTACTTTCAGCCATAAGCAGTATGAAATCTGCTATATAGAGATTGAGCAATTTAGTAGTACTGTTTGAAAGTTAGCTGTATTAAAGGGCCTCCTGTATATGGTTGTATGAGACTCCTTTTATGTCATCCAGGTCATTGTAGTCTAAAGAGCTAGGTTTTTATAGCGGGTTCACCCGAAACCTTGGCTGATTGTGACCTACACCCCTTTTCACATCTTGGCTCGTGTGATTAGGTGGAGGATCAACAGGGAGTATAATTCTGAAACACGTACCCTAAAGCAGATGACTCGTAATCTGGAGAGGAAATGGCATGTCACAAATCTAGAGGATCATCATTTAGCCTGGAGAAATAGTTTGCTGCTTTATAAGAAAGCCCTCCGCAAAGCCAGAACATCTTACTATTCATCACTGATTGAAGTAAATAAGAACAACCCTAGGTTTCTCTTCAGCACTGTAGCCAGGCTGACAAAAAGTCAGAGCTCTTTTGAGCCAACCATCCCTTTAACGTTAACTAGTAATGACTTCATGAACTTCTTCACAAATAAAATTTTTATCATTAGAGAAAAAATTACCAATAATCATCCCACAGATGTAATATTATCTACAGCTACTCTTAGTACCATTGATATTAAGTTAGACTCTTTTTCTCCAATTGATCTTTCTGAGTTAACTTCAATAATTACTTCCTCCAAACCATCAACGTGTCTTTTAGACCCCATTCCTACAAAACTGCTCAAAGAAGTCCTGCCATTAATTAATTCTTCGATCTTAAATATGATCAACCTATCTCTAATAATCGGCTATGTACCACAGGCCTTCAAGCTGGCTGTAGTTAAACCTTTACTCAAAAAGCCATCTCTAGACCCAGCAGTCTTAGCTAATTATAGGCCAATCTCCAACCTTCCTTTCATATCAAAAATCCTTGAAAGAGTAGTTGTCAAACAGCTAACAGATCATCTGCAGAGGAATGGTTTATTTGAAGAGTTTCAGTCAGGTTTCAGAGCTCAGCACAGCACAGAAACAGCTTTAGTGAAGGTTACAAATGATCTTCTTATGGCCTCTGACAGTGGACTCATCTCTGTGCTTGTCCTGCTAGACCTCAGTGCAGCGTTCGATACTGTTGATCATAATATCCTATTAGAGCGATTAGAACATGCTGTAGGTATTACAAGTACTGCGCTGCAGTGGTTTGTATCATATCTATCTAACAGACTCCAATTCGTGCATGTAAATGGAGAGTCCTCTTCACACACTGAGGTTAATTATGGAGTTCCACAGGGTTCAGTGCTAGGACCAATTCTGTTTACATTATACATGCTTCCCTTAGGCAGTATCATTAGAAGACATAGCATACATTTTCACTGCTATGCAGATGACACCCAGCTCTATCTGTCCATGAAGCCAGATAACACACACCAATTAGTTAAACTGCAGGAATGTCTTAAAGACATAAAGACCTGGATGGCCGCTAACTTTCTGCTTCTTAATTCAGATAAAACTGAGGTTATTGTACTCGGCCCTGAAAATCTTAGAAATATGGTATCTAATCAGATTCTTACTCTGGATGGCATTACCTTGGCCTCCAGTAACGCTGTGAGGAACCTTGGAGTCATTTTTGACCAGGACATGTCCTTCAACGCACATATTAAACAAATATGTAAGACTGCTTTCTTCCATTTGCGCAACATCTCTAAAATTAGAAATATCCTGTCTCAGAGTGACGCTGAAAAACTAGTTCATGCATTTATTACTTCCAGGCTGGACTACTGTAATTCATTATTATCAGGATGTCCAAAAAACTCCCTGAAAAGCCTTCAGCTAATCCAAAATGCTGCAGCAAGAGTCCTGACAGGGACTAGAAAGAGAGAGCATATTTCTCCTGTTTTGGCTTCCCTTCATTGGCTTCCTGTTAAATCCAGAATTGAATTCAAAATCCTGCTCCTCACATACAAGGTCTTAAATAATCAGGCCCCATCTTATCTTAATGACCTTGTAGTACCATATCACCCTATTAGAGCGCTCCGCTCTCGCTCTGCAGGCTTACTTGTTGTTCCTAGAGTATTTAAAAGTAGAATGGGAGGGAGAGCCTTCAGTTTTCAGGCCCCTCTTCTGTGGAACCAGCTTCCAGTTTGGATTCGGGAGACAGACACTATCTCTACTTTTAAGATTAGGCTTAAAACTTTCCTTTTTTCTAAAGCATATAGTTAGGGCTGGACCAGGTGACCCTGAATCCTCCCTTTGTTATGCTGCAATAGATGTAGGCTGCCGGGGGATTCCCATGATGCATTGAGTTTTTCCTTTCCAGTCACCTTTCTCACTCACTATGTATTAATAGACCTCTCTGCATTGAATCATATCTGTTATTAACCTCTGTCTCTCTTCCACAGCATGTCTTTATCCTGTCTTCCTTCTCTCACCCCAACCGGTCGCAGCAGATGGCCGCCCCTCCCTGAGCCTGGTTCTGCCGGAGGTTTCTTCCTGTTAAAAGGGAGTTTTTCCTTCCCACTGTCGCCAAAGTGCTTGCTCATAGGGGGTCATATGATTGTTGGGTTTTTCTCTGTATCTATGAAGCGCCTTGAGGCGACTTTTGTTGTGATTTGGCGCTATATAAATAAAATTGAATTGAATTGAATTGAATGACCCTCTTGGGGGGACACTCCCCTAGGACACATGTTAAATCTGGGATTCGACACCATTTGAACTTTGAACTGAAGAAGCTTCTCGGATGAGAGGTGAAACGTCTTCAAGCAACTTAAAGAAGTCCAGACGCTTTTCCTTCCAAGCTCTTTAGAGAACTCCTTTTAGTTAAACTGGTTTTATAGTTGCTCTTCAGTATCATCTATGTAAGTGGAAATGACCAAACAATCTTTCATTAACAGACACTGAACAGACAAAACAAAAAGCTGGTATCCACAGCATCTCAAATGACACAGACAAAAAGTGAATCCATCCATGGAGATATTATCACTTTGCTCGGCTGACATGTGAAAAGTCAGAATGAAGAAACACCTACCTCCTTTCCTGAAAAGATAAACAGGCACCAGGTACATCATGGAGTGCTGGATGTAATAGATCTCTTTCTCAAATGGCAGCTGAGAAAATGAAAAGCAAACAAACCACTTTAATTCTTTTACAGCACCCAGATATAGCAGAACAGCCCCCAACTTGCTCTGGGCCCTGAAATCTTAAAGACCTGTGGCCTTACAGTCTCCAGCTATGCTACTGCTTAACAAGCAACCATGACAGAACATTACCCAAGTGAACAAAGAGATGGAAGAACAGCAGGTACACCGTCTGTCTATTTTAGCTGCCTTTATAAGGCACCTTTCTTCTAAAAATGTATGGCCTCATTAATGATCACTGTCATCATACAAAATCTATAATAATAATAATAATAATAATAATAAAATTGTATGAAACTTGAGTGTTTACAGCAGTTTGAAGTTGGAGCTTTCGTTTCTCAGGGATTACGTGTACATATGTTGACCATGTTTTTTTTGTTTTTTTAAAACTGGGTGGAGTGGGTGGAGACGAGTGTCGCGGTGATTTGTGAAAGAAGAATGGCAGCAAAAGTGAAAGGGAAGATTTACAAGATTGCAGTCAGACTTGCTATGATGTCTGGTTTAGAAACAGTGGCGCAACCAAAAAGACAGCAGGAAGAGCTGCAGAGCCCAAGATAGATGGATAGTTTAGAAACAAGTGAATCTCATGGACATTTTAAAGACAAAAGTTAGAGAGGGAAGGCTGAGATGGTTTAGATATGTGCAGAGGACAGATGCAGTGCAAATATTGAACAACAGATGTTGAATATGGCTACACCCTTTGTTTGTCCTGCTGTCAGGCAGCAGGAAAAGGCAAAAGAGAAGATTTATGGATGTAAAGCAGGAGGACATGTAAAGGGTTGGTGTGACCGAGGAGAATGGTAGGAACAGGCTTAGATGGAGACAGATGATCCACTGTGTCGACCACAAAAGCATAATATGGGTTCCCTTTTATGGTATAACTCAAGAAACGCATGAGATCTTTGTCCACAGTGTTTTTTTTAATTTACAAGTGACTGATGTAAACTGCCTCTTTTCCTGTTGGTTGGCAGGCACGTAATGTTCAGGGTGCAATCATAGTTTAGTGTGCTCTGTAAGAAATACTGACATAAAGTTTATTGATGTTATAAAATGCAAAACAGCTGTGTAAGCCTTCATTCCCTGCTTGAGAAAAACAAGTTTATCTGATAGGGAACTGCAGATATGGCAGAACAGCTCAGCCTTATTTCTGTGAGAACTGTTATAAAAGGAAAAGCACTTAGTCTTAATGGCTATGCTGGTTTTTTTTTTTAAGTTTAAAACTTACCAAAGTGACTTCATTCAAACAGATCAAGTTTAAATTTGTGAAATATCTCCTGCACCCACTCAAGCTGCGCCTTGAGTGAGTCAGAGCTTTCAATTTTAATTCAATCGTTTTATACGGCGCCAAATCATAACATAATCATCATCATAGGTCTCTTTACACAGCAAGTTCTAGAGCTTACGATATTATAGAGGAAACCAATGATACCTGCACAGACACAGTGTAGTCTTTTTCAACACAACATCGCCGTTCCAGAGGTAAGTGATAACATTCGTTTAGCTGCTCAGTGAGTGCGACACTTAACCTTGTACACCTTGGAGACCTAACAAAGGCTAGAAGAGGGCTGCTCATAAATGAGATCTGAAGATCACGGTCTACTTACCAGTCTGGTGTTGACTACAGGGAACATTAAAGCAAGTAATGCACCATTCAACATGTGGACCTGCAGCCTGAAAACAATAAAAATGTCAGACATTAAAAATACCTACAAGGTCACTTGCTATTTACCTAATCTGTGTAAACCTTTCTGAGTCATGTTAGTTTCTCTCCTGTCCTTCTGGTTTCACTTTGCTCTCTTCCCTCTCCAGACACAGAGCAGCGCAGAGGAGAGAAGTTACCGGGGTTGAGCTATGGTTAAAACAATAAAGGCTTTCTAACAAGTGTGAGTCTGTCTAAAGCATCTCTTTCAGATTTATCATCAATGAAAGAAAAGAGGAAAAAACAGAATAGGAGAGGGAGGGAAAAGGGCTGTTATTACTACACTCCCCTCTTGACTTCTGCAGGCCATTTGCCCTCCCCAAAGCATTCAACCCATAGAAGACTCTGCCACTACTGACATATGAATCAATTCCAGCTGATATAAGGGACAGAGGAACAGGTGGAGGACAGCTTAGATTCTATCCCATGTTGCCGAAAACCAATCAGACTCCTCCCTGATGCTGTTAGCAGCAGCTGTCTCTTACTCTTTGTTAAGGTCAGTTTCTTGTGGGAGCGCTTATTGTCTAAAGTCAGGTCAGTAAAGTTTCAGGCGATCACTCTCAAAATAAATTTGCTTTGATGTCACGATTTAACAAATCAGTGCATCCATCTACTCATTCAGACTAATTAGTATAATTTGGTTTGAAGCTTTTAGTTGCACCATCCAGCGCACACATATAGCCTATCTGCTCCTAGTGGGAGCTGCGATGCTTATTTAGTAAACCTGTATAAATAAACCCAGCATAAGGAAAAATGTGTCTTTTGAACTAACATTAATGTTAAGAGGCTCCAAATACAGAACAGAAGCCAAGGAGCATGTGTGTCAGAGTGTGGAGCTCCATCTATCTCCTGTGACTGCTCTTTTTGTCAAATGAGCCAAAATAACTGTTGTGACAGACGAGGTCGCCGGGAAAACAGCAGTGCCGAAGTAATGCCGCTTCAAATAAGTCCGGCTGTCACTCTTCTGAAAAGCGGTTCATTCAAATTCAAAATTTACAAAGCGTAACGAGCATTAGCGACCTTATATTTTTCCATCACTGTAATTAATTGCATGTCATAGGCCAAGACCTGAACCTCTGATACTGTTGTAGCGTAAACATCTACTTTATGTAGTAACTATTTAATATGACGCTGCTCCTGCTAATTTTACAATTTTTATTTGGCAAGTACAGTCCAGTGGTTGTTGAACTGCCTTCATACATAAAAGGGATAAAGATGTAATCTTAAACATAGATTTACCATTTGCTACTGCAGGAGAATCTGAGCTTTACACGCAACAAGCAAACGTTTCCAGCAGCTACTACTTCACATTACAGAAAGGTACAGTGACTGTTATTGTGAAGCAGTCACAGGAAATGTAGCACATCAAAAATGTCAAATATTAAAATAATAAAAAAGGATCTATTTTAAACTTGTTATGTGCTGTGCTCATTGCAGGTAGAAGACCAAACCCTCTTTGGTGGGCAGCAGGATTAGTTGGGGCATTCTACACGGCAGTCACTTTGAAACCGTAAATGTGGTGAAATAAACTTGAGGTTTGCATGTTTCAGTTAGTGGGCCTGGTTCCACACCACCATCACAGAGTAAAATGCCATGTTTACACAAACAAATGACAAGCGCCTCGAACAAAAGGCCATGACTCTATTTCTTACATAAATGAGACAAATTAAAATATGTTGTTACGACAACAAATGAACTAGCCGACTATGTGAACGAACATCTTGACCTGGTGGATAAATAATGTTGGCAGTTCAGTAATTCTTCAAACGATTGGATATTTATTGGGGCATGTTTCACATTTCTATTCCATGTAAGAACCAGCTTTTTGTGGTTTCATAAAGTTGCTATGACTCTGTACACTGTGTTCACTGTGAGGCTCCCGTGGGCTACTGGAACAGAAAGTGACCCTGCTTGTATTTATTTCTGAGTAAATCCCACATCGTGTTCCCACCGGCAAAACCAGAGTCATTTCTGCTGAATAATTAACTGCTCAGACCGGATGAGTTGTTGAAGAGGAGACTATAAACCCAAATACATTACTATACAACTGCTTACTATGGGGGAAACCAATAAGTAATTACAATCAACGTCAACCACAATTTGGATTATATGAAAACAAAAACCATGAGCTTTGTCTGCCCAGTCATTAGACGTTACATTCAGCAGGACAAGCGGCTCATATGGCAGTCGTGGCCTTTCTACAGTCTGCACTAAAAAACTCTATATTTTGCCAATTCAGACCTTTAAAGTTTAACTTAAATGTAGACGACAAGTTGAAAACACTAAACAGGAAGAACCCAGGAGTGCACGTACGCTCACCTGAACACAACCATAGCTGTCTTACATGGCGGGCAGGCCAGCAGGAAGATCTGTTGAGGAAAGCAGAGAGAAATGAGCAACGACATTATTGCATTAAGCTCATACGGTTGTTATGGAACAGCTCGAAGGCTTTTAAGAGCTTTCAGCTCCGAGTTCTGCAAGAGAAAATGAACTGCTTTAACAAGTTTGTGCTAACACAAGAGCAGAAGCATTGAACAGAACATCCCAAAGGCAACTGTGAGGTCTCCTTAGTCCAAATTAAGAAAAAAAAAAAATACATAGAAGAGGTTCAGACAAGAGGATAGGCCCACAATTAGGATGGAATTTGAGGCATTAGAGCTGCTGGGTGTTGGCACTAATGAGCTGATTTCATGCTAAACAATCTCAGTTCACAGCTCACTACTTGGAAGTCAGCTTTCACAAGAAAAGGGAGGCAGCATTTGAAAACAAAGGTGAAGTGACTTCCTGATATATTTCCATTGCCAAAAATGATTTCTACCAACAATCTGACTTTATTCTTGTAAAGGAGAGTGGATCAAAAGACAGCCTGCAATCTGTGCATGGTGATTGGGCTACTGGGCCCCGAGAATAGTTCAAACAGGAATTTGTTCAAAACACCATCTGACACACGAAAACTTAGTTTGCCTGAAGGCTGGAAACAGAATTACAGAAAAGAAACTGACCCGAGATTCATTCTCCAAACACACAGTTGATATATTTGGTTTGTTTTTTGTTTTAAATGCGTCTCCGGGATTGATCTGTGGCGTGCCTATCAACTTTATTAATCTGCAGCGTGTGTGGGACTATTAAAAAACACTCAGACTTTCATAGTTATATTTACATCTTCAGTCTTTTCTACATATTTCCCCCTCATTCTAACACGTGAGTCATGTTTCGCGTTTTAAAACACCACAATAAAGTCACGAGAAGGAAACAATGCGTGAAAATGTTTTGCCGTGGATAAAACGTGCTTGCCAAAGCTGACAGTTTGTTGGTTCCTGCAGATGTCATTACTGTCAGCCTCCATTGTAAACAGGGGTTGGCGATACGTTGCTGGCAGTTAAACGTTGTCACTTTGATAATTTGTCTCATGTCTGAGCTATCAAAGCAATTAGACAACGTTCTGCAACTTGGAGCCCTCAAGTCTCTCATTTTAAATGAATAAGAAGTCGTTATAAAATAAACATGCCATAGAGTTGCGAGCTATTATCAAATAAATGTTGCATATAATTGGTTGTACAGACTATGTAAGGTTTCTTTAGCTCATTTCAGTCTCATATGAACACTTCTGTGTCAATCAGTTTTGATATTGTGTGACGATTTAATATTTTGCCTGAACGTGGCAGTGATGCCGTCATTTTCTCCATCACCTTTCAGCCAATCACCAGTTTATGGCACCTGTTAATCGCTAGTGTAACGCTACCCTTTTGGCATTAGTGTCACTTTACCCTCTGATCCTTTACTTATTTGTAACGGCTTGACCTTGTTCACTTTTTGCATCACAGAATCAGAGGAGAACATTAAATTTGCCTTTCTTATGTTTGTCACTCCTTGCTTGACTGTTAGCCAGAGCCTTAGGGCAGCCTTCACTGCAAAATATTGTTTTATTTGAACATTAATGCCGTGAAGGATAGAAGTATATAATTCACAACATTCGCTGAAGTATTTTTCTTATAACGACAACTTCCACAGTTTTGCAGTACGAGCCAACTAAGAAAAAAAAAACAACTGACAGTCAACATTCAGCAAATAACATTAACATAATATCATAAAATGTCAAATGTTATAAAGGGTTGTATTTGCACACATTTTTAAGAGAAGTAAGTGGATGCTTTTCTGTATGTGGCAGCAGTAAAGGTCTTGGCTCCAGCGGTGCCATTAGCTCTACTTTAACAGCACACAAGAGAATAGACTCAGAAATGGATTTCATGCAAATTACTGAGCAAGAAGATTTAGCCCATAAACACTTCTGATTGTTGACTTTATGCAAGCAAAAAGAAAGAGAAATTCATGTGGTCATGCCGGCACTCCAACCTTGGACGGACACTGATATTCCTCAATCAAAATAAGTTGAGTTCATTTGAAATTATGCTAAGGTTGGGTCTGATCCAAGAAGTATTCAGGGAAAGACGTTCTGTGTTAATTCAATTCAAAATCCCACTTAAGCCTATAACTAGGATTGATCTCTGGGTGGGACACTGGCCCAAGAAGTCATGATCCTATTTATAGGTGAGAAAGACTACTTAAGTGTAATCCAGTGACTGCTGTATATTTTCAAAGAAGTCCTGGATTAAAAAACAAAGAAAGGAAAAAAAAAGGTATAAAATCTGCTGTGATGCAAGTACAAAAATATGCAAATCAGGTATGCACAGTAAAAATTAGGTGTCAGTTAATGCCAGATCTGACGTTCATTTTTTCACTGAACAAACTAAAAGGTACAGAAATGAATCATATTTGCGCTCTCTGAGAAAGGCCATCAATTAATAAGTAGGTACTAGATATTTTTATTTCCTGGTTCAGGAAACGCAGTTCTCTCCCGTGCGTCGTCACTGGCATGTTCTTCGATGCTCATTGAGTTAATTGGCATTGACAGGAAATGACTTCCTGATTGCTGTGAACATTGACAGAGTTGTGACCATGAACCTTCCAGGAGGCGAGCTCAGTGACAAAAGACAGACTGGTATGCAGTGTGAATTTCGCTCTGCCACTGAAAGCAAACAAACTGGGCTGGTTAACTATTTAGCGTGCTGACGGAATTGTGTGAAGCAAGTTTTTCATAATTAATATGAGAGCCTGTTTTGTTACCTGAGCTGTAGGATGGATTAACAAGGCTGGAACTGGGTCCACTCCTCACATACACTGAAGCTAAAGCTGGTGAAGCTAATCTGTAATAAGTCCAGTTTGTTCTTTGTGGTCTATTACACAGTTTACAGCTGTAGGATTTCTCTGCAGGAAACACATCACACAGTGCGTCATGTGCTCAAAAAGCAACGCATTGCGAGTGGGTGTTTTTGTAGTCGTCAACCACACTAAAACATGCAAACCTCAACCACACAAGTGCATCAAAATGCTCCCATATCATAGAACCCTTGTAATTTTCAAACCCATGTAATTCTGTTAGAAATAAAAATACCAGCATGTCAGATTTCACTCTAAAATGGGTTCATTCATCATATAGTGAATTTCAGGGTGTGCAAGAAACAAAGAATTGCTAAAAGAGTCATTTTGACACCCATAGAAATCAATGAAAAATGCTCATGGCATCCTTGGTTGCCTAGCAACAGGTTGTTTGTTTAAACATATTTTGATATCAAGGCCCTAACGTTAGCCAGAACTAGCTAGATGAAGCAATTGATAGGATTAACATACAACGAACTATAGGTAACTCCATATTTGATATTTTATATTTAAGTGGATGAGCGGAGAACCAGGCATGTTGCTGTTGGCTGTGCAGAGCAGCGGTGCACCCATGGCTAAACGGAGCAGAGTGTCCACAATGTGGAGAACTAATATGAGGAAATAAATATGACTATGTAAATAAATGCCAGGGAAAGGGTCTAGACTGCAAAGAAAGCTCAGAGCACCAATAATACCGCCCCCCCCCCCCCCCCCCGCCAACAACAACAACAAAAACAACAGTTAATAGAATTATCTCCACTTGTATAATCACAGTAATGAGTCAAACCAGCCTTGATGCTCTTGTTGTACTAATAAAGACACTGTTAAGTCTAACTGCTGCTTCTCCCTATTAATTTTACAGCTGAAACACAATTTTATCTCAAGGTACAGCTTGCTGGAACATTGTGCCCCAAATATTGTCAGGTTCCTGTTGCCCTTCTACTAGCAGTGGAGAAGGAAAAGACCAGAAATAAATATAACAATAATTAAGTAGTGTTGACTCGAAGCATTTTCTGGAATTACAGGGAGTAAAAGGGAAAGCAGTCATTCAACAAGACAAAATAAATAAAAAATTTGAGAACATGACCTTGCAGACAAATATAGTTCAGCATGGGCGAATATGATGGGGACATTTAAACTACCTTCACAGTGTGTACCAACTTGTGTCAAGGTAAGGGTACAGCTGAAAGTTGTTTGCATAGAAAGATAAAGGAGTTATTTATAGATTAAAATACATCATTGCTAATAAGTCAGACTTCCTTTTAACGAGTGCAACCATAGAGTGACATGCCGCAGTGTTTCGAGTGCGATGCACATGAGTAAACATACTGTGATGCTCAGGGTTATTGCGACAGCTGCTACATTAAATGTGGCTATACCTAACGATGAGGCCGATGATCTGTTATAATGGTGCTGATTATTTTTGCCATACACAGACTGTTAATATTGCGATACATCCATTTATCGGCAGCCTACGCGCATCCATTCAAAGCTGCTGCAGAAATGCAAGATACCTGCTTTGCAGACAGATGACTTGACGTTTCCTGCAGCCGACAGCAACATTTATCACGTGCCCACGTGATATCTGTTAGCTGCGAGTTCAGCTGTGCCTGGCGAGATCTACAAGGGAAGAAAGTTCACTTGATAAAAGAAGGTCGTGTGTCTTTAACTTGTGGGGAAAAAAAGAAGAAAAAGAAAAAGGGAGAATCCAGTGGCAGGCGATGCCTCATTTGGACAGCGTATAAACGTTACACTGTATGGATGTAAATGCCTTTAACCTTTATCCCTGAACACTCATGATGACAAGCAAAGAGCTCAGACAGAATCCAAGGCTCTACGCCAGGGGTGTCAAACATAAGGCCCAGGGGCCAGAACTGGCCTGCCAAGACTCCAATCTGGCCCACTAGAAAATGTGAAAGAGGGATTTTAGAATAACTGTATTTTTTAAATAGGATTTTTTTCCTACAGCTTTTCCTACTGATAAAGACCTGCATGGCCATTTATAGTGCACTGAAGTAACAAATAAACATTTAAATAACATAATGACTATTTAGTACATAATTTTCCATTTTCAGAGCGAATCCACTGTCTGTGAATTAAGAAAAACTTGGATACCAACATTTTTGGTCATTTTACACAGCTTAGAGCTACAGCTCAGAAATGCTGACAGATTTCTTTCATTTACAGCAGAATTTCTGTCATGTAGAAAACCAGACTTGTTATTAAAACTGCACTTTTTTATATGAAGATATTTGTGGGACTTGCTGTGTAAACACTTTCACTCTAAATGTTTCACTGGTTTGATCCACTTAAGGTGATAGTGGGCTGCAGGTGGCTCACGTACAAACATATTTATGAGGGAGAGCCAATGAAAAAACTTCTTTATGTCGATAAAAACAGAATGGCTTGTTTCAGTTTCAGACAGCAGAGGGACCGCACCAGAGTTCAACACAGAATCTATGTAGAACATACAACGTAACCTACATAAGCGGTTACAAGCATAAATGTCAGTGCTGGCATTTGGTAGTTAATGCCAGCACTGACACTACCTGTCAGTGCTGGCATTATACATGATGGAAACAAACAAAAATAAATGCTGGGACTTCTCTCCTTCTGGGTTCATGGTGTTTTTCATTCCCCATTGAAGTGTAAATCAGTAAGGTCGGACTGATGAACAGTTTGCACAGAGGTCCATCATAAGCAGAACACAGAACTATGAACCTGGAAATTTGTATAATAGGTCTTTTAATAGCTGTTATGTTCAAGCTCTTTGTTCTTTATCTTTGTGCAAGCTAGTTCTGAAATCTAGAAATCTATAAAACGGCAGGGGAAGTTCGTACTGTCTTCGTATTAGCACCAATCGCAAGCCATAGAAGAAGCATAAAGTGCGTGCCCCTCCATATATCGATTTCTCCAACTTGATATACCCATTATGTGATTTAGTTGTTTATGGAACCACACCCATTTCCGCTGGCCTCAAACGGAAATACACGATAATAAACTGATCAGTCGGGAGACCCTCAGCGTGCCACGATGACTGCTGCGGTACTATGTGGTGGAAAACGTACGAAAAACCCGTGCTGCTGGATGTGAAGCACTCAGTCATCACACACTAAACTCCATCCCCTGTGGGGCTTTCTCACCTTGATATTTGCTCATACTTGCTGCTCTGTAAAAGCTCCTACTGACACCGCCTCTATTCCTCCACCTACAGATACTATCAGAGGGGTAGTTTTAGATTGGGTCCGGAGTTATTTAAGTGACAGAAAGCAGTTTGTGAAAATAAATGGTGGTTGCTCCTTATGTATGGACATTGCTTGTGGTGTACCCCAAGGGTCAGTTTTGGGTCCAAAATTCTTCAACTTGTACATTAACGACATCTGTAAAGTGTCCAAAGTATTAAAAATGGTTCTCTTTGCTGACGATACAAACATTTTTTGCTCTGGTGATGATCTGCAGAATTTATTGGAGGATATGACTAATGAAATAAGTGAAGTGAAGTTCTGGCTTGATAAAAATAAATTATCATTAAATTTGAATAAATCTAAACTTATGTTATTTGGAAATAGTAGTTTAAATACAAATGCAAAGATTCAAATAAATGGTGTTGATATTGAAAGAGTCAGTGAAAATAAATTTCTGGGGGTAATAATAGATGAAAAACTTAACTGGAGAGCTCACGTAAGATATATTCATTCCAAAGTATCACGAAGCATTGCAGTACTAAACAAGGCAAAACAGGTATTCGACAGAACATCACTTCATATTCTCTACTGTTCACTGGTTTCACCATACTTAAGCTATTGTGCAGAGGTCTGGGGCAATAACTATAAAACCACATTACATTCACTTTTTATTCTTCAAAAGAAAGCAATTCGAATCATCCACAATGCAGGTTATAGGGAACATACAAACTCACTATTTTTGCAGTCTGAAATATTGAAAATTGACGATATAGTGAAATTCCAAACAGCACAAATTCTATTCAAAGCAAAAAATAAAGAACTGCCAGGTAATATTCAGAGTATGTTTTTTTTGAAAGAAGGAAGTTATAATTTAAGGGGTTTTTGTAACTTCAAAACAATGAAGGTACGTACTACAAGAAAAGGCTTTTGTGTTTCTGTTCAAGGAGTGAAACTATGGAACAAACTGAATATGGAATTAAAGCAATGTCCAAACATAAAACTGTTCAAAAAGAGTTATAAAAATATGATCTTCTCGATCTATAAAGAAAAGGAAAATATTTAAATTAAGTGAATGTCTCTATTTAAAAACAAACAAACAAAAAATTCATGATGTGATATTATAGTATATAGTATATCAGAAATCTGTTCACTATTTTTATTACAAATTATATCAGTAAGGAAGCTGACTAAATATTCACTGATAATTTATGGGACAGGGGTGGGATTAAATAAGTGTATACTTCTTCCCACTCCCTTTCAACATGTAAATTAATCAGAATGTTTTTTTGTATGTAATTTGTATAGTATATTTTTTTTCTCTCATTTCTTTTCTAAATGTACTTGTATATTGTTCACATGTTGAAATAAATTACCAATCAAATACTATGACTGTGCCAACAAGCACCACATTTTCCCAAAGTCGCATTGCTTTGTGCTCGGAGAAGGAAAATATCAAACTCACTAGCACACCAAATTTGTGTTTTCAAGAATAATGCCAGTCCTCTTCAAAATGTGGATTTGGTTAACAGTCATGAAAACCAGCTGCTGCATAACAACACTGAAAGGCACGCAAACTGACGCAGTGTAGCAACGAGAGGGTATTTTCTTTTCAACAGCACAGAGGTGGTGTTCGTTCCTCATTGAGTGTACTTAAGAGTGAACTGAAACTCACTATTGTTTCCAGATGCACAGCTTTAACAAGCTCAAATGAGACAGGAAATAAATGGGTGCTTGGAGAGCTCTGCATCCCTCTTTAGATGTTTTTATCTGAGGTTTCCATCAGGCCTGAAAGGGATTAAAACCACACCCATACGCTAGAGATGCAACATGAGGAAAGTGTGATCACGATAGGAGCTCATGCATGCATGAAACAAAACAAAGAACAATTAATAAGCCACGATTTCTTTAGAAGAATGTTCAACAAAGACAGCCGAGCCCACAGGCACTACCTTTAATAAAGCAAGAATGCAGGAATGCATGACGCCTTCTCTTTTCCAGCTTTTTTTCTCCCCACATGAGATTCAAGCTCCAGCAAGCACGTGCTACAAATAATCAGTTGGTGCCAGTGTCAACACCCCCTCACCCACCCCTCCTCTGGATGGGAGAAAAAAAAAATCTATACGCAGATGATTTTCACAAGTTGTGAAAGCTGTACAACTTCCTTTTAAAACCCATTTCCTCATTTGATCACGCCCCTTTTAACACCAACAACACATACACTGCTGTCCATCTCGCCCTTACATCAAGGACATTTTACTACAGTCAGTCAATTTTTCATCACAGCCAGCAATTCTTCAGTGTCCGCTGGTTGTCATGCTACCTCCCTGAAACCTGAAAAATCCATCATCATTGAGCACATCAGCTTTGCTCTACTCTTCAATTTTCATGATGACTTGTCACATGGCAGTCATGCACCATGAAGATCAAGCAGTCTGCATGTGTAAACAAGCAGGTACTGCATATTTTGACTCATGATGGGGCGGCTGTAGCTCAGGTGGTAGAGCAGGTCATCTACTGATCGGAAGGTTGGTGGTTGATTCCTGGCTTCCCCTAGTCTGCATGCCAAATATCCTTGGGATATAGGGCTGCCACAAACGATTATTTTGATAGTCGACTAGTCACCGATTATTTTTGCGATTAGTCGACTAATCAGATCATCATCCATTGGACGTAAAACTACAGCTTATTGCACCAGCAGCATCTGCTCTTATATAACTATCATTAGCTTACAGCTTTAAGTGTTTAAGGTCTGTGCTAACTAAAAATAAAGACAAGATGATAGTTTATTAAATTTTAATGAAATTTGCAGATTGTTTCGGTGAAGTTTAATAAACTCCTTGCTATCTAAAATATACCCCAGAATATGCTCCAGAATATACCCCAGGACACTGGGGTATATTCTGGAGCATCTCACACTTCTGATAATCAGTTGTCTGCTTGAGTTTATTCAGCTGTGTAAAAACTATAACTTTAACCTCAGACAAACTGATTTACTCAGGAACAAATAAAATACTAAAAAAAAAAGCCAAACAATAACATTTTAAGTTATCTAAGTGACTCATATATATTTAACCTGAGTAGCGAAAGACGGCAGTGGGTTTGAAAACGATTTGCGGGGAGTCCGGTGTTCTCGCGGCGCTAGTGAGCCTAGCCCCCGGCTCGCTAACGAGCTAGTGGGTAACAGATGTCTCCGAAAACGTCGGAGCGCTTTTGAAAATATGTGGTGTCCTGATAAACCGAGCAGATATTTGAGGTTTACACAGCTACATTCTCGCCTGAAAATATGTTAAACGTTTATTTTGTGACCCAGAAAGAATAATAAGAGTAACATTAAAACTAACTAGCTGCCGCCATTGTTGGAAACTGCGCTGGGCCGCGCTATGAATTCTGGGACACAGCTGCTTCTTCTTCTTCTTCTTCGGGGTTTAACGGTAGCTGGCATCCTTGTACATGCAATGCTGCCATCTTCTGTTTCAGTCCGTTATTACACTCTTAAATCCTGCCACTTATTCCTGCGTCTTTTGTGATCTTACAAAGCTTCAAACGACGCTTCGACTATTAAATCAGTCGTCGACGATTTTGATAGTCGACATAATCGTGACTAGTCGACAAATCGTGGCAGCCCTATTGGGATATTGATATTGCATTAAAGTTGTCTATTGAAGATGTTCATTTGAGGATCCTTCCATTATGTTAACTTTTATTACAAGTACGGTCAGAAGGATTTCATACACATTGCATATTTGTGCTTATTTCGAGTTGATGTTCGGTTCATTAAGGGTCTTAAGCGTCACTGGCGTGACTGTCCAGGTGATACATGCTGAGGGAAACTAGAACATAGAAGGATGATTGCATGCATGCTTACAATACATATAACACATATAATCTAGGAATGTGTCAGGCCTGAGGCCTTAACTCATTTGGTGTCTCACTATATTTTACTCTACTTGGCAACAGATGACCACAGTCAATAATTAGCCCCAGAGACCCTGAGGGCTTGAAGTTTATTACCTTGTATGGAAGGTGTTATAGAAAAGAGAAGTTCTATGTCTGTTTGTAGCCATTAAAGATGTACAAGATGTACCATTAACTGTGACTAATGTCTGGAACCTATTTTTCTGGGCCCTCCATGGTTTGTCTCACTGCTCTACATTGATCGATTTCGCGACAATACTAACCCCAAATTGCTCTCCGGTGTATCCATCGGAGTATGAATGTGTGTGAATGTTAGCTATAAAGCACTTAGAAAAATGTGCTTGTGCGAATGGGTGAATGCACAAGTTGAGTAAAGCGCTTTGAGTGTTCAGATGAGTAGAAAAGCGCTACATAAGAACCAGTCCATTTACCATGAT
Organism: Astatotilapia calliptera; assembly: GCF_964374335.1. Taxonomy (NCBI): domain Eukaryota; kingdom Metazoa; phylum Chordata; class Actinopteri; order Cichliformes; family Cichlidae; genus Astatotilapia; species Astatotilapia calliptera. The sequence continues at coordinate 11,075,532 of NC_137431.1, read as the reverse complement.
CTAAGTGTTATTTAACACATAAGAGCAAAGACACAGCTCCCTAATGCTGATTAAAGAGTTTGACATCGACCTCAGGCTGGAATTGACCTCACCGGCTTACAGGCTGTTGATACAACAGCTTCATAAAATAATATTTGGAGACAAAGAGGGGGACAGCTCTGGTTTCACAGCCAAGGAATGAACTTGAGATGTCTTCTTTCGTGGCAGCACTGGACCAACTCCCTAACACACGGAACAATGATGTCCAAACAAGGCTCAAACTTGTACTTTCTTACCGAATTTCCTGTGGTTTTTAGAATCAATTTGCTTCTATTACTTTATTAAAAAGCTTTAAATGTGCTACATATATTAGTTTATAATTTCTTCCCCTGTTCTAAGCCTCGCATGGCTCAATAAAAAGCATGCTCATGTATCTCAAGGCGCCATAAAGCCATTAAGAGACAGTGATTGCAAAATATCGATCAGGGTGCTCCACCAGAGCTGGAGATGGGTGAGATCAGGTCAACAACCAGTTAATGAAAACAAGGGCTTCGAAGTCCAGCCAGCACACTAAAATTTATACCCCATCAACCCATCAGCTTTGAGAGGACAGCTCGGAAGAGAAGATGACATCTTCTAATAAATCCCCACTAGTCATACTCGTAATCCTAAAGGGCACACATCAGCTCTTTCCCTCCAGTGTCATGCTTACCTGCACCATGGTGACGACATGGCAAGGATTCAGCAGATATATCAAAGTCTTGGTTGCAAACTTGAAGCCAACCTCCACTCCGAAAGTCATGCACAGGGTAACCAGCAACAGGTTCTTGCCCAGACTATCCTCCTTTGCCCTTATGCAGTCTTTCCCGGCTACTCTGAGCTCTTTGGAGATGTTTATTTTCTTCAGTGCCACCAGAATCTCCACCAAGGAGATGAGGACGATGACCAGACTCTCGCTGATGCGCTGCTGTGGAGCGAGGAAGGCAGCACACTCGGGGCCCCCGTTGCCCTCAAACTTGGGGTCCACCCCGCCGTAGATCCAGTCCAGCAGGCTGTATATGTTATATCTGGACATATTCCTCTTCTCGTGTTGGAAAAGATACGAACAGGATGGAATAAAAGACGCCACACCGACCTCTTGGCGAAACATGAACTGCAAGATTTGCCTTTCGCAGCTCGCCTCGTGGTCGACAGATAGACATGTATAGACTGCCGCCCCGGTTCGTCTGAGCTAGCTAAACTACCTCATCCACAAACGGAGGAGGAACTTCAGCTAGCGACAACAGACAGCCGTAGTCAAGATTACCAGTGGATGCTGCCGGTGGTGGTGGTGGTGTTAGAGGGTGCTGCCAAGCCTCTCTTCTTTCACGTTCCTCACACACTTAGCTCGCTAGCATGGACAGTTAAACTGTAGTCGGCATCATACAAAGCAAGCCAGTGCGCTGGCTATCAGCTCTCAGACACATCAAGCTGGAGAGCTGGTATAGTTAGCATGTGTTAGCAACAGCGCCGACAGCCGTTAGGTAGCTAGCTCATCTACCGAGCCTTACTGAAACGAACAGGTATACATTATAGATTTGACCCCGAGTTTTGCCTTACAGGCTCATCACAATGCTAAAGGAAGATAAGATAAGATAAGATAAGATAACCTTTATTAGTCCCACACGTGGGAAATTTGTTTTGTCACAGCAGGAAGTGGACAGTGCAAAAGTTATGACGCAAAAATTAGAATACAATAAGAATAAATACAGTACACAGCTGTACAGAAGGAAGCCGAAATATAAATAAATCTTACATCCAAAATGAAAAAAAGAATGCAGTTTTCCTCTTATGTGAATTTCCAAATTAATCGATACCATGTTCAATTATATGCTAATATTAAAGTTCGAGATATTGATGTCTGTATATCTAAGCTATGTTGTTACGTCTCATTAATCACTTGATGTTCACAGGTGATATTTACGACTGTTTGAATGTGCAATTAAATTGTAAAAAACTCAAAAGAAACTAAAAAAAAAAAGGTTTATTGAGTGACCCGAGGAATTAACTTGGTTCAATGAATATACACACTGCCTGAGTCTCTCTTGAGGGCACATAAAACAGTCTCTTCTTTGACACACGTGACACTTTCCGATGGGGCGTTCAGGGAAAATACGGAAACCTAATACTAAGCATCTCGTTGCATTTGGGAGAGGAAAAATTTAGCAGCCAGTCAATACAGGCATAGTAATGTTTCTGTTTAAGTCTCCGTTGCTTTATCAGTACAAATCACTAATGCTTTCAATTCAGTTCTATTTAACTTTATTTATTTGGCACCAGTTCACAAAAATAATCCCCAATGTGCTTCTTTTTTTAAGATGAATACCAGTCATGATCCTTATGAAAAAGCACTCAGAAAGTGATAGTAGGGAAGAAGAGATTTTCTTGAAGTGTAAGAAATCCATCAGAAGCTAGTTCTGCTACCAAACCATCTATTGTAGCTGGTTGAGAATGACGGGAATGAGAAGACACCAAAACACGAGTACAAGGACACAAACAAGAGAAAATACAATCTATGTGCGTGAGAGAGAAAATGACATGCTTTAGTCATATATCAACACTTCTCCACAAGGGCAACATCTAGGCTAAAAACAGCTGTTCACTTAAATGCAATTCATACATATACAGTGGGGCAAAAAAGTATTTAGTCAGCCACCGATTGTGCAAGTTCCCCCACCTAAAATGATGACAGAGGTCAGTAATTTGCACCAGAGGTACACTTCAACTGTGAGAGACAGAATGTGAAAAAAAAAAAAAAAAAATCAATGAATCCACATGGTAGGATTTGTAAAGAATTTATTCGTAAATTAGGGTGGAAAATAAGTATTTGGTCAATAACAAAAATACAACTCAATACTTTGTAACATAACCTTTGTTGGCAATAACAGAGGTCAAACGTTTACTATAGGTCTTTACCAGGTTTGCACACACAGTAGCTGGTATTTTGGCCCATTCCTCCATGCAGATCTTCTCGAGAGCAGTGATGTTTTGGGGCTGTCGCCGAGCAACGCGGACTTTCAACTCCCGCCACAGATTTTCTATGGGGTTGAGGTCTGGAGACTGGCTAGGCCACTCCAGGACTTTCAAATGCTTCTTACGGAGCCACTCCTTTGTTGCCCGGGCAGTGTGTTTTGGATCATTGTCATGTTGGAAGACCCAGCCTCGTTTCATCTTCAAAGTTCTCACTGATGGAAGGAGGTTTTGGCTCAAAATCTCACGATACATGGCCCCATTCATTCTGTCCTTAACACAGATCAGTCGTCCTGTCCCCTTGGCAGAAAAACAGCCCCATAGCATGATGTTTCCACCCCCATGCTTCACAGTAGGTATGGTGTTCTTGGGATGCAACTCAGTATTCTTCTTCCTCCAAACACGACGAGTTGAGTTTATACCAAAAAGTTCTACTTTGGTTTCATCTGACCACATGACATTCTCCCAATCCTCTGCTGTATCATCCATGTGCTCTCTGGCAAACTTCAGACGGGCCTGGACATGCACTGGCTTCAGCAGCGGAACACGTCTGGCACTGCGGGATTTGATTCCCTGCCGTTGTAGTGTGTTACTGATGGTGACCTTTGTTACTTTGGTCCCAGCTCTCTGCAGGTCATTCACCAGGTCCCCCCGTGTGGTTCTGGGATCTTTGCTCACCATTCTCATGATCATTTTGACCCCACGGGATGAGATCTTGCGTGGAGCCCCAGATCGAGGGAGATTATCAGTGGTCTTGTATGTCTTCCATTTTCTGATGATTGCTCCCACAGTTGATTTTTTCACACCAAGCTGCTTGCCTATTGTAGATTCACTCTTCCCAGTCTGGTGCACGTCTACAATACTTTTCCTGGTGTCCTTCGAAAGCTATTTGGTCTTGGCCATGGCAGAGTTTGGAGTCTGACTGTTTGAGGCTGTGGACAGGTGTCTTTTATACAGATGATGAGTTCAAACAGGTGCCATTCATACAGGTAACGAGTGGGGGACAGAAAAGCTTCTTACAGAAGACGTTACAGGTCTGTGAGAGCCAGAGATTTTCCTTGTTTGAGGTGACCAAATACTTATTTTCCACCCTAATTTACGAATAAATTCTTTACAAATCCTACCATGTGAATTCATGGATTTTTTTTTCACATTCTGTCTCTCACAGTTGAAGTGTACCTCTGGTGCAAATTACTGACCTCTGTCATCATTTTAGGTGGGGGAACTTGCACAATCGGTGGCTGACTAAATACTTTTTTGCCCCACTGTATGAGATCATATGATTGTTGGAGCTTTCTTTATATTATTGTAGGGTCTTTACCTTACAATATAAAGCAGCTTGAGGTGATTGTTGTTGTGATTTATCACTATATAAATAAAACTTAATTAAATTAAATTGAATTGAACTGAACTGAATTCATGCAGTTATTTGCCATCTTTTCAGCTCTCCATGTAAACCCCACCAATGCACGCCACCAAACTTTTCTCCATCATCTCATATCTATGGACAAGAAAGGCCAGAGGAACATAAAGGCTATATGATTAAAATTATAATGGGACCAAAATACTGCCTTTCGAAAACCAGGTTATTAAGGATGAGGAACAGGCTCATGAAAGTCCTCGGAGAACTCATTTGTAAGCTGCTTTCTTTCTTCCTTGCTTAGCATTGAATTTCCATTCTAGAAGAGGGTAGTGACGTCTGCACTCTCCTCACTAATTGGTTTGGAGTGCACTTCAGTGTAGCAAATATTTTTCACAAACATGCAAGGAGAGACGCTGTGGATTGGATGATGTCGTGGGGATTGGATGAAAATGGACTCATAAGGCAAGGAAAGAAAGAGCAGTAAAAATAAGACCGGGGATGAAACTAATGTGTCTCCTAAGGTGCTCGCTTTGATTTGCATGTACTTACTTTTTTTTTTTTTGCCATAGCTTGGTGGCATGTTTGACTACTTGTAGTTGTGGCCAAAACTGCTTCCTTGTGGAAAATGGAAAGGACGAGCACTGGAGGTTCATTTGAAAAGTTATGACATAGATAAGATATAATTTCTTGGTTATCTAATTTCCTGACATCGACAGTGAGATCGCATAAGGAAGAAAAGATATGAGTTAAAACCAGTTAGAGCGGTATTACAGCACCTGCATAAAATCATCCTGTATACTAGAGTGCCATTATCTGATCATTCATTTCTACTCCAGCTCTGTTTTAGCCACATTTATCTATCTTTTATTATTATCGGAAAAGCCACGTAAAAATGTAACTAAGCAGTATGGAAACAGGTTGCTGTGGAGACAGGCTTCTATTCAGGTACCAGAGAAGCTGCTCACATTTGATAAGGCAACTCGGCAGAGCCTTTCTCACAGTGCTGTCCAGGAAAATAAACTGGACCCAATTTTCAACATCGTGAAAAGGGTAATACAGTATGTTCTCTCAGTCCCACGAGGGAAAATGCTCTGACTCAGTTTACAAGCTACAAAGTCCAACAGGCCTCGCTTCAGGATGTGGAGCAGAGCGGAAAGAGGGCTAAAGATCAACTGGCCTCCTTGCACGTGATCTCAAGGGGAAAAGAGTGAAACGTTTTCCTGGCTTGAGATCAGAATCAGAATCAGGATCAGAAAGGGTTTTATTGCCAAATGTTGAGCAGGTTTACAACATTAGGAAATTGCTGCGGTACTTAGTGCAAACATACTGTCATATAACGCTTAAATAGACATAAAAGAATTAAAAGTGCTAAGTAGATAGAGTAGATAGATGCTGAACACCTCAAAAAAGAAAAAGAAAAGAAAAAGAAAAGAAAAAACAGTCAGATAGAAGCAACTTAGTGAATCTAACCCTTTAGGCCTGCTGGAAAGAGATCTTTTAGATGAAACTAAGATGAGCAGGAAACAGGGAGGAAAACAGAAGCCTGGCTTTTGTTACAGAGAAAATGGATTTCGGGACTGTTAATGCACCTCTTCTTATTTGATGACTCAGGTTCAAGGCTGTGTGGGTACACACAGAATATCAAAGCTTAGGAAGAAAACTGAAAAGAATATTTTTGGTCAGAAGCTTTTTCAACAAAGCTGCCATTTTAACATTAGCCTGAGATTTACTTTGCACCGCTAAACACATGTTTTTCCTCTCAAGGTTCCCTCCACGATACATTATCTGCAAAAAGAAGAATTTGTGTACCGAAAAGTCTTTAGAATTCGGACGCTTTAGGATTTACATGACAGTGCTGTCACTACTCAACCTCATTTTAAAATATAACACGGACTGTCCTATAAAAGCACACACACAGACACATAACATCCTGTCCCACTCCATGCTATCAAAGCCATTTGTAATGTCCTGGATCTGCGCATATCGCATCGCTTTCTCAACAAAGCAAGTCCTCATTTCAGTTTCACTCAGACTACAGTTTAAACTTCTTTCAAAAAGAACAAGCAGTTTCTCGGTGTTGTCAGTGTCACCAGGGGGCGATGTTACCATTTTCCCTGCTCTGTGTGGATTCACTCCACATGAGGCCCTTTTTCTTCTTCTTTTTTGTTAATGTTTGAAAAAGCCTCACTTTACTGAGAATCCCAACCCTCTTAAAAAGAAAACAGGCCAATTGCTTTTATAGTTCTGGCTCCTTAGCTGGTTAATGTGCTTTAAGTGAAAAGACTGCAAACAGTATTTTGTTGTCTTTGAATCATTTTCACTTTGACAGAGAGAGCTTGGAGCCAACTCCACACTGTGCAGCTGCCAAACCTCATTTTCAACTCCCATTATAAAATTCAATTTATAGAAATAATTGTAAGACATTTCAGTTTAACATGAATTATCATTCCATTTGGATTCTGCTTCCTACATTCTGTGTCTATGTGTTTACAATTCATGTATATATGTTTAAATTAGGCTAATTTCCTTGATGAGCTGGTTGGCATTCATTTCTTGCAGCAGTCTCAATTTTGCATGCACACAGAAAGAAAGAAAAAAGGGGGATCAGACATGGCCAGCTGTGCCCTCGAGGTGATGGCTTCTACATGAACAACAGATAAACAGTTTTGTGACTCTGTGTTTGTGTTTGGCAGAATAGTGAGAAAAATCAATGGACTCCTGAGTGGGGAGGCCTTGCTTTCATAGGCCTGCTCCTCCTCTTTGCACTGCAGAGCGGGACTCAGTCAAGGATATTAATCTCAACATCGGTCATGCATGGGGAACACCCCACGAGGTGAATGAGCCTGCTCATCCATGCATCTCCTGGGGGGAGGTAGGGGCGCTTAGAGGAGGGACTGGAATGGGTAAATGCGTCAGGGTATCATCTCGGGAGATGCCATGTGGGCCGACTTGAGGCGCACAGTCAATGAAACTCAAACCGAGGCAGATGCTGGCACCATCAAAACCCAGCGAGCCACATTATAATGTCAGATAAAGCTGAGAAATGCACAGTTCAAACTGCGAACAGCAAAGAACAATGTGTGTGGGAAATGCTGCGCTTTATTTCTCTTATATGTAAATGTAATTCCTCTGCTTGCAGCCTAATCCTCCAGCCATCCCTGAAAAGCCACACAGGTAGCTTCACATATTATAATTCAGGGTTCATTTTCTCATTACCGCCAATATGCCACAGTTCATTTTCTCCTCTCTGCCTCTCTGTTTAAGCCGTTCGAACTGCGTTATCTTTCCAAGGACGAATGCAGCTGTTGAGCTGTTTCCTCTACGAGGATCCTCCACACTGACTGCAGGGCATCTGAGCTTTCCACTCTGCAGTTAATCTAATGTACCGCAACTGTCAAGTGTGCTAACAGCTACAGAAACAGGCCAACATAGTTCATTTTTACCCGCTAATCGATACTAAAACATGGGCAAAAAATCATGGGGCATAGGAGGGGGATTTGAAATGAAACTCCCAGCGACACGGTACAGCAGAGCAGGGGGGAGCTTTCTCACCCAATCCATATTGCTGCTGTGGTATCTGTTCTACAAGATCAATACATTTCTTAAGAAAAGGTAAAGTAATAGCAGAGATTTCAGAAAAGTCTTGTTATGTTTGCTCTGTAAGTCAGAGAGTAAGAACTCACTGGGTATTGTTACAGCTGTCTGCAGGGGTTTGGTTGACTCAGAGCGGTGCAGAGGAGGGGTGGGGGATATACATGCAAGAGCATTCGAGTAAGGGCAATAGGTTTGTGTTGCCTTACATGACAGCAATCTCTGCATTTCTGGCCATTTGATAAATAAAAGTGTCCACTCTGTTTGCATTATAAAAGCACAATTCACACACACACAAAAAAGGACAAACTTTATCACAATGCTGATGGTTTTCCTTTGACTTCAGCTCACGTCTCTTATGTGTCCAGTGTCTCAACTTCATTTAAGACAAGTAAACAAGGCAACTTTTCTCCAAATCAAGTTTTCTTCCCTTATCTTTCCTGTGGTCGTGACATATTTCTTTCCAGCCCCGTTCCTTATAGTCGCTCACAGCGTGCAGCCACGGGGACTTTAACTCGTTTCAGCATCAGCAGAGTGCAGCATCACAAGTTAAAGCCAGATGAACAGCCTCATTGCAATCTTTAGAACAGTCCGTCTGCTTTTATATGCTTGATAAATCATTAGAGATAGCGAGGCAGTCTCTTCCCAGGCAGATAAAATGACAAACCATCAAATGAGACGCCTGAGAGAGAGAGGGGGGCTACGTTTTTTTTGGAGGGGGACAATTTTCTTTATGGATAGATTACAGTGAAATGTGTCACACACAGGCATGTAATAGAAAATTACAGCTTGTTTCATGGACATCATAGTTCAGTATTATTAGATAGGACATTGCGTAAAAAAAAAAAAATTAATGTGTGCAGCCCATCTGACCTCTCGGGATAAGCTGATGTTTTCATGCTGTGACTTTAGCATATTGATGAAGACTTTTCATACTATCATTACTTTGCAGGGGGTCCAGGCCCTCCAAGAACATAGGAGTGAGTCAGAATTTGGCACTACTTGATACTAATTTTTTCCAGCATATTTGCGCCCTAACGACTTATAAAGTACCGGAGATGTCTGTATAAAATTATCAGGTCTGAAGCAGGAAAGTATTAAAGAAAATTTCAAATTGCACTAGAGTTAAAGAAACAAGCACTGGTAGAAGATCAAAACATAGGTGCAAAAGGAGACCTTTGAAATGCGGCACCTTATTTTGACCAGCCATCTATGGTGATATGACCCCTGAAAGTTTAGCCAAAATAATATTAATAATTAAAAAACATTTTCACCAGTGAACAACAACTGGTAGCACCTGGTGCTATTGCAGTCATAACATATGACATGATATTGTTGTTAAGAGGTGGCTGGTTTTCTTTTCTTTTCTTAATTTTCTTTTCTTTAATGTGTTTTTCAGCCATGAGAGTTTCATGTGCTACTAATAAAAATTGGGCCACCCATGTAAGCTATGAGGGCCTGTAACTTGGACCATTTTCAAAGGCGTAATTTAGCATGGCTTGATTGAAAATACAAAATTGCTGAGCAAAAAAAAATCAGCTTATTCAAAGGGAATTTTTAAAAAAAGATTTGACTGATTCTTTATCAAACAACCAAGATCTAAAACAGAAATTCTAAAATTATTCTCTGGGTGATAAATCCTGTGATTTGACTGTGAAGTTAAATTAGTCCTTATGAATCAGGCTAATTCTGCTTTGTACATGCCTATCATGCCACTAAAATGCCTACTACACGTGATGCTTTTCAGTTCCTGTTATGTTTATTTTCCAAAATATTTACTGATTGATGAAACGTTTTCCACAGAGCTGTTTCCACTCGCATGTTTTTTCCAGATTAGCATACTTCTTTTCTGGTAAACACAAACCATCGAACGCTCCATAGTAGAAGAAACTAGGCATGGATAGAGGCAATTCCAGCATTACTATCACTTGTATTGCAAACAAGCAAGCTAATTAACAACAAAGCTACAAGAGACAGCCCTGAAACAGCCTTCAGGCAAAGTATCTGCCTGCAGGGTTACAGTACCTAAACTAATCACTGAAAAGCACCAAGTGCCAGCGGTGTCTTCTTCAGTACAAACCGACGAGCTGAGCTGACGTTCTGTAACTGAGAAAAATGCTAAAATTGCAAGGTGTGACTGAAGGTGGATGAAAGACATCGAAGCTGATGTAAAGGTTCGATATTTGAGTTTCGCCTCACACGTTTTGTTCACAACCTTTTCGTAGAAAACCTACATAACAATTAACAACAAGTCTTAACAAGTCTTTACAATGACCCACTGCCACATGGTCATATTACTGTACTGTGAATTTTACATAGTATTAGGTATGTATGAAGAATTAGTGCCCTGTATTAGTTACACCTTGCTAGTACCATCTTGGGCCTTCTTTTGGCTTTAATTCTTTGTGGCATGGAGTCAACAAGATGCTAGAAACATTGCTGAGAGATTTTTGTCCATATTGACATGATAGCATCACACAGTCACTGCAGATTCATCAGATGCACATCCATGATGTGAATCTCCCATTCCACTGCTTTGGACTGGATGGGTTTGAGATCTGGTAACCCTGGAGGCCATTTAAGTACAATGAATGTCATGTTACTGTCTTGTCGTCTTCAGGAAACCACTTTGACATGATTTGAGCTGTGTGATATGGTGTGTTATTGTGCTGGAAGCAGCCATGAGGAGATGGGTACACTGTGATTATAAAGGATGGATACGGTCAGCAACAATACACAAGTAGGTTGTTGTTTTTGAATCATGCTCAGTTGGTACTAAGGGGTCCAGAAAGTGCTAAGAAACCCCCCCCCCCCCCACACACACACACACACACGCACACACAGCATTACGGCACCAACAACAAAGCAAATCATTGATGGAAGGCAGGAAAGCGTTAAATTCTGACCTATTACTATTCAAATATTGCAGCTGTAATCAAGAGTCAGGACCAGATGTTTTTTCCAGACTTCCAACTTCTAGCCTCAGTTTCCCGTCCTTACCTGACAGGAGTGGCATTCGGTGTGGTCTTCTGCTGGTCTGTTCATCTGCTTCAAGGTTCACAGATGCTCTTCTTTTTTTTTTCTTTTTTTTGGTTTTTTTTTTGTGTCCCGTTTGGATCTTTAGCCATCAGAATTGTTGTCTTAAGGCCAAGAAAGATGCCAAGCGGATTTATTTTACCAAGTGGATCATCATGGCCTTGCCATATTGGTCCATTTGATTGACCTTTATTATAATTATGAATTTATTTTATTTTCAGTTGCTACAAACAGGACAGACGTGACTGGGGGATAGGACAGGGAGAAAGAATGAAAGAAAGAGAGGGAGAGAAAGAAAACCAAAGGGGAGAAGAGACGGTGAGAAGGGGGGGAAGAAAGAAAGAAAAACAAACAAAACACCTGGATCACCTGTATGGAGAAAAGAAACAGAAGAGAAAGCAAACAACAAAGAGCAACATAATAAAAAACAGCACCATCACAATAAACTAGCTAGCAGTAGATAACAGTAGATACTAAATATTAAACGCTATTGTGCAGCACGCAAGATAGACAGCGCACAATGTGCTTTGAGGCAGCAGCCAAGAAAGCTCTAGTCCGCGTCTGTGAATACCCGTGTGTACACCTGTGTGCATACCTGTGTGGATCAGCATGCTTGTATTCCAAAGGTTTCTCCATGTAACGATCTGTTAAGGAGTTTGGGGAGCCATAGCCCCGTCCACCAGGGTATGAAGCAGGTATGGAGGAGATCCAGGCCCCAGATATCCAGAGGCCCCAGAGTACAAGGACCCGAGGAGGACCACCAAAGGGGGGGAACCGTGCCACCCTCCTGGGAAGAGCTGAGTAGAGCCCCAAAGGAGAGGTCACCCCGCAGCTACGGAGCAGAGGCCAGAGGGGGTTGCAGTGGCGTGCCCGCAGGTTCTGCCGGCAGCCAGCTGTGCCAGAGAGGACCGAGCTTCAGGCCCAGAGGCCCGAGGGCATCCCACCCCCCGGAAGGGGCCCAGCTGGGCCACAGGCGCCCGGCCCCGCCAATCGGCCACCAGGAGTGAGCCGGTACATACATGAGCGCCCAGCCCCAGACGACAAGGACCACCAACACACCAACGTCTGAGGGCATCAGCCACCAGCAGGGAGTGTGGTGAGGGGAGATAGGCCTCCGTACTTTAGAGGGCCTGTGATGTACCCAGAGAGGTTGAGTCTAAGACCCAACCTGACATATAGACACAGACGAACAGGCGCACGCGGACACAAACGTGCATTCCCACCCCATATGCACAACCAAATACTCGGCACTCACCCAACGTGTAGACAGACACAAATAGACACTGCACAGACAGTCGCACTCCCCAAACATACTCTATATCCCAGGTCCAGGTACCCCCGCCCTCAGAGGGGCAAGCCGCACCTAGACACAGGAGATGTAACCCTTCTCTCTGGGGTGGAGGCACACGGACCACCTCCTACCATTGATGTTTCTGTTTCAAAATAATTTTTTATAGGATAAGGGTCTTCTGTGTACTTTGGAATCAAGTGGGGGTTTTTGAGCTACTGTTGCCTTTTTATCAGGTCACAGCAGTGTGACAGTTTGTCTTCTGACCTCTGGCATCAACGTGGCATTTTTACCCATAGAACAGCAGCTGACTGGATACTCTTTCTTTTTCTTTTTCAGACTATTCTCTGTAAATACTTGAGATGATTGCACAGATAAATCCCAGCAGATCAACGGTTTCTGGATCCAGCCCACCTACCACCAACAACCATGCCATGTTCAAAGTTACTTAAAACACATTTCTTCTTTATTTTAAGTTATTATCAATTTGATCTTCAGCAGGTTGCCTTGATCGTGCTGCCATGTGCCTGGCTGGTTAGATATTTGCAGTAAAGAGCAGCTGACCAAGTGTGCCTAATAGAATGGATGTTAGTAAAGGTCAACACCAAAGAAAGTACTATACCCTATTGACAGAGCTACTTACATTTCATTCATATGTTGTTTGTAAAGTTTTTTTGTTAGTAAAAGAGAAATGTCACACTGTGCCTGGTCTTCTGCTTGCAGTGGACAGTGAATCATTTTTATACTGATTGTTCCAATCCAGTCATTTTCAACAATTTAGTTCCTTTTTCTGTTCCAAAGTGAGTTGCAGCTAACACCAGTCTTTGCAAAAACTAAAGTTAATACTCATGAGAAGCCACAGCTATGGCTCCAAGATAGCAAGCTAGTACCCTTTATTGTTTCAAGGCTATTATCAGTAATAAAGTTCAATATCTCTATGAGTGTCAGAGACACCACGATAAATAACAGTAAGGAAGATGCTGAAAGCTGATCGAAGTATGTATCAGTCCACATAGATGCTTTTCCAACCGTCTGACAGCTGTGACAGTGTCATTCCCAGGAGATATGTATTTAGCGATAAAAGTCATGCAGTAAGTCATATTAAAAAACTGTTTTTTATAGAACAAATTTGCTGCAGTCACAAACTTGGTTCACAGGCAGTTACTTCAAAAAGTAAGAAATATTTTTGCGAGGTTTCCAGTTTACATAAGGATATCTATGATATCTATTCCTCCATGCATGGCTGAAGGTGTCTAATGCATGAAGAAGTGACATTTTAACTTGTCCAAACTAATTCATAGATATCTTTAATTCAATAATAGTCATCTGTAGGCTAATGCAAGTAGTGCTAACAATAATTAGCACATTCATTTTTTTAGTTTTTACCCTAAGCATTTGCATTATGGATACGTGGCCTAAATTTGTTTAATCATTGCAGATAGTTCATGCTGATGAATATATTCAGCTTGGATATGTAGCCTGAAACCATTTCATCATTGCAGATATGTCATTTTAATAATCGTATTAATTTGGGATTTTAAGTTATGTCAACTAAATGTAGCATATTTGTGATTCATATGTTGGTTTAAGTATTTTTTTTTTAAATGCTTTAATTCAATTCAGCTTGTTATTACGCATAAAAACTAGGTAACATCACATAAATGACAATCCATAGCATCAATAAAAAATGAAATAGAAACTAAAGGGAAAATAATAAACGGTCATTTTACATTCATAGCCTCATGACAAGAGTAAATAGTTAAAACATATAATAAACTTAGTATAACACATTTGCCTATACTGCAAGTGTGGCATTAGGGTAAGTGACCCATCTGGTGCCATTATAATGTCTATGTTATATGTGAAAATCTGCAAGGAGGTTTTAATAAAGCACCAATTTTCCCTAATTTACTGAACCAGGCAGCAGGCAGGTCTCTGTTCCAGCCTTCCATACTGCCCCTCACTGAGCAACAAGAAGGAAGATAACCAGCTCTGGTTTGAGTCATCTGGATCTTATTAAGCTCTTGGTTTGATACACTGGACCAGATTGCTGAACACCATTCAAGAAAGTGTAAGAGCACGCTCAAAACGCCCCTATTAATGTCAGCTAACCATGAAAATTAAATGTTGACACCCAGTAATTTGGTGTTTTTAACCTGCTTCCACCACATTTAGCAAGAGCGCAGATTTGTTTGAGATTTTAAACTCGTGGATAACAGCTTTAGTGACCAGTGGAAATGATTTTTGATATCTAAAATTCAATTCTATAGATACTGCTATATTTCAGCTATCACACACCCAAGGAAATGGTAGACAACATTCAAAGTAGCAAACACATATTATTTGGTGCGTTAAATAGCAGTTGGACAAACAAAGCCAAATGTGCTGGTCCCTTTTTTCTTCTCGTGCTTCATTTTATTTATTTATTTCTTTTTCTTAAAAAACATTTTAAACCTCTTTTGCTCTCTTTCTGTCTCTCCTTGTCTGTGGTGTTTGTCACTGCTACGTCCCAAGAGGCATGGCTTCTGCTGGTCACGCTGGTTCTCTGGCTGGTGCACCTGCTCTCCGTTAACTGCTCACTCACCCTCTGAATTTAAACACCAGCTCTTCCACCCACTCTTTGCCAGATCTTTCTGCCAGCTCTGTGATTATATCAGTCAGGCTCCCTGATGTTTTGGGGTTTTTTTCGTGATTCTTTGTGCTTTTTTTTTTTTTAAAATCAAGGGACATGTCTTGTTTTTCGCTGCGCTTCAGATCTCCTTCCTGTGTGTCATCACAAATCCTGACCTCTAGCCCCTGCATCAGAATTATGTCCACTTTTTTTTTTTTTTTTTACTTATTCTCTTAATTAGGGAACTCTTGAATAGGTGTTCTGGTGGCTAAATCATTACAAATAACCAACTTGGAAAAGTAATAACACCTCAAATATATCTGTATCTTAATTTAAAAAGGGTCAGTGGTTGATTAGTGGAATTAAACTAGAGATAATTCGACTGTGTGACTCTATTGTTGCAGAAGCACCATATTTTCGGAGTGTTTTGAAGATGTTTGCATTACTGCAGTTCGACTTGTCTCTTGTTTTAAACAAAAACTTCAAGGTGAGGTTGTAGTTGATTGTGATTGGTTGTTGATACTAAATCCATGCCAGCAAAGGCACCTGCCTCCAAGGATGAGGAGTGCAGACTGTCAAACATTAAGCAAGCAATAACCTCTGGTGCTGAAAAATAAAGCCAAAGCACAAGTGCCAAAAAAAATGCAGTTGTGGGAGTTGCAACTTGAGGCTGTCTCAAAATAATCATGGTTTCATCTCAGTTTCACGTACAATGGGAACACGGCTGCTTTGATTGACAGTTGGCAGCTGCAGTCCATGGCCAGGTCTCACTTATACTAATTTGAGTCGCTAACTGAATGAATGGACAAATATTACAAGTTTCTGTGTTATACATTAAGTATCTGATGAATGGCGTGCGATCCAGGCTGTATTCCGTCTCTCTCCTGGTGTCAGCTCCTGTCCAAGTGGTAAACTTGATGGATGAATGAAAGGATATATAATGTGTGTGAAGAGGGAAAGGACACAGCTTAAGTGAGCTTGCTTGCATTAACTGATAAGATAGCAGTCAACATCTCATCTAAATACCACCCCCCCACCCCTCAAAAAACAATCAAGCAATCCAAAAAAACCCAACATGGTGCACGTTCTCACTTTAATGTGGCAAAAACTCACAATAAGTAGTGACGTGTTGTACACAACAGTATATAAAGTTCTAGATTCGGGTGTGTTAAAGAGTTGGCTATTCCCCTTTTTCTGGTAAGAACACTTTTTTGTGCCCGTTTTCAGTAACTTTAATTAGCATCCCATTCAGTATAAAGCCTATTCACGTGGTTGCCGTGCCACTTAACAGAGTATGCAGCATGCCGAATTACTCAAATAAACAAATTAGTCCTAAATTGTGAGTCAGATTGCCAATTGTAATTCTATCAATCCTTTGGCCAGATTGTTGAACCATAACTAAACAAGAATAACCTCAAGTGTTGGATTACAGGATTACATCAGCAGAGCTGGCTACTTCCTCTCTGCTTCTTGTTGCTTGGGAGACTCTTCTAGTCTTTTTGGTTGTCACATAATTATGTTTGGGTTAATGTCACAATCTTTTTATACCTTTTTTTTTCTCTGTCAAGGTTAGTTTATGCTACTGCCACACTCAGCTGCACTCATTCATAGCTTCACTCGTATCTGTACTGAAGGTCATTTGCTGTATAATGGTAGAGCTTCTGAAATATTAATATAGTTTACTTAGCATAGAATAGCTCTCGAGTTAAATTTTCCATCTGCCTTTGAAGATCCAGTATTTGTTTAATTATTATTTCTTTTATAAGACTTCTCCTCTTGAATAATCAGGCCTCATTTTATCTTAAAGACCTCAGAGTATCTTATCATCCCAACAGGGCACTTTTCTCTCAGACTGCAGCCTTATTTTTGGTTCCTATTATATTAGCCTATTAGTAGCCTATTTAATAGTAGAATGGGAGGCAGAGCCTTCAGCTTTCCTGCTCCTCTTCTGTGAAATCAGCTCCCGGATTGGATTCATGAGGCAAACACCCTCTCCACTTTTAAGATTAGTCTTAAAACTTTCTTTTGGGATAAAACACATAGCTACAGCTGGACCCAGAATGATCAATGAATTATGCTGCAATAGATCTAAGCTGTTGCTGGACTTCCCATAATGCACTGACCGTTTCATCTTCACTTAACTTTTTTTTTACTCTCCATGTGTTTATACACTAATATGCATTTAATCATTAGTTATTATTAATCTCTGGCTCTCTTCAACAGTGTGTCTTTTCTCCTTTCGCCTCCAATTGGTTGTGGCAGATGACAGGGCCTCCCTGTGCCTGGTTTGCCTGACGTTTCTTCTTGTTAAAAGAGTTTTTCTTTTCCACTGTCACCAAGCGCTTGCTCATGGAGACAATCTATCAATCTATCTATCTTAAACTGAAAATGAATTGAATTGAAACAAATTCTCTGGGATGTTTGGTTGTGCTTTGTTTTGCAGTGGTCACATGTCAGCTGCAGTTGTTCCTCTCTTCTACATAATCCATGTGACTT
This sequence comes from Astatotilapia calliptera, assembly GCF_964374335.1. Classification (NCBI taxonomy): domain Eukaryota; kingdom Metazoa; phylum Chordata; class Actinopteri; order Cichliformes; family Cichlidae; genus Astatotilapia; species Astatotilapia calliptera. The sequence continues at coordinate 11,058,159 of NC_137431.1, read as the reverse complement.
TGGTCCACTTTGTTTTTGCTGTCTTGCTGTTCTAAACGTGGTGTGTCTGGTTTCAGGCAATGACTAGGCTGGGGTTTACACAAACCCTATTAACCTTGTCCGTTCTGCATTCATATGAATCTGTTCCACGTGAGCTGGCTGGCTGTAATGTTAAGACGTGTTTCTGCACCTTTGAATTACATTAAAGTCACCCCCCTGAGCTAGCTGCATTCTGACGGTATTGTCCCTTGTGCAGAGTTGCACGTCTGTGAGATTGAAGACTCCCCTGAGTGGCTTTTGGTGGACTAGACTTGAGGTTCAGTAGCCTATTCTCTATAATGGTTTTCATTAACTGAAATCAGACATTTATCTGACCAAACACTCAGTCACACTAGCAGAAGCATGAAAGCACTTTAACTTTATTTACTGTAAAGAACAGCGATTCCCGGACAAAAGGATGGAGACAGCTTGTCAGCAGCCCCACACAAACCCTGTGTAATAGAAAGGTGAAAGGTTAAAATAAAAGAGCTTATGCCTAACAGCTTTGCTTCACAAGTAATTAGAAATGAGCGTCCTTTACCACAGCAACCCATTTTTTTCTTTCTTCTCTTTTTACATCAGTGAGTTCCATCCTTCATCAAACCAACTTCACGTCACAAAAAGAAGCGCATTAGCCCTATTAGCAAGTTAGGTGTCATCATCTACTGGCTTACCATAGTAACTGGTCTCCAGTTTGCATAAATTATACAATAAATTTACTGATGGCATGTGCGATCTATGCAACTTGGCATCTTACTGAAAGAAAAGCATCCTTTGTGTGATGTCAGGTCACTGGTGAAGTGAAAATAAAACTTATCTTTGATGCTTTACTCAGTGTCCTGCTAATTCCACTGGGTTCACAAAACATTTGTGTGTCATCACGTTGTTCCGAGATGTGTGTCGGGACTCTCATTTTAGCAAACGGAGTGGTTATCCCAGTGGAAGATGGTGTTCACTCCACTGAGTGTGAACAGGTCTTTAGTGTTGCTGTAGTCAAAGCCTTTTTCCACGTTTGAGCTCTGGGAGATGAACAAAACAGGCGCGCAGACAATAAAACAAAGAAAAACAAAGCACTTTACGGGCTAAGAGATAGCGCGCACAATATCCTTTTAGTGTTAATGAGTAACTTCATTTATCATTGCACAAGCATGAAAACAACCTTTTGTGTCTATGTCGTGGGCGGGGTGGTGGTCTAATTTTCTCAGGCGTGCGGTTGTAGCTAAATTTAAAGGTTGTAGTTTTACACATGACGCCGTTCCTGTGCAGTTGAAGGCACCTACAGGGCAGTCAGAACTGGACTCCAGCCAGACAGCAACAACTTTCAAAGTCTGTGGACAACAGCACAGCTGCCTTTGTCAAAAACACAAGCTAGTGTTCATCAAATGTTCATCATCAAAACTCTTGTGCTGTGCAGATTTTACTTCATTTTTAATTCTCTGCTGTCACTTCAGTTGCAGTTACTCTTTGTAACACTGATGCCTCCCTCCCCTCTAAAAGCCGTCTGGCAGTTTTTGGCAGTTTACTCATAGTGAAAGGCTCTCGAGGGTTGCATTTTTTTTTTTTACTTTGTAACGTAATGTGTGTAATGTAATGTCTGGCTCATGTGCCTTCTGGCCAATGTGCAGCATTAAATCAAGTTTTACAGGTAACCTCCAGTGTGTGTACATCTACCAACAGTTTTTTGTGTGTAATAGAAAACTGTAATTTCATAAATCCTGACCATTAAAATGTATGGGAATAACACTGCATCTGTTAATTTGGACAATTCATTAATAGCAGGCAGCACATGTTAAATAACCATATAAATGAGGTACAACATTAAATATAGACTATTTATCATGACATATATTAAAATCGTCAGCATACACTTTAAGCCAGATGTTGTGCCCTTGCTGTTTTGTCTGATTTGTGTGTAATCTACAGTGGCTATAAATGTTGTGAAATATAATAAATTTTAGGTGACTGTGCTTTGACTTGAATGTGTGCAATATGTTTGTTCCCTGTAGGATGTCTTCAGGCTGTAACTGAATTTTCCCCTAATCAACCACAAACAAAAAGGACCCGCATGCACAGCACAGACAAACACACAAAGGGTTAAACAACAATAGTCGTCAAATGAGCCTCTAAAGGAGCATCAGGTGAGTCCAGCGTGTTGAAAGCGTGCACCTTTGAGGCTCGGATGTCACCAAGAAGGGCCTTTTAACTCCAAGACAAAATACACGGTCCTTTTAATCCTCATTTCCATTTGCTATATCCCATACAGTAAGCACACGAATGACAGAGGGCAACACAGAGTCCAGTCACTGAGCATATAGAGACCACTTCCTAACGAAAACACAAAGTCCACAAAGTTCCCGGAGCTGTCTTTGTAGAGGAAGTCTTTGATCTCTCAATGCGTAGAGACATGCAGTGAAATTGCTGGAGAGAGAACACAGTGTGTACGACTCTGCTTGCAGACAGCTGCTTATTCACAGTTAGGTTTGAAAAGTGCACACAAGGTACGGATCGTGTTAATAGCTCGATGAGTATTATCTCTACTGTACATCTTTATAATACCATAACACGTAGTGTTACAGAGCTCAATGTAAGACAGCAGTACTTATCAAATGTAAAAATAAATGACATGACATATCAATATTCACAAAAACTATCGGAATTAATTTCACAATATCTACAAATTCACAACTTAGTACTATTCTGAGCAATTATTCTGCGCAATTAGAATTGTTGCCATTTAGTTGAATCATTTGTTTAGTTTGCCTATTTTATCTACAGCTTTCTACGCATCAGGAGTTTTGCATAAATGCTGTTGAGGTTACGTCGTATAAAACATAGAATATTTAATGCTGTACTGAATAGCATAAATATATTAATATAGTAATATAGTCTTAATATACTCTATCTCATATGGATGACATGTTTCTGCTGAAGTTAACTCTGGCCCTGTGAGAAAAGGATTTACCACGTGACTAACACAATCATAGCAGAGCCTAAATGGCAACAGTACAGTGGAGTCCTGCTCATCGAAATCATCCCAGGAATGTTCAAATCAATCAATCAATCAAAACGAAATAAAACAATTACCACAGGTGTACATGCAGACTCTTCAAAACACAGTTTTTTCTTACAATTTCTAGTTTTAAAAACTGCTCAGATTCTTATTTCTGCACTATGACATGTGTTGGCTGCTATGGTCTTTCCAAGCAGACTGGATGACGATGATTACGCTGTAGTTTAGCGGCAGAGTGAAGTGGTCATGGTCTTATAGCTCCGGAAGTGTTTTACCCTTGTTTGCTAGTCACAAACACACAACATATGCGGATTTAAATTTTTTTTATAATTGAAGAGGTGTAGAGAAGTATGTTATTCTGTAAATATTTAACTTGATCAGTACAGTCAGTACAGCTTATCAGTCACACTAATTTCATGTTGTGAATGGGGTTAGACATGAGTTTATGAATGCTGTAGTACACATGAAATCACAAAGCAAATTGATCTTTGGTTATCACATTATACCAGATCCTGACATGACAAGGGTCTTTGGGCATATTAAGTAAAGTGACTGTTTCTGCTTAGAAGTACGTACCTACAGTACATTTATCCCACTACCCAGAAGAGTCATACACAAACATTAATGCTGTTTAGCAGCAGCCAGCAGGGTTTATAAACCCTCAGTGGATGTGTAAAATGGATCATTTTGTTTGAGACTAAATTCTAAAAAAAAGGAAGAAATAAAGAAGAGGAAACAGGGTGTTTTCATTGAAAAGTGTATAAATCAATGAAATGTATCGGATTAAAAAAAGCTATACCGCGCCGGGATGATGTGTGGTGTTCAGAAATATTTAGAGGTAATACGTATCATTAAGACACAGCGACGTGCTTCACCCTGTTTGTTATTATACATTTAATTTGCCCGATGAAATGAAATGAATTTCTATTCCTCGATTTCAGTGCAGAGGTTAGTATCACGCCTTATTTTGCCATTATAGCCACTGTGTTTCTAATGTCTGTATAAGGTTTACAAAGAAATGCACATGCTGTTGCAATTTAGCTGCATGTGGAAGAGAGAGATAGGGTCTAGCTTTGTGTGTATGTCCACATATGTATGGCTTGAAATTAGACGCACTGATTTATCGTAATGGCTAAAAGAGTCAGTGCTCTACAAATAGCCACTGATTACATTTTATAATAATAAAAATGTAAATATCTCATTTGTTCTTCATTTGATTATATATCAGTTTTTAAAAATTATAATAATACATCTTGTGTTAAATTATACACATTATTTGATAAGAATAGCTTGTTTTCATCATGTTATATGTCGGTTAAATTCACAACTTGTTCGATGTACTTAACTTAATTCTTTCAATCATGGAACAAAATTTTCTATTGTATTGTTGTTGTCCTGTATCTTCATGTATGAACTGGCTTAACATTATTTAAGATGACTGCAGAGCCAGTTCAGTATGTGCGAACTGTGCGTGTGTGACCAAATAAGGGTAAAAACACTCCCAAAACTCTGTACCAGCTGTAAAGCATAAACATTGCATTAGTATGCACAAATAGTTGGAATTATGCGTGTTTATACAGATGCTGGGTTATGAGAGGTTATGAGTAACTGGGATGAAGTACAACACATTGATACCAAGCCCTATTTCCTTAGTGACAAACACCAATATTTGAGGCCAAAGATGAAAAAACGTGTACAGACTTCACCATGCATTAAGCTATGACTGAACACTTCTACGTGGTTTGTATTAACAAACCTTTACAGGTGCCACAACACGGTTCACTCACTGTCCTAAGCTTACCACTGAAAATGGTAAGCTTAATGTATGAAAGAGTATCGAGTACAGTGGTTGTCAGAGCAGGTATTTAACATGATGAAAAACAGTTTGCTTAGCATAAAAAGCAACAGAAATGGCTTTAGAGTTACACCTGCATAAATGCTTAGCACACATAACACAGAGTGTCACAGGAATACAGACACCGCTAAACAAATCAGAGACAAATTCAATGCACGAGCGATCATCGCTCCATCGTTAGTGGCTCTTTGGCGCGATCAGAACAATTTGTTGTTGTTTTATTATTATGAATTTTGCAATGCAACTGTCGCCAGCGATGGCAGTGTCTCCGAAATGTGTTCAGAAATGCTGCATGACTGTGACTCGACTTTTACTACAAAACACAGTATATGGAGACAATCAAATCAACACCGACCGACTTTACACGATAAAGTATAAAAGGGCAAAAAATACAGCACGAATCAAAACGCTTGTGCATGAGTGTGGCTACGGTGACCGATGGAAACAAAATAAGGGTGAAAAACAAAAACAATAAAAAAAAAGGTTTCAAGGTGCCTGCTCACAGTTTACTTAAAGGGCGAGTGTCTGCTATGATTTAATTTGTGAAACGTGTCACGTTATTTGCATTTGAACGGCGAAAAAAAATAATGTGTGAATTCGACTTCAGTCTGAGGTAATGGCGGTAGTTTGTAATGACTGCTCAGCTCACAGAGATGTCAAAACATAAATGGCACACGGACTATGATATATCCTTTAATATCTTTGCTTCAGCTTTTCACTAGTGCTGAAAGGTCTGTTAGCCTTCGGCACTCATGGGAAACATTTACACTTTATACCCATCTCCCCCGGCGCGGTGCGTGATGCACATCCCATACTGCACTACACTGCAGAGCATGGATGCCAGTTTGTAAATGTTTGTATGTAATGTAAACACACAGACCGTCGTCTATATGTGTGGAAATGCAAGTGTAAGCATGTCAAAGCCTTTTTTGCTTCGTGATGTGTGTATTTACCAAGGCACGTAGCTTCTCTGTCGTAGGACATAGCCAATTAAACCTCAAAGAGCCACTGAACTAGAAAATGTACAGGCAGCCCAATGAGACGCGAAAGCAGTTGCAGATAATACTGTATTGGGACTGTTGAACTTCACCGCAAGCTGAAGGTCAGACACTGACGATTATTAACGATGTTCCTATGGACCTACACAGGCTGCCCCCAGCTAACAGAATAACAGTAAAGCGACCAGCAAATGGCTCTCTTGGTGTCTTCTGATGCATGTGTTCGTGTGCATGTCTGCATGCATATCTCAACTCAATGCACGTGACAGTCTTATTATTGGTAATGAGCTACAACGAGAACGTTGAACGCATGCTTGCCCTGACTTATCATAAGAAAAGCGCAAACATGTCCAAATTTGGTGGAAAATGCAATTTGACTACTCTACAAAACAGCAAGCCGTCAAAGGTACAGCAAAGATCACCGGGTTACTCACAACAGAGAACAGGGCCAGAGCTAAGTGTGGAGGGGACGAAACTAAAAAGAAATGCTGCACAAACACAGACTGACGTGACAATGTGCTTCCTCCACGGTCCACTACTCTATGTGAATCTACTGTATGGTCAAATTTGCCTTCCATCTATACGGACGTGCAAAATATCAGATGCCTAAGAAAAAACAGACACACAAAACATGCGCGCACACACACGTACACACGCACAAAAAAAGATGTAATGGACTTGGCACACCGAAACCAAACCCAATCAAGCCGAGCATTTGGTCAGACTCAGTTTAGGTTGTTTGCCTTCATGATAGCGGGCTTTCTGTTGACATATGTGGCCCAGTAACCCAAGTTGAAGATGAAGAACAAAATTGGGAAAATGATGCGTGATATCTTGTCCACTTTGCTGACGCGGTTGTAGGATTTCTTGGCCTCTATGTAGGGGTCAGGCATATAGGGATGCTTCGCCGATGCTCCCGCGCTCTTGGAAATGGTCGTTAAACCTTGATCTTTAGCTACGTTGATGGCGTAGGTGGTTCCGACAATGTTGAAGGTGTTGTTCGCCTTTTTGGACAAAGTCGCAGATTCTCTTCTCTGAAAAGGAAGAAGGAAGTAAAGCAAAGGTCGTTAGGAAGGGGGGGGCACCAGACTCAACCATACTTCCATTTGAACTCATAAAGAGGAAATAGAAGCAACACCACGAGACACGACACACACAAGAACAAAACAAAAGCCTAACCATATCTTTAATCCTGGCCATGTTAGCCTGAAACGGTTCCTGAAAAGAAAAGTAGAAAAGAAAAAAAGTTTACCAATTATATTAAAATTACCCAACTTACATACTGTATTCATCAGTATCTAGCTGGAACTACTTTTGAACATACCGTCAAATCAAATCTGCATCATACAAATCTGGATTGCAGAACGTAAAGGACCAAGATCGAAAAAAAGAAAATCATGATGAAATTAAAAGTATGGGAATAGGAACAGTTCTGATTTGCATCATTGCAGAACCAGGCTGGACTGGCGTCTGATACTGCTAGCAGTAGCAGTAGCAGCACAGAGCAGGATTAGAAGGAAAAGCAAAATAACAGCGCCTGAAAACATGTCTGACAAACTGTATCAATGAGAGCAGCCAGACCTCTGCAGGCAAACAGATTGCGATACAACAAACACGACAAAGGCTCTGTGTGATAAAGCTGGCTGGAGAGACTGCCGTCTTAGTTCTACTAGAGGGAAATCATTAGACTGTCTTTCATATTGAAGTCGCACAGGGAGCCAGAATTTTATTTGCTAAATTGGTACTGGCTCAAATAGCTAAACTTGCATCACTAGAGGATCCTGTCAGCCTAGCGAAGAACAGTACAGCGCACACAGTAGATGTGGGAGAGCAAGTAGGACACTAAGATTGATTACCAGGCAGAGTTTTAGTTTCCTGTGTGGCATCCAGTGTGCGAGTCTGTACTGTGGTAATTTCCTTCACACCATTCATCCCCACTGTGGCCACTTTAAGAAACTAATTCAGTGCGTGTCTTGTAACAGATTTTCACTTTCACAGCTCCCCCTTTTCACTTTTGCTTTGAGCCCAGTTTTAATTTTTGCTCCACTTTTTTTTTTTTAGCTTCATTTAATTTTCCTTCCTTTTTGCTTCTCTCCATCTTTTTAATTAGCATAACTAATGTCCCCTCTACCCCAAAGTGCTTCACGGTGAATCTCTTACAGCGCACAGCTCATCACCAAATATTTTGTTTGGTCTTTATGCTCAGTGTTCACATATACTCACGAATGGAGGCACAGCAATGGTTTTACACGTGACAAGACATGTGCCGTGGCTATGTTCAGTGTCTCGAGTGCGTGTAAATCTCACAGGGAGTCCTTTTTAATGTCTGCCAGTAGGTTTTGCTTGTTTGTTTTTTTTTTGACTTTGTACTGGAGGCAGCAGGATTGAGGAGGAAATATATTTACTGTCATAAGTGTGTTTCCTTGAGTGAGCAGGGCAACAGGATGAGTATGATCCTTCAACCTTGAGGAGAGCTAACAAACTTGCAGGCAGTTGATTGCTTTAAACCGGTGCTTGAAGCACCTGCTATCTTAAGTCAATTTGAACAGAAAAAGAAAGAAAGACAGAAGAGTCACACTCTTGCTCCCAGATAACCAGGTACCTTTCAATGATATTGATTCTAACACAGAATGAGCTGCTCTATTGGAGGTTTCTGTCAGCAGGAAAGGCAAATTACTACAATATCACGCATCAGGGATACATCAATTGTAGTAACAATATACAGTGGGGCAAAAAAGTATTTAGTCAGCCACCGATTGTGCAAGTTCCCCCACTTAAAATGATGACAGAGGTCAGTAATTTGCACCAGAGGTACACTTCAACTGTGAGAGACAGAATGTGAAAAAAAAATCCATGAATCCACATGGTAGGATTTGTAAAGAATTTATTCGTAAATCAGGGTGGAAAATAAGTATTTGGTCACCTCAAACAAGGAAAATCTCTGGCTCTCACAGACCTGTAACGTCTTCTGTAAGAAGCGTTTCTGTCCCCCACTCGTTACCTGTATGAATGGCACCTGTTTGAACTCATCATCTGTATAAAAGACACCTGTCCACAGCCTCAAACAGTCAGACTCCAAACTCCGCCATGGCCAAGACCAAAGAGCTTTCGAAGGACACCAGGAAAAGTATTGTAGACCTGCACCAGACTGGGAAGAGTGAATCTACAATAGGCAAGCAGCTTGGTGTGAAAAACCAACTGTGGGAGCAATCATCAGAAAATGGAAGACATACAAGACCACTGATAATCTCCCTCGATCTGGGGCTCCACGCAAGATCTCATCCCGTGGGGTCAAAATGATCATGAGAACGGTGAGCAAAGATCCCAGAACCACACGGGGGGACCTGGTGAATGACCTGCAGAGAGCTGGGACCAAAGTAACAAAGGTCACCATCAGTAACACACTACAACGGCAGGGAATCAAATCCCGCAGTGCCAGACGTGTTCCGCTGCTGAAGCCAGTGCATGTCCAGGCCCGTCTGAAGTTTGCCAGAGAGCACATGGATGATACAGCAGAGGATTGGGAGAATGTCATGTGGTCAGATGAAACCAAAGTAGAACTTTTTGGTATCAACTCAACTCGTCGTGTTTGGAGGAAGACGAATACTGAGTTGCATCCCAAGAACACCATACCTACTGTGAAGCATGGGGGTGGAAACATCATGCTATGGGGCTGTTTTTCTGCCAAGGGGACAGGACGACTGATCCGAGTTAAGGACAGAATGAATGGGGCCATGTATCGTGAGATTTTGAGCCAAAACCTCCTTCCATCAGTGAGAACTTTGAAGATGAAACGAGGCTGGGTCTTCCAACATGACAATGATCCAAAACACACCGCCCGGGCAACAAAGGAGTGGCTCCGTAAGAAGCATTTGAAAGTCCTGGAGTGGCCTAGCCAGTCTCCAGACCTCAACCCCATAGAAAATCTGTGGCGGGAGTTGAAAGTCCGTGTTGCTCGGCGACAGCCCCAAAACATCACTGCTCTCGAGAAGATCTGCATGGAGGAATGGGCCAAAATACCAGCTACTGTGTGTGCAAACCTGGTAAAGACCTATAGTAAACGTTTGACCTCTGTTATTGCCAACAAAGGTTATGTTACAAAGTATTGAGTTGTATTTTTGTTATTGACCAAATACTTATTTTCCACCCTGATTTACGAATAAATTCTTTACAAATCCTACCATGTGGATTCATGGATTTTTTTTTCACATTCTGTCTCTCACAGTTGAAGTGTACCTCTGGTGCAAATTACTGACCTCTGTCATCATTTTAGGTGGGGGAACTTGCACAATCGGTGGCTGACTAAATACTTTTTTGCCCCACTGTAGCTCAATATGGCTACCCGTCACGCATCTTTAAAGAGCAGAAATTCAATCATAAAATTTGTGAAACTGGATCGACTGCAAAATGGATGGAACACAGCAGATAGCCATCAGTCACTGCCAGTGGTGAGTGTCATGTCTGACAGTAGAATGACTTGGCTGATGAATATGTGTATCCGAAGTGGCAAACACCAGTCCTGAGAAATGAAGCCAAACCACAACTTGATTTCCTATAATGGCCACTTGAGACTGGCTCCAAACGCAAGTCCACACAGACTCCTGTGTTTTCACAGCCTGCTACAAAAATCAGTTTTGGCCTCGATAGCTAACAGACACTCAATTTTAGCCTCGATAGCTAATGACCGCTATACCTTTTGCCACTGTACCTGTCAGGCGCTATTGTTTTAGCTTTGATTGCTAGCAGACAGTATATTTTTAGAGTTGATACCTAACAGATGCTATATTTTTGTCCTCAACAGCTAACAGATGCTAACAGATGCTACCATTCTGGCCACTATAGTATCTTCACGGAAATTGTATAAGAGGCCTACGGTATGTATGTTTGGAGAGGGAGCTTCAAATTAATAAGTATGTAGCCGCTTTGAATGACAGGTGGGTGCTAACAAAGGATTCTGTAGTTGCTAACCGCCTGTTTGCCTTCCCCTGAGTTAACTTGAATGGCTAACTTGAGAAAACTCTCAAATGTTCCTGCGGTGCTGCCTTTAAGAGCATTTTTAATCAACAGAAATACTATGTTTAGAGTTCTCCACCAGTCTGGAGAAGAAAGCCTGAATGAAAGTGGTTATTAGCCTGTATTTAGAAAACATAAATTGCAATTTTATGGTCGCTAAATTAGAGGTCAGTTTATGTCTGTTTATAGTGAAACTTTCAGTGAGTACTAAAAGTGTTTGGCCGTCTCAATTTAACTTGCTGTACATTATGAAGGCTGTGTACCAAACTTCTAAAACCAATTTTCATACTGATCAGTGAATGTTCTGCACTTACACCTCTAAGCTCTAATAATACCATCCCAAACTGTTCAGTCTTTTAGACTATGGATGCTATCTGCACAGTAATGTAGCAAATTTTCTCTTCTTTTTTGCTGTTCCATTGTCCTTGTAGGTAATAATTTATATGGTCTAATTATTGGGGGAACAGTATGTAGCACTGGGCTGTATGCATGTTTTTATGAACCTTATGTAACAGAGCACATAATTCACTAGCAGCCACAGATTCCTGTGTACTATTCAAAGTCATTTCAATAGCTGCAGGCAAAAATACTCCATGAATACAATGCATCTATTGACCTTGTCTTTGTAACTTCTGAAAATTGTTGCATCAGAATTTCTTGATGAGTGTGTTTAAGTGTCCTGGGGGTAATTGTGCCTTGCTGTGTCCTGCTGTTTGGAGCTCAGTGTGTGCATGTGTGCGTGTAACTGAACCTTGTGACAGTCTGTCCCTCTCTAAGACTGGAGCTGAAGTGTTGGCGTAATAAATAGCCCCAAGTATGTGAGCATGTGGGTATGTGAGTGTGCAGACTGTCTATAGGGAGCCACGATGTCCCTGTTTGTGTTCCTGTGGACACGTTTTGACGTGAGCATTTAAGTGTGTATTTAGGTAGAGGCACTTGCACTATCAAAATTTGGAGGAACTTGCTAGTTGCATGGGTGGCCTCTCTTAATAATTATGTCATTTACTTATGATATTATATATAAACATGAAATAGACCTTTCTGATTTCACTTAAGGATGTGTTAATGTACACTATATGGAAAAAAAGGATTCTAACATTTGAATTCAGGTGTTTTCTGTCCTTTTGCCACAGATCTATGAAATCAAACACCTAGCCATGCGGTCTGCCTTTACAAACATTTGTTAAAGAATGAGTCACTCTAAAGAGTTCACTGATTTCAAGTGTGGCACTGTAATAGGGTGCCATGATGGCAACAAGTCAGTTCGTAAAAGTTGCAAGCTATTCCACAAACAGCTGTGAGAATCTTGAGAACTGGATGAACTCGGGCAACGTAAATTTACAGAGTGGGGCTGCCATGTGCTGAGGTGCATAGGGTGTGAAAGCCACCAACAGTCTGCTAACTCTGGCATTAACATCAGCACAAAAATGGTGCACCAGGAGCTTCATGACATGGGTTTCTTTAGGAGAGCAGTTCCTGTAGGGTCTAGTGTGTAGGCGGCCTATTACATTTGTTAATATAGCATCGCATGGAAAACGCCAACAACAAGGGGTCAGCAATTTAGTGGTATTTCATGCTTGCTACATCAAAAAACTTGTACAAAAGAATGCTTCCAAGTATCCTCCTTGCAGTGAGGAACACAGCTTAACACCCAAGTATCTCTATCATTATTGGGACTGAAAAAGTACAAAAGTGCACCCCTGGCCTCCAGAAATGTCAACTCACCTTTGTTCTTTCCACCTGAGTGCATCAAAACTTCCAGAATACATTCTACTGACATGCAAGTGCTTGTGCTAATAAGAGATAATGAATTATTCTGGTAAAATGTTGATGAAGTTATTATGTACTGCAGGTGCGTAGACACACACATGCGCACACACACGCACACACGAAACCGCGATCACCCCTTGGCCGCAGCAGAGCAACCCACAGCCAGTGCAACCCACAGCCAGTGCTTCTGCCTCTGCTGATAAAACAGCACATGATATCCAACATAGCAGTGTCCAATCATGTGTCACAGAGTGCTGAGAATATGCAGGCTTTTCCAACCAAACTCCCCACCGGCTAATTTCTGTAATAACCTCACCTTCAGCCGGAGAGGGGAGAGCTAATTAGGCAGATTGCCTGTCACAGAAAATGGTCGAATAAAAGCAAAGGAAAACTACATCGATGCTCCATAACCAGTAAAGTAAATTAGTGCGCACACACTCATCTGTGGATCATATCTGAGACCTAAAAAAAGAAAGCAGCCTAAGGGTGATGAAGTCATCATTTGGTTCCGGTAGGAGTGGTGGCTGAAACCCTAGCTCTGATGGCTGCGGGGCTAGATTTTTAAAAAAGACTTACTAGCTAAAACTTCTCTCCTGAAGAAGAGGTTTTGCTTATGTAGCTCGTGCTCATTAACAGTCATTTTTCTAAATTTGCTAAAACAAAAAAGGGAAATATATGCAGTGCCTGATTGCTTTGGATTCCAGTAGCTCGTTCTAGCAGGCAGTGTGTTAGGAGTGTCACGTCTCCCTCTGTGACCCCATTCTATTTTATCTATCATGACAACTGCATGCTCAGCACAGTCCCTGAGAACCCAGTCCAGGCTGTTGCCATTAAGACGAGCCATCAAAGAGGAGGGGCGGGGAAAAAAAAGAAAAAGAAAAGAGAAAAAAACCTCCTCTCTGCAGCAGTGTAACGCAGCAAATTATCCCCACCAACTGAAAAGTTCTGTGGCAGCAATATGCATTTCTGCCAATCGCTCCGAGGACCAAATGTCAAACTATAGAAAAAGCGGGAAAAGGCTGTACTGATTGTGTCAAACAGTTTGTACAATGGTAGCAGAAAATAGATTCGTGGCACTGTCTGTCACAGAAGAAATAACTTTCCCTTTATGTTGTGTCTGTGGCTGTGTTTTTATGCGCTCACAGCAATACAGTAATAGCACTGCCACTATTTACCACTGGCACAGCTTCATAATGTTTCTTATATGAGTCTTATATGTTTTTCCAAGCACCCCAGAAGGCTGTCCTTTTAATATAGCTTTGCTTATAAGCCACAGTTAATACTCCTTTTCTCAGTTTGAAATGGACTGTGTTATACATATATCAGGTAAACTCATTTTAGCTGCACAATTACTAACTTATATTAGTCTTTTTATGCTGGTGTGCTTTGTTTTTATTGTTCTAATGTTCAGTTCTATGTACCAGGTCTGTCCTTATTGAACTTAAGCTACTTCTTCATGCAGCCCCCCCTTTTTTAGATGAACTCACTCTGATCATAGACTGTATTTAAATGTTCATTTGCTATTTATCCAGGGATTGAGAGTAACGCAATTTCTATTCTCTGTATGTCCTGTACATGTGGCAGAATCGACAAATAAAGTTGACTTTGACTTTGACTTTTGACTTTATATAAAAGATGGGTGTAGCCACCAAGACCCTGTTTTGTTTTTTTGTTTTTTTGACAAAAACAGGAAAAGTCTGACTGATCACCCCAAAGCATACCCAGCCTTTTGCTCCTTTTTGAGTCTAATGAGGACAGAAAGCTGTAAAAAGAATATCATGCACATTCAGTAAGACTTGAAACTATAGCTCTCATGGCTGGGGACTGCAGAAAAGTGTTTAGTGAAGTCAAAGTTTAAGTGAGCAGTAGGGTCATTTCCCCAAAGAGAGACTTCTTCTTGCATCCAGAGAAGTTGCCTCCTGCTGGCCACAAGAAAGAATCCAAACCTGAGCGACTTTAGCACTTTCACTTTTCAGACCTGGAAGCTACGTCAGTGTTTTATATGCAGTCTATAGTTCTAACTGGCTGACATGCAAAATGCTCCTCCAAGAATCTCTCCATGGTTCCAATGTCAGTGACTCACTATGTAAGTTAAGAGAAATAAAGGTGATGTTCAGTACATGCTAAAGTCTTTTGCTTTTGACTTTCTAGGAGCATTTTTACATATGTCTATCTAAGGCTTTTGTAAAAGAGCTAAATAACATGAGAATCTTATATCATAACAGTAAATGACACAGCCTGATTTTAAACTGGTATTTAGTGCCTGGTGAGATTGATGTTAAAAGAAAAGAAGACTATTTTGATATTTAATGTAAGTTTTTAATCTGACTTAGTTTCTTTCATTTCACTACATCTGTGTGCCTACAATTGTTTTTGATTTAATGCTATCATTTACAAACACATGAAAAGTCCACCAGAGAGGCTCGCCCTGGGCAGGATTAACTTTTAAGGGAACAGCAGAGTATTTTATGTGGGAGTAGGTAATAGATAATAGGTATGGATTTGTAAATAATTGGATATAATTATTATATTATTATATAATATTATACTACTGTATATGTTTTTAACTAACTGAGCAGATTTTGACAATACTTTAAACATACGACAAATAACTTCAAAAAAAGGCAGATGTAAAAGTGAGGTCAGAGGTCAAATGTGACATGACATTTAGATGCAAACTATAGTGTTAATATTTAGAACCTCCATATACTGGCAGCATTTCCTAAATCTTCCAATACAAACAAAGGCTGTGAAATTTTAAGCACATAAAGGTCATTTTATGAAGGTCTGGCCTTATTTTATCACCATTATTATTATTTCAATTATTATCAATCAGTTATTATCACTTTGACCTTCAAATCATTGAGTTAAAGAAGAGGTCAGAGGTCAAATGTGACATGACATTTAGATGCAAACTATAGTGTTAATATTTACAACCTCCATATACTGGCAGCATTTCCTAAATCTTCCAATACAAACAAAGGCTGTGAAATTTTAAGCACATAAAGGTCATTTTATGAAGGTCTGGCCTTATTTTATCACCATTATTATTATTTCAATTATTATCAATCAGTTATTATCACTTTGACCTTCAAATCATTGAGTTAAAGAAGAGGTCAGAGGTCAAATGTGACATGATATTTTAAATCTTTCTATATGTTGACAGCAAACACAACGCTTGCCATACGTTTTAAGTTATAAGGCTTTTTGTCACTCTTCGACCAATAAATCACGAGGGTGACCATGAAGACCGTGGTGGATCTAAGACACTTTTTAATGGCTCGTGCTCTACACTACAAAAAAGTTTGATCAGAATTCATTGAAAACTTTTCAAGCTGTCGTGATTACAGACGGAATGATCTTTCCAGTAAGGTAATCATACAGATCATATTGCATTTAAAGGCTGAAGCTGTCATGAGAAACATGTGGCTTGATTTAGGTGTTTTTTTTTTCTCTTTGAACAACAACTTCTTTGGATACATATCTGGTTGTTCCCTCAATATAAACCATTAAATAGGCTCAGGCACGGAGATCTTTTTCTTTTCTTTTCTTTGTTTGGCTATTGATAATGTACAAGATGTGATTTATCTTCAATATCACGTGATTCATTTTAAACAATATACTATATAGATGTAAATGCACCATCTTTTCTGGGGAGAATAAGGCTGCATTGACTTTAGGATGAGAGTTGAACATATGCTGCCATCATAAATCAGGGCCAGCGTCTCTAGGAGTTTACCTCTGTTTTTGCTCTCACTGTTCCGCCCCACTGTCTCTGTTCCATTTGGCAATGAATAAATAAAAGGTCTCTTTACAGGCTTTACAAAGTACTCCATGCTGCATTAAGGATACTTTCTATGTGTTTCCAAACTGCAATTTCCCCTCATCACTCCTCCAGAATCAAGTGACATTTTTAGCAACTTCTTTTTTTTGGATTAATTTTGAATTTAGTAAGCAAAGAAAAGTTGCGTGAGCCTTTCCCCTGAACTAGCTGCCTTTCATTCTGTTTTTGTCCTCACATATTGGTGATAGTTAATGTTGGTGCGCTGCGATGAATCGAAAGAGCAGGCGTCACACATCCATCATTTTTTTTTTGATTACATGAAACTGTTGCAAATGAGAATCACTCACCCTTATTTCCATGCCCTCTTTTTTCCCATCCCATGCCCAGCTGCGCTTGGTGAAGTAGTTGACTGTGGCAAACTCAATCAAGGCAGAGAAGACAAAGGCATAGCACACAGCCATGAACCAGTCCATGGCGGTGGCATAGGCCACTTTAGGAAGGGAGTTTCTAGCACTGATGCTCAAGGTAGTCATGGTTAGGACAGTGGTGACACCTGAGGAGAAAATAAAAGATCAGCAGATATTTCATTATTTCTGAAATTAAACATTTGCGGTAATTCAATTCAATTTTATTTATATAGCGCCAATCACAACAACAGTCGCCTCAAGGTGCTTTATATTAAGCGTAAGCAAGTGCCATGTAGTTCCTGTGCATTCAAGAGAAGGAAATTTTCTACCAATGTCTTCAGTCACTGGGAAATTCTCTTCAAAAATTGGATAAATAACAATGTGGCAGTGAACTGTCCCTTTAAAAGAAAGTTACTTACAACTCAGTCATGGTTTGTTTGGGTTTTGCTATCCTGGCACTAAACTCTCACTTTATACTGACCAACATCTCTTTAGAGATTTAAGAGAAAAGAAAGCTGCACTGCAACATAACAATAGTCTGGATTATGGCTAGAAAAAGAAATGTTAATGCGTACTGTCTCTTTAAACCTAATATAGATTCACTTTCCTGGGTTTGGTATTAGGTGTAAGTTATAAACTAAAAATGATGGTGTAGTTCCCTGCATTGCAGAGCTTTACATAATCTACTGTATGAAATCAAAAAGTCTAGCCTCATACAGATGACACAACTCAGTGGTGCATAAACATTCAAAGTACACTGGGTCAGTCTTGCAAGTTCAAACAATGAGAATGTAGAATCTCTGTAATGACCCACTACGGAGGATTTTTCAGGCTATGTTCTTCTGTTCAAACCAGTCTGATGAATGTATTTTCTTACTAGACTTATCTACAGTACAACGAATGAAAATATTGAAAGTTTCCTTTAGCTTATACACAAACAAAGAGACATGCTATTGACCTGCATACATAAAGCACAACCTGTCTAAGCTGCAGGATTGCGTGCAAAGGTAAATCGCTAAATGACACCACTTTTGAAAAATGAGCAGCAGATCTACATCTGCTAAAATTAATTAAGGCGAAAACGATGTCTTAAAACTTTCTAAATTTCGCAGATCATTTCACAACCTGGCCTTTACAGTCAGGGCGAATGGAAATGAAAGGCAGCTCGGACAATGTTCGCCCATCGAAGCGCATCGCTTTATCTGTTCCAACCTTTCTCATCTGATAAAAGACGGATACAAAGGAGGCTTAAAAAGGCTGCAACAAAAGAGTGATACATGGCTATTCATGGGCTGATTGATTTGCAGGTAATGCATTTCTAATCTTGACTTTGTTCCACCATTTACATAAAATTAGAATATTCATCTGTACAAAAAGCAGTCCTCATTACAACAGCAATTAACTGGTGTCAGAGACGAGGACATCCGGTGCTTGCGGTAACAGTGAGTAATGCTCTTATATAAAATGCAGGTATAAATCAAAAAGTATCGAGTCTTAACTAGAAATATAACTTGGAAGGTGACTGAGGATGCAAAAACAAAAAAAATAAATTAGATTACGCAGGTAATGACAGCCACATGCTCTCATAAACCAAGGGACTGTAAGCATGATGGCGAGAAAACTAAAACCAACACAGCTTGAAACTGTCCACTGAGAAAACGGCACTGATTAAAATTACTATCATAATGTGAAGGAAATTGTCCCCTAAAAATTCAACCTCTTATGGGGCTGAAGTGATTCTTAGACGACTGTGTAAGAAAAATCTAATAGTGGGTGTATTTGTGCAGAAGTGAAGGAGATATGGTTATTCAGACTGCACAAAGGGAGCTGGAACAGTTTTTATCTTCTCAGCAACGCTTTGCCTTGCATACATTTTTAAAATCTTTTGCGCAATATATGCTTCTGCATGTACCTGTCTAAATGCAAAAATGCTAACCATGTTTAGAATTACATAAGACTACTCATATTGATTATGCAGCGCAATAACAACAACTGCAGGAGAAGGAAAATTACATTCCTTATTTGAGTACCTTTGAGTTGATCACATCTGACGCAATGTTCTTAGCATGAATCAAGTTCGATGGACAAATTGAATCTATTATTATTCATGGCTTAAAGGGAGAAAACACAGTCAATTGTCGCGATGGCAACTGGGAAATGTCTCTATATTAAAGAGGAATTGTTATGAAAAATAAAGGAAAAATATGACATGTAAATGCTTTAAATCTTGTTTTATGTTCTCTGTATTAACAGCAGAATAAAGTCAGAACTGATAAAATAAATTATTTTCAGTGCTCCTGTGCACCTGAATGTACTAAGCTAACTAAAGCTAAAAAAAGAGAACTTTCATGCTCAAACCTTTTCAAACCGTTTACTTGTTTGCCAAGTCCTTAGACAGTGCATTTCTGTTACCTCATCATTTAATAGCCCTCTGATTAACTAGCTTCTTCAATGAATCATTTAATGCATTTATTTGAGCTGGATTTAAAACACGAGATAGCACTCACCGAATACTGTGCGCGCCGGAACGGATTCTCTGTTTAGCCAGAAGGAGACCTGAGACAGTATGACAGTCATGATGCACGGAAGGTAGGTTTGAATCACAAAATAGCCAATTTTCCTTTTCAAATGGAAATATGTTGTCATCACTACATATTCGCCTGAGGGGAAAAGAGACAAACAGAAAAAGATGGAGAGACACAGACAGGGTCATGATTATTAATATACTTGTTCCTCGCTCAGAGCAACACAAGGAAAAATATTTGAAAATTGATGCATTAATGTTTGAACATTAACGTGCATGTGACAAGACGTGAGCAGTATTGAGACAGAAAATGCTTAGATGCTTAAAATATTCCAAAGATGTTGATGCACACTTCCAAACCTTAAGCTACAGACTGTATATAAAAGATGGACATAGCCACTGTGTCAACACCCATTGGCTAGTTTGGCCTTAATGCCTCAAGCTGAGAATGCTAGGTCCTAATGAGCTGAAGGACTGCATTCTCAAAGGTTTCTATACAACATGATTTGATTTTGGAACAACAGGAGTCGCCACCTGCTGGCTGATAGTAAGAATGTAAGTTTAAGTAACTTGCATTGGCTCAGATGAGAAGCTATGTCCATCTTTTACTTACAGCAAGAGTTTTTAACCGTAAGAGACAAAAAAGTATAATAATAACTAAATAATAAAGACTGTAAACAAACAGACTGGCAGATGACATCACATTGATGTCATTAATAAGACATATACAAAGTGTCACATTCTTTTAAGTGCACATTTACATGTTCTTTGGGATGTTTTTTGCTGTTCATATAAATATGTCAATTATACTAGCAAATGGATAAACTCACATCTTCTCCAACTGCCAGCTCTCAGTGCCATGTTTGCAATCTGTGTTACGAAGATAGGACGAAAAACAGATTTCCATCCCTGAGGTGTTTTTTTGGTTTTGTTTTTTTCTGAGGAGAATCAAACCAGAGCTGAACGGGCTCAAATCCTCCCATCCCCCTAGATCACTATAGTCCATTAGGTTTAAAGTCTAAGGAAATGAGCTTTTCCAACCGCCATAAGCTGAAGTGGTTTATGAAAGAAATCGCACTGACTCTATCATGAATCTTTGGTACTTGTCAGACTTCTGTTGGTCTTCTTCCATCGCTGCAATTCTCCTGACTTACATTCAACCCACCAAACAGCACAAACAATAAAGATACTCTCAAGGAACGCATCCTCTGTAGAGTTAAACAGGTGCAGTTATTTAAAGGAGACACACACATACACACACACACACACACACACTTTTATTTCTTGGAAAACAGGAGTGCCATCTAACAAAGTGGATTCTTGGTGCTTTAGTCTCCAAAGACAACTGAAGTCTGACAGATATCAGCGACTCTGTGGCTCACCTCTTGAAAGTTTCACAAGCAAACAGCTTGAATGCAAAGGTTAAATCTCTCAAAACTGAGAGCAGCGTGGCTCGCTGGTAAGCTGTTTTACTCTTGTGATTTCCAAATGCCCCACTAAAGCAACTTTTTATTTTTAGCTTTACCATTACAAGCTCTTTGGTACTTTATCTAGTCCTATTACACCATTAACTAAAGCTGCTGATTGATGTTAGCGGTACATGATAGTGACTGATAAGTATAATAAAAATGCAGCACATTCTTGAAGGTGTTTGAACTCAAATGATCTATTACCAGTGAGATGCTGCTGCTGTAAATATTTTCAGCATATGTGAGTACCCTGCCCTCACCGTGCTATTTCATCCCTTTATATTAAATTGCTAACATAAGCTTTAAGCCCTCCAATGGGGAAATAACAAAAACATTTATTTTTGTGTGACAGATAAAAAGGATTCTGCAACAGTTTTGAAGATAAGATTTTAAGATCAAATGAATATGCAATCAAAAGAAAGGGCTAGACGATGGTTATCATAGTTGACTCTTGGCTGAACCCCAAAGGAAAGTGAAAAAAACCAAAAAGAAACTTTCACCTCTGACAAACGTCTTCATATTATCTTGGTAAATATGCTGAATAGTTTCAGTCATCATTTTCTCGATGGAGCCAAACAATGCAAGATGAATTTAAACTGACAGAAACTGTTGAGAAACTGCAGACTGTTTATTAATTAGGAAGACAAATTACACAAGAGCCACTATATCTCAGTGGAATAGATTATATGCAGTTTATCTTTCAAAAGTGAGAATTCGATCACTTTTGAGTACTCAAAATCAACTTTTTGCCTGTTCCAGACAAACTCTGATTTCCCTTACAGTGTATTGTATGCTGCTGTCTGTACCCAGAATGGCATACCTGTGCTGGAACTGATGGTTTCTTTGCCAATAACATGTCCCAGTAAGTCATATTGGTTCAGCCTGGAGCCGTCCTCTGCCACAGCGACAGACCTCTCGTCACCCTGGGTCCACAGGTAGATCACCTCATTATTTGTGTA
Organism: Astatotilapia calliptera; assembly: GCF_964374335.1. Taxonomy (NCBI): domain Eukaryota; kingdom Metazoa; phylum Chordata; class Actinopteri; order Cichliformes; family Cichlidae; genus Astatotilapia; species Astatotilapia calliptera. The sequence continues at coordinate 11,036,352 of NC_137431.1, read as the reverse complement.
AGCATCTGAGCAAACAGAAGACAGCCCCCAAAAAACAGACAGCATAGGTGAGAGCTCAAAATATGGGTGCAATATTTTCTGTTTTTCTCCTACCTCTGCACATTGTAGGATTATCAGCATTTGCTTTGGCAAAAAGTTAACTGCTGACTTCAGGATCTAAAAGACATTTTTCCTAAATTCCAGTAAGTCATTCATGATAATACGCAGCGTCCATCCAGTATTGATCGGGCTGATAGACCTGCGGCTGATAATGATATCAGGTTTCACAAAAAAATTCCTTTTACTGTGTTCACCACCCTGAGATTTAATCCTCACGCTTCAGGGGATCACTGACTTTTCCTCCATTGCCACTTTTTAAACTAAATGTATCCAAAATGAATGCTCTACCTATCAGCATCATTTTATGTTGAGAGATATAAGCATTGATGCTAACACATCAAACTATATCTAATGCTGTGTTTGAAACAGTAAATAGCCTATGCTTGTGTATGGATGGTTACATGCCCCGCACTATGAACATACTGAAAGTAATTTAAGCACATTAACTGTCGCTGTGGCGATGCCTAAAGGGTGCAGCCCAAAGAGGGAGAAGATCTTTATTAATAAAATTTTCTCTTAACTGCTTTTGTTATATTACCAAACATCATACTGCAGTGTAGTTTTAGCCTTTGTTTTGTTTTTCTTCTTTTTTTATAGTTCAGGAAAAGGTTCCTAACACCTGCAGAGAACCATCCCCACTGTTTCAGATGTCTGATCTTATATAAAACACTTTTGTTTTGACCATCTGGACTGACTTACAACTTCCAAACTTCAGAGGACAGGCGTGTGCATCCATCGGGAAATCCTCCAGGTGCATGGGGCACTCGGCATGAATGGTCAACCTGTGGGGGCAGAGGGAAAGAAAATGCATCACTGTTCAGTCTGCAGGATGGTTGAACAGGTCATTATAAACAAATGATGATGCATAATGATGTCAAATATTTCTGCAGAAACATAATTTGGAGCATTTTCATAGAGATATGTGAGACATGTTGGGAAGGTCTTATGCAAATTGCTTTATCGTGCATCAAAATTGGCTTTCCCACAAATCCAAATGTAGACCAAATAATGCTTTAATCTCTGAGTTTATTTCAAAACCAGGGATTTGTGTACGTGTGAATAAAAACTGAAGGAGAACAGATTATATCCTCTCTCTCTCTCCTCCTTTGCATCACCACCCTGTCAGTGGTAATTAGAAGGCAGACATGGACTAAATCTCCAGAGAGCACCCAAATTTGTTTCAGTTGGTCAAATGGCCAGGCCACAAAAGGCACTCTGCAAGTAAACAGAGAAATTGTGCACGTTATCTCACTCATACATGTTTAATCAACATCGGGGCTACATTTGCCGAGTTCAAACAACACAGCAACTAATTAAATGCCATCCTTTGGTGCACTAACTCACACATAAACCCCCCAAACTGGGTTATTTAAACTCAATTATACCATATTTACCCTGTACATCCATTGAAAACTGGGTTTTTATTGGGTAGATTCTTTTGGTCTCACTGTTTAATGTTGCAGAAAGTCCCACAAGTTTATTTGTAGCCACAGCCTTAAAATGTGTAACATCGCAGGCTGCCTCCACAGACAAACTTTCTGTTTCCAATTAGCTCATTGTGTTGTATTTACAACAATGCCAAGCCTGTTTTTGCCTCTAACTCGCTTCTGTGCTCTCTGTTGCTGCCTCATTACTGATAAGTGGCTCACTATCTACACAAGCTAATGCTTTACAACATAAATGTGAGAATCTTTTGCATCACACGGCACTTAAAATCAACATTCACGCGCTGTACTTATACTCTGACAGAAACAAAGGCTACAAGAAGACAGAATGGTTTTGATTAAAGACAAAAAGGCAAGCTGTCTTCATACAGAGCTTACAACTATATCATCAGCCTTGCAAAGAAGCGCTTGGGCATAGAGGTACCTTACACAGCACGTGTCAGCAATTTATGGTACTCACAATGACAATGCAGACATGCTGGTGTTTTTTGGGGAGGTGAAGTCTGATAAACTTTGGCAACGTTTACAGAACCATAAAACACCAATGAACACACATTGAAACCTCTAAAAAAAGGTTCCTTTTTCTGTCAGCCACTTCTCCTTAGCCACCCTTAGTAACCTAGTAAATGGTATTTTTTATATTCTAGAGGTGTTTACATTTCAGACTCAGGATTGTAATCAGGTGAAATGGACCACATGTTCCAATATATGATAGAGAGAAAAAAATTAACGAAAATAATAAAATTGCAAAAATAAAATTAGTACTAGTAGTTTTTTGGTAGGGTTGTCTAACATTACAGTGTGATTGCGTCTAAAAATTAAGTTAAATGTATTTTGCTTAATGTTTCTTTGCTGCCTTCAAGCCGCTGAATGGAATTCTTGTCTGAACCGACATTTCTGCCTTTCTTCTCTTAACCCTTCCTCTTGCCTTACAATTTGTTCTGGCATTTTCTCTAAAATAATATATTCCACTTTAATGTATTTAAATAGACCTAGCTTATTATACTTTCAAAGCCTTATTAAACCTCTCATGCCTAATTTTAGTTTTAGCATATATATATTAAAATATATGTATATATTTAAAATCATATGATAATTAAATATATACAGAAAGAATTGGCCACACTTAAATGTGCAACCGGACAAAAAAAATAAAATGTATATATATTATAAAAAAGTATTATTTCACCCATCACTTATGCTCTGTTTCATAACCCGAGACTTATCAAATCAAACAAAAACACTTAACTGATTGACAGTGACTGATTACTCAAATTTAATTTAACAGTATTACTCCTTCCAGTATTAATTTATTAAAGTACTGCTGATGACGGGTGACAGGAATGGCAGCACTGTTCATAAACCAAAGCACTGGGCAATTTGAAATTGGATCTGATGACTGGTGCAAGTTAAGTGATCGTTATTACAAAGTAAATATTGATGTGCAAAGTGAATGACAATCGACTGAATAGCTGTTAAAACATGTTACTAAAATATTAGTATAATTTGAGTAGAAAGCTTCATTTGGAAAGCATCGTTTTGATCTGCCCCCACAGAAATTCTTAATTTCTTGAAGGGCTTGAAACATTTGCAGGCATATGCAAGAACAGCCAGACTAGAACAATAATAAAGGAAGACAAAGCAAAGAATTAATGAGGCGACTGCTACCACTGTGCTCTTTTGAACAATGTGAGACATGATGGGTACCACCCAACTATTTTCTAATCCAGGACTGTGGGGGCAGCAGTCTAAGCAGAACCCCACCACCTCCTCCACTTCTTGTGTATGTGTGCATATGTGTGTTTCGGATATCAGAAAGCTTCCAAACCACCAGGGAGTAAAAATTTCCCAAGTGTGTCCCAGAACCTCATCGGAATCTTCTCCCTCCTGAACTCCCTTCTTAGAGTGAACCCAGACATCCTTCAGGAAAAGCTCATTGTGTCGGTCCTTTTGTTTTGCTCGCTACTGACTGGTTGTGGCCATAAGGGAGGGTCTGAACAGTTGCTGCCCAGAAAATCAACAGCTATGCCTTGTGGCTGTTTTCACCACAACAGACCTCTATAGCTGCACTGATCCACTGATCAACCTGCTGCTTCAAGGTAGAGTGATCAGTCCACCCTCTTCCAGCAGAGAACCATGTCTTCAGACTTTTAATCCTCACACTGCTTAGCTGCTTTGCAGTGTATTCACTGTGTACAATAATACAACACTTGCCTTCACAGATACCAGTTTTTATATTTGTTTGATGCCTGTCTTTATTTGTTCATGTGGATCACACCCACTGCCATCACTGAAGTCTTTCTTTAGTTAAATACAATTCTTTTGTTAAAGTAAAAATGTATTTCACTCTGGAAAAAGGGGGGGGGGGGGGACACAGGAGTCATGCTACTAGCAAGCTATAGATCATATAAAACAATCTATTTATTTAGTTTTTTATATACTAAATATACCAAATGTTTAAAGACAAGACAAAAACTTGTGTCTTAGCAGCATTGCTTTTGTATTGTGTTGCTTTTATAGTCACATAGCAGCGTGTTAAGTGAAGCATTACTTCTCAGCTTTGGCCGTGTTGAAAGGGCTTTCTGGCATTGTAAATCCCCAAGTACGGCTGTACAGTTGTATTTGTTTTTGGTGGTCTCTAAGCTGTTAAGTCCACTTAGTAAATGATACATTCGCATACAATAAATTCTTGAAACAGCTTTTAATGACAAATATAAACCTGCATAAACCTCTCTCTCTTTAAAAAGTACACCTGAGTCTTCTCACAAATTAATATTAGTGAGGGACAGAGAAATGCCGAAGAAGAAGCAAGGAGGTTGAGTTAAAATGAGGTGAACTGTAAATGAGTGACAAATGCTTTCACAAAAAATAACCGCAGCAGCGCTGGCAGACAATACCAGCTCTCTAAATTCAGAAATAATGATGCAATCCTGCAGAGCCGAGGCCTTCATAGCATTTGTCAGTTCAGATCCTGTAGACGTGCTGATTAAATGGATTTAAGCAGTTGTTTAGTGAGGAATGTCAATCAAAGCGGGGCGCTATGGTGACGCACTGTGCACTAAACTTCCCGTGAGACAGATTTATATTCTAAAGCCTAATACCTGTGCAGTATGTGGAAATTTAAGGTATCAGTCTCTCCTTGGGAGTGTTTTCCAGTACCTCTAATAACACAGCAATATTTTCATGCAGATCCCCTTCAACTAATCACCCAAAGCTTAAGATAGATGAAAGGTAGCCCTAAAATTGAGAAAGTTCTTTGCCAGTGCTTTCAAAAATACATTCCATATTAAGTTTATGATATGAGTTTTATGATAGAGTCAGTAAAAGTAGGGATGGTCTAAAGAATACTTTGCAGTTTTTCATTAGGGCTTGGCAAGATATCAATATATTTGACAGAATTTTATATAAGACATGACATTATTGATGCTGTACATTGAGCGCGCAGATTTTCACCTACATGCATTTTAGCGGTTCAAAACAGTTAATCTCTCTCGCCGACTGCTCACACATTAGAATTCCAGATCTTAGTGTTTTTACTTTTTTGGCTCAACTCTGCAATGATAGAGGGGGATGCAGTTGTAAATTTGCATGAAGTAAGTGTTTATTTTCTTTATTCAGGCAGTAAAGATGGTTAACAACATTTGGATTTATGTAATAACACTATTTTTACTTGAACTATTCAGTTCATTTCCATTTTATTTATATAGCACCAAATCACAACAGCAGTCGCCTCAGGGTGCTTTACATTCTTAAGTTAAGACCCTTTAATAATGTAGAGAAAACCCCAACGATCAAATAACCACATTTGAACGTGCAATTGGCGACAGTGGGAAGGAAAAACTCCCTTTTAACAGGAAGGAGGGGTAGCCATGTGCTGCAACCATTTGGGGATGATGGGAGGACAAATAGCACACTGCGGAACTATGGTTTTAATGCTAATATTATATAATGTAATAATATTAAGGTCTCTAATGTATAATAGTGTTAATAATATTAAAGTATGCCATACCCCCCCCCCCCCCCCCCCCCAAAAGCATTGCAATGGGAAATACAGAATTCCTATAAATGAGTTTTATTTGCTGGTGTTTATTTTAGCTCCATAATACAACTAAGCTGGTTCCAAAAATGCTTTTGGGCCTCTAAGGATTATCAAGGATGCCAAGGATTATCATACTTAATCATGCAACTTTTTCATCATCTCACAATACATTTCCCTGCTTATTTAAACATGTTAGTCCTTGTAATACTACATCAGAGCTCAGGGATCTTTGTTGGCCTTGGCAGAACTGCCACAGCATCAGATCTACTCATGTGGGAGCACAAAATGATTTTTTCACCATTTCATTTTCACCCCTAAAAATCTATACTGACCTTGTGCACGAGCATCATAAAAACATTTCTGCAGCCTTTTCACGGCCTAGTGCAAAGCTGGTGAATGCTGATCGACAGGTTCAGTGTTTCCAGCCAAAGCAATCACAGAATTATTTTTGCTGTTATTCAGTACATAATGGTATTCAGTGACTATGACTGTCTTGCTGATGCTATTTACAGTGTACTTTACGCATGACATACACACAATGACACTCCTTTGATCAAGTGAGTATTATTCACTCGGCTGTCTGCGTGTGATACATATATGGGCCAGACTGGCTGCAAGTCAGCTATCTGACTCACAGACAGGTAAAAAGCACAATTTTATTCCTAAGATGTTAATTTTCACCCTAGTGCCACCACGGTGTTTGCATTCATGCTTTTAAATAAAATGTCTCTAGCTATTGAATTTGCTGATATACACACATCATCTTGTAAAAGCTAAACTTGGTTCTCTCATAATCTTCTAACTTTTCTTTGGAATCCGGGACTATAGTTTCCAATTTTCTTTCTATCAAATGTTCATGTTCTAACTGAAAAAAATATGACAAACATTCCGATTTCATTTGATGAAGGATGAGAATTTTGTAAATTCTCAGCTTGAAAAATGTTTTCAATGATTCAATATTGACTATTATTGCTGCTGTTCCTCTAATAGCCAGTTGAGGCAAGCTGGGAAAGTGAGTCAATAGACTGCCATGTTCAAATATCTGTATATAATGATTAGAGCATATTTATGTAAATATGCCTCTATGTACCCTTAACATTGGGCCAATCTGAATGAAACTTTGCATGGACATGGTGACAGATACAGTAACTTCCAGTAACTTCTATATGATCTTTAAAAAACCCCATTTATTATAAATCAAAACTAAGTTTTTAAAAATGTTTTAATATTGGCGACAGAATTTTGCTTGACTTGACTAAATACAGGATGATGAATTTGAAAAACCATTACAGGCCTGGCAAAAACTGCCCACAGGCTGGAGTTTTATTCGCCCAACAAAACAACATTAACACAACATTTTTACACACTGATACAGAAAATGGCTTTGATCTTTATGGATAGTTTTCCTTTTCATATGGTGGGTCAATTTTGTTTGAATCAACCCATCTACATAAACTACTGGTCAAAAGTTTTAGAACACCCCATTTTTTTCAGTTATTTATTGTGATTCAAGTTGTTTAAGTCCAATGCATAGCTTGAAATGTTACAAAAGTAAGTGCTCAGATTTAAAAAATAAGGTTCAACAGTATGCCATCAAGCAGACGAAAAGGATGGTTCCACAGTGTGTGGCATCAACTGTCAGACATGGAGGAGGAGGTGTGATGGTCTGGGGCTGTTTTGCTGGATCCAGGGTCGGTGACTTGTACAGAGTGAGAAACTAAACTAAAACAGCTACCACAGAATTCTGCAGTACCCACTGGTTGCACCTAGTTGGTCAGGGGTTCATCCTACAGCCAGATAGTGACCCAAAACTTAAGTCCAAGACATGCCAGAACTACCTCAGGAAAAAAGAACAAGATGGTAAGCTTGAAAACATGGAGTGGCCAGCACAGTCTCCGGACTTAAACCTCAGTGAGATCGTTTGGGATGAACAGGACAGAAGAGTGAAAGCAGAGCAACCTTTAAGTGCCACACATTTATGAGAACTTCTGCAACAGATATATGAAAAACTTTCTGAAAAACATTTGATGTCTATTGTAGAAAGAATGCCAAGGGTGTGTTCAGCTGTTATATCTGTCAAAGGTGGCTACTTTGATGAGTCAAAAATTAGAAAAATTGGGGTGTTCTAAAAGTTTTTACTGGTAGTGTATAATACTACTACTACTATTACTACAACTAATAATAATAATCCAGTCGTTAAGTCTGACGTCACTAGCTGTGTCTGGGCCTAAACTCCGCTGCAGGTCGATCACTATGGCATTACTGAGAGTTGAAAAACTGTCTAAAGTCTTTCATCTTTAATAAAATGATCAACGTTCTGCTCTACCAGGTGTAACAATTGAGTTTAACATCCAGGCATCCATGAAAACGGAATTTATGACATTTAACGGAGTTGGAAGTTAGCAGGAAGTTAGCTTGCTAGCTTCCATCGAAATACAATATAGCATGTCCTGACTGCGTGGTTTTGGAAACAAATTAAAACATACAGCTCTGTTATCACTTCAAACATAAATGAAGAAAGAAAACGAAACAGCAGTGATGTTTGTAGGGTTACTGAAGTTTGGCTAGCTGTAGCTAATGATGTGCTACATGACCGCTAGCGACACAGCTATGTTAGTATAATATAAACAAGCTAACTTTTTTTCCACTCGATAAAAGTTAACGTGAGTGCTGAGCTGTAGTTACATCCTAAGGTTTTAAAAACTGAGCTTAAATAAATGATTAGCGGTAATAAAAGCCGAGGGAGGTCAACAGTGATTACTGACTGTTTTAGGAGCTTTTTGAGATTAAATAGAAGAAAATACAAAACATTAAACATGTTAACAACACAAAAGCCATATTAAACACAGACTACTTTAGGCCCAGAAGTAGGATTCGTCATGTCATCACTTAACGACCGGTTAGTGTATTTGAGGCTGAATGATAGGAGAGGAATGCTGTCACAGTCAACTGTATCCCAAGCTTCCTAGCATAAGCTTATAAGGAAGCGAGTCACCCTTTCATACATATGGAGAACTTCTGGCTGTAAAAAGTGCTGAGTGCCAGTGGGTGAAATCTTTTATTATGCTTTCTTTTTTCTTTTAGGAATGTCAAAATAAGGATGCTCTCATGCCAAATTAAGACGGTTAATATATCTACTAAACAGCACCTGCAGATTTTTTTTTTTCAAGTGATGGTGTTGACCTCCGAATCACCACAAAAAATGCTCACCTCATTGTGTATAGAAGCGTGCCGTTGTCGACTAGTCGTAGCAGTTTGTTAGGAGTTGTCATGTTGTGGGCTACAGATTTCTTTCCGTTGTGGAAAAAAGTATCAGGAGTCCAGATCTTACTGGCCAGGAGGTTGTTGAGGGGTAAAACCTGCATGGGCCCATCGAACTTCAGCCGCTCATCCCTCCAACTCTGGCGAAAGAAGACATCGATGGTGTACTCCTGATGGGAAGAGAGTTTGAAGAAATAGTTAGCAAGGCAACAATTCACAAAACTGGGAACATGGCTCTCATTCAAGCCTTACGATGCTCTTATTTGTGAAAGCATACAAAAAAAAGGCTACATGATGTTAAGTTGAGCCACCTTTTTTGTTCCTTTATTTCCACTTTTGCTTTTCCTGCTTTAATGAGTCAAAGTGCATTTCCTTTTTTGTGTGACACGATTACTGCTCCGTTAACAATGTTGTGTTTCTCTCACACTTAAGGTGTTGGAGCCTCAGCGAGAAAGCTTGTAGAACATCTGTTTCATGTTTTATTAATGTGCGACACAGTATTTCTGCATCGTCACCAACACACGAAAGACCAAACAAACTAAAACAAATGCGGGAAGTAGCTGTTCAAAATGAATTTATTTCACATTATTCATTCAATGGGTCTTGGTGTCCTAGCAACTGCTTTTCCTCGCCAGCTGTGTACAGCGGCTTTGCAGACAGAGAGCTGAAGCTTGAACAGAGTGAGATGTGGGGAAGCTATGCCACAACAGTGCGCAACAAAGGCACGGTCCACGTGTTGCTAGCCATTTTGGAGCTTTTTGCTTGTTCACTGAAACAGCTCAGGTACTGTGAACTGTAACTGGCTGCCCCCCTGAGTGACACCTTGATTAAGTCATTTCCCATTGGTTTTAACAACAGGATCCCGTCATGCTCAGTGGGAGAGGGTGTGCAGCTTTCATTCAATACAGCAACAGGTCTCCTCTAAACAGCACAGGATGGACGTCTGTTAATTGATGCGATTGACCTCCTAAAGGCCTGCAAACTTGCAATGCTATACAATAATTACATCGCATCTGTCCTCACAGCAGTGCTCTAAATAAAGCCCACAGAGAGCTTCACAGACTGATAAAAGCCAGAATGTGACTAACGTGCGCAACCCTCAATCACTTTATTTCATCTTTGCCCCATTTATTAATTAACTGCAGTCTCTGGTTCTTTCTTTTTTTAAAATGGTAAATGGTCTGTATTTGTATAGCGCTTTACTTGGTCCTAAGGACCCCAAAGCACTTTACACTATACACAATCATCCACCCATTCACACACTGGTGACAGCAAGCTTCAGTGTAGCCACAGCCACCCTGGGGCGCACTGACAGAGGCGAGGCTGCCAGACACTGGCGCCACCGGGCCCTCTGACCACCACCAGTAGGTAACGGGTGAAGTGTCTTGCACAAGGACACAACGAGAGACTGTCGGAGCCGGGGCTCGAACCGGCAACCTTCCGATTACAAGACGAACGCCCAACTCTTGAGCCACAATCACCTACTAAAGAGTTCAAAAAGTAAATCGTTAACTGTTTTTCCCATTAATTATGTCAGACTGATTCCTTCATGCACTAAGTTCTCAGTGCTGTCATCAAAGGACTCTCCAGGTCACAAAAAAGACTAATGACCAAACACATGTGGACAGTAGGGCAACCATGACACTGATTTATTGTTCTGTCCTGTGCATCTTTAACAAAAACTTTCCTGCACAGTCTAAGAAAGTTTGCTCTATCTTGGCATACAAAAAAGGAACCCTAGTAAAACATTTAAATCCCCATCGCCAAGGTTATCCTTTTGTTATGCATGTTAATCACGTCTTTATGAGATGCCAAATCAGGCCTCAATTAGTGTAAAACATGCAGTGATGTAAACTGACAATAGTGAGCTTGGCCCAGCTGGGGTGAAGCCATCATTTGTTTGTTTCTTTTGGACAGAACCTTCTGTAAACATGGGGAATTAATTTGAAGACTGAAAGACAGAAGTGAGGAAAAGTATAGTCAATCTCCACAAGGCCAAATGGCACAAACCATTCAGATGCCAGCTGGTGTTCCTCCAGGGACTGAGTGATTGATTTCTCCTTGACAGAGGAGACAGAGCGGAGCGTCTACCCAACAGTGGCTGTCAAATATCTTTTTTTACAGCAGTCAGAATCATGAATAGATTAACTATGGCAAACAACTCTAATTTAAAGAACCCCTTTAAACACATGACACAAGTATTGCAACTGCATTCATTATTTGTCTTCACATAATACACAGACCATTTTTACAAGATTGCTGGCATCTTGCCTTTATTAGAAAGATGGATATTTGGGGTGATTGATGTGCCCTGGATGGATTCAAAGTGAAAGGTGCAGATGCTCTGCCTTTTTTTACCCAGACAGCCCACAAATAAGTACAAATTCCATAACTGTAAAAACATATTTGCTAAGGATGTATGTTTATTGCTGCAGTTAAAAAACCAATGACATCATAAAAGTGGCAACTGGATCTAGACTACAAGAAAATTTGTGGAGCATGCTGAGCTGTAAATTAAATCATTTGATTGGGCTCTGATAAAAAAATGTAAAGATTTGCATTTTATGGGTTGAAAATTCCTCAACAGGATGTATAAGCTCACCTTAAAACAAAAAGGTGCCTTTAAATGTTATGTATTGTGGACATGTATATATAACCTGTGAAGGACTGCTGACCTGTACAGGATGTACTCTAATCTGTTCACTATCAGCTGAGACTGAATCTATTTCCCTGGAATCCTAGTTGGATATTCAGTTTTGAAAATGAGCAGATGAAGGGTCACCTTGTAAAGCTAGTGCTGACATAAAGTCAACAGCTTGAGACCAATCAGAGGTGGGTGGTCCACTTCCTTCAGCTGCCCACCCTTCAGTGGCAGGTCTGTGAAACGGCGCTCATTTTCAATTAATCCTCAAGGCTCCCGATTCACAGGAGTGATGTTTGGAGCTATAGTTTAAACTTGGACTTCTGATGTCTGTAGAAGCATCACTGTACATTAACCCTAGACATTAACCCTAACCTAGACTTTTAGATTTCTACGAACATTATTGCTAAGGATTGTCTTATTGCATTGGAGTCACACTGGGTTAAATATGTACACTTGGGTTTTAAGGGGTATTTATTATTTTCTTCTTTTTTTTGGGTTGTATGGAAGCCCCAAACGCAATTTCATTGTTCTTGACAATGACAATAAATAAATAAATACTAAAAAAAAAAAAATACTAAATACTAGATGACTTGGCAAAGGTAGCAGCTGGCAGGATGGGCTCCTTGACTCATTTTACTCCTCTCTTGGTCTCGCATTGACTAAACAATAAAAAATATCCCTGCTTTTGACATTATTGGGGATATAGCAACAACTCTAATTGATAGAGATGTAGTTTTCCGCAACAACCAATTTTTAGCCCACTGTTTGCGAGCAGATCTATTAAAAAATTCTAAAACAATTTGCATGAAACTGTTACTTTTGGAGTTGACTGAAATTTGGGTTCATGAATTTTCAGTAGGATTAATTACCGCAGCAACACAGGAAAAAATGGGAGACATTCTCTTGATGACATACTTCTGGAAGCAGGAACTCAGTTCAGGTATGATGTGGAGGGAATAGTCAGCCTTTGTGTGGGTGTGCAGTCTTGGACTGTTGTTCTTTTGTAATTTAGCAGTGGGGTGAAGTTACAGTTTAATTACTATAGAAAGTAATTATCTAAGGCTACCCTTATTATAGTCATTACTTAATGTGAAAAAGAACTAAAGAAAGGTACTTCACAACAAAATACCGTAAATGACTGCTATAATCAATATTAGAATAACAATTAAACCAAGACTAAAGTAAACTAAGATGAGCTCACTGGCCACTTCACTGAATGCCCCTTTTCTTTCAGAATTGCCTTATTTCTTCATGCCATAAATCCACAAGGTGATAGAAACATTCCTCAGAGATTGTGGCTGCAGATGTGCCAGCTGCATGTTTGTAACCCATGATATGAATCTCTTGTTCCAGTAAATCCCACAGGTACTACTGGATATAAATCTGATGGTCATTTAAGTAAAATAAACTTAATATCGCGTTGAAGAAACCAATCTAAGGTGATCTGAGCTTTGTCATATGGTGGGTTATCCTGCTGGGATAATGCGCCTTTGTCAATGTGGTTATAAAGGAACGGACAACACCAATACTCAAATGATGCTGATTTGGTACTAAACACCCAAAAGGTGGCAGGAAAATGTTCCACACAACATTACATCACCGACAGCCTGAATCATTGATACAAGGCAAGATGGATCCATGCTTTCTTGCTGTTTATACCAAATTCTAACTGAATGTCACAAGACTCAGACTCATCAGAAAAAATCAGGACTCGTCATGCTTTTCAAATCTTCTATTGCCCAATTTTGGTGAGACTCGCAAATATAGTTTCCTGTTCTTAGTATACACAAGTGGCAACTGGTGTGGTCTTCTGTTGCTGTAACATATTAGCTTCTGCATACCTTGGTTGTAAAGACTAGTTATTTGAGTTAATTTTGCCTCCATATCAGCTAAAAAACCATTTTCCTCTGACCTCTCGAATTAGCAAGGTGTTTTTGCACAGAGAACTGACACTTAATGGATATTTTCTCTTTTTCAGACCATTTTCTGTAAACCCTATAGACAGTATATGTGGGAAAATTGTAGCACATCATCAGTTTCTGAAATTTTTAGTTTAGCCCATATGGCACCAACGACCATGTCACATTCAAAGTCACTTAAATACTGTTTCCTCCCCATTCAGATGTTTGGTTTGAACTTCCAAAAGTCATCTTGACCATGATTACATGCCTAAATGCACTCTTACTGCCATGTGAATGGCTAATTATATTTGCATTAAAGAGAAGTTGGACAGGTGGACCCAAAAAAGTGGCCAGTGAGTGTATTTTATGAAAGGATTCAGTCACAGTTACAAAGTCACAAATTATCTTTCAAGCCCTTAGTTGTTTCGAGAAGCAGCAATTTTCAGCTACGGAGCTTTGATGAAGCCTCTGTACCCTCGCTGCTCACCAAAGATAGCAACGAGCTGGGATGGACAGATAGATTAGACTGACATTTTTCTCACATGTTGTGAAAGGACCACAATGTGGCTAAACGGCGAGAAAATCTGGACTTTGATCTGATAAACACAGCGATGACTCCAAATAAATGCTAATAATGACTTTTGAGTTAGATGTGTAAGTACAAACAGTTTCCATTTGATTTTTTTCTCACTATATCATCAACAGATTTATCACCAGCTGCAGATGTTTGATAATAAATGTCCTCTTTTAATGGGCTTAGATGTAAATTAAATTCCTCCTAAACTGCCTGACTGCACCCCTCTAAGACCATAAAAAAATGAAATTTCATGAAGTGAAAGCTTCAAAGGGTACAGCTGGGGTTACAGTGGGGCAAAAAAGTATTTAGTCAGCCACCGATTGTGCAAGTTCCCCCACCTAAAATGATGACAGAGGTCAGTAATTTGCACCAGAGGTACACTTCAACTGTGAGAAACAGAATGTGAAAAAAAATCCATGAATTCACATGGTAGGATTTGTAAAGAATTTATTCGTAAATCAGGGTGGAAAATAAGTATTTGGTCACCTCAAACAAGGAAAATCTCTGGCTCTCACAGACCTGTAACGTCTTCTGTAAGAAGCTTTTCTGTCCCCCACTCGTTACCTGTATGAATGGCACCTGTTTGAACTCATCATCTGTATAAAAGACACCTGTCCACAGCCTCAAACAGTCAGACTCCAAACTCCGCCATGGCCAAGACCAAAGAGCTTTCGAAGGACACCAGGAAAAGTATTGTAGACCTGCACCAGACTGGGAAGAGTGAATCTACAATAGGCAAGCAGCTTGGTGTGAAAAAATCAACTGTGGGAGCAATCATCAGAAAATGGAAGACATACAAGACCACTGATAATCTCCCTCGATCTGGGGCTCCACGCAAGATCTCATCCCGTGGGGTCAAAATGATCGTGAGAACGGTGAGCAAAGATCCCAGAACCACACGGGGGGACCTGGTGAATGACCTGCAGAGAGCTGGGACCAAAGTAACAAAGGTCACCATCAGTAACACACTACAACGGCAGGGAATCAAATCCCGCAGTGCCAGACGTGTTCTGCTGCTGAAGCCAGTGCATGTCCAGGCCCGTCTGAAGTTTGCCAGAGAGCACATGGATGATACAGCAGAGGATTGGGAGAATGTCATGTGGTCAGATGAAACCAAAGTAGAACTTTTTGGTATAAACTCAACTCGTCGTGTTTGGAGGAAGAAGAATACTGAGTTGCATCCCAAGAACACCATACCTACTGTGAAGCATGGGGGTGGAAACATCATGCTATGGGGCTGTTTTTCTGCCAAGGGGACAGGACGACTGATCCGTGTTAAGGACAGAATGAATGGGGCCATGTATCGTGAGATTTTGAGCCAAAACCTCCTTCCATCAGTGAGAACTTTGAAGATGAAACGAGGCTGGGTCTTCCAACATGACAATGATCCAAAACACACCGCCCGGGCAACAAAGGAGTGGCTCCGTAAGAAGCATTTGAAAGTCCTGGAGTGGCCTAGCCAGTCTCCAGACCTCAACCCCATAGAAAATCTGTGGCGGGAGTTGAAAGTCCGTGTTGCTCGGCGACAGCCCCAAAACATCACTGCTCTCGAGAAGATCTGCATGGAGGAATGGGCCAAAATACCAGCTACTGTGTGTGCAAACCTGGTAAAGACCTATAGTAAACGTTTGACCTCTGTTATTGCCAACAAAGGTTATGTTACAAAGTATTGAGTTGTATTTTTGTTATTGACCAAATACTTATTTTCCACCCTAATTTACGAATAAATTCTTTACAAATCCTACCATGTAGATTCATGGATTTTTTTTTTCACATTCTGTCTCTCACAGTTGAAGTGTACCTCTGGTGCAAATTACTGACCTCTGTCATCATTTTAGGTGGGGGAGCTTGCACAATCGGTGGCTGACTAAATACTTTTTTGCCCCACTGTATGTCTGTTTCACCATCTTGTGAGAAGGTTTACTGGGGAAATCAGATAAGGTTTCATTTTATTTGTTGTGTATAAAGAGCACAGTGCATTATGGGAACAACTCTTAATAAAATCGAACATATTTGTGTTCATGTTTTTTCTGCCTTGGGTACTGCAGAACCAAATGAACTAAAATGAATTAGGTAAAACCAAATCTCTGCCACTCTCTCACATGCCACAACTAAATGGGTCTCTAATGTTTTCAAGTTGGGTTTAATGGCTGAGAAATTTCAGTAGATACTGAAGGGCTCGCCACTGCAGTAAAAAAAATAATTCACATTAGTGAATTATGGAATGAAAGGAAATTAGGAAAATATGAACAGTTGTTGAGGTAGGATGTACACGAGACTGGGCTAAATGAGTCTAGATGTTAAAAAACGAGATCGAGTGTCTGGATCTCTGGTAATGGCAGGAAGGTTGTGTCTAATATCTGATAGAATATTAATGCAGCCTTTTATCATAAATTAATGAGTTCATTAAATTCTAAACATTTAATTATTACATCCTCTTGTAATAATGTCACTATGGCTTTGTTTTAAATTGTTTCTTTTCTTTTCTTTTTTTCGTTTCAATGAGTTCTTTTTATCAAATCAGTTTTTAGCCAAGCAACCTGAACAAGCCGTTTATGCCAGGGAATTTCCACTCGGTAACCCATGCTACTGTTATTCGTGACTACAACTGGAGACATTTTTTCTTTAGATTAGCAGACTGGTTTGACAGGTTTGATTTAGTGCCTCT
Organism: Astatotilapia calliptera; assembly: GCF_964374335.1. Taxonomy (NCBI): domain Eukaryota; kingdom Metazoa; phylum Chordata; class Actinopteri; order Cichliformes; family Cichlidae; genus Astatotilapia; species Astatotilapia calliptera. Next base: position 11,019,718 of record NC_137431.1, on the reverse strand, counting down.
GACAAGATAGCATATTGTGCACAAGCGCCGTTTCCCCAATTTACTGTGCAGAAATGCTATGCGTGGTACACAATATGTCATCATGTCTTGTTTTTGACAGTGCACAGCAGCCCAGAGATAAGATACTGGTTCGCTGGTGTGGTAATGATACAGAATTAACACAGCTTTTGGGCCCAGTTCTTCTATTCTGTGGGCATCGTGTCGATCAGTCAGAGGCTTGATTAATAATTACAATTTCGCCTTTCTCTCTCCCCTTGCCAATTATTCTGTCTCACTTGGATTCTTGTTTGCTGTTCACCTTTCCCTGCTGAGAGTAGAACCTGCGTGAGACTTGCATTGAGTTGTGAATCCCATACCAACTCCAATTATTGTCAGAGCTCACAAGCTTCTGCAGCTCTGAGCCGTAAACATGTTTTAGCACTTCACTGCATCACACTTCAAATAGGAACATTTTGTTCCACGAATATAAAGTCAAGTATGTAGCAGTAATCACATAAAAGCAATATGGAAATGGGACTCATTAGCAAATTATGACTGTTTGGAGCTGCATGCAGTGATGCAAACATGAATGAATTACATTTAGAAAGGAAATTTTGGTTTATCCATCATCACTACTACAAAAATAGAATAAATCCATCCATGCATGTTAAAAAAATGCATACGTAGTGTCCCCTGACAGTGTTTTCACAGTCCGCAGTAGAAAATGCAAGAGAGATTTATGAGAGATCAGGGTTTCCATCTTGTGTCCAATGGAAATCACGTGATTTAGATGGAACATATTCAATTCAATTTATATATCACCAAATCACAACAACAGTTGCCTTGAAGTGCTTTATATTGTAAGACCCTACAATATCAGAGGAAAATCCCAACAACCAGACATCTGTCCCTCTGAGCAAGCACTTGGCAACAGTGGGAAGGAAAAACTCCTTTTTAAAAGGAAGAAACCTCCGGCAGAACCCAGCTCAGGGAGGGGCAGCCAGAACAAAGGACACACTAGAGCTGGGCTATATGGCCTAAAATTCATATCGCGATATAATTTGAAGCATATATATCACGATATATTCTTTTCTTCTGTATAACGTATTTTCTACACTATAAGGCACACTTAAAATCCTTTAATTTTCTCAAAAATCGAGAGTGTGCCTTATGTATGAATTCTGGTTGTGCTTACTGACCTTGAACCGATTTGGGCGTGCAGAAATCTGTTAAAAAATGTTTTAGTACAACTTTGGTAAGCCGCACTGCTTGATGGATTGTCAGAGCATTACGGCTGCCGTAGTGAGGAGCTTCGCGGAGTAATCTGGGTCCAAAACTCCGTCCATTTCAGGTCCCAAAGTCAAACGAACACTGAGAGTTAAAAAACGGTCTAAATTCTTTCATCTTTAATTAAATCATCAGCGTTGCTGCTTTGTCGGGTGTGACAATTAAGTTTTAGAAGTTACAGGAAGTTAGCTCGCTAGTTTACACCTAAACATTTCATACCATGTTCTGAACGAGAGATTTTTTGAAAATAATTAAAACGTACAGCTCTGCTACCACTTCCAACATAAATGAAGACAGAAAACTAAACAGCAGTGGCGTTTGCAGGGTTACTGAAGTTGGACTACCTGGTATATAATGTTGTGCTACATGATTGCTAGCGACACAGCTATGTTAGCATAACTTTAGCACAGTGAAGCTGGAGGATGAACGCCAACTTTTTTTCCACTCAATAAAAGTTAACGTGAGGGATTCTGGTGGTCAGGGACAAATGCAATCGCATAGCAGGATGCTATACACGGGCCAAACTTCAGTCAGGAGAACAACTGAGATTATTCATCCACAATACGAGGTTAGTTATTGATATACTGCAACAATATGGGAATAGAACAGCTGCGAGAGAATTCAACATTAAAGAATCAATGTTACGGAAGTGGAGGAAGCGCAGTTTTTGGCTTTCCCCTTATTTCAAGAGTGATTAATCTCTTTGCTATGACTGTCACCCGCCATAATTTGCAGATGATAATGGTTGTAACCGCTGCGATGCTTTCGACCAAAACAGGCACAGCTTGATGACATCATCAACATGCGCTATCGCGATAGAGCGATATAGTCAAAATCTCTATCGTTGGCCAAATTTAGATATACGATTTATATCGTTTCTATTATATATCGTTTCTATCGCCCACCCCCAGGACACACTATGGAATATATGTAAACTGATGTGTGGCATATGTATAAAAACTGAATACCATTATAGTAGATCTGCTATATTAGATTTATAGTGGCTCTGCTGTACTACTTTAACATGGATGTTTTTTTTATCCTTGAACTTCCCTTGAGTTCTAGTCTGTATTTATCTTACACTGCCCTTTGGTGCAGTCCCTTAATTCATCCTGTTTGAAAGAAGCTGATTAGCTTTCCTCTATTTAACCCTCAAGCAACCAAGCACTTAAATGTAAATCTATATGAACACATTTACATTTAATTACAGAATCTAATGCTACTTGTTGTAATACTAATAATATTTCATTTTTAAAACCTGAGGTATGTTTGAATCAGTAATGCATTGCAGTATTCTGGTATTTTAAATGACCAGAATACAGTTTTCTCATCCTTTATAAGTGCAAACAAAGATTTTTTTCTGCAGATTTAACCTATTTTGTGCAGAAACATTCAAAATATTTAGATTACTGAAATATCTAGAAATATGGAATAACTGCCTACAAGCTCGAGTAAGGTTTCACTGGTCAAGTTCACATCTTGCGTGTATTTATGTTTTAAAAATCAATTGCATAAAGTATGACTTGTTTGTGGCTTTGCTCTGGGCTGCGTTGGTGAAGCGTTGCTCTGGTTCCATAGGCAGATTCTGTGTCAGAATGGTTGGACATCTCAGGGATACTACCTTCACTATCCGGTGCCAACTCATCTCCGTCCTTGAGCTGTGTTCACTGTCACTTTGGGCACTTTCAGCACTTTGGGAAAGTATCCAGTAAATTTTGATACTCTGGGTCTGTCTGAATGTATGAGAACAGGACATTTAGAGCTATCTGAAGCCTGTGCTACCGGCTCACTACAATTTCAAACAATACAATGAGCTCCTTATAACTTTTCCAGTATTTAACATTAGATTTCCCTTAAAAAAAAGAGAAGATGGCTGCAGCTGCAAGACTCAAAAGCATAGAAGCCATACAACAGTTTTGCTTGTAATCAAAAAAACGCAAGCCGCCACTGCCATTTACTTGCTAAGGGATTAGGATTAGGGATGGGAATCATGGGGTTTCAAGTTAGTAGTTCAATTCCTTGGAATTGGTAGTCTGCTAGCCTATCGATCCTGCTTATCTGTTCCACTTTCACTTGCGCTACAATCAACTGATTTCAGTTTGTGTGCTGAAGGACGACTATAGAGTTGCAGTCTACAGCGTGAACATGGACATTACTTTTATTTTTACTGGACAAAAAAACAAGAGTGTTATGGTGCAAAGTGCATCGGGGACAATTGCACTATGCGGCTAACACAACTTTGGCTCTTTGCAAGCATCTGCACAGACATCATGCTAACGCTAAGCTAGCCAAGAACCCAAAGCAACGTTAGCTGAGCCAACCCCCGCCCAGCAGGCAGACCCTAAACCTCAACAGGTATCAAACTGATAAGCAGTCAGACTCTAGCCTGTGTTTCTACCTATTCATGTTTCTAAGGTGAATCGCTGTGGCGATCACTTTATAGTCTCTTTGTACTGGTTTTTGTCTTTGCTTTGTGTTCATACCTAAATACGAGGAGAGAGATCATATGTGTAGCCTCATTCAGATAATGATTTGTCTCGGTGTATAGATCTGTAGCCACATGAGACTGTGTTTTGGGTCATTTTATAGAGAAAACTTTATTCTGGGAGTATTGCTTTAAAGAGTTCTGTTCTGTGGCATATTTGTAATACATTACTTTTTTTGAGTAATGACTCTAATGCTGATCACAACAAAAAGGTGAAATACCTCCAACATTCACAAAGATTTGACCACACAGCATGCTGTCAAGTTGCACCAATGTAATGTCTTGGATATGCTTCTTAGCGATGGTGTGTGGTGACATCGAGGCCAACGAAAACCCAGTGAGAACCGATAAGCAATTGAATGAATAAGTGATATCGATAATGGAACTGGAATAGCTAAATTCTTATCACTTCCCATCCCCATGAAGGATGCTACAGCCTTCTTACTTCTGGCTGCTATTAGAAGAAAAATATAGGCTTTTAGGTTGCAAAAAAGTCTTCCTGTTCTGCTTTCAAGTTGTTCCTGTCCGACACATGAATCATGCCGCGACACTGGGGAATACAATGACCTGTACAGTGAGTGGAAAAAAGCTCTATTTTCAGAGTAAAGTTTTTTTTTTTCACTTTTTTTTTTTATAAAAGGTGGTGGTGATGACCAATTTAAATTTGGTTTATTCTCTAAAAATGGCATAACTGGGTTAGCAAGTCCTTGAATAAGGACAACATGATTGATACAGATTCCAGGAGTTAACCTTCAAATTTTAGCAGCACAAAGAGTCATCTGTTCTCTCCAGAATTTTAACTTGTAGGGGGTTTGTTTTTGGAGCAAATTTTTTCTGAATTGTAAACATACAAATATAGGCTGTCATTTTTTCACATAACCCAGTAATTTTTATCCCCAGAAAATTTTGCAGCCCTGGTGAGATCGGGCCATCACTGCCGTCTTTGTCAAACCGAGCCTCAGCACAGTGCATGTGACAGCCTAAATCGCTTCCCATTTCATCAGCAAAGGCCTGTCAAATCCCACCATGAAACAGGTACATGTGCTGTGACACAGCATGCATGTGGATACGACGTGACTCCATTGACTTACCGAAAGGGCAGGAGAAAGACACATACGAAAGACAGAAAAAAATCCACCAGATCGAGTGAGAAAGGGGGAGCTCGGGATAGAGAAACACACCAACCTACTTACTAGAGATCAGCATCAAGATCGTAACCTACATTCTGTGTCTTAGTGTGACAAAGTGCAGAAATCTTCTCTTAGTCAGACACAACTGTACAAAGTGCCCTGCTACTGGCCTAATATTTGAATCAAGCACGATGAATACGCAGATGTGAGCGTTCCTCTTCTTCCAGTATGGGACACTAAAGGTAGATGTGGCGGAAAGGGGTACAAGTGACGTCTAAATGTGTGGCCCCAGGGCGAGCAGACATTTCTAGGACACTTGATGTTACGGAGATCGGTAGTTGGATGTATACAGCAGAAGATAAGATTAAGAGGTCATTGAGTGTGCTCTGACTGTGAATTTCTTGTAACAGTTTGGAGAGAAATATCTCTACAAGTATAGTGTTTGTTTTTTCATGATCCCACATCAACCTATTGCCTGATCTGATTTCATGAGACTTTGTTTGGTGATATTTTTCTTCTTGAAATTGTTTGTTTCCCCTTATACACATAAGAATGAGGTCTAGTATGAGAACGCTTTTTTTTAGGAGACAGCGTTGCACGATAAGATACTTTAATGGCTAATTCAAAAGATATCTTATGCTCCTATAGAGCTGGTTTGCCTTTTTGTTTCAGTGACTCTGCAGCTGCCTCAAAGTAATCAGTTAAACTGCGGTTAGCTGTAGACAAAACAAAACTCTCTTGTGTGAACACATCAAGGGAATACCTCAAAAAGCTTCTCTCCACCTCTGAAATACCTCCAAGATTAGCCGTTTCCTCTTTTTTAACTGACCTAGAAAAATGGTTCAGGCTTTTGCTTCCCCAGTACTGTTTACTGCAATGCCCTACTCAGAGGCTGTCCTGCTCCACGCTCATTCAGCTTGTTAGCCTGAAAACTCATCATCCAGAAAACACGATCCCGCGACCTCAACCTACTCTAGAGATGCCACCGTCGGCTCTGACGAGTGTCTTCAAAGCTCAAATATACAACCATAAAATAACCCACCCTATAGGATTATATATAAGACAGCACTAATTTTCTAAATTTGAAAGAAAAACTACGCCAACTTCACTTGTCCTAGAAGTCACCCGTCGATGTGGAGACAGGCACCAATTTCAGACAACTCCTTATTAAAATGCACAATGGGGATTTTAACCCAGCCTACTATCCACATATTTTCCTTGTACAGCAGTTGCTCTTGTCTTGTGTTATTTCTTCCTCTGCTTAAAGGAACCGAAAAAGCTCAGAGTGCTGATCTATGACCAACATTTTATTCATGCAATGCTACACAAAACCTTTGAAGACAGAATTTAGTAGATAGTGTAGGAGGAGATTACTGGAGTATAAAAAAAAAGAGATGTTAATCTCCAAAAAGTTGCTATCTGAACTGGACCCTTGCAATGTATGCACAACAATGCAAACACAACACTTTAAGCAGTTCACTGGTACAGACAAGATGTGAGCAAGCGAGAGGAACAAAAAGAGCGTCGGCACTACATATGCAAAAGATGTCCTATAAACACATTTGCAATGCAGATATTCAGACACTTGACTTTCGACGTCAGTTCCATTGTGGGATGCCTTTTGACGGCTTAAGCCTGATCATCTTTTCAGACTAGGCTGTGGAAAATCTTGAAAGGAAGTACTTGGAGCCGTTATGCAGCTTTCATGGAGCAAGAAAACCCAGTGTAGCCTGGGGCCAAGATGAGTCCTTCTTGGGTAATGACCTAAAACTGACAAGACAATGAAGAAATTAAAATAATAATAATAATATGTTGATGCTGTGTTTCCCACGCTGCTACTCCACATACACTGACAGCAAGACAAAGGTGCCAGCGTGTGTGAACCAGCACTGACCTAGCTAACTGCAGCTCTGACCAAAGCATTACCACAAGTGGGCTTCTGTGTCCCGTGGTGTTTTCTGTTGATTCATGCAACTGCCAAGTGGAGCATGTGAAGAGAATAAAAGACTGGGTCTAGAACTGAGCTCTGAGAGACCCCAAAGGTGACATGTCCTGAAAAAGAGAAAGCACTGTCTTCTGTACTAATGCAACAGAGCCCTTCTCTCAAAGCAGGGAAACTGCTGTCTTTCTCATATTAATAATCATACTCAGCAAGTGTCACATGCAAACATTAAATGAGTAATCACTTTTTTTAGGCTAGTTGTAGGAGGGACATTGATATGTCATTAACTTTTAGTTGACATGGCACAGTTGTTAGCATACGGGTACTTATTCACATATAAAAATTTCCTCTTATTTTGTTTTATTTGTGTCCATATAGTGAACATTGATCCCAGGAAACTCTTCTAGCACTTTATTTGGTGTCTGCCAACACATGAGCCAAGTGTCTCCTTTATTGCTTAATGCTATGTTCACGAGCTAGTTACTGCCTGCCACTGGATTTGGAGCAGGCTGCGTACAGCGGGACAGATGTGTTCTGTGGCAGCTGGAATGTGGCATGTGTGAAAAGGTGGCTGTGAGTGCAGGTGTATCAAAAGGCCTGCGATATGTTGAGAAAAAAAATGCAAAGAACGAGTCCCATATGGAAATGCAGTATTTTACATGTGAATTTGATGATCATTGAAAAGTTATGGGCCTAGAGTTTTTGTTTGAAAGATACAGAGTTGTCAGCAGATCTGCACTTTATGAATGTTCACTTTTGCTCTGTGGTTAATAAACAAGAGTTTGCAGATGAGTCTTCCATGCAAACTAAAGACAACTGTGGCAAACTGCTAGCAACCAAGGAAACGGCAAGGAGGTTTTTGGTGCAAAACCCTCTGTCACTCGGCAACCTTCAGCAACAACTCATCAATTGGCCAGGGAACGCACATTTTTCCCTAGCGATCGGTTGTTGACAGGGGGCACCTGAATGGTCTCAGTGAAACTGAGGGTATTAGCGATCGATATCACAATGTCTGCCTGCAATCTCCAGCAACTGGCAGGGGAATATTCCTGTAACAGTTGGTGGTTGCCAGGCTGTCGCCTCTGATCTCTAAGCCCGTGTGACTGGAGCCATGGATAACCAAGTCAGTATGTTAACAAAGAGCCTCAAGCTTTTCCAAGACGTTTAGAGAAGATTTATCAAGATTTTGATGTGAGAGTGTTCCTTCTTTACAACAGTTTGTCAGCATGTTCATGTACTGAAATGATGCCAGCACTGTTTGCAAAATACAAAAGACACAGCTGTTGTATCAGCCTTACATGACAGTCACATAGCTCATAGAGCACATACTTATGGATATGCTTATTTAGATCGACATAGAAATAGCTCATGAAATGAACTGTGCTTGATCAGAAGCTACACTATCATTTCATCTGTCAAATAAGCAGTGTGTTCACACTGTAGCTCACATTATGTTGAAATAAATGTTGAAAGACCGCTGTTTGAACATCCAATCAATATGCTGAATATTTATATATTGCGGGGCAGCACGGTGGTTAGCACTGTTGCGGTACAGCAACAGCAAGAAGGACCTGAATTCAATTCCACCATCAGGCCGGGGTCTTTCTGTGTGGAGTTTGCATGTTCTCCCCGTGTTTGTGTGGATTCCCTCTGGGTACTCCGGCTTCCTCCCACCATCCAAAGACATGCAGCTTGTGGGGATAGGTTGGCAACAGGATGGCAATTTTCTCGTGACTACCAAAAGCCAGTGCCTGCCCAGTTATTGCATTACATTTTCGCATTTGACAATCAAAAGTAAGTAGCTGAAACAACCACAGTTGACTGCAGAGTTACTGAACAGGTAGCAACTGGTCTCCAAACAGTTGAGTCCCGACTCTGGAAACATTTGCAAATAACTGTTGTCTAATTTATAAATGTGGACAGATTTCCAACACATCTGAATCAATCTCAGACCCCATTCAACTGATAGAGAGATAGATTTATTGTTGATTATCGCCATCCTGAGACACCAAAGTTGCTTGAAAGAAAGCGAATGACTGCAAGTGGTTGCAGGCCTGGTCTTTGAATCTAAAGTATTGAGATTGCAAGCTGACTGCACATGATTGCAATAACTTTGGATTGATTTGGGCCATTAGAAAGGTGTGTGTTGACTCAGGGATTGCATAGCATAGGAAAATAAAGAAGCCACCAACCACGTAGACTAATATCAATTCTGACTTGCATGGCGGTACCTCTTTTGTCGTCGGTTGGCTGGTCTCCTCCTCTATTTGTTCTTTTTTCTTTTCACTAATTAATTAATTTTCTGATTCTTCCAACAAATCTCTTCTTTTGTGTACTAATACTGACATTTAATTACTTCATCTCATTTAATTATATTTCATTTACAGTGGGGCAAAAAAGTATTTAGTCAGCCACCGATTGTGCAAGTTCCCCCACCTAAAATGATGACAGAGGTCAGTAATTTGCACCAGAGGTACACTTCAACTGTGAGAGACAGAATGTGAAAAAAAAATCAATGAATCCACATGGTAGGATTTGTAAAGAATTTATTCGTAAATTAGGGTGGAAAATAAGTATTTGGTCAATAACAAAAATACAACTCAATACTTTGTAACATAACCTTTGTTGGCAATAACAGAGGTCAAACGTTTACTATAGGTCTTTACCAGGTTTGCACACACAGTAGCTGGTATTTTGGCCCATTCCTCCATGCAGATCTTCTCGAGAGCAGTGATGTTTTGGGGCTGTTGCCGAGCAACACGGACTTTCAACTCCCGCCACAGATTTTCTATGGGGTTGAGGTCTGGAGACTGGCTAGGCCACTCCAGGACTTTCAAATGCTTCTTACGGAGCCACTCCTTTGTTGCCCGGGCGGTGTGTTTTGGATCATTGTCATGTTGGAAGACCCAGCCTCGTTTCATCTTCAAAGTTCTCACTGATGGAAGGAGGTTTTGGCTCAAAATCTCACGATACATGGCCCCATTCATTCTGTCCTTAACACGGATCAGTCGTCCTGTCCCCTTGGCAGAAAAACAGCCCCATAGCATGATGTTTCCACCCCCATGCTTCACAGTAGGTATGGTGTTCTTGGGATGCAACTCAGTATTCTTCTTCCTCCAAACACGACGAGTTGAGTTTATACCAAAAAGTTCTACTTTGGTTTCATCTGACCACATGACATTCTCCCAATCCTCTGCTGTATCATCCATGTGCTCTCTGGCAAACTTCAGACGGGCCTGGACATGCACTGGCTTCAGCAGCGGAACACGTCTGGCACTGCGGGATTTGATTCCCTGCCGTTGTAGTGTGTTACTGATGGTGACCTTTGTTACTTTGGTCCCAGCTCTCTGCAGGTCATTCACCAGGTCCCCCCGTGTGGTTCTGGGATCTTTACTCACCGTTCTCATGATCATTTTGACCCCACGGGATGAGATCTTGCGTGGAGCCCCAGATCGAGGGAGATTATCAGTGGTCTTGTATGTCTTCCATTTTCTGATGATTGCTCCCACAGTTGATTTTTTCACACCAAGCTGCTTGCCTATTGTAGATTCACTCTTCCCAGTCTGGTGCAGGTCTACAATACTTTTCCTGGTGTCCTTCGAAAGCTCTTTGGTCTTGGCCATGGCGGAGTTTGGAGTCTGACTGTTTAAGGCTGTGGACAGGTGTCTTTTATACAGATGATGAGTTCAAACAGGTGCCATTCATACAGGTAACGAGTGGGGGACAGAAAAGCTTCTTACAGAAGACGTTACAGGTCTGTGAGGGCCAGAGATTTTCCATGTTTGAGGTGACCAAATACTTATTTTCCACCCTGATTTACGAATAAATTCTTTACAAATCCTACCATATGAATTCATGGATTTTTTTTTCACATTCTGTCTCTCACAGTTGAAGTGTACCTCTGGTGCAAATTACTGACCTCTGTCATCATTTTAAGTGGGGGAACTTGCACAATCGGTGGCTGACTAAATACTTTTTTGCCCCACTGTACTTATCTAATTATATACAGATATACACCCACTCATTTTATTTGTGTCTTTGTTACCCGGCACACTTAACCATGACAGCATGAATATTTATGTGTCTCTGTACTCTACAGTTGAGTTAGTTAACATAAAGAACATCTGTCATATACCATTAAGGAAGTAAAGCCGTTCACCTTTAACATCCTCTGTAACCGTCTTCACACAAGTTTATGACATCCTCAGGAGATCCTCATCGACTCGCGTTCGAGTCTGACAGTGTGAACACAAGCTGCTGTAGAGGAGCTACGCTTAGAGCCCCAGAACAGAGTGAAGCAGAGCTCCAGTGAGACCGAAACACTCAAAGTTTGGCAAAAACGCACTAATCTTGCTATGTCATGCAGGCTGTCAAGCCAGCTCTGTGCTCAGCCTCGGAAACAAACCCAGAGCTCAAGGCGGTCAATTAGAGCTGCATGATCAAATATGTCAAATGCTGTACAGGATCTCATGACAACGCATAAAAATTCTCAGGCAATTGCTGCTTAAAGAGGGTCATCTGAGGCTTTTAAAGGCTGTGTTTTACAGGGAGACCACTTTGACAAGGAACAGCACCATCCGAAAGTTGTCTGCTAGTATATAACATAAATATATGTACACAAAACCATTACTACTACTACTAATAATAATAATAAAAAATGCATGAATAGCTAAGACCAACAAATCCAACATCCTCTACAAGGACCTTGAAGCAAAGATGCTTACACAATCCAAATGCCACACTAAGCACCTCTGCCAAACAGTAACAGGTAAAGGGATGAAAGCCTTCTTAGGTTTGATGATTCTGATCAGAGTGAGGAGGAAGCTGAGGAAACTGATACTCACCATGTCTGTGTCTGAAACGGGTCCAAAACTCGTGACATAGATGTTTGTCCTCACTTCTGTTACGCTCTCTGAGGAAAAGAGACAACGAGGACCAGAACACATTACGGTCATTACTCAGTCTGTACACAAAAAAAGCATTGCTGGAGCTCTGTCTTTGTTAAGCTGATTGTTTGTGTGCATGACAGTGAAGTTTGCTGGTTGGATTTTAACTAAGCTACCTTAGAAAAAGCCTAGAGTATTAAACGGTTAGAGAAACACCTCAATTTGAAGGAAAAAAATAAAACAAATGCAGAAGACTTATGCATGCTCAGGGAGGAATTTGTGTCCTCCTGGACGGCTTAATACCTGGATTCAAACTGTCTTTATGGATCATTTCATCAAATCCGTGTTCTTGTAGCACAGGCTGCTGGTTTAAGAACATAATGCTACACCAATAATATAAGACATTTTCTAAAATACACACAGCACTGGCTATAACAGTCCTAAGGATTTGGCCCAGGAGTTGTTGTTTGTTTTTTTTCCTTCTTCCTTGACCTCAATTCGGAGGCAAAATGTTGCTGCGAGCAGCTTCACAGATGCTTCTGAAAGTTATCCATTCAGTAAAACTACCATTTGTTTGGCTCAAGCTCGTTTTTGACCACTGAGGCATAAAATTTGCTTTGGGCCACGCCCAAGTCTGTATCTTCAGAGATGAGATTCCCTTTTGACCCAAAATGATTTTAGTCAGCCTTAAAGGACTACTGGCTCAGGAATAATATGCAGCAGCTTAACATTAAGCATTTTTTAACTCAGATAATGTACACATGTTTTGCAGTTACACACACATACAAACACTGAGTCTGATTCTGTCATAACTCTATAAGACTTTCTACTGTGTCTATTCTTAAGGAAGATGTATTTCTTCAGTTTTAATGACATGCATCCTTGCATGTTATGTAACAATAAAAGCCCCATAATTGCTTTTCTGTCATAATGATTTATAGATGATTCCTGAATTTGCAACACCGATCACACTGATCATTATACGGCATGCTAGTGCAGACCTTTAATTGTGATATGAAATATGCGATGTGGAAGGATTGTTTCCAAACACGTCACTAATGATTTTAACATCGCATTAAGTAGGGCATGAGATGAAAGTCATGACAGATCAAAATTTGCCCTCTTCAGTGTGGGCTGAATCAGCTCCTCTGGGGTAACCGTGTAAAGCAGGCTCTTGGGCCGCTGGCGAGACAAATAGCTGCTCCCGGTGGTGCAACGACTAGAGAGTGATGAGGCTTTTCTCCAAAAGTGAATGGATCCTCGCTCTAACTGTGTCCCAGATCTAAATGGCCACCCACAGGTGAGGTCTTTAATCCTTTAGCAAAGACCCCCCCCTTTCCATCCCAAGGGAGGAGATCCACTTCCACATTAATCATTTCTGTGACTCAAATAGCTCTCACAAATACACGATTATCACAACACCAAGTCAGCAGTTTGCATGGAAGACATAGGCAGGGGAACAGAATGATTTGCCCTGTTTCTGTTTACAACAAAGCACTGGAGCATAGGGCAGAGCTAATAGATGCTGCTGAAAATAAAATGAAATGGCATTTTTCCAGTTTCTGCCCAGTCTGCTTGTCTGAGATGGTCCCACATGACTGTTTTTTCAGAAGGCATGGGGTGGCCAGCAGGAGGAAGATTGGTGCTTTTCTTCTTGTGCAGGCAGCAGCTTTAGACATTAAAGCGTCCCTGCTATACAAAAGCGTGGCGCCTGGTCTGTGTGAAGGGCAGATGCTCCTAATCTAATCTGCAGATTTAAACCTGTGTCAAATAGTTTTACAATATTTTACATTTAAAATACATTTTAAAATATATCATAAAATGTTAAATTTATAATTTATATATTTTATATATTCCTGTCATATTTTTGATGAATAAAGAAATAAGAGGATAATAAATGTCACCACCTTCCTGTCTATTAAATATCAAAGAGGATTTCAAATATGAAAAATTCAAACAGGTCCCCATTCTGTGCCTTCATAAAAAGTAATAAAGCTATGATACACCAGTGCATAAAGCAACTTTAGAAATATGTACAGCTATGTCACCCTACTTACATACAAATAACTGACATATTTTAACCAATCAGAATCATTTCAGCTTCAGTCCTACTATTTGCTTTGCTTAGTGACAATTTTCCTAAAGAACTGTGAGTAAAGAGGTGTTGATAGAATTGTGCTTTAACCTATAGGCAGTCACTTCTGTACAGAGAGACACCTGATCATCTGTTTTGCCTTTGGAGATGGGAATATAACACGAACAACCTATGTTTGGTTCCTTTTCCTGGTTACTGCCACAGAGCCCGAGTCATCCAGCATGGTAGGCCTGTTGCCCAGTAGGTATGCTCATGGCATGTGAATCAAGCAGTAGAGCAGAATTGGACATTCCAGCTGACTGGCTGAGAAATGGTAAAGCACGTTTGAGCATGTGGGCTTGCTGTTGTCTTTTAGGGCACGGATATTTGGATGAAATGGCATCAATTAGTGGGATTTCCACTGACGTGTGTGCTTATTTGCCATTTGGGCATGATTGAACAAAGATGTTCACCCAAGGGAACGCACTTTTCCACAAGAGTGATGTAAAAAAAAAAAATGCTCCGTATTGTCCACTAGCAGTGCATAGTGTCAGTTTGGTTTCATGAAGCCAAAAACCTTCAGTTGAGAAGAAAATTGAAGTTTCAGCTACACTAGTCTAATATCTGATATTTACACCACAAAGAAAATGTCAGTAGTTTGTTTGAATATATACATTTAGAAAAGAGCAACATGAAAATTGCATAAGGATATATAAAATAACCTGCACCCTGTGCATGTTGGGCCAATGGCACCTGTAAGTATGTGTGCTGATGAACAGGAGTGTGCTACAGGCTTAGAAGTTTATAACCTTCATAAATATGTGTCAGGCACTGCTGCAGCAACTGCTGACTGTGTTGATAAGGGGCCAAATTAGCCTTCCGACCTCACCTAACTCACTTCCTCAAGCACCAGTTTGAGATGTAGAACATGACACATATCAGTTATGTAACAGTTTTTTTTTAAAGAAAAAAATATATCAATTCTATTTATAAATAAATGTGTCTCCTCTACATCTGGACTGAACCACAGTGTTCAGTTGGATTAATAAGTGCCTCAGTGAAGCATAGAAATGCTGCTCCTTAGACCTGCTCTTTTGACTAAACATAGTCAAAAGACATACAGTGGGGCAAAAAAGTATTTAGTCAGCCACCGATTGTGCAAGTTCACCCACCTAAAATGATGACAGAGGTCAGTAATTTGCACCAGAGGTACACTTCAACTGTGAGAGACAGAATGTGAAAAAAAAAATCCATGAATTCACATGGTAGGATTTGTAAAGAATTTATTCGTAAATCAGGGTGGAAAATAAGTATTTGGTCACCTCAAACAAGGAAAATCTCTGGCTCTCACAGACCTGTAACGTCTTCTGTAAGAAGCTTTTCTGTCCCCCACTCGTTACCTGTATGAATGGCACCTATTTGAACTCATCATCTGTATAAAAGACACCTGTCCACAGCCTCAAAGAGTCAGACTCCAAACTCCGCCATGGCCAAGACCAAAGAGCTTTCGAAGGACACCAGGAAAAGTATTGTAGACCTGCACCAGACTGGGAAGAGTGAATCTACAATAGGCAAGCAGCTTGGTGTGAAAAAAATCAACTGTGGGAGCAATCATCAGAAAATGGAAGACATACAAGACCACTGATAATCTCCCTCGATCTGGGGCTCCACGCAAGATCTCATCCCGTGGGGTCAAAATGATCATGAGAACGGTGAGAAAAGATCCCAGAACCACACGGGGGGACCTGGTGAATGACCTGCAGAGAGCTGGGACCAAAGTAACAAAGGTCACCATCAGTAACACACTACAACGGCAGGGAATCAAATCCCGCAGTGCCAGACGTGTTCCGCTGCTGAAGCCAGTGCATGTCCAGGCCCGTCTGAAGTTTGCCAGAGAGCACATGGATGATACAGCAGAGGATTGGGAGAATGTCATGTGGTCAGATGAAACCAAAGTAGAACTTTTTGGTATAAACTCAACTCGTCGTGTTTGGAGGAAGAAGAATACTGAGTTGCATCCCAAGAACACCATACCTACTGTGAAGCATGGGGGTGGAAACATCATGCTATGGGGCTGTTTTTCTGCCAAGGGGACAGGACGACTGATCCGTGTTAAGGACAGAATGAATGGGGCCATGTATCGTGAGATTTTGAGCCAAAACCTCCTTCCATCAGTGAGAACTTTGAAGATGAAACGAGGCTGGGTCTTCCAACATGACAATGATCCAAAACACACCGCCCGGGCAACAAAGGAGTGGCTCCGTAAGAAGCATTTGAAAGTCCTGGAGTGGCCTAGCCAGTCTCCAGACCTCAACCCCATAGAAAATCTGTGGCGGGAGTTGAAAGTCCGCGTTGCTCGGCGACAGCCCCAAAACATCACTGCTCTCGAGAAGATCTGCATGGAGGAATGGGCCAAAATACCAGCTACTGTGTGTGCAAACCTGGTAAAGACCTATAGTAAACGTTTGACCTCTGTTATTGCCAACAAAGGTTATGTTACAAAGTATTGAGTTGTATTTTTGTTATTGACCAAATACTTATTTTCCACCCTAATTTACAAATAAATTCTTTACAAATCCTACCATGTGGATTCATGGATTTTTTTTTTCACATTCTGTCTCTCACAGTTGAAGTGTACCTCTGGTGCAAATTACTGACCTCTGTCATCATTTTAGGTGGGGGAACTTGCACAATCGGTGGCTGACTAAATACTTTTTTGCCCCACTGTAATTAAGATTATTTTTCGCCAACCCTAATAATGGCTGAAGAGCCATAAATATCTGACACCTTGTAACCCATGCATTTAAGTCACAAGTTAAATAGATGGATTCATGCTTCACACACCCCTTGATTACAAAAACGCCAATAATTCAACTTCAACATTTTCTTTAACAGGACTCATATTCTATTACACAACTATGTTAATAAATTTTGCACTATAGCACTTTTTTCCCACTCCCTTAGGAAGATGTAAGTAATTCTATTCTGAAATGAAACAACATAAACTCCTGATATTTAAATTAAATGCGACTGTTACGCTTTATTCTACTGTACGCAATGATTCACGCATCAGGACGACAGCTTGAGGTTTACATCAAAGTTCTGTCTTTGCACAGCAAACATCACTCTGCAAAACACGATGATAATTTGCTACTTAAATCCAGAACTTACCCAGCACACCCACTCTATATTAACTAATATTAATGGGAAAAAGCCACAACAGTGAAAGAAAAGTATGAAAATAAGTAAAATGACTTAATCTCACTTAATCTGCAAAAGAAGTTCAACTTAATCAAAAATAATCCATTTCATTAACGCAACAGGAAGGAAATGACATAGGACCTAGTAGATTAATTAATGTATTTAATGATTTTCAGCATTTGGGATTACAGTGTGATTAACATTTTTGTGTATCCATCATCAGTACAGCTGTTTAGGAACTAAGCACTGCTTACCTCCCAACCCGGGACGGAGCCTGTTGTCATATCCATCCAACAGCCTGTCTAAGATTCGGGTGAAAATGGTGATGTTGTCTTTACTGTCATCAGGCAACGGCTCTCTGTGTCCAACTACTGCCCTGCAGGGAAAAACAAGGAAAAGAAAGTGGAGTTCAAGAATAACAAAAGCTGTCAGATTTAGCAAAACCACTGATATGCTGACACTGCGTACAACAGTGTGAAAGCCTGCTGTTTGTTAGTATCTCCCACTGTCTCGACTGGGTGGACTCTCCGTTTTTAGAAAAAGAATACATTTATAGTAATGAGTTGTTTCCCAAAAAGAAAACACTCAGCAGCATTTTGTTAGAGAATTCATCATATGCTATCAACCATTAGTTATTAATTTACACGACCCACAATCCCCAACATAACAATACTGTAGTGAAATGAAAAGGCCACTATATGTGGAACAGTGATGAGTTAATGAGTACCATCTTTAATTAAGTTAAAATCCCCCTGGGAGCTGACCTATAATATAAAAGTAATCCTCGTCAACCACCCCTCCATGCCCACATGCACTCTTCCACATGCAGCCCTTCACACTTCTGTAAGGAAGGAAACGAATCGTGTATATTCCGTGAAAGATCCTCAAAGGAAATCCCAGAAAACTGGGAAACTGTGTTTTCTCTTGACTTTCTGTAGCTTAATGCCTGCTAAAATAACAAGTCAATATAAAGAGTCCACTGGAGCTACAGCATTATCCATTAAAACACTTACTGGGTGAAGGTCACCTCTTTAAATGTATGCAATTGTAATTATTATCAGCTCGGGGAGTTAGGGATCTTAAAAATGGCCTTCCTACACAAAACGCATCATAATTTTGAGGCATCTGGGCAAAGTACTTCAGTTTAGCTAAGTGGCCATTATGAGGGCATGTGTGGGCAATAAAAAATATCAATTAAGCATCAGGGTTCCTTCGTGTTCTAGCGATTATTCCCTCCATAATGTAGTGGCACTCATGTTGTACAATACACCAAGCATAAATGCTTTTAAAGCTTTACAAAATATGATAAAGTGCTGTTTTTATATTAGGCAGGTTGAAATGTGTAAACTCTGCCAGTTATACTTTATTCGGTGTTAAATTAAACATTAAAACCCTCTGGTTTATATAAAGGATACTGTGCTATCAATATTATAGGGAACTTTGTATTTATATTGATTATAAAGGTAATGTAATGCGGCACAGTTAGCACTTCTTTTACAATGTGTTTTTTATTGCTTTTAACTTTCTTTTATGTTCTGCATTAGTAGAGAAACCTTGACTGTTTACTAATCGATTTCCTAACATGTACTGGGGGCTGCGTTAAATTGTTGGCGCCTCACAGGGAAAGCATTTGGGTTGGGTGACTTTTACTGTGAAAAGCTAATGAAGCAAGATGGTTATTGCATAAAATGCATGTATGAAATAACATTTTATTTTCTTTTTTGACAGTGGATCAGTTTTAATTATGGACGACAGTAATAGAAGTTTAATGGGGTGAGCTCTTAGATGAAGAGCCGGAGGCGAAAGACGGCACACCTCCACTGTCTGCAAATTACACTTCCAATTATTTGTGATTGACTCTTTGAAACATTGTTTGTTGGACTTCACAGTAAACAGAAACAAGTTGCTCTTGTGTGTTTTAAGTATTTAACTCATCTGAAAGCTGCTCATTTTGAAATAAGAACACTGGGGGCCTTCTACCAGTACATTGCATAACTCTCACACAACACTACTGAGAAAAATACTTGCAGCACTCAGTGATTTGTGTCTTTAATAACATAGCATTCAACATGTGCTGTAAAATCTTCCACTGAGGTCTCATACCATGTCTACAGTTAGGTTCATACTTTGTTTTCTGTTATTTTGAACATCACCAAATGCTGTGTTTCCTCCCTCGAGGCCTTTACTGCAGCTGCCTTCAGTTGCTGCTTGTTTGTGCTTCTTTCGGCCTCCAGTTTTGTATTTAACAGCAGAAAAGCAAGCTCTTTATTGGACTGAGATCAGGTAACTGACTTGGCCACTGAAAAATTTCTCATTTCTCTGCCTTGAGAAACTCTAGGGTTGTTTTTGCAGATTGCTTTGGGTCAGTATCCATTTACAATGTGAAGTCCTGTCAGTTTTACAGCTTCTGGTTGAAAAGTTCATCTTGGTTTTATCTGTCCAATGAGTTTATTTTTTTCAGAACTTTGAAATGTCTTGTTCGAGAGCTGTTTGAAACCAGTGGTTTCACTTGGGCAGCAAACAGCTTACAGCCAATTGTCCGACTGGTTTTGAGCCTGAGGCTCAAGTAAAAATGGCTCCAATTACTAAACAGTTACTAATTTGTTGTAAACCCTTAAATTAAAGCTGGAAAGTATGCCCTTCAATCACATCTTGGTTGTTTGATTTAAAATTCACTGAGGTTGTGTACAAAAGTTGTGCACCTGGGACTAACTGTATGACCACGACAGGTTCACAGGTTTGGCTGTACCCCCAAGTATTAACAGCACATGCTCAGAAAGTCCCAAGAAAGTCGGAAACTTTCAGAGGGTTCATATCACTTCCCCGGGTGAAAACCTTCCTCAGTTATGAAACTTGTGCTGAAATGCTGCTGGTAATTTTAGCATTCAGGGTGGCAGCAGAGGGACGAGTTGAGACTTCACAATAAAATCAAATAGGGCCCAAAAAAGTTGTCTACCCAGAGGAAAAATGTAAAATGGAAGAAATTGCCTCTGCAGCAATCTCCCTTGATAGACTTGATGATGCCAAGCAGGCGCAAGTACACCGAGTTCACTAAGTGCACGTTTTGTTTGAACAACGACAGTGGTGTTTTTGTGCATTTCTGCTGTAACTGCACAAGATTTAAAAAAATCATTAATCTTCTTCTCGTTTTGTTGACATGACACAACTGGAATTTCTGTTCGTCTTTCCTTTTCATGCCCTCATAAATGGACACTCTTTTCTATGCTGTATATTAGTTATTGTAACAAAATTGACTCTTCTAGTATGACTCATCATTTTACCATTAAAAAAATATTTTAAAAAAAGACAAAATCTGATTACAATGGATTTCTTTTTACAACCGCGTCCATCAAAATGACAGAATCAAAACCTAATGCCACCTCTGCACCAAGGTGAACATGGAAAATAATAAAGAATGCAACTTCCAGAACCGAGGGCAAGTGATAAGACAGATGATGTCAGATGTTTGAGGCTTCGTAACTTGTGAGTGCATTCCACTGAGACCGAGCCTTTTAACTCCAAGCTCACGACTTGAACCCCATCGAGCAGGGCATGTTTTGATATATTCCAACTGTCAAATAAGCACCTACCTCTATAATTATGCTCTGGCAAAAAAATATATTAAAATATGACAGCATAACAGTGTACTCATAAATATTTGAATGAAGTAATACTGGATAATTCTGGATTTTCCATTCACGCAACTTATCAAAAATGGACAGGCATGTGTGTTTGAAGTAGCTCAGACACACCGAAAACACCAAAATACAAAAAAAGCTTTTAGAAATGGCTGGGAAGAGTTTAACTGCAATAGGTGATATCTCACTTAACATGAATCATATATCAAACAAAAAGCCTCTGTGGCCTCTCAGACGGCACCGATGGAAATTCAAAAATTAATGAGAACCCCTTAGTCGCTAAGAAACCGTTCGAGCAACATCTGCTGCACAAATATCCACTTCAGAAAAAAACAAAGCAAATGTGTGGCGTGTAGCATCTGCATGTTTAACTGAAACACACACGCTTTCTGTGACACACACACACACAAAAACACACACTCTTGTAACCTCTTCCAGTAGGCGCCAGCTGTTTAAATTCACTGATGAGGACTAAAGAAATGGGACATTCCCTCTGTATTTGACATCATTTTTATTGAAACACAGAGGTTTTATAATCGTGCCAGCTGCTGTGTTTCACTCCCTCAACCCCCTTCATTATTCACACCATCTCAACACAAGCACATGAATCCAATTTTAAAAGAAGCACAAAGAACCAAACAGCCATTATATCTGCACATAACACGATGTTTGAATTTCGGGGGGGGGGGGGGGGGGGGAGTTGCAATAGGAGCAAAAAGACCCCCGAAAAAAACAATTACTGCTGTATGTCTTAGTTTCGTGTCAACGCCAAATTTGACAAATACTTTCTTTTATTAAACATTGATATTAGTCATAGGCTCAGCATATAAATACTGTTAATTATTAATGACTTCCAGGATGTCTGATCGCATTATTCTGTGTAGCTACTCTAAAGTTGGACTTTGATGGTTAAAAGTGAATTATGAATATTTGAACATGAGATGAGTGATATTTACCGATGCTGTGTGAAGACAGCCCGGAAAACTATCAGTAAAAGGCCCCAATTCATCATCAGATCAGTTTGCAACAGAATTGTGAGAATTAATTAATTTTCATTAGTGGCTGCAGGAAGACATGGAAAGATTAGTTGGATCTCGTACTTTTTAATTCTTATTGACCATTTTCATATCAAATGAGTGACTAACACAGACTAACACGAGCCACTTGTGACATTGAACACAAGTGGCTCCTGTTTTATTTACTGAGGCAGTGACTGTAAATGAAACCGATATGACTGCTCTAAAAAAGGTGCAGTGCGCTAGTGCTCGGAGCTTCGGCTTGTATTCTTCTCCAGCCTGAGCAGGTTTAATAATAAGGATAAGTGGAAACAGCTGTGTGGGTGTGCAGGACCTTTAAGCTAACAATGGGCCTTTTTCACAGTGGGTACTTGACTTGTATCTAGGAAGAGCACAGGTGTTACAACTAACTTTAACAATGGCTCTGTTATATCGTGCTGCAGAAAACGGCATGGCAGCAGCAGGAGCCTGAAACAGGAGCAGATAAATGGTATTCAATTCAAAAGGATAACAAACGTCTGTGCTTTGTAGTTCTTTGTTCAATTTGCAAAATTATCCATATGAAAAATGCATTTGAAATTCTCGTTATCCATTTTATTTTCCTGGTTGCTTCACTTCATTTGTAACATCGCCACCTGGTTCTTTGCTTTGTTTTGTCTGTGGGAGTGGACTGTACCAGTTTCCGGGGGTGTCTAAACCCACTAACTTGACGAAAATATGACGTAATATGTGCATTTGAACACATGTTAATTTATCAGCAACACTAAGGCATTAAATGTTAACTCGTGGACTGGATCCAAAGGCCAGTGAAGTATTGTTGATGAGAGGACACAGAGTAACCTTCAAAGCGCCCACCTTGAGCATGTCCTCTCTTTCCACACTGCAGAGGGTTTGAATATATTGTGTATTTAACGATCCTTATATCTGAGTTACAATGACTAGCTACTGCTAGTTAAATGAATAGACAGAGAAATGTAAGTAAAGACTTGTTAGTTGCAGTCTATTACTGCCTACATGACAATGGTACAGTCCATGTTTTTTTCATGTAAAATATCCATTTGTCTATTTATTTAAAAGGGTGGTGTAAGCCCATTTTTATGTTATTTATTTTGATGACACAAATTAAAAAAAGAATTGAACTGTGAAGTGTTACACTGAACGATTACTTGTTAACAACCATTAACAGGAGTCACTCTGTGCTTTTGGTCCTCTTGATAGCCGATTCCTACATATTTTCCACAAAAAGTCTCAGTTTCCCCACACTGCACAATTGCTCACTTACATGAAAAGGCAGACAGTGAGCTGCTATATCTCAAAATCCAGACAGTAATTAATATTTGTACACAACAGCACTACACTCCCTGTTAAAGTGATGACGACTGACTATTTTCTATAGACAGGAAACAAACTTGCATGGACTTTTGCAGAGCTTTATCCTCGATGTTTAGGAGCAGCAAGCACACAGTGTTGCAGAAACAGATTATAGTAAAGCATTTTACAGCCCTGAAATTAAAAACCCAACGCTGCAGCATTTGTCACCAAATTAATGATATCAAAAACGCCGACTCACTGGAGCGGCGAATGGTGCACGCCGTTAACCTGAGGTTGGTGTTACCATAGTTTTAAAATATTTAAAGCCTAAATTATAATATTTAATCACTTTAATTTAGTTTGGATTTTTGGCTTAGATTTTGACTGAGTACTTTTGCAGAGAAAGCTTTAATTTGGAATTTAAATTGGCTGTTTTGTCACTTCCATGGTTGCAGTACAAGGCAGGAGAGCGCATTAAAACCAAGCTGCTGGTGGCATATTTTCTGATGGCATCATTAGATGGGATAAACACGGGTATTAAATCAAGGGTATTCTGCCTCCTGGAGCACAAGGAAAAGTTTCTAACCTAATCATATATGCGTAAACTTTTTGGGAAGTTTACTTTCTGTAGTAGACACTATGGATTTAAATGTTATCCTGTGAAAGTTTCTTAATTAGCAATGTTCTGTAAAAGGTGTCTCTTTAATTAATTATTACTTAGTCCCATTTCTGAAGGGCATCCCTGATTTCCAATATTCCTCAGCTGAAATGAAAGGGACTAAACATCAAAGGCCTTTGATACTTTTAGTGGCACACCATATTGTTTGTGAAAGCTAACCTCGATGTAGTCACTTTCTGCTGTAGTGTTAGCGTCTTACATGGATGACTGACACCCTGAGAAGAAGAAGCAGACTCGCTGGGCTGGTGGTGGGAACAAAATGCGTGTGGGCCCAGC
Source organism: Astatotilapia calliptera (assembly GCF_964374335.1). Classification (NCBI taxonomy): domain Eukaryota; kingdom Metazoa; phylum Chordata; class Actinopteri; order Cichliformes; family Cichlidae; genus Astatotilapia; species Astatotilapia calliptera. Next base: position 10,995,814 of record NC_137431.1, on the reverse strand, counting down.
AGTCTGAGTTAGTGGAACGGGCATGCACTGAGTGAGTGGACTGGCGCCAATCCAAGGTTAGTGCACTGAACCAGTCTGACAGGTGAAGGATTGCACTCTTGGCCGGGGAAGAGATGTAGTGTTGGTCTCCCAGGGCATGCTGGTGCCTGCTGGCAGCCAGAAGGTGTGGAATGAGCAGCGAGGCTGGAGGGAAGTGAGCGGTAATGAGAGCTGTTCGGGTGGCAGGAAGAGATGAAGGTGCTTCATGAGCTGACAGAGTGATGGCAAATAAACCTTAGTGAAGAGGAGTAATTGTGGAAGGTAAAGTTCAAGTGTGCTGTTGTGTGCAAATGTGTGCTTCGCTCGGTGACGGATCTGCCTCGTTTTGTGGGGCCAGTTATTTTATCCCACAGCCTCAGGATGCTGAATATATAAAGCAGTTTCAAACTATTTGATTAAATCTTCGCTGTACACACAACAGGGACTGAATTTCATTACCAGCTAAAGGAGCTCTGAGGTTACATCGGGACTGGCCAGAGGAAAAGGTAACCAAATCAGATTTTAGAGAAAAGTTGTGATTGGATTTGAAGATTTACTGCTATACACCTACCACCAACTTAAACGCCCCGTCACTTCCTCAGTGTGATGCATCCTCATTTCAAACAGGATGTCTGTGAAGACAGTGAGGGGCGAATCTCAAGTGTGAGGCAATGAGCTTCGGTGGTTTTATTAGAGAGAAGGGTCAGAAAGGTGAGGCCGCTGGAAAAATTGTGAGGATTTTATTCATTGAACCTTCAGGTTACACCCACTTGTGCAGCATGAGTCACCTCTGAAAATGCTTTGTTCTCCTGAAGGTTCTCAGTAGCTTTGACCTAAACACAGCTAAACAAACCAAATCCATGTTGAACCCCATTTAAAAACAAACAAAAAACCAGCCTTTTCATTAACAAGAATGTGACTTGTCTAGCAATGAAGCAGAGTGCGCTGAAGAATACAAAATAGATGGACCTATTTGCTTTTCCTTACTGTCATCGATTCTGTTACAATGGTGGATGTTCATATTAAACACAGGCAAAATTTAAAGTAGCAGGTTTTTCCTTCCCACCATTCCCAAATGCTTGCCCATAGGGGTTCGTCTGATTGTTGGGGTTCTCTCTGAGTCTTAGCTTTACAATATCGAGTATTGCAATATAAAGGTGGCTGTTGTTGTTTTTTGGAGCTGTATGAATAAAATCTAATTGAATTGCTCTAAGGAACTACTTTCCAACTATTTTTTTCTACTTTTGGCCGTGGCTGATATTAACGGCCAAAGTTTTTGTCTGTATATTTCACAGACATCAAATTCACCCCAGAGCCCAGGAAGCAGTGTGTAGAAACGTTACCTTGCTCAAGGGTACCTCAGGGTAGCCGTTCAGTGGATTTGAACCCTCGAACTTCTGATCATGGGGCAAACACTATACCTACTGAGCTATTCTGGAATTTTGAGGTAGAAGCAACATTAAATCACTTAAAGACAAATGTCTTGTCTTGATATTCAAACCCAACTGCCAGTCCTGTCAGCTAAAAACAGGAAACTGAGGCTACTGTTCACACAGTGATTCCACTAGAATTGGATGATAGAAGATGTGAAAAATGTTGGTCTGATTTCTGCTGCGACATTGAGATGATAGGGTCAAAAGCTAGGTGTAAATAGCATGAAAGCATAGATCTATCTTGCCTTAACAAACAAATTAGTTGCCAGGAACAGTTTGAAACCTCCACAGCAGCAGGAAGAGGAGCCTCTTTTTCTGCAGTCAGTCAATCAGAAGAAAGTCATCTTTTAGAGAGCTGCATAAAGGGCCAGTATCAGTTAAATAAAAGGTTTTTCTTTTTTCTATCTGCAGCTTTAAAAGTAAATTATGCAAAGCTACTCTAGTGGAGTCCCAAAATAAAAAATATATATTGCTGGAAAAGAGCAGAACGGGTCCCCTTTAACATTTGATGGAACAGGAGGAGGCAACAACTGGAAAGATGTCACATAGATGCTCATTCCTGGTAGATTACATTGTAATAACAACAGTGCAATGCTTTTCACACTAGTACTTGCAATGGACTTCATAAATTGTGTTTCATATGTTAATCCCCAACAGTGTGTGCCCTTGGATTGTTTTTAAATGAAGAAAGAAGGGCATGATTTTTGCTCCTGTGCACATAGTGAATACATACTTGTACACTGGAGAATTACAATATATATTGGACAGTAAATGCAGCACTCTACAGCTCATATTAAAGCAGTACATGTGGATTTGACGCACCTATTGTAGTGCTGCATCATTCGTATATTACCGAGAGCACCCTTTTAAAGTTAGCGGCTTGAAAAGCTGTTGAACCCTGATAATAGAACAGGAGAAAAGGAAGGAACAAACAAACGGTCTCGTTGATTAACTTCCATTCCAACAAATTTTTAATCTCTTAAGCATTTGGCTGCTGCTGCTGTTACTGCTCATGCAGTCTGAATTCCAAGTGGGCACCTCAGGAAATGCCACAGCATCCTCGTCCAACTACCTTGTCTCTATCTCAAATGTGCGTCACCCCATCTGAGTTGACGTGAGAGCTGCCGGATGACTGATAAGAATCCTGATATCCAAAGTGGCCTGACGACGCACCCGCTGAACTTCTCGCTGTCTTGCCGCTGAGAGCCAAAGGCGACTCAAATCGAATGGAGGGGATTAGTGAAGCTGCTTGGAGCTTTGGGAGAAAAGATATACTGGAAGCTGATCATTTTTCTTGACTGCAGCTATGGGAGGGACTGATTAATTAATTAATTTAAACATATGAAGACAAATATTTCCATCTTCCTGGGAAGAAGGCATGATGGGAAGAGATTTCTACAGGCCTTTTGTCAATAATTTTTGAATTTAAAGTTTGCATTTATGCATGAGATAACCTTTACATTATAACTAATCTTCCTCACCAGATCCTCCCACTCATATTCTTGCCACATCTACCAACAATATATTGATAATATTATCCGGCGTGGCATTATGCAGTATATTGTCCCTTGCCTTGTATCATTCATAGCCTTTTCAATGTGACTGATTTTTCTTTGCTTGCGTCTTTATTCTGTCATCCACTCGCCTGGTTTAAGCAGATAATATGCACCAGAGAGAAGCTGAAGTAGGAGGGTGGGGGTGAAGTGCTTTGGGTAATATCAAACGGTACCTTTGCCCGACTGCAAATGTCTCATCTGCAGTCATTCCTCTAGGCCAAGATTTCTCACATCTTTCACTCACTGTAGTTGAAGTGTTTGAGAGGAGCTAGTCAAAGAAGTTCAGAATCTGTTGGAGTGGAAACTGTTTGAAAATGTGATAAACAGGCGTTTAAACACATCAGAATGACAAAAGGCCTTTTGGCCGTGCTAACGGTGTTCTTGTTGTCCATCACTTTCTTTGGGAGCATTTTTCTCATTGTGATGGCAAGCCACACATGGTAAGCTCCACACCTCACCGCCACTTTAGTTTACTTTGCAGTCACTACTTTAAATATATTCTACTTATTGTTCAATGTTGTTTCTTTATTAAATTTATTTATTTTTCCATCGCACCTTCCAATGTTTATATGGTGTGCACACATATTAACACTGCAAGGTCAAAGTTCTGTTTTATGTTATATTAATACATCTTTCTTTGTTTGAGTTACCTGGGGTTTGGCTTCTCCTCCTGTCTGGCTAAAGGTGTGGCAAAGGACTGGGAGGCTGAAGTACCACTGACAGCCTAATTGGATAGCACCACATGCTTCATTGCCTGGGGGGTGTTTCAAGTTTGTTTAATTGTTTTGTATTAGTTGGTTATACGGCAGCCATTTTGTTTTCCCCCTGTATGTGTCATTTGGTTTAGCTAAACCAGTATTTATGTTCCCCCTGTGTCATTTCAGCAGGTCAGTTTGTCTTATGTTTGTTTCAGGGTTTGTTAATTGTTATCTTGAGTTTAGTTTATTGAGTTGACCTCTTTTATTGGTCTGCCTGTTTAAGTTTTTTGGCTTTGTTAAATATATTTTCATATTTTGGGGTCAATAAAACCCCTTTTTTTTAAATTAAACACCTGTGTCCTTTATGCCTTACTGCTTGGTCCCTGATACTTATCATTTCAGATGCTGTGAAATTGTTGTGCACACACTCACTCCCTGTACAAAGAATCCATTTTACAATAACACCTTTTTTTTTAATGACATATTTATACTATATAAGTACCAGTTCCTACCATCATTACAGTTATAAGTGCGATCATATTGTGCATCCAGTGCATTGGTTAAGATTCAAAGAAATAAGAATGTCGGACTTATTATGTGCTAAATTCCTAGACTTTTTATACCATGCAGCCTGATAAATTTTCCTCTTACAGTCCATCTCATCCAATCATCTTTCTACTAAACCTTGAATCTTTCCCTATGCAGTTTCTTATGGCGCTCTTCCCACAGGAACTCCAGGCACTCCCCTGGCAGCTGGGCTGGAGTCCCTCCAGTATTTTCTCAGTTAGCCCCCCCTAGGCCTTTTACCAAGTATGCCACACCTGGCACTCTTTTTAAGGCAGGCACCTCGGGGACATTTTTAGTACTGGACATACTTTTCTAGTGTGTGTTTGGAGTAGATGCCAACTTAGGTTATGTGTCCACTGGGAACATTTCCTCTGAGCTTTATATCACTGTATTGACTTATGAGAAACTGCTACAGATTTCATACGATGTCGGGAGATTTACATTGAGTTTTTCACTCAGAGCAGAAGAGTGAAAGAAACCTTTGGAAAAAGGTTTTCAATAATTGTTCAGCATTAATGACAGGCATGTCCAGCAATTCTTCCCAACATCTGTTTAACACTAAAGAAACAGGAGCAGGCCAATTTGGAGCCTCCTCAGCCCATTGATTACCATTAGGCTTAAAGTTGGAGACTGTGGCACAATCTGTTCAGACAGAAGAACAAGAAGAGGAAAATAAAATCAATTGAAAAACGTTAATTTCCAGCTGTACTACCATCAGATTTGTCGAAAATTGTTCTGTCTCTTGTGGTTGCTGTGTCATCGGTATTTTTGGAAGTTTGCACAGATTTGCACAGAAATACAGTGGGGCAAAAAAGTATTTAGTCAGCCACCGATTGTGCAAGTTCCCCCACCTAAAATGATGACAGAGGTCAGTAATTTGCACCAGAGGTACACTTCAACTGTGAGAGACAGAATGTGAAAAAAAAAATCCATGAATCCACATGGTAGGATTTGTAAAGAATTTATTCGTAAATTAGGGTGGAAAATAAGTATTTGGTCAATAACAAAAATACAACTCAATACTTTGTAACATAACCTTTGTTGGCAATAACAGAGGTCAAACGTTTACTATAGGTCTTTACCAGGTTTGCACACACAGTAGCTGGTATTTTGGCCCATTCATTCTGTCCTTAACATGGATCAGTCATCCTGTCCCCTTGGCAGAAAAACAGCCCCATAGCATGATGTTTCCACCCCCATGCTTCACAGTAGGTATGGTGTTCTTGGGATGCAACTCAGTATTCTTCTTCCTCCAAACACGACGAGTTGAGTTTATACCAAAAAGTTCTACTTTGGTTTCATCTGACCACATGACATTCTCCCAATCCTCTGCTGTATCATCCATGTGCTCTCTGGCAAACTTCAGACGGGCCTGGACATGCACTGGCTTCAGCAGCGGAACACGTCTGGCACTGCGGGATTTGATTCCCTGCCGTTGTAGTGTGTTACTGATGGTGACCTTTGTTACTTTGGTCCCAGCTCTCTGCAGGTCATTCACCAGGTCCCCCCGTGTGGTTCTGGGATCTTTGCTCACCGTTCTCATGATCATTTTGACCCCACGGGATGAGATCTTGCGTGGAGCCCCAGATCGAGGGAGATTATCAATGGTCTTGTATGTCTTCCATTTTCTGATGATTGCTCCCACAGTTGATTTTTTCACACCAAGCTGCTTGCCTATTGTAGATTCACTCTTCCCAGTCTGGTGCAGGTCTACAATACTTTTCCTGGTGTCCTTCGAAAGCTCTTTGGTCTTGGCCATGGCGGAGTTTGGAGTCTGACTGTTTGAGGCTGTGGACAGGTGTCTTTTATACAGATGATGGGTTCAAACAGGTGCCATTCATACAGGTAACGAGTGGGGGACAGAAAAGCTTCTTACAGAAGACGTTACAGGTCTGTGAGAGCCAGAGATTTTCCTTGTTTGAGGTGACCAAATACTTATTTTCCACCCTAATTTACAAATAAATTCTTTACAAATCCTACCATGTGAATTCATGGATTTTTTTTTCACATTCTGTCTCTCACAGTTGAAGTGTACCTCTGGTGCAAATTACTGACCTCTGTCATCATTTTAAGTGGGGGAACTTGCACAATCGGTGGCTGACTAAATACTTTTTTGCCCCACTGTATGTATGTGACATTTCTGTCACCAGAAATAAAAGCTACACGTATATTATACTATGATAGGAGTTAAAACCATTAATATGTAATTTCTTTAAGTGTACAGCAGGTGTATGTTTCAGCTAGTAGTTGCTCATTTTTAGAAAAACTAGCTCCTCTTTCCATTCAGTACACACATTCATCTTGCATGGTCATCCCACACACAGTCTGAATTCCCCAGTCCATCGCTGTAAAAGCCTCTGACTTACTTGATCTTGGAATTTAACAGTTTTCGCCTCTCTTGTTGTCCTTGATCTGTAACTAGCTTTAATTCAGTGCCATGACAACCAAGGTCGGCGAGAGGGCAGAGAAATGTCTTTCTGGTGTCCGTTCAGCTCGCAGACAAAAAACTGACTAATCAGAAATGATCGAGTTGCAGCGAAAAAGAAAAGCCAGAGAAATGAAATCTCAAAAATAATGAGAGCAAGGTCAGCATAGTTCAGTATTGCTGTCATAACAGCTATTTGAGTCTAATCAGATTTGGACTCCATGCAGAGATCCACAGCAAGGTTATACCATACTGAATTTAAAGTAACACGTGCTTTAATACTCCAGTAGTGATGAGACATTGCAAGAGGAAAGCCTTGGATGCTTTATTTGGAAGTATGCCACCACAATAGATATATGCTTTGGTGTAACAACTCCTTACAACAGGAGGAAATTATCTAACGTAGAGATATGATCTGAAACGTGTTGCGACACCAATCTGCTTTGGAGGCCCAGAGTTTCACCTGCACTACTGATTTCATCGGGGATTACAAAAGCTCTACCAGCACCATCAGCAGCAATGAAGATATCAATTACAACTTTAACCCTCTCACATCTAAGTAACCCTAATCCCTAACTCTCTGCTTGCAAAATATGTAATATCTGGATTTTGCAAATTACTCTCCAAGAAAAAACATAAACAACTGACAAACTATTAGTCTTCATTATGAAACATGATTACAGCAGTCGTGTGAAAAAGAGAGATCTCGGAGTCTAAGCACATCATTTCTGCTTCCATGGGAATTAAAAACAGTAAGTAGCAGCCATTGCAAAATTCACCTGAACAAATCACAAAGCTTCTGGAACAATGTCCTTTAGGCAAGCGAGACAAAGTACAGCTGTTTGGCCATAATACACAGCACTACAACTGTCAAGCACGGTGGTGGAGGGGCTATGGTTTGGGCTTATTTTGCATTCACAGGAAAAGAGTCGACCATGAACTTATCTGTATACCAAAGTGCAGCCGACTCCCGAAACTTTTGAGGGTTACACTTAGAGAGCACCCGCGGAATAAAAAACGGCAAATTTTGGATGCGTTTCCTCCACTTCCATACCATTGATTCATTACGTTAAATTCTTTCGCAGCTGCTCCATTCACATGTTGTTGTAGTACAGGGGTCGGCAAGCCCAGGCGCGCGTGCCACAGCTGGCACGACCATAGCTGGGCTAATGGCAAATGCCCGGTATGCCCAATGGTGATTTTCCGTTTTTATGGGCCGATGATTTTTTTTTTTGTAACGGTATAAACAATGAAAGGTTGTGGATTGGCCAGATGCTGGCCGGTGTGTAAAAATAACTCAGTTGTTTGGTGGTGGCTATCGCGGAGCTTCCACAGATTCAGTAACATTAGCAAGTGGTGGAGGCCAGCAGGTGGATGAGGGAAAGGGGAGGCAAGAGGAGGAGAGACCCGGGGAGGCAGGAGGAGGAGAGACCCGAGGCGGCCGCTGGTCCGAGTGTCAGGTGAACTGAATTTCAGGTAAGAGGTTATGACCTGCAGTTTATCTGGGTCAGATATAAACCAAGTTTAGGGGTAGTTTATTTTCATTGTGCTGACTTTTTACAGTCAGTTACAATAACTCGTACTGCGTACTAGCTAGCATGATGGAGTTTCTATACAGCTGGGTCGGTGCTATGATGTTACTGATAGTGAACTTTATTTTATTCATAAGGTTAGTTAGTAGAGTTGCCAACCGTCCCGTAAAAAGACAGAATCGTCCCGTATTCAGAGAAAATATTACGCGTTTCGTCTTGACACAAAGCTGGAGTTATTCTGTGTCTTTACACTGCACAGCTGCCTCGTCTTCTGTCATTCTCTCCCCCTCCCTCTCCTGTTTCTACTTCAATCATGAAACCGTTCAATGATCAGCTGATCGGCTTTTCTCTCGTTTGTTTATCGCCCACTTTTCGCCAGAAAGAGGAAACCGCCGGAGGTCGCGTTAAACTACAGCAGCACGTTTAAGCTTGATCAGCTGTTGTTAGAATTTATTTAACATTAATTTCCAGTATCAGTTGATGTTTGCTGGAGCCACAGCTGTAAATGCTGCTGGTCATGATGTTGGTTTGGTTATCAGGTGGGAGGGAAACATGCAGATGAAACCAGGAGATGTCCTTACTGAATCATCAGAGCTGAACAGGTGATGGAGAAACAGGTTTACCTTTTAGGTGACATGAATGAGTTGAAGGGAAGTTATAAGGGAAGGAAGAAATACACGGATACATCTGTAGATTCGAGACAGAATTCACAATGCGTTTTTGGGACTTTCAGGTGTATGGACCAATGTTTTATTTTCTGATCAAACCAGAAAGCTTTAATGAGCAGCTAGACTTGTCTCGCATTAACTGGCTCAGTTAATGCCAGTTAATGCAACATCGAAGCAGCTGGAATCTACAGCTGTGTGTGCTCATGGAGCTTGCATTTTCACCTGCTGAACATCACTACCTGACAAGTTTAACTGTCTTCAGAGCATTGCAGAGGCCCTATTGACAGTATTTGGCTCTACATATCTGTGTGAGCAGATTTTCTCTCACATGAGTGTCTTCAGGTAGCCGTCTGAATGCTGGACACTCGGAGACCTGTGTCTCTCAGTGGGAGACCAGAGATCCGAGTGTATTAACAAACATGCCATATTGGCTCAGTTTATTTTTCTTATGATTCTTGTGAGGAGACCATAAATAGCATTTGCATTTTCTGTTGTACAGTTCATTTGCTGTTATGGAATTCTTGTTATGGATAAAAAGTGTCTTTCTTTTGTTTCAAAATAGCTGATAACTTCGCTGATAGCTGCCAACATCTGCAAATAAATATAATTCTATAAAGTGGTTCTCTATATTGTGTAACTGTTAATATAGAGTGTTATTAAATTTATTGCTAATGCAATCATATAACACACTGACTTCTGAGGAAATTTTAGATGGCACTCATCATCAGAAAGGTTGCCGACCCCTGTTGTAGTATATTAATGACTAACCTTGTATTGTGGATGAATTATTTCAGTTGTTCTCCTGACTGAAGTTTGGTCTGTTTACAGCATCCTGCTATGTGATTGCATTTGCTCCTATCTTAGTGAACCCTTATGTTAACTTTTATCAAGTGGAAAAAAGCTAGCTTTCATCCTCCAGCTTCACTGTGTTTATGTTATGCTAACATAGCTGTGTCGCTAGCAATCACGTAGCACATCATTATATACCAGCTAGCCCAACTTCAGTAACCCTACAAAAGTCACTGCTTTTTAGTTTTCTGTATTTATTTATGTTGGAAGTGATAGCAGAGCTGTACTTTTTAATTTTTTTAGAAATCTCTCAGTCAGAACATGATATATCATGTTTAAGTGGAAACTAGCAAGCTAACTTCCTGCTAACGTTAACGGATGTTAAAATTAATTGTTACTCCTGCAGCAACACTGATCATTTCAGTAAAGATGAAAGATGAAAGACTAAACATTTTTTGACAGATTTTTGACCACATAAAATCGGTTTGAGGTCAGTAAGCACAACCAGAATTCATACATAAGGCGCACCGGATTATAAGGCGCACTGTCGATTTTTGAGAAAATTAAAGGACTTTAAGTGTGCCTTATAGTGCAGAAAATATGGCATTTTCATTTTATTTTTAATCCTAGATATGCGTTTGGGTGCCATCTAGGATCTAGATGACAATTCCCACCTTTAAATTCAGAATTACTTCACAGTTTCTTTCTGAATATATTGCAGCTACAAGAGAATTAATTTCATGGGAGCACGCTTTGCAGTAAAGTCTACACCTAAAATCTCGGTCATACATGTCGCAATCCATGGAATTTCTAGCAAAGAAATGGGTGTCTATTTCTTTTTACGTTTCTTAGATTGTCATGATTTACTGATTAGGAATCCATCTTTAAAGAGTATACACAGCAGAATCTTGCAGCTTTTATGACCAACATATGTATCTCCATCTGACGGCGAGGTGAAATCACTGGAACGGCACTTTTTCTCTTCCTTGACAGAAGTGTTATCCTTTCATCGTTTTCCATCTCAGAATCACATGTTCTCCCGCCTTACTCTCTTTTCAACTTGATATCCCCCTCTCTGTTTTTAGCTGCCTCCAGCAGAAACAAACATCTTCCGACCTCTAAAAATGTAAATGTTATTGAACTAGTATATACTATTCACTACTGTGTCATCTATTACAATATATCCAATCATGTGTTGAAGGTAAATGTGTGAAGCAAACATTTACCATCTGACGTGACATTTTTCATGGGTGTTGGCAGAATAGCTCCTGCGGTAAAAGCCTGTGGTCAGTGAGTCAGTCACAGCAGCTACACTGCAACATCCAGGACATTCAACTGACCTTCCATGCACACAATCGCACATCTGCAGTACTCAGGTCCATTTGAGAATTAGAAATGAAATCATGGACTCTTAATTTGAAAATCAAACTAATTTGTCTTTAAGAGTAAGATGAAAAAATGTCTCATTATTTTTTTCTGAAGGAGGCCATTGATGTCCTGATGTTGGCTGAACTTAAACATGTGATGCGAGTTTTCGAAATAATGCTACACCCAAAGATTATCATCGTTATCATACCTTTATTAATTAAAATATCCATTATGTACTTTTTTTCAGTATTCAATTAATAGATCGATCAAGTCCTGTTTTATTCAGTGTTTGTACCAATAAACTCCAACATTAGAACCACTGACAGCTGAAGTGACCCTGATGATCTCATTAGAATGCCACCTGTCAGGGAGTTTGATATATTACATAGTTTTTTTTTCTCATCTTTGCCGTTTCTGTGCATGAAAGCCTGCAGCATGCCACTAGAGTTATGTTGGCTTGCAATGTGCCTGCAAAGTTTTGCAATCTGTCACATAAAACAGCCAAGTGGGCTGGGCAAAAGTCACGAAGCTGGAAGCAAGTTGGTCTCATTTGTGTAGAATTTCTATGATGTATCAATCCAGGAGCACAGGTAGTAAATTAGGTAAATCCCAGATTTTGTCATGGTCTGGCTGGCAGACCGTGGGGATGTGAGAAATGAGGACCCAAAATGCAGGACTTGGCGCTGAAGGCAGTGCGTTTATTTACAGTGGTGACAATCCGAACAACAATAAATTCCCCGTGCGATCCCAACTCCCGTTTCGTGTCTTCTCCTTTATCCCGTGCTCCGTGCTCTGTCTCCGTTCCCTGTGTACTGTCCGTGTGCTGCCTCCTGGTCGCCACAATTCCTCGGGAAATCACTCAACGATCCAGCGTCGAGGAGCTCTCAGCCACACTGTTTTGAAGCTCCTCTGACGAGGCTTGATCGGCGCCAGGTGTGTGTGGATTCCTGGGTGGGACCGGTCAGCTGGCAGGGCCACACCCACCAGGCCTAAAAGTGCCTGCCACGACCGTACCCTCACATACACAAGCACACACCCCTAAACACCTGACAGTACACCAACACGGAAAAACAGGACAGCAGACACAACCATAATAACAACAACCACAATAATGATAATAATAATAATAATAATAATAATAATAATAATAATAACAACTACAATAGTAGTCCACACTGCTCACGGACCCCGAATCCCTGGAACTGGGTCCGTGACAGTACCCCCCCTCTAAGGGTCGGCACCCGACGACCCAAAAACAAAAACAAAACAAAAACCACAGTACAACCAACCCCGGGCGGGCGGCGGGGGGTCCCGGACGGAGGGCCCCAAAACCCCAGTTCAAATGTCCAACCACTGCCATGGTGGGAACAACAGTTCTTGCGGCCGACCCAGTGGACCGCAAGCAGGCAAAACCCGCTACGGGTCAGGCAGTGGTGGGAAAACAGTTCGGGCGGCCTACCTCCAACCCCATGATGGAAGCGGAACGCTTCAGGCGGCCTGCCACGGATCCGGTGGCGGCGGCGCTGCTCCTCCGGCGGCCTGCCACGGGTCCGGTGGCGGCGGAACGGTTCTGGTGGCCTGCCACGGGTTCGATGGCAACGTCGCTGCTCCGGTGAGCAACAGCGAGGCGTGGCACATGGTCTATGACGCGCCGGTCGCTGACGTGGACGCACTGGACGTGGATGGCGTGGAGGCCGCGCTAGACGTGGAGGTCCCTCCGGTTCGCTGACCTCCGGCTGAGCGGGTCCCTCCTCGGCTGGCAGTGAGAGCCCCTCCTCGGCTGGCAGCGAGAGCCCCTCCTCGGCTGGCAGCGAGAGCCCCTCCTCGGCTGGCAGCGCCGGTTGTTCCTTCCGCTCGCCGAGCTCCTCTGCTGGTGGCTCGCTGAGCTCCTCCAGCTCGCTGAGCTCCTCCGGCTCGCTGAGCTGCTCCGGCTCGGGCATGCTGAGCTCCTCCGGCTCGCTGAGCTCCACAGCTGGCGACGCGGGCTCCTCCCGCTCGCTGAGCTCCCGCTCGGGCATGCTGAGCTCCTCCGGCTCGCTGAGCTCCACAGCTGGCGACGCGGGCTCCTCCCGCTCACTGAGCCGCTCCTCCGGCTGCGACGCGGGTATAGATGGTCGTTGATCCGGAGGTGAAGATGGCGATGCGGAAGCTGCAGGTGGCGAAGATGACGGTCGAGCGGGTGATGTGGATGGTGAAGTCAAGAGTTCTGCGGTCGCTGCAGTCTGATGGGACGCTGGTGGAGAAGTAGCTGCAAAGGGCGGAGGTGATAATGGTGCGGCAGCTACTCGTGGTAGACTGGACAGCGATGTAGAAACAACAGGCGGGTGACATAATGGCAGGGTAGTTCCAGCAGGCATATCAGCCTCCAACTGAGGATGAAGACGAGAGGCTGACTGGGCTGGCTGTGCTACGGCTACAGGCTGGGCAGCTGGCTGTGCTACGAGGTTAGCTTTCACACAGTCCCTGTCACGGCGGGGTGCGCCGATGTGTGTGGAAACAGGACCCAAAAGCAGAATGATGACGAGGAATTGTAATGATTAACAGAAAGGTGAACCTTTAATGCGATGACGGCAGGGAAATGAACCAAGAGACCAAAAACAAACAGGCAAAACACTAAGAAACAAAATACTAAATGGTACTGAGACCAAAACCTAAACTATGACTGTGGTGGAAAAATAATAAACAAAGACCATGACTAAGACTAATAATACATAACAGACGAAAACTAGAACTATGACTGAGGTGAGGTAAACAGGCTAAGACCATGACTAAAACTGTGACTCTGGTGAGATAAACAGACGAACCGACAATGGCATGAAGAAAACAAAAGGCTTAAATACAGACATGAGGTGATCAGGGGAAGTGGGGACACATGGGGGAACAGCTGACAGACATAAACCTAATGACAGGACCAGGAGAGAAAGCTAAATACAATGAACAAAAAACACATGACATTGTCAAAATAAAACAGGAAATACTAACAACTAAACATGACAACACAACTCAACAGACCCAACACGTGATGAATAAATACCAAACCCCAAAACATAGAAAACCCAGGAACAATAACCAATAACTGCCTAAACTAAAGGCAAAATAGGAAATAACACAAACTAATAACATATCAAAAAATACAAAGAAAACTCAGAGTGCTGGGTCGGAGACCCAGCCTGTGACAGAGCCCCCCCCTTAAGGGCGGATTCCAGACACCCGAAAACAACCAGAAAACAAACACAAAAACCACAACAACCCACCCAGGGCGGGCGGAGGGGGACCAGGAAGGAGGGCCGGAAACAAAACCAAAAACAAAGCACCAGAAGCACACAGGCCAAAAACAACAAGGGCACAAAAATCCGAGACCCATCTTCAGGAGGGCGACCACGAACCCGGCAGAACAGGAGCGCATGGCGAAGCGGTTCAGGTGGCCGCCCCGGAGGTCGACAGCGAAACCAAAGAAAATCCAAAAGTTCAGGAGGCCGCCCCGGAGGTCGACAGCAAAACCAAAGAAAATCCAAAAATTCAGGAGGCCGACCAGGAGGCCAACGGTCCAGCAGTCCAAAACCCATGAGCTCAGGGGGCCGACCCGGAGGTCGAGAGCACAGCAGGTCAGAAGACAAAAGTTCAGGAGGCCGACCCGGAGGTCGAAAGCACAGCAGGTCGGAGGTCAAAGGTCCAGGGGGCCGACCCCGACGGCAATGATGTCCAGCTGACGGCCCGGAAAGCGGCCGGCGATCCCGAGGGACAAAACGAGGCTTGGGCGACGGCAACACAACCGCAGAACCAGGCGAGGCCGACACAGAAACAGAGGCCGAAGCCGGACCAGGCGGAGGCGAAACAGGAACAAAAGCCGAAGCCGGCCCAGGCGGAGGCTAAGCAGGAACAAAAGCCGAGGCCGGAACTGACGACAGCGAAACAGGAGTCGAGGCCGAAACCGGACCAGGTGAAACAAAAGCAGAAGCCGGACCAGGCGTAGCAGAGGCCGCAGCCGGACCAGGCGAAGATGAAGACTCTGACGCAGCCGGACCAGGCGAAGATGACGACTCTGACGAAGCCGGACCAGGCGAAGATGACGACTCTGACGAAGCCGGACCAGGCGAAGATGAAGACACCGAAGCCGGACCAGACGAGGCTGAAGACACGGAGGCCGGACCAGACGAGGCTGAAGACACGGAGGCCAGACCAGACGAGGCTGAAGACACGGAGGCCGGACCAGACGAGGCTGAAGACGCACAGGCCGGACCAGACGAGGCTGAAGACGCACAGGCCGGAGCCGCAGCAGACGAAGCACAGGCCGGAGCCGCAGCAGACGAAGCACAGGCCGGAGCCGCAGCAGACGGAGCACAGGCTGGAACTGGACCAGGTGAAGCACAGGCTGAAGCTGGACCAGGCGAAGCACAGGCCGAAGCTGGACCAGGCGAAGCACAGGCCGAAGCTGGACCAGGCGAAGCAGAGGCTGAAGCTGGACCAGGCGAAGCAGAAGCACAGGCTGAAGCTGGACCAGGCGAAGCAGAAGCACAGGCTGAAGCTGGACCAGGCGTAGCAGAAGCAGAAGGTGGCTGGACGAGCTCCTCGGGCCCGCCAGCAGACGTGGCATGAGGCTGGAAGGGCTCCTCGGGCCCCCCAGCAGACGTGGCATGAGGCCGGAAAGGCTCCTCGGGCCCCCCAGCAGACGTGGCATGAGGCCGGAAAGGCTCCTCGGGCCCCCCAGCAGACGTGGCATGAGGCCGGAAGGGCTCCTCGGGCCCCCCAGCAGACGTGGCATGAGGCCGGAAAGGCTCCTCGGGCCCCCCAGCAGACGTGGCATGAGGCCGGAAAGGCTCCTCGGGCCCCCCAGCAGACGTGGCATGAGGCCGGAAAGGCTCCTCGGGCCCCCCAGCAGACGTGGCATGAGGCCGGAAAGGCTCCTCGGGCCCCCCAGCAGACGTGGCATGAGGCCGGAAAGGCTCCTCGGGCCCCCCAGCAAACGTGGCATGAGGCTGGTGCGGTTCTCCTGAACCCCCAGCAGACGTGGCATGAGGCTGGAAGGGCTCCTCGGGCCCCCCAGCAGACGTGGCATGAGGCCGGAAAGGCTCCTCGGGCCCCCCAGCAGACGTGGCATGAGGCTGGTGCGGTTCTCCTGAACCCCCAGCAGACGTGGCATGAGGCTGGAAGGGCTCCTCGGGCCCCCCAGCAGACGTGGCATGAGGCCGGAAAGGCTCCTCGGGCCCCCCAGCAGACGTGGCATGAGGCCGGAAAGGCTCCTCGGGCCCCCCAGCAAACGTGGCATGAGGCTGGTGCGGTTCTCCTGAACCCCCAGCAGACGTGGCATGAGGCTGGAAGGGCTCCTCGGGCCCCCCAGCAGACGTGGCATGAGGCCGGAAAGGCTCCTCGGGCCCTCCAGCAAACGTGGCATGAGGCTTGTGCGGTTCTCCTGAACCCCCAGCTGACGAGGCGTGAGGCTGGACGGGCTCCTCGGGCCCTCCAGCTGACGAGGCATGAGGCTGGATGGGCTCCTCGGGCCCTCCAGCTGACGAGGCATGAGGCTGGATGGGCTCCCCGGGCCCTCCAGCTGACGAGGCATGAGGCTGGTGTGGTTCTCCTGAACCCCCAGCTGACGTGGCATGAGGCTGGACGGGCACCTCGGGCCCTCCAGCAGACGAAACTTGAAGCCGGCTGGGTTCACCCGAACCCCCAGCAGACGAAACTTGAAGCTGGCTGGGTTCTCCTGAACCTCCAGCAGACGAAGCATGAAGCTGGCTGGGTTCTCCTGAACCTCCAGCAGACGAAGCATGAAGCTGGCTGGATTCTTCTGAACCTCCAGCAGACGAAGCATGAAGCTGGCTGGATTCTCCTGAACCTCCAGCAAACGAAGCATGAAGCTGGCTGGAGTCTTCTGAACCTCCAGCAGACGAAGCATGAAGCTGGCTGGGTTTTCCTGAACCTCCAGCAGACGAAACATGAGGCTGGCTGGGTTCTCCTGAACCTCCAGCAGACGAAGCATGAAGCTGGCTGGGTTCTCCTGAACCTCCAGCAGACAAAATGTGAGGCCGGACGGGCTCCTCGGGCCCTCCAGCTAACACTGAAAAAGGCTGCACAAACTGCACCTCCGTCCCCGGCTCCAAAACGGCCTGGTTTGCAGTCCCACAACAGCTTAGCTGAGCCTGATGGCTAGCATTTCCTGTGCAAACAGTCTCTTTGCAGCCGAGCTCATGAACCGGAGAAGCAGTGTCAGTTTCAAAAACCTCCGGAGAAAAAACATGAGGAGCCAAGATATAGTCACTCACTTGTGTTTGTGATACGGAGCGTCGGTGGCGCGCACGCCGCTTTTTCTTAGGAGTGGAAGATGGCGGAGCAATGGGTGGAAGTCCCTGATAACTCCGAGGTCCCCCGAGAGCCAGTCGAGTTCCCCGGAAAGAATGCTCGTGCTCCGGAATGAGCCACGGCTTCCACCGGAGCTCCTCCTCCAAGAGAGCGCAGAATATAGACTGGCGCTCGTCGTCGTCCAAGTCTATGGTGTGCGGCGCTTCCTCGCGCTGAACTGTGACAGGAGTATGGCGAAACTGTGATGAGGGCGTGGAAACTGGCGAGCTGAGAGGTGGTGACGCTGCAGCGAATCTCAGCGAACCGACACGAACACACTCAGGTTCCGGAGGCAGCAATGGTGATGACTGATTGTGGGGTTGTTGTGACTGGTGGGTGCTGGGAGCCATTTCCTGACTCGACAGTCCCTGAGCCTGCAGCATCTCCTTTATCCTCGTAAAGGCAGCAACTATGGCAGGTGAGTCCGGGAGCTGGAGAAGGCGGGGATCCCTCTCCATAATAGCTTCAGCAACGTTAATCATTACCAACTTGCTCTTCAAATCGGGCGCTGAAAAGATGCGGTCGAGGATCGCTTGGATCCGAGCAGTCTCCTCCAGACACTCGGTGAGAGCAGAATCCGCTGGGTCCATGACTGGTCGGTTCGTACTGTCACGGCGGGGTGCGCCGATGTGTGTGGAAACAGGACCCAAAAGCAGAATGATGACGAGGAATTGTAATGATTAACAGAAAGGTGAACCTTTAATGCGATGACGGCAGGGAAATGAACCGAGAGACCAAAAACAAACAGGCAAAACACTAAGAAACAAAATACTAAATGGTACTGAGACCAAAACCTAAACTATGACTGTGGTGGAAAAATAATAAACAAAGACCATGACTAAGACTAATAATACATAACAGATGAAAACTAGAACTATGACTGAGGTGAGGTAAACAGGCTAAGACCATGACTAAAACTGTGACCCTGGTGAGATAAACAGACAAACCGACAATGGCATGAAGAAAACAAAAGGCTTAAATACAGACATGAGGTGATCAGGGGAAGTGGGGACACATGGGGGAACAGCTGACAGACATAAACCTAATGACAGGACCAGGAGAGAAAGCTAAATACAATGAACAAAGAACACATGACATTGTCAAAATAAAACAGGAAATACTAACAACTAAACATGACAACACAACTCAACAGACCCAACACGTGATGAATAAATACCAAACCCCAAAACATAGAAAACCCAGGAACAATAACCAATAACTGCCTAAACTAAAGGCAAAATAGGAAATAACACAAACTAATAACATATCAAAAAATACAAAGAAAACTCAGAGTGCTGGGTCGGAGACCCAGCCTGTGACAGTCCCGTGAATAAACAGATGAGGTGAATGAAGATGAATTGTCCATATGACTCACCACAGCCGGCTGTTGGAAAGTTTTAGAGTCTGACTGCGGTGAGGCACGCCGGCGGCGCAAGCGTCGCTTCTTTAACGATGCCGGGGCCAGCGTATCAGGCTGAGGTTCCACCAGCCGGCCGGACAGGAGAGCAGCTGTGTGATTTTGAGCTGCCGGTCCTTGGTCTGCTGACTCAGCAGGTGCCGCAGAGGTGAGTGGAGATGTGGTGAGGTGCAGAGGGTGTGTGAAACGTTTCCCCCGCAATGGAGGGTCCAACAAGCGAGCTGCAAGCGACGGCGGGGAGGCTATCAGCCTATGAAAAAAGAAATAGGCAGCAAGGGCTCCCAGGGAGGTTGCCATATCCTCCTCGCCCGGACAGCCCAAACCAAACAGCTCAAAACAGGAACTTTCCCTCAGCGTGGTTATAATCGAAATTAGTCTCTTAATGTCCAAAAAGCTCACAGATGAGGTGATTGATGATAAGAAGGAATCAAAAAATACGACCTGTAAGTGTCTCTGATGTGGATCTGCCGCCTGGATAATGCTCCGACAGTATTTCCAGAGCTGGGCGAGCAATTCCTCCTGTGAGACGGTTCTTGAGTCCGCTGGGCCCATAATGGCTGGATCGTTCTGTCACGGTCTGGCTGGCAGACCGTGGGGATGTGAGAAATGAGGACCCAAAATGCAGGACTTGGCGCTGAAGGCAGTGCGTTTATTTACAGTGGTGACAATCCAAACAACAATAAATTCCCCGTGCGATCCCAACTCCCGTTCCGTGTCTTCTCCTTTATCCCGTGCTCCGTGCTCTGTCTCCGTTCCCTGTGTACTGTCCGTGTGCTGCCTCCTGGTTGCCACAATTCCTCGGGAAGTCACTCAACGATCCAGCGTCGAGGAGCTCTCAGCCACACTGTTTTGAAGCTCCTCTGACGAGGCTTGATCGGCGCCAGGTGTGTGTGGATTCCTGGGTGGGACCGGTCAGCTGGCAGGGCCACACCCACCAGGCCTAAAAGTGCCTGCCACGACCGCACCCTCACATACACAAGCACACACCCCTAAACACCTGACAGTACACCAACACGGAAAAACAGGACAGCAGACACAACCATAATAACAACAACCACAATAATGATAATAATAATAATAATAATAATAATAATAATAATAATAATAATAATAACTACAATAGTAGTCCACACTGCTCACGGACCCCGAATCCCTGGAACTGGGTCCGTGACAGATTTAGTGTAACAGCTGTGAAAGAGGAGATGTTCTGCAGAAAACTATAGAAGAATCCCCATAATTGTTTTAGTTCCTGTTTTAACCCAAGTTGAGTGGTTGGTACAACAGAAAATCATTCCTCAAGAAACTGGTCTGGGTGGCAGCACGATCAAGCTCCTTTGGCATGTGCACAAAAAAGCAAGTTGGATCCCTACAAGCCCTACTCTGCTGCTAGCGTCACAAGGAGGACCTACCCAATGTAGCATTGTCCAAAAAACAAACAAACAACAAAATACAACTTGATACCAAAAATTCAGATTAGATACTCATTTGCAGCAGTATTTATACCAACAACTTCTTCACGCCCTCCAGTTGACAACTTCACACACAACCACTGCAGACAGATAGACACACAGCTCCGCCCCTCATTAGCAGCTAAAGTTGACGTCCACAACACTGAACAACATTTTAGGAAGAATTTCAAAAGTTCAGTAACATTGAAGTGTTAAACACTTTTCATGACCTTGATGGAATACTGACCTTAGTTGTTTAACTATTAGTAATAACCTGGAGCCATATTAGTTTTCTATTAAGTCATCTTTAAGGTACTAGGTACTGGTTAGGGGCTTTGGCTAATAATAAAATGATAATGTTTGAGCTATGTTATCAAGCCTGAAAATGCTGCATATTGTCACCTGTAAAAAAGTACTTCAGATACTATGAAAACTTACTTGTATAGTAAGTTTCTGTTGATTAACTTACTGAATTTGTTAAGAACGTTAAATAACTATGTAGGTTAAATCTGCACTATGAGCTCTTGAATGTGATAGGAAAAGAACTTGTACATATCTTGGTTATAGAAAATATTCAGCCAAATAAAAATATTTATATCTATATGCATCTATATCCACGCTGTAACTGCGCCACTATTTTCCTCCCCTGGGACCCAAAGTAAAATCAGCTGATTCTCTATAAGAACCAGATCTTGATTCCCATCCCTCTAAATGAATTATGAAGAAGTCTCTATTCTTTTCGCTTAATGCTTAAAAAACAAAAACAAAAAAGTCTGTTTCCATCTGCTGTACAAAGTAATTTGTACAGAAATATGTTACGTCTGAAGAATGGGCACCAGCTGGTTAATGAGAAAATAAAAAAAATGGGAAGTGGACTGTAAACCCAGATCAACTGGCACACCTGGATGCTGTCTAAAGCTTCCAGGCAACATTGTGCTTGCCGATTTCAATGAGATGTGACAACCTGGTGGTGTACATCACACTACCACCTGCGACACCACATGTGCTAAAGCTACCGGTACAACTGCAGCTGAAGGAAGGAAGGAAGTGCTATGTAATCGATTAATAATCTAATAGTCAGCAATATGTGTTTTTTCACTCTTTAAGGAAAAATTGCTTCCTGCTGCACAGCTTTAACTAGCCAGTCACTGTAATTTCCCATATAGTCATTGAGCCCATCATGTGGATACAAAATCTTGACCACATTTAAATCTGCAAGTCATTTAAAAAGAAATTCCTAAAGACATGTAGTCTCCCATAGCTAATTATAACCAGAACGACACCGGCTCCCATATTTTATGAATCTTTTCCTGTGATATAACAAGAATAAATGTGCACAGCTCTGACTGAACGGAAAACTGAACACACAGATGTTCTCGTCTTAAATTCAATTTCAAGTGTCGTATCATATCAGCCTTATAAACAGTCAATATATTGAGATGTCTTGAAGGTGTAGGGCTGTGGTAAAAATAGCACTTTATTAGTGGTAAATAGATGCAAGATTTTAAATATTACACACCTTACGCACATTCTGTTTGACCCCTTGTTGGCTGTTAAAACAGATTTCACTACAATACGTAGAAAAGACAGACTCAAAACACGAAAAAATATGTACATTTATAAGGTCTTCATGCATCAAGTCCAACCCACATATCAAAAATGCATTTGTAAAAACCACACACTGTTCTCCAAATATACAACTGTAATGCATAATGACAACATAAGGCACCTTGGAATAATATTTCCACTTTATTCCAGATCAACATGACCTCATCCAAAACATTATAGTGATGCTCATGCATAAGACCTAGTAGCACCATTGTATTTTGTTCATCTTTCTGCAGACTGTGTTAAACATTTTTACCACGTTTAGACCAAAATTCAAGTGAGCTGCAGGAATATTTCAGGAACACTAAGGCTACGTTCACACTGCAGGCCTTAATGCTCAATTCCAACTTTTTGATCAAATCCGATTTTTTTGTCTGGTTGTTCACACTGCAAATAAAATGTGAAAGCAAACAGCTCTAGTGTGAACGGTTCATGGCCCTCAGAGCGGCCCCGCATGTGCAAAAGAAAACGTCGCAGACAACGCGCTCTGTTTCCGGAAGTAAAAATGGTGGCTACAGAGCTAGTAGGTGTTGTTGCAGCAGTCTATCGATTTCTGCAGTCGTAACCGACAGAATTTTGACAAATTAATTAGAGAAAAAAGGACACTGAGAAAAAAAGAGAGCCCGTGCTTTAACAATGGCTTTGTTTGGAGTAGTGGCTGCTACCTCCGTGCAGAGGCATATATGGACACAGAGTTGTTTAGCTTGAATAGAACTGTCTCCCCACATGCTAATCAAGTCCACTGACTCGCTCCGTCTCCAGTGTCCGCCGCCATGCTTTCTTGTTTGTCTTCTCCGGCGCTGATAATTGCCTTTTGTCTTGTGTGAGTGACGTAAAAGACGGATTTAATGTTGACCATTCAAACAGCAGTCGCTTTCTAAAACATCAGATATGTATCGGATTCAGTACCACATATGAAAGTGACCCAGATTGGATTTCAAAATATCAGATTTGTGCTGTTCAAACTGTCATACCATGATCGGATATGGGTCGCATAGGGTCAGAAAAGCAGGATTTGATGCACTTTCGCCTGCAGTGTGAACGTAGCTTAAGTTTTACTATAAGGTAAATATCACATTAATATTAATGAGAGTAAAACTTAATATGTGAGCAAGTTATGAGCTTGCTGATAATTATTTTTAGATAATTAAAAATGATTCTGTGGTAACTGAATTTGAAAGCAAAAGATACTGTGCTCCCTTTGATTTTGTGATAAAGAAATATCACAGACATCCTCACCACCAAACTGGACCACCTTCAGATCCCCCCGCCACCTGATCCTGGATCAAGGACTTCCTAACCAACTGGCCTCAATCGGTCTGCCCTGACTGTACACCAACCCATCCAACCAACGTCATTGTCAAGTATGCCGATGACACCACTGTGGGTGGGCTCATCTCCAATGGGGATAAGACATCGTACATGGAGGTAGAGAACTTGTCCCACTGGTGCTTAGAAAATAACCTGAAGCTGAACGTTCTTAAAACCAGAGGTGTGGACTCGAGTCACATGACTTTGACTCGAGTCAGACTCGAGTCATTAATTTTATGACTTTAGACTTGACTTGAAAAAATGTTCTAAGACTTGTGACTTGACTTGGACTTTTACACCAATGACTTGGGACTTGAATTGGACTTGAACCGGTTTACTTGAAAAGACTTGATATTTCACCCCAAATATAAAATTTAACATGCATATTATATAGAGATTGAAAATGTGACGTCATTCAGGGGTAGAACCGCAAAGGATTCTGGGAACTTGTGGCAAGAGGTACTAGCGCACGCAGGCTTTCAATTGAAATCAGTCACACAGCGATAAAAAGAAACACAAAAATGTCAAGAAGCTGTTGTATTATTAACTGCAATAGCCGGTCGCATGACAGCCACGGGAAGCCGACGGGTAAAGAGATCGGTTGTTATCGGATCACGTCGTTGAAGAGAAATTGTTCGAGCCATATTTCCGAAGTAACAAAGACACGACGGATGGCCTGGATTGCAGCCATTCAAAGATCAAATATAACGTCCCAGAACACTCCAGCTCACAGGTTAGTCTGCTCCAAGCATTTACACGAAGGTCAGTGTTTTTTAGTAGTTAATACGTCATGTTCTTAACATAATTGGTGATATAGGTTACAAGCAAGTCTGGCGCTGAACAGAAATTGTCGCGCTATGCTCCTTTATTTATTGTGCATAAATAGTGAATTGTCCTGACACAATATTGCGTTTTGCTTCTGTTATTATGGTACATTGACAAAAACATATACTTTTATTCACAGGATAAAACAGGTTTTTTGTATCACTAATTGCCCAGTACGATTACAGCATACAATATTATTGTCACTGCTACATTTCTGTAACGCGTACCAGAAATTATTTCCACTACTAATTAATTACCCTTGAGCTCAAAGGTCCTATTAATAAACGGTTAACGAATGTGTATTTATGAAGACAATTTGTGAGACTGGTAAACTTATGATAGGTACGATCAGAAACGGCCGTAACCAATCTGGCGCCCTAGGCAAGATTTTAGGTGGCGCCCCCCTACATCAGCAGTGTAGTGTAATGTTGTAACAAATAATATTTCTATTAAATAAGCTTTACTTTGCATTTTCATTAACGTGGGATTATTTTTTGTATTTAGAAATAATAGTACCAACTTTTTTTTTTTTTTTTTTCAACATTTGTGGCACTGGCGTGGCGCCCCCTGATGGACAGCGCCCTTAGCATTTGCCTATACGGCCTATGCCACGGGCCGGCCCTGGGTACGATGGTCTTTCGTTCTACACGGTGCATTTCAAGGTCCTGCACCCATCCGGCGGTAAACTGTACCTGGGCTTATTGCAGTGACCTGAAGTTACTAAACTTCATGAGTGTATGCACTCACTCCAAGAACCGTATAATTATAAATATGCATATAAATATGCTACAATGAGATAGCTGACTTCATCTAACTAGCAAATGTTGTCCAGGCTACGTTGGTGATGCAGTTTTTTTTAATATGTATGATATTTTTGTCATGCGATTTTAAAGCTGGTCCTACAACCGCATCCAAGAATAACATGCAGCTTATCTCAGAACTGTCGGTGAAAATTATTCTTGGAGCTAGGTTTAATTCAGCTGCATTCTAAAGAGGTGCAATTTCACAATTTGTGTATATTTTCTAAGTTCACTATTTTGTCATGTGTTGAGAAAAACACAGATTTAAAAACTACATGGTCTAATATTTACATTTAGCATAACTGCAACATTATTTTTTCGTTTTTTTTTTTAAAGACTCGAAAGGACTTGAAATTCAAAATTTCAGACTTGTGACTTGACTCGGACTTTTACACCAGTGACTTGAGACTCGACTCTGACTTGCCTGACATTACTTGAGACTTGACTTGAGACTTGAGGATAAAGACTTGAGACTTACTTGAGACTTGCAAAACAATGACTTGCTCCCACCTCTGCTTAAAACAAAAGAACTCATAATGGACTTCAGGAGGCACAGACAGGTTCAATCTCCTCTCATTATAAATGCCCTGGTAAAGAAAGCCCTCTGCCATCCCTGGAGGCCATCGCCAGCTCCTCCTGTCTTGTTTGCATTTCTCTTGTTTTGTATATATGTATTTCTCCCGATTGCTATTTATTCCTGCCTCGTTCACCATAAACTATTCTTTGCATTAGGTTTTTTTTTTTTCAGTAAAATTTTTCCCTTTGACTTCCACATACTTCTCCCCTGGTAGCCAAACCCTAAAGCTGCTCTTCTTGTATAAAGTCTTTGGCTGTTGACCAAACAGCTATTTGAACCTGTTTGCTTGTTAAATTTCAAGCAAATAATGTGTAATTCAGTATGTAAACTGTAATACTTCTACTGTGTTTTCAGATGAAGAGTAAAAAAAAAAAAAAAAAAAAAAACTAAATAAAAAAAACAAAAATCACTTTCAAACTGAAACAGCCCATGTACTCTGAGGGACAGAGTTCACAGATGCAGTTATGATGATGATCTAAAAAATAAACTTTGATGCATATCACTTGATGAAAAATACAAATTAGCTCATAAGATGTAAAAAAACGTTTTTATACACTTTTTTTGTATATCTACGTCTATATAGTCCATGAAAACCTATTGCAATCTTTTGTTCACAACACTGGAGTCGGCGTGACAATTTCAAAGGCACCGCTACGTTTAAGTATTTTAATCTGTACGGCTTGTTTATCCATAGCTTTACTGACTCAGACTCAACTTCAGAAGGGGTCGGGGGTGGATGTTGCTGGTGGCAAAAAATATGGGATGCACTGAAAATGATTGTGCTCCACTGAAAGTGAGTCAGAGCTTTTCCCAAAAAGAAAGGAACAGAACCCACAGAGTTATGTTAAAACAACAAAAGCAAAATTGAATCCAACAAGTCTATAAACTGGTAATATCTGAGGGGCCATTTTAACAAGGATCACACATTATTTTCAACATTTGTGCATTTTCAGGAATGAGCGGTCTGTGTCTAACACCCAGCTGCACAGACACTGGGAAATCTATTCTGTCTTCATTTTGATTCATGCCTGCTGGGGATGTCAGCTAATTGGTTGCTTGGAACATTATTGACCAGATCTTCAGTATATCAATATAAAATTGACTGAAACTTCAAAGTAATTAGAGCACGGATCAATAAAAATTTTTCCCTTTCATGCTGTACCTGATCTAACTGTATATTTTGTCCATGATCCCTGTTCAGTTCTATATTAGCGTCTTGCTGGTGCTCTTAAAGGACCCAGTTTGGCACGGTTTGTGGTTGAGCTGGTTTGTGGTCCAAGTGACCTACAGCCCTGCCCCTGCAATTTTCTCTCTCTCCCTCTTGAGCCACGCCTTAATTTTTTATATTTTGCTAGGAAAACTGGAACTAGGTGAAGAGATTTTCAGGAATAGTTCCCCAGGCTTCTAGAAGGACATTCAAAACTCGTCTTTGGATGCTGTGTGCTTTTTGTTCTGTTCTCCATCTAGATGATCCACTGTGTGTTTTTCTATGTATGTATCTATGCTTTTAGTGCATTGGCAGTATGTTTGCAATCATTGTCATGACGGAGCATGTATTGTATCTAAATCTGTATTCAACATCTATTACAGCTGTAGACACTCACTTTTGTACCTCTCTTTTGACCTCCTCCACATATTTTGACAATGATTTTAAACCAAAAGGTTCAAATTTGGAGTCATCACTCCATAAGACCTCTGTCACTGTCTGTCAGTTTAGTTCTTGTATAATTTATCATACATTTTTCCCTGCTTCCTTTCCTTAAGTATGGCTTCTTGACAGCCACCCTTCCCCTGAGACTACTTTTGATGAGGTTTTTTCTGCATGTTAGATGGATCTGCAGAAGGCCAAGTTACACCTGTCAAGTACTATTGGTGGCTGTAGCTCAGGAGGTAGAACAGGTCATCTACTAATTGGAAGGTTGCTGGTTTAATCCCTGCCTGCTCACGTCTACATGCGAAGTATTCTTGGAGGCAAGATACTTACCCCAAAATGTTCGTCTATGCATCCATCAGAGTGTGAATGTTAGATAAAAAGAACTTCTGTGAATGACGCAAGCTGTATAAAGCGCTTTGATTACCGTAAATGTCGGGCTATAAGCCGCTACTTTTTGCACAAGCTTTGAACCCTGCGGCTTTTAGTCAGGTGCGGCTTTTCTATGGATTGTCCATGATTTTTGTCATATCGTAAGACGATTTGTTTTGTTTGTTCCGCTGTTGTACGGCACTACGTTGCCTGGCGGAAGGATCGGGGTTCAAGAGTGGTATGTTAGTCACATGTCCGTCCGCCAGGCAACGTAGTGCCGTACGAAGTAGCTCGAAAAACAAACTTCAAAGTAGCGCTACGCGTTCAGCGGGAGGCGTGGATGATGAGCGGCAATAAACTTGCGAAAAGCAAGTTATGCCCAACTCCACCGGTGGATTCTGACAGCGTGGAAAAGTGTGAAAACATCCACGATCACCAACGGATTTGAAGGGCTGGACTGCTGCATGATGGAGAGGAGGACACCGCCACGGCCCTTCTGAGGGTGTTCGACTCTGACACTGACAACGAGGATTTCTTTGGTTTTGAAAGTGACAACGAAGGAGAGAAGCTGAGAGTGGATGACGAAGCCATCCTGAGCCTGTTTGTATCCGACACTGGAGAAGAGGACTTTGGTGGTTTTAGTGCGCAGGAAGAAGAGAAAGATGATGGTGAATGACTGACTTTTCTTCTTGTTAAAGCTGTGTCACTGCACCTGAGCCTAAAAGGTAGGCCGAATCTATTGTTCTGGTGTGCTGTAGGTTATTGTTATGTACTACATGTGCAAATATGTACCCATAACTTGTTTTTCAAAATATTAATAAAAGTGATGTCTCCAAACAGCCATCTCTTTCCTGACAATTCCCTTTGTGCATATTCTCTTACATATGATAAGTCAACATTGAAACACCTGCGGCTTTTAGTCAGGTGCGGCTAATGTATGTACAAAACAGGATTTTCCCCTGATTTTAGCTTGTGCGGCTAATATTTAGGTGCGCTTTGTAGTCCGGGAAATACGGTACTCAGCTAGAGTAGAAATGTGTTTTAAAAGGACCAGTCCATTTATTGTACCATTTATTTCAGACTTGAATTTTTCATATTTCTTAACAACATGACTTTCAGATACCGTTTATCTGCTGTACATTGTGTTTTTTTTGGCCTGACACTTGTTTGTCCTCCATTTGTTCAGTTTCCTCATATTTTTGGAGGATGCACTGCATATCATGCTGAGATAAATCAACTTCTGGGAATCAGCTTGGTGCAGAATTACTACTTCATGTCAAACTCTGCTATTTTTCCCCTTTTTAAAGCTTCAGCTAAAGAAATTGGAAAAGAACTTGTGTGTTGCAAAAAGGCTTCAGGTAAAAAGTGCCTGAGACGTCATTGGTTCTTTGCCAAGTTTTCTATTATGTGTAGACACAACACTGTTTCATCCCATAAGTGCCTTTTTATGGTCGAAACTTGAATGGCTCATAGGTCAGTGTTAAGTTGCTTAACAAACAAACTAAAAAAATCCCCTGAATGTGAAAAAGGACGTTAATGTTCAATGAAAAACTTGATTGAAAAAAGATCTGTGTGTGTGTGTGTGTGTGCTCTTTGACCACTTGACCAGTGACTCAATTGTTCAAATGATTGAGGCCCCTATAACACTGGCTAAGCCAAAATAACTGATAAGCCAACTAATTAAATCAAATTAGAAAGGAAACGTAATGTATACAATTGGCAAATCTTGACAGGTAACCTATGATTTGACATTAAGTAGATTCTCAAACCTCTGACTTTCTATTTCTTTTGACTCCTCTGAGAAACTATTTGGCTGGTCATTCAATCAGGAAAGCAGTTCCGCCATGAATACCTTACCCTTGTCCAGACCCGTGAAACATTAACCTTGACAACACCACTGAAACAGAATGTTAACTGTTGACCTGGTCACTTCTCAAAGTGATGCCCCTCTCTGCCCTGCTGTAAATAATTCATGTGGGATGAGCTTACAAAGCCAGCAGAGCCTGGGCAACTTCAGAGCCAATATACAGGCAAAGTGTACATATAGCACTTTCATTCTTATAGCTATTGATTATGTGCCATGTTATCCAGAAGCTTGGCAATAGATTACAAACAAAACAGACAACAAGATGGCCTGACTGTCGACACTTGTTAAGCGTTGACTGTATAAGTGGAAGGCAGAGTGGAAGCGAGGCAAGCTGAAGGACTGATGGACCTTCGCCATTATGCAGACTTCTCATTTATATGTGGTCCATGGATTGCTGGGAATAACAGCTTAATCATGCCCTGACTTTCAGTGTGGGGTGAGGAAATTTGTTGATGTGCAGAATGACAGATCCTTATATAGAGGATTTGTCTGTTACACCTTAATCCATTAGGAAAGTCTCCTGCTTCAACTGTAGTAAAGCCGATTTGGAGCTTGTTGATAGCATCAGTGGGCATCAGGGAGGTGGCAGTTCTCAGAGAGAAACAGCTTTGCTGATATGCAGATATTCTGGGAGCATGTGCAAGCTCATGGTCTGAGGATTATACCCAAAGTTTGATGGACAATTAAAATATACTTTTACTTTCAGATGCAAAAAAATCCATTTTTCAGTTTAGGTTTAGATTTCAGGAGAGGCAACACATAAAAAAAGTCTTTATTCAAATAAGCAAATGTGAAGCCTCATGTAGTACAAGTTAAACCAAAGAAAAATGTTTTAAGCAGAGACTGCTGTGCTACATTGCGTCTGAAATAACTGGAAGATGATTTTTAGTGAGTCCCTGTCACGTGTCACATCAGGCACATGCATTAAAACCTTCTCTGACTGCTCGGGCAGTGCTGCAGCAGCATGTGGGTAGGGCTGCTGTGCTCAAAGCCAGATGGCCATGCAAGGGATATGTGCTCTCATATCAGATATGTTAGAAACTAAACGTTAGCATAGTCTGCAGCCTGAGCTTTTGGATCATAGAGATATGGCTGCCATCACCAGATGCTTTTAAACTGAAGTAAACCTTAAAATTAGATCAGTCTTAGCCAAGTACTGCAGATGAAGGGAACACCTTGTTTTCTAAGACCAGGGGAGTTTAGTCAAAACCTCGAGAAGAAAAGGTAACACTCTTTCTAAAAATGTGTGTTACGCCGGCGTGCTCCTGTTTGACTGAGTTATGGTACGGATACAAATTTTGATGCAAACTCTAGCTCGAGGTAGTGTGACACCTCCAGAGATCAGCTGTGAAAAACGTTCAGTGAAGTCACTGAGACACTGTTTACTGGAGACAATAAGTTTGCAAAATAAGAACTGTGTGCATGCGTGTGTGTTTGGGCCGGCTGAAAGAAGTAGGCTCCAGAGCTTCATGAAGAAGAAGAATGTCTTAAATAAAGTAATTTGCCTGGTTCTGCTGCATCTATTTAGATAAATGTCAAACTTTTTTTTATAAATACAACAATGTGGCACAAGTGCAGCTGACTGTTAGAGTTAAGTTCTGTCTTATATGTCTGGACACTTTTTCAGTCAGTTTAGTCTGTGTTCATCACTGACTAAAGATCTGTTGATCTACATACACTGTATGAACCTGGCTGAATTGAAAGCTACTTTAAGACCAGGGCACAGGTTCTTGTAAAAAGATGTCTTGCCAGGCTTGGCCAGCACCTTCCCCTGGTCCCACATTTCTATTTAATATATGTAATTACAAGCACTGTGTGCTCCTAATAAGCAAGAAGAGCCAAGTGGCACAGTGACAAAGCAAACTGGGCTAATCCCTGTCACAGTGTTCTGATTTCCTTCCCCGACCGGCTTTCTTCCAGGTTCGGCAAGCCTTTCCTAGCGTGTAAAATCTTAAAGTGATTTACACTCCGTCGCGTCTGCCTGCCATAACATCCTACCTTATCAACAATGCAAACAAGGCAACCTGTGCAATCTCTGCGTTTGAAATTACAAGGAGTATGATTAAAATGACTCCTAGACATGCTGGAGTTTTCTTTTTTCGCTGACTCGTAACACGCAGCCTGAAAAAATATGCACAGGATGCAGGAGTGAAAATGCTGTGAATGGACAATCATAGCTATGTTGTGCTGCACAACGCAAATTAACTCAGCAGTCAGTGAAATTTAGACGAGTGGTGAAGACAGCACTAGGTGCATTTAGATGGGAGGATAATTCACTTTATGTCTGTTCTGTTCTTGAGGACACATGTCATGTATTCTATTTTAAGAGTCACAGTGCTCTGAGGTCCTTGGGTACAAAAACTTCAATATGTGCAAGAACAAAAGAAGATGAGTTTTTCTCTATACACTGAATTATTAAGCTCTTGCAGAACTATATACACAAGAATTGAGCCATAATTCTTAACATTTCAATTCAGGTGTTTTCAGTCCCACTGTCACAGGTGAATAAACTGAGCATCTGGCCTTGCAGTCTGCCTTTACTGTAAAAATATTTGGGAAAGAATGAGTCGCTCTGAAGAACTCATTGAACTCAAGTGGGGTGCTGTAATATGATGCCACTGTTGCAACATTCACTTTGTGAAATTTCTGCCTTCCTGGATGTTCCACTAAAATCTCAAAGTGGTAGTATTGCAAAATGGAAGCATTTAGGAACCACAGCAACTCAGACCACGGAAAATTAAATGAAGACTCAACAAGTTGCCAATGCTCTGCGGACGGAATAAGTGCAGAGTAACAAATCTCCTCTGGTGTTAACATCAGCACAAAAACTGTGCAACGGGAGCTTCATGGCATGGGTTCCCATGGCAGAGCAGGTGCAATGTATAGGTGGTTCAGTAATCCATACAGCATTACAGTTATTGCATCTGACAGTCACAACTAAGATTCTAATTTCATACATTTCTTAAATTTTCCATGCAAATAAAAAAAGTTGGTTAGGCTGCAGAAGCGAGCCTGATCAAACAGGTCCTAAAAAAAACAACCCCACATCAGCAGCAGACACCCGAGTACTGAACTTGAATGGGCATTACAGCGTGACATATATATTTTTGTGTACCTGCATTCAGGAATGAGGCTGAGGAGCAGGAGGAGCCAAAAGCCAATATCCACTGACTGAGGCTTCCAACGTGCAGCAGCCATAGTCTCTGCGCAGGTCTGCAGAAGGAAAGAGGAGACATAAGTGGATGGTGTTATGTTTGGAGACTCAACCAAAATATCCAGTTTTCCATTCCTTATTTATTCCATAATTTATTTCATCTTCGCACTCTGCACCACTGCACATATCAATATAAATATGCTATACATGTTGTTATTGCGACCTGTCCAGGCTGTATCCAGCCCTTTCTCCCTATGGTAGCTGGGATAGGCTCCGAATTGAACAAGCGGAAGAGAATGGATAGATGGATGCTGTTCTAGTCTGTCTACTCTGCAAAATACATTGAGAGCAAAGAAAATAACAAGGCCCAATTCCCTGTATTTGTGCACATACTTGGCCAATAAATGTGATTCTGAATTACTCAGACTTCTGAATGTATTACTCACAAAATGTTGTCCGATCTAAGTCATGATTATAAACAAACAACATGACTACGCTATGATGAAATAACACAAACAACTGGACTAAATATAGTAACTCAGAACCTCTTTTAGTAGAAACCGTCCTCATCAAACTACACCCTTTTTGGCTCCTACCTCAAAGCACACTGTGTTCTGTTGATCTTATGTGCTGCACAATAATGTTTAATATTTAGTATTTACTGTCATATTCCCATATATCATTGTGATGTTGTTTATTCTATTACTCTTGTTCTCTTTTGCTTGTTTTCTTTTTTCTTTCTCAGCAGGTGACCCAGGTGATTGATATATGCATTTTTTTTCTCTGCCCGTTCTGTTGGTTTTTGTTTTTTGCCCTTCTCCCCCGTCCCTCTTCTCAGCTGTTTCTCTTTCCCTCTTTCTTTCCCCCAGTCAAGTCTGTCCCGTATTCAGTAAGTGAAAATAAAATAAACAATAAAAGGTGAATCAAATGGACCATTACGGCAAGGCTGGGATGGTCAATTTGGTAAAGTAAATCCGTTGGGCATCTTTCTTTGCCTTTAGACAACAATTCTGATGAAAAAAAAGAAAAAAAAGAAACCGTCCTCATCAGTGTTTTCTTGTAGCTGTTTAAAAGCTCCGGATAATAATGTTTTTTAAACCTTTTAATGATTAAACAGCCCTCTTTAAAACAGACCTGGGCTATGTCTATGAAGAGGTAGAGTGGCACCACTTATTGGAACAGGCAAATGCAATTTAACATATTTCATAGGATATATTAGACCCCTTACATACGACATAAAATTGATAGTAATTATTGCCCCAGATGCTTGAGATGTAAGGTCACAGATGGCAATCTCCTATACATGCTGTGGAATTGCGCAGTGATAGAAGAATTTTGCAGACGGGCCATTCAAATAATCTCAGGGGTAATGGGGATCCAAATTGAACTGGACCCAAAACTATGGATTCTAGGTGACAGAGGTTCTATTAACGTGAATTACCATAGGTGATGCCCCAATATCTAAGTTGGATTATGTTCAGGAGTCTTGGTCTGAATTCCATTCTTTCTCAACTATTCGGTTCTTTATTTGTGTGCCTTGGGTTTTCTTTATTTGTAGGTCCCAGACTGCCCTGACATACTTCTGTAACACTGTAACACTGTTTAATTCAATTTACTTTACAGTCTATTGCAAACTGTTCAGCCCTTGAGGTCAAAAAGCAGCTCCAAACCAAGTTGCTCCCTCCACCTTGCCTCACAGTTGGGGCTAGTTCTTGATGTTGGTGCGCAAAGTCTCCTTTTTCCCCCACTCCAAAAAACAAAACGATAGCAGTGAATGTATTTGATGAGGGCCACTTAGGAGAACTCTTTTGTCTGATCTTTTCAGAAAGGCTCTTGAGGCAAAATTGAGAAAATAGAGAAGATACTTCTAAACTGACAAAGCTTGTCTTGCAATTTGGACACAAACCCAAATCTCCTTTTTAAAATTCTTGCATGCGATGCACCAACAATCGACACCAACAAGCAAAAATATTTTCTTTAGGTTTGTAATAGCAATTGACTGATTCTACTGTGAACAAATGTTTTAGCAAGTTGTTGAGATTTCTGCAGGTGTTTATTCTTTCTATTCTTTCTGTTACGCTTTTAAAATTACACAGTGTGCTCTTGGTGTGCTCTTAGTAGGACGCCCACACCTAGTAGCTCTACTGAATTTCATCCATTTGTTGACAGCTTTTCTTATTGTGGATAAAGAAACACCAAAGTCTTTAGAAATGCTTTTGGAGGATTTCCAGCTTCTTCTAAGGTGCGATGAGAGCGTTCGTGATTGAAGCATGGCTGCACGAGTCATTCTTTCTCAAGAAAAGCAGACTCAGCAACTGGGTTTTGCATGGCTGAATTCACAGGGCAGGGCACCTCTAAAACTCACACTTCTAATCTCATCTCCTTAATTTGAATGCCTGACTTTAAATAGCTTTAGCACAAAGGTTCACTTATTTTTCCCAGCCTGCCTTTTGAATCATTACAATTTATTCAGTGAAAATGTGAAAAGTTCAAAATTTTTCTTGCAACTGTAAGTACAGAATTGATTACTGATCAAACCAAACCTAAGACTGCTTTTCTTTTAAATTACTCACCAAAGCCTCAACAATAACCTGCCTGTTCTCCTGTGCTCGATAAGTTATATTCATGGTATTTATGGTGTTTTTCAGTCTTAAACACATAATCCTGTGAGTCTGTCTATTATGTGGGTTAAAATCAAAAGACGCTTTATGTCCAACTCAGTGTTTAAATGATCAGTGTGGAAGAAAAAAATGACACATTGTCCAAATAATACTCAGAAAAGCAATGTGTATAAATTTCCTCTGTGCTTAACAGGGATGGCCTGACTTATTTACGAGAGCTGGCTTCATTTATTCTGCGCCTTTATTTTCTTATCATAATAGAGAATTTCTTTTAGGACACTAGTGATTTGAAATGACATGGGCTTATAAGGTTCTTTTGCATCACCACAAAAACAGAACAGCAATGAAGACAAATGTGTCAAAGACAGTTAGATTTCACAGTATTTTTGCATTTTGCATCTCCTTGCATCAGCAGGTGATCTCAAAAGACACTCTTTGTATACATGTGTAACCTTGCAGAAGTTTTGCAGTTTAATGCACCAACCACACAAAACTGCAGCTTACTGGTGCACAGAGTAAGAACACAGACAGCTGTTCCCCATCAGCAAAGACTTCATTTTCTTCCGTGCTGGAAACAGTCCCCTCTGAGTTTCCGTTTGCTTATCCAAAACGAGCCTGGTTAGCACACCAGACAATGAAATAAGGCACGACTCTTTGCTAAAGATGTACACTTATGGAACTGAAATTGTAACCAGTAATAATTATTTTTTCTACATAATTATTTGACTACAATAGTCAGTAATAATACTGTTTATACAGCCTTCAGAATCCCTTTAAGCACATGCTTATTGTAAACTGCATGGTTTAGTACTTAATATATACTTTACTTTAATTAATGATTAGACCTTATCTCTTTAACAAGCATGCATAGGCTATATAAACAACTTCGCATACTGTGCGCTAATTAATGGTTGCCCAAGGGTTTTGGCTATCTGGGAGAAGAACTCAGGCCATGCAGTAAAACTGTGGCTGCCAGTCTAAGTGGGGCACAGGATGGGGAAAAACGTCTTCAAGACATTGTGTGCATGAGAGGATAACCTAAACGGCTCTGTGGCAGCCTTCATCCTCTCCTTCATCTTCCTCCCTTGGGTTCTGCAGTGAAGTCACATCATCTTCCTGACTTCAGCAAAGTTTAAAATGTAGCTCCATAGGCTCAGCTGTGAACACGCAACATGCACTTGTTAGAAACTTGCTTTAAAATAATCTGCCGGAAAATGTGATGAGGTTTAGATAAAGACTGCTGTGGTAATTATCAAAGACAGCTTGTTAGTTTGTTGTTTTGCCACCACAGGTTTATATTCTACTTGTTCTGCAGGTGTGCAACACGACAGAGAACAGAGTTTAACACTCAACTCAGGTTTCAAGTGTTTGCAAATTGTTTGCAACAATGCTTCACTTTATCAAGAATTGTTATTGACTGAAATTCTATTATCGCAACAGTAACATTCATTTAATTTTCTGAATGTCTTTTTTATCCCTTACTCCACATCCAATTTACTTTATGATTTGAGACCTGGCTGGAATGATATTATTGGGCTCAAGCCCATCTGTAGACAAAGAAGTGATGCATGTGCTTAGTTAAAATTCAATTCATTGTTTTATTGTTTGTCATGAATGTCTTTGGTGGCAGATATTGAAAGTAATAGTTCATAATTGGATTAACAGTATATAAACACATGGTTTCCAGAATGAGCAGGCCCATTAATTCTGCTGTAAAAATGTCCAAACATCAATTTTACAAGGACATGTCTAACTATATTTATCCATAGTGTTTAACACAGCACAAACTAGAAATGTACAATGACGTGAAAATGATTTTGTCCCCTGTTAATTTCTTAGATTTGTTCATATTTCTTATACATTAATGTTTCAAAATGCAGTCTTCAAATGATGATTTCATTTATAAAGGAGGAAGAAGTCCATCCAAATCTACCTGAAAAAATAACTGTAACTGTGATTAGTAAATTCGTTTTTGGAAAGCTGAGTTCAGTTTCAGCAGCCACACCCAGGTTTGATTACTGCTACACATGTGGAATCAAGAAATCACTTAAACAGCCTCACAAAGTGAAGCTGGCTTAAAGATCTCAAAAAGAAACAGATCGTACCACAGCCTAAAGGAACTCAGGAACAGATGGGAAACAAAGACATCATCTGTGGTTATAAAGCCATTTCTAAGGTCATCGGACCTCAGCAAACCACAGTAAGAGCCATTATCACAAATGGAGAACTTAAAATAGTGGTGAACCTTTGCAGGAGTGACTGGCCTACCAAAATTAATCTAAGAGCACATTCACGACCCATCAGGAGGTCAGAAAAGAACCCAGAACAACAACTAAAGAACTGCATCCAAAAACCAAATAAAGGACTTGGATATGCATGTAAATAAAAGCTCAAAAATGGAGATCTCTTCTCTCTGGGCCTGTCTGTGAGGGACATCATATACACTATATAAACGCAACTTCATAGTGAAATCACGCACATACTGTGACTCTTTCCACAGCTGTTAGGCTAGAGTAAAAAAACTAACCTTTATTTATGCCTTCATGTCTATGTAACTATTACCTACAGCTAAACTGAAACTAAATTCATAAAATTCTAAATACATATTCTCAAAACAAATGATGCTGAAAACATACAAGCTATTATTACCACTCACTGCATGACACACATGTTCAGTTTGTTGCTTCATGTTAGGATCTTCTGCATTTGCTGTTGCACTCAAACAAACATATTAGTACATGTACCTACATAAAACAGTTTCCTTTATACAGTATATGCGCTCTCTTTATGATGCAGAACAACTGCTATCTTAAAATTAAAACGGTCATTAATAATGCAGCTAATAAGAAGCGGGGCAATTTACAGAAAGGTATTACCTTGCATTAAAAATGAATGCATTCAAAAATTGGCAAAGCTGCTACTGAATGCAGTCTGAAAACACTGAGAAGATGAGAAACAAGAAGCCCGATGACTGGGGTACAGCAGTCACGCAGTCACATGAATGCACGCACACACGTGAAGCAGGCGTGTGGCAATTTCAAGGCTTTCATCATGCTTTTGTGAGATTCAGCCCTCCCTCTCCATTGCCACCGTACAGAGAGAAGATCAAACCCTTTCCTCAGGGGAATCACTGATCTCTATGTTACCTTAGAGCACTGATCATTACAGGAGGAGTAAACAAATGAGTGGATGCAAAAATACAACTCGGGCTGGTGTTCAAACATGCAGTCGCATTAACAGTGTTCCAACCTGTGACTATCTTCCTACACTATATCTGCGATGGAGCTGAGGTGAAGCCGTTTCAATAAGGGTGTCTTAATATTGACTGAAGTAGCTAAGCACCAAGATAAGCCAAGATCCACATCTACTTTAAGTCTTTATACTGGCAGCTGTGCTTGCGAGAATTGGCAATTATTTTAAACAGTCTTTGATGCTTCTTGGCAGTTTGTCACCTAAATTTTTCCAAGACCCGAAGTAGCAAATAAAGAGATGCCTCAGTGTTGCTGCTGGTGGCATTTAGGACAAGCCTTCACAATTTCCTTGTCAGATTAAATAGCTAAGACCGCATCACAATGCAAACTGCAATGAACAAACTGTTTGATAAGTAGCACTGCAGCTCTTGTGGGATGTTCCCGGTCTGCAGTGGTCAGTATCTATCAAACGTGGTCCAAGGTAGGAATAGCGACAGGGTCATGGGAGACCAAGACTCACCGATGCACATGTGGAGCAAAGGCTGATCCGTGTGGTCCAGTCCAATAAATGAGCTACACTACCTCAAATTGCTGAAGACCTGCAAAAACTGCTGGTCTGATAGAAAGATGTCAGAATACAGTTTGTTGCCTGCAGAAGAGACTGCAGACCAAACAGGGTGCCTATATGACCTCTGTCCAGTGACGAAAACGCCAACAATAAGCACGAGCATCAGAAGTGACCCCTGGAGAAATGGAAGAACATCATGTGGATCGCCAGCTGCGTCGCTTACCTGGGGAACACCTTGCACTAGCATTGCCACAAAGCAAGAATGGCTCAGGGATTGTCTGAGGAGCACAACAAAGAGTCTGAGGTGTTGACTTGGCCTCCAAATTCCCCAGATCTCAATCCTATTAAGATGACAAGATGCCCCACCTTGAAACTTACAGGACTTAAAGGATCTGTGACTAACATCTTTGTGCCAGACACCACAGCACACCTCCAGTGGTCTAGTAGAGTTTATGCTTCGACTTCTCAGGGCAGCAAAAGGGGGACCAAAAACAATATTAGGAAGGTGGTCATATATGCCTAATCGATGTATGCTTACAGTCTCTGTTATAAACCAGTGGCTGTCATTGTTAAATAAAGCATCACGTATACCTTTGGATGAGAAATATTACAGTGGGGCTTTTTTCTAACATGGAAACGCAATCCTGATGGTCTCTTTAAAGAAGAAAGAGACGGGATCTGAACATGTTTCCATGCCCACCTATCACATAATCTTATCAGGACAACTGAACCAGAATTCAAGAGCACTCTCATTATTTCACATGAATTCACCTAAAACTGGGTTACTTGAGCAGCCACATTAGGAGGTGAATTGTAAATGTAGCCATTTGAATTGAGCAGGGTTCATGCAAATCAGCTGAAATGCTACTTTTAATCATTTCAACACATGTCATGCTTGAGGCCATGCCAAGACCCAGTGTCAAATTATACCAATCTTGTGCTTAAGAAATGCTGGTCAAACAGAAAGCTGCAGTCTGCCATGCAAGATTTTGTTTTATTCTTTACACACATCACATTCGGTTTCCAGGCTCTGCCTCTCTCTTTCATTCCCTTCTGCGCTGTGTTTTTGTTAAAAATAATCCTGGCTCGTTAGCCATTAAAGATTTTATGTTCCCATAAAAGCTACTTGATGCCCTCTGGTACCAGAGGTATCATTTCCTTGTCTTCTAACGTCTGTCTGAAAATTGCATTGCTAATTTCCTGACATATATTACCACCTATTCGAGTCACTTCCACTCATATTCATCACTGCATATGTGTCATCTTTAAGGCTTCAAATGTCCGGGGTGAATAAATCTTTTGAAAATATGTAGACATTTCTGTGCCCTTAGGCTCAGTCATAACACGGTTTCACCACAAGTAGTCTTTGTAATTTGTGGCTGAAAAAGTATTTTCTAGTTAAAAAGATGAAAATACAGAATATTGACTATTTCAAATGACTACGTAAAAAAAAAAAAAAGATGACCTAATTATTTTCATTAGTCAGCCCATAAACTCCATAATCTATCTGTTAATTCATCTAGAAAGCATACGAGACATCACTCTTATTAAGTGTCCTTAAGTCCTTTCCAATAAAAAAGGCAAACAGGCACTAAAAGGCTGGCTTCTATTCACTGTATACAATTCTGCACCAGATTTACCAATACCTGTCATGTAAATGAGGGCTCCAGCCGTCCCTGGGGCTCAGATTGGGCTTGAAAAAGAGAAAACGAAGGAGGGGGAATAAAGACATGGTGCTTTTGTTGGCAAATTAAAAATAGCTCGCCTAAAGTGACAGTAGACCTAAACCACTTTCCGTTTCCTGCTCTTCTAACATTTGTTTTCAATTCTGCTGTCAGTCTATTTTTTTCCTGGGGATAAAAGCATATGTTATGAATAATGCAATCACATTTTACAGAATTAAAGGCTGTAAATGCCTTTGACGCAAAGGAGGTGAATTATCTGAATGGGCAACTATGCTGAGTGATAATAGGTGGTAAAATAAAAAGTGTCAGGGCCTAGTTTCCTACAAGCGAAATGTCACTCTGAGACAAATTTGTTTATTGTTCGTAGTTACACTGCCAGTTGAAACATAAAAGAAAGTGAAATTCAAACTGAATGTATTATACAGGCCATTTCACGGTGTGCAAAATACTACTGCTGCAGCTACTGCACAGCCGGGACGACGAGGAACATTTAATAAAAACAGGAAATCTAATCAGCCAATAAATACCAATCACTCCAGTAATTGTTGAATTCAGGGCACAGCTCTATAGCTATCTAATCCATGTGGCTGTTAACTAAAAATAGCCCCAAATCCTGTCATATTTGCTTTGATGCAATGATTATGCACTGTGCATCTACCAGCAGTCTATTATTTACAACATACATCAAAAAAGACTCATTGCTTCAAAGTTGAGGGAATCACTAGTGTTCAGGATAGCAGGACACATTAATATCGTGGGGTTTGTCTAAAATCATATTAAAGCACAGAGAATTAAAAGCGTACATTCATGTGGAGCTACTCCCAGCTGCAAAACCGAGTGACAAGTTAGGAATTGAAAATAGCTTCATTCAGTGTAGTTAATACAGAGAAACCCACAGATTTAGAGTCGTAAGAAAGCACAAGTACTGAAACTGAATACGTTTCTTTCTCTTGAAACAAATCATTGACTAAATAAAACAGTCCTAAAGTAATGAAACAAAACAATCATGTCATTGGTAATTAATAGTAATAACATGAATACAAACACGAACAATAATTAGAAAAGATCAAGAAAAAACACATCGATTGGTTTGCTGAAATAACTCCCTACAGTCAGACCAGTGAAAACATTAACTGGTTATCAACTGCTGATATCACCAAGTGCAATGAACTCATGATCTTGTTGCCTTTGAAATGGTTGCTCTGGAAATGGGGACCAAGTCTGCACTCACTTTCAGTCTGTGACTGTTTTCAAAGTTGAAAGGAGGCTGCCAACGTACTTTTGCTGTAGTGTGATTGAGCTATTAAGAAAATAAATGAACAGCTAAAATAGCTTAAAGTAAACAACAGGTGTTTAAGTAGCTTAATGTAGCCTCCTGGATAAGGAATTCAAATAGCAAATGCTAGTAGACAGTTGGAAAGTTAGCAAAAATAACTTGATAAATAGTTCAAAGCGTTAGCTTAAATAAGAGCTGAAACAGCGTGGTCATTTGAAATATTAATGGTAAAACTTTCAAACATTTATGCTCTTTTGGCAGCTAAAATACTAAATAACGATTAACTGTATTTGCAAAATATAATGAATGGTTGAAAAAGTACAGTGAACAGTGAAAAATGGGTTTTGGTTATTATTTGCTATTAAGTGGCTTGAGAGTATGAATCCAGCTAAATGCAAAATGTGAAACTTTATTAGATATTGTGAAATATGGCTGAAATTTGAAACTGGAAAAACAAAAATAAAAACCATAAAATGCTTGAGAGTAAACTTTGCTGTGCAATCAGAATCAGAATACTTTATTAATTCCTAGCAAATGATGTATTATGTGTATTAATGATATGTGGTCCAGTTCATAATAACCTATTTGGAACGTGGAGTGAGTTCATCTGTCTGCGGCCATGTCTGACAAATAAAAAAGTCTGGGAACCACCATTGTAAATGATTCCTTCTACAAAGCAGACAGGTGGAGCTCTAATAAGGGAAGAAGCACGATTTTCCTCTCTGCTTTGGGACTGTGTGTGATATAATGATCATCAGACTGTTCTCAACCAAATGATCAATGCATTGGGCTGCAAGGCAAAACAGTTTCTACTGGGACCCATCACGATTATGTTACGCCAGAGATAATTTGTCAAGATTTGGGTTTCTTCCTCACAGACATGTAATGAGAGTAAAATGAATCCATTATGAACACAGCGCCACATGACAATAAGTCTATGTTGCTGTTTTTAGGGAGGAGAGAGAACGATATATTTCATTCAGTTATTTCCATCTCACTGCTAAGGCTTGGCTGACTCATTTGCAGAGTTGTTCACAAGTGGTGAAAGGAATGATAAAATTATGGCGTGAAACAGCTAAAGTGGCCTGATGGTCCAGTTTAATGAAAGCTAAACATATTTAATCGTGTCTGAATATAAAGCGAAGTGACTTCGAAGAGGTTTTATTAGTGCTGAACTTGGCAGGAATCGAAGTCTCTCACTTCCTGCTTTTACCGAGATCTACTTAAGGAAACATCCTCTCCTGACTGAATGTTAACAGGGCCAGAAAAATGTATGACATCAGTGGTTTATTAGCATAAAGGACATAATAAAAAATATATAACAGATGGAGTTATTTTTATAGAGACGGATTTGGACTTTTCATGCCGAGCGCACACATTTACATGACAGCAGAGAGGGAAAAACAGATATCTGGCTTCCAAAAAAATGAGACCAAAGTGGTTGAAAGCAAAACACTGTCACAGCCCTTAAACCTTTGTCATTTGATGTTCAGAGAGTACTTGAAACTTTTTCGGAAATAAAATGTACACAGTGTGGTGACAGTACGTGCATGTGACATCAAATGAGATTTGATATTCCACAAGGCAAAGCTTTCATGGGATTTAGCTTCTCTCGAGGAAACAAGTGATAAAACAGTGAGAGAAAGTGCAAATTCCTGTACATACTTGCAGCTACCGCACTGTTCAAATGCACCAGTGAGCCATATAAGGCCGCTCCCCGGCCAGTTTGATCAATTACGACCCATTTTTACTTCCCCTTTCACATGTAAGAGTGAGAGAGCAGAATACATTCACAGCCAGATTGATCCAACAGTCCCTTCGGTCTGAATAAAGCCGATTTGGCTAACACCTTGATTCAATATTTCTATACACCATCAAAAGTTCTCACCTGTCAAGCTACAAATGGGAAAGATCTGCAGCATAAAGCTTACCCAGTTGAGCACATTTGCACACATGGAGCACAGCTTCTCTATAAATACTGCTGAGTCGACTGTATTTGAGATCCATTTATTAAATCTGCAAAGCATACAATAAAGAAATGGCTGGAATTTGATTCCAACAGAGCTCAACAAAATGCATTCCCACTCTAACCCAGCAAAGC
This sequence comes from Astatotilapia calliptera, assembly GCF_964374335.1. NCBI lineage: Eukaryota > Metazoa > Chordata > Actinopteri > Cichliformes > Cichlidae > Astatotilapia > Astatotilapia calliptera. The sequence continues at coordinate 10,951,949 of NC_137431.1, read as the reverse complement.
GAACAAAGCTAATATGTCATAGAGAGCATCCCATTATTCACAATATTTTCCAGTCGCTATCAATTATTTGTAAAAGTAATTCCTATTATAAGAGTGGAGCTGAGAAAATAAATGCTGAAATCAAACATGATTATAAGGATACTGTAATGGGGCAATTTTGCCTGCAATAACATTCATTACTCTGCTGGGAGGAAGAGATTTCATCAGATAAATAGAATAATCATGTAAATCAGTGCGACTTTTACAATTATAACTAAACTAGTGCGGCTCTGCACACAAGTCAGCGCCGCCACAGCTTGAAAAACTGGAAAGCAGATGTTAAACCGGAGACAGGGTGGCTGCCTCGTAGGTGTAATCTGTCAGAGTTCATCAAGGACTCCTGGTGAAGAGCATTACCTTTTCTAGCACTGACCACCTGTGCACATGCGTTAACGCTGGCCTTGTTACACTGTGTGCAGCTCAAAGCCTGAACAATCCAGAATGAAGACCTTGAGTCTTGACATTTCCATTCTGCACCTTTGATAGAATCTCACTGATACGTCTGCTCTATCACAGATATATTTATCGCCATGTTGTCCAGAATCTGTTTATGTTTTTTACTTTTTACAAAAGGCAAAATATTTCTGTCCTCTATGGTATCGTTGAGGATGTAAATGCTTTGTGTGAATAATAGAAAAATATGAATGACAGAAAAAGTTAATCAGTCATCCATCCAGCCATTCATCTTCTTAACCACTTAGCCGATTCAGGGTTGCGGAGAGGCCTACCCAGCTGTCAGCTGTTGAGAAGCAATCAAGTAATTTTCTGCTAATGCAGTTTTAACACCATCATAAAATAAATAGAAAAAAGTCTTCACAAAGCTTTTTGGGATAACGAAACCAAGTCCCTGTTTGTCCAAGATCAGAGGTTGTTTAAGAGAAAAAATAACTTTAGATCACATAAAGAAATGAAATTTCCATCTGGTGTCCTTTCAAAAATGCATGAAATGCTACATGTTTTGATCACTAGAAGACTGATTGTCAACTAATATTTCCTTGAGCATTAATTTATCAAGATGAAAAAAAGAAGATTTTGTCTGAGGCACAAATTTTAGATCTACTAACAGACATCGAAAGTACCACATTTGGATCGTTTATAGTTCCTAATAAAAGCCACAAATTTTTTGCATGCTACTGGAAACGAAAACACGCGAGCTTTAAATGTGCTGCTCATTGTAAATAAGAGATGTTTTTTCTCTGACCATTAGCACAAATATATTCTTAGCAGAAAATAGATGTCAAATGGAGTATTTTCACACGGCTTAAGCAGGCAAAATTCCTTCAAAGCTGAAAGCATTACATGGCCAGCAAAGCAGGTCCCCACATGGAGGGAAAATTAATATCCCAGTTCAGACTGTGACAAGTTCTGCATCTCCTCAATGGATTATGATTACAGCTGGAACAAAGTCTTTGCCCAGTAGGAGGCGAATCAAATTGGCTGACAATCAGAAGAAGTAGGCACCAGAAGGAAAGGATTGAGAAGATGAACAGTTTAAAGTATTGACTGTTTACAGAGTTCCCCCACTAATGGTAGATTTCTATTAGGCTGGAGACACTTTGATCATCTGTTTTTTGTGTGTAAATGCTTTATTTTAAATGCTGCCTTTTCTTTTCCTTACATATTTCTAAATTTTAAAAAATGGTCCAGTCGCAAAAATGGAGGAACCAATTTCATCATGGTGGCAGTCCACATCTGAGACTGTGTACGTCTTCTACTTCAATTAAAACATCCTTGCAGAAGCCATTATTGACGGTGCAGTAAGAAAAAAGAACATATCTCTTTAGATGTACGTGAAAGCCGGACTGATAGATTTGCCGTCATCTTACTCTGAAGCTATATTGATGCTGCTGCACAGAACTAAGGCTGAACACAGTGAGACATGTTTAGCCAATCAGTTAACAGTGACATTGCTATGGGAATACAAATGAGCGTTGCCTGGCAAAGCGTGCAATAGATACGCCATGTACTGGCTCGCCAGAGAGAAAGGACATGTGAATTCAGATATAATGAAATGGGGAAGATAACGTATACGGTAGAAGATAAATTGCCCTGAGGCAACTCTGGGCTAATAAAAATAAGCAATAAGGCTCAAAGTCTGGACCCAGTTTCGTTACTATAAATCCATTTGCATTTAAATTATCACGTGAGAAATCAGATTTAGGTGACGATGCACCCTGCTAACTGGCCTGGGGTGGGGGTAACCTGCATTATTCATGTCACAGCATGCTCCACTTGTTTGGATGGCAGTAATTGTTATATGATTAACCTGCTGGCTGCTCGCTTGATACATTTTCTTAAGCACCTCACCGATGTCTGATTGTTGGAGCAAACCAATCCTTTTATCGCGGTCCTTTGCCAATAAATTCAGGGGAAAATGAAATCGAAAAACAAGTAGATACAGATACATTGAGACAGCGCTCGCTCACCTTATTACCGTCTAAAGTGTTGGATTTCACAGCAGCCTCAACACACTTGGTACCTGGAGGGGATGCTTTCAAGGCTTTCATCACTGAAAGAAATTTCACAATGAATCCAAGTTCATTTTTCTTCTCCATAACCCATATTAAAAATTACCATGCTAACAGCTGTCATCAAAGATTCGAAGAAATCAGATTAATCTCATGGTCATGTTATGAACTCAGAATAATTATCTGTAAAAGGCTTTCGAGGAAAGAATATCCATTACTCAGCTATGAACAGTCAGTTGTTCACCGTCAGATGCCAAGTCACAGCTCCATCGAATACGCTTCCCAAAAGAGCAATGGCTGCAAGCCAGAACACAATAAATCATGAACAAGGAATCACTCTGTACAGAGTAGCTCACAATCCTGTTAATTTTTATCTTTCACATCCAATAAAGTATACGGCTAACAAGACAATTTTAAGATGAGGCCAGGAGCAACAGCAGCTCAGCCTCTCACACTTTCACACCGTCTAGTTTTGTTACCATCCATACCATATTGAAGTTTTCAGGCACTATGCAAAATGCTTTTTCCAAGTGCTACTTCAATACATTCTGAAACACTAATGAACCATTACTTTAATCTGCTGTCACATCACAGCGGATTTCATTTTGCCGAGCTAGGTGTGCTTTACTAATTGGTGAAGGGCTGAACGGCACCCACGGCCTGGTTGCCGCAAAAAGGTTAAAAGAAATCATACGGTCACTATCACCGAAACCTAAAACGAGTCACAATGTGCCACCTAGGAAACTTTTCTGCTTTATTTTTAATTATAACAATAAACGTGGATTGTCCAGTCTAATGGCTATAAAATAATGACATCGCCTGCATTTAGACTTGGCTTTAAGTCTTTTACACCAGCCTGTTTTACATACCTGGGGAAATGAAGACGCACAAACACGAAGAGGTAAGTGCTTTTATTTTATTCTGTAGGCTTTGTTTGGTAGCTTAAATAGCAGCTAGTGGAACAACTGGTGTACCTGTGAAAAAGAACCTCATTATCTAAGGAGACAAAGAAGGTGAAGAGGGAAAGTGAAACAAGAGTGAGTCTTGGACAGGCTTGCACTCACTAGAGAGAGGCCCTAGCCTGCAAAGGCTAAATGAAATTCAGACAGCATTAAGTTGACTAGTTATGTAAGGAAAGGTGCCTACTTATGAGCCTAATACGACTGGGTGTTTTAAAAGAGGACGTGACCTGGTCTTTTAGACAGCAATACTGACAAGTTGTCTGTTACCACTGCAGAATCATTTATTTGTTGGTCCATTAACCTAGTGCACCCTGACTTACATCAAAGCTTTCTAGGACATAAAGTGAGTCTGGAAAATGCAACAGCATTAATATTTCAACATAAAAGACCATTCATAAGACTGACAGATAGTCCCCCAAAGTCATCAGTTAAACAGGGTCTGAAGAAGCAGGGCACAGCGCAAATATCTGTCCAACTTCATTTTGTCCGTAGAGTTGTGTGGTTCTTTCCATGTTTTCAGGTGCATGAGTGCAAAAACACGACTCGGGCTGTTAATTCTCCAGTGGGTCTTCCATGTCATTGCCATCAATCAAATGCTCTGTATGTCACTTTGAATCACTATTGTAGGAAAGACGGTCCGTGCATTAACATGTCAGGGATTCTTCACTGCTAGCTGCAGGGTTTTCGGTGCGGCAGCGTCAGTTTGTCAGACAATTTGCTGCTCCGGACCAGACCAGAATATTTCAATAACTGTCCGATGGATTGACGTGAAATACTGGACAGGCATTTGTGTTCCCAGAGGAGCGAGGCTGACTTTACACATCTTCTGACATTTCCTCTACAGCAGCAGCAAGTCAAAAGAGCAAATTTTGTACGGACGATGAACTCTAATGACTTACAAATCCTAAAGCACAAACATGAGGTTGGCATTTGTGATTTGGAGCTAAATGTCTATTGAACTGGTTGCCAAAAATTTTGAAAGCGTACATGCCCCGTCCTCAGGATCAAGTCCGAAAAACTGTGCTAAAGCTATGACGTAATAGAGCTGAATTATTATATTGAGTCATCAAATTTAGATGCCAAAGACAGATGGTCGTGGTGAATCCAATATCGAGATAGACCTCAAGGTAAATACTGACTTCTGCAATGAAAAGAAGATCAATTTGGAACATACATAGCAAGGTTTACAAATTAAATCCCACTCTTCTTTGTTTTTTAAAATAATTTTTGAGAGCTAAGTCTTGTAACTTAAGAGTATCATCGATCATACTGAAAGGGAAAGTACTCACAGGCAGGGTTAAGATTCAGAGTAAGTAGAAGCTATAGTCATTACTAACATGAATGACAGCTATATAGCCCAACTGTAATTGGAATGCAAGGTTTCACTCCCAGGTAATAGCCATACAAAGAGCAGGAGAGTTCAGTACACGCACTATACTGGCCCAACAGAATAATTTGAACCATAAATCAAAAATCCATGCAGCAGTTCACCTTGAAGCTCTACAGGCTTGTCTTTGCCACTTAGTGCTAAATTGTGTTAAATATGAGTTCTTGTTTTTGTATCCTACCTAAACAAGGATATACTGTAAGGATTCAAGGATGTATTATATAACAATACACAATATAAATGTGCAGCAGAGTGAATGGGGATAGTTTCAAAGGCGAGACAGTTGTTTCATTTGCGGAAATAAATTGAATGTGATCTGTTGTTCCAGTTAAGATCGACCTAAATTTCAATTTGAAAAGAGCATTTTTAACATTAGAGAAAGTCTATTAATATCTTGCAAAGAATTAATTATAAAATAAGAAAGGAATAAAACATCAGTCACAACGCTTTACCTTGATGAGTATTTGCAGAAATATGCAATCTTAAAAACTCAACAATTTCCACTGAAACCTGAATAATTACCTTAATCTGATACAGATTACCCAAGTGAGCAAGAAGAATATTATTTCAAATGGTAATGTATTTAACAAGCACCGTCATCGGACTGAATTTTAAATAGGCAATTCGTATTTAGACTTATCGTCAGTCAGCCGAATACATTATGTAGGCTCTGGCTCTGCCATAGGCAAGAGCTGGCAACCCATTTCTCCATATGACACAGAGAGATATTACTGATGGTGTTCTTCCATGGAGTACATCAGGCTTGCAAGAAATAGCAAATCTTATCTCAAGAGCAGATGCGCTGCATCAAAAAAAGGCCTTACGTTGCAAATGTGGATCCCACAAATCTAAAGTTGCACACTGAGTTTCATTGCCTTCTTATTACACCACACAGATGGATGGAAAGACAACTTTGATCCAGAGACATTGCTACAGTGCACAAACGCATGTACAGCAAGTTATTCGCAGCATTTCCAGTGTCCCCTACCACTCCATGTTGTCTTTCCCCGGACTGGATAATAACTGTTTTTCTCTTCAGCTGGATGAGGTGCGTGTGAATCTGAACAGAGCTGCGATCTGCTTTGGGCCCTGCTGTGAGTCTCTGTGGATGAGCTGTTTACTGGCGTTTTTTGTGTGGCCAGTAGGATCCCACTTAGTGTGAATGATGGCAGCTGTGAGGGTGCCTCTGGCAAGTGTGACTCCGACTATGGCTGCTCGGTCTCATGTAGAGTATAACGCCAGCTGCTCAGGCTGAGTAGCACTCCAGTGAGCACGACCGATTGTGGCTGAGGTAAGCACGTCTCTGGCGAGAATGATGCTGAACGCAGCAAGGGGTGAGCACAACCCTGACTGTACCTCACCAAAAACATCATCTTGGTGCATCTGGATGCTTGAGATTGTCACTGCATTAGTCCAACTGTGGCAAGTGCGACTGAGTTTCTGTGGAAGGCGTAAGTGCAGGCTGCTGCCACGCAAGCTGGCAAACTGGTGAGGGTGATTTTGTGATCACGGCAGCTTTGACTGCTGGAGCAGCAAGTTATCACTCTGGTGGAGTTTGCTGGTTGGGCAGAGGCTGCGATGAACACAACAACAACAACAACAACAAGTGTGACTGCAGCAGTGGTGAATGCGACTCAGTAGAACATGGTTCAAGCTACACTATTTCAAGCACAAATGGAGTGGTGGACTGTTGGGCTCCAGCACCTTCAGTCTGGACACACACAGTTGACTATTATTGTGGTTACAAAGGTAGAAAGCATCCATTAATTTACATGTGGCCTAGATCACTTGAATTTAGTTTTAGGATAAAACCAGAGGTTAATGTAGCTATGGCAACTGACTAGAAGATAGTTATCCTGACTTTGAAACATGTAACTTAAATAACAGATACAAGTAATTCATAAAGAACACTGGCTTTAATGGTCCTGGAAAAGAACTTATCTAATGCACACCAAGGACATCTACACAGGGCTCAGTTATCACATATAACATCACTACACTTCATAATCTTTGACTGGGACTTTAATCTTAACAGAAGTAACAGCTAACCTGTTTTTAAAAAAGGCTTATATTTTTTTTTTTCATACAGAAAGAAGACTCCTTGTACTCTTGCTTTATTCAGGGCCCCAAAATGTACACAACTAACTAAAACAAAAAAAGAACAAAGTTTTTCACCAGCTTCATAAATCTTGGACAGCACCATGGTCGTAATTTCCTGACTTGTATGGTTGCCTTCTTTTCTTTCTTTCTGATAGAAAGTAAACTTGTGAGGTTACAGTCTGGTCTTAAAATAAACAGCAGCCAATGTTCCCAGCAAAGCTGTGAGTGCTTCCAATTCCCGAGGCACCGCTCACAATGACTAATCTTTTCACTCGTCTATCAGTTCAAAGATGTAAATGTTTCAAAGTTCATCTGCTTCACAGAATGCACCTGAGATATACATAGTAATCGTACTATCAGCATTATGGAAAATGACAGTATAAAACACCGCTATTTCTGTCTACATTACCTAACATCATCAAAATAAAATATAGCTTCTACGTGTAATTCTTAATAACACTCAAAAAACCCATCGCAACAAAAACGATATCGTGATTGAGCGTGATTTTCCGCTCCTTCCTTCCTGCCTGCATTATTTGGTTACTGCAGCTTACTGCAGTCAGTCCGTGTAAGGTCACACCGCTTTAGTCTTTTGCTTTCAACACTGAGCAATCTAATTCACAAAAGCAGCCTTTTATCATGAAAAGTACTTAAAAAACATTTGCTGCAAAGTGGTATTTACCCATCAATAGAAAAATCCAGCTAAGCACAGAAACATTCAATCAATTAGTCAAGTGGCAAACAATAATTGTAAGCATTGATTACTTGGCATTTTTTAAATTATAGCTCAGTAGCTGCATTTGAATTGACGTGCATCTTGAGTACATACAATTTATTTTTGTGCCCTCTCTCTGAATAGACTTCAAGGCCAGCAAAACTCCCAACAATGGCTTCCAGTGAGTTTGTATTCACTAAAGCTCCCCTGCTCTTTTTTCCTGCTTTCCTCATCCATAATTGAAAACTTTTAGACTTACTTCTTGAAAACTCTGACCGTAACTCGTCACACAACACTAAACACAGACCACTGGGCCGTTCCAGTTTATTGTGTGTGTGTGTGTTGCAGGTAAAATTCAAGTCAACTACATAAAAAAATAAAAAAAAAAATAGGAGTGAGCTCATGAGGGCAGGAACGGGCAATATTAAGAGAAAAAGAAGGCATTCTTTTTTATGATACGCAAGCTTCCAATTTCACTTCATCCTCATTTCTTTTCTACTGAAAATGTAATAAACCTGACTAACATCTGAATAAGCATGTCATGTCATTCAAATACTTGTGTAATACACAAATGTATAGAATAAAAGACGAAGCCTTTGTTTCAATAATAATTATGAAACTATAGTCAGTTAATAACTATGAAGAGGATAGCTCAAAAGGTCTGAAATTTGAAAATGCAGATTAAAAAAACATAAACATTCTGCATTAAAATCTACAATATACAGCAAGCTGTGGGTAGAGAGAACCGGTGAGGCGATACATTAATGATTGACTAGATGACTCAAAATAGCCAGTATATCTGTGGTTACTGTGTGGGAAGGACCTGGCAAAAAGGAGCAGTATGTTATGGAGGTTATGGGCTTGTTCATAGGCATTGGTATTCACAATGACGAGGAAAGACAGACCTCAAAAGGTTCTGTAGCTTCAGTCTTGATGCCAGATAACACAGTGCACCTTTAGAGCTCTTTTCAGTCCAGACTTAGGCAGCGTGTTGACCTTTCACATGGAAGCATGTGAAAGGTCAACAGCACATTAGATATGGATGCTTTTGGCTCACTGGAGTATGTGATTCATAGAACTTCATGGCAATAAAATATAATGTGTCAGAGGTGTTCTATTGGATTGAGGACAGGTGAGCCTGGTGGCTAGTCAATGGTATCCATTCCAGGAACTGTTTGCACTCACCATAAGAGGACAGGCACTGTCGTGTACCAGGAGGACCCCGGGACCCAGAGCACCAGGTAGGATGTGTAGGGACTGACAGTGGATCCAAGATTACATCCCAAAATGTAATGGCAGTCACAGGGCTGTGGCCCAGCCTATAGAGGTCTGTGTCCCTTCATGGATATACCTTCCCACACTACCACTGTCCCACCATCAAACCGGTCATGTTACCACGTCCTCTCTGGACCCTTTTTTGTCTGTCACATGTGCTCAGGGTGAACCTGCATTTATCTGTGAAAAGAACAGGGCACCAATGGTGGGCCTGTCAGGTCTTGTATTTTCTGACCGAATGCTAATTGAGCGTCAGGATGCTGGGCAGAGAGCACAGAAACCAATGGAGGATGTTGTGCCCTCAAGTCACCATGTTTGTGATTTTTTTTTTGTCAGACACATTTACATCAATGGTCTGCTGGACATTGTTGCGTAGGGCTCTGACAGTGCTCATCCTGTTCCTTTTTGTACAAAGGAGCAGATTCCAGTCCTGCTGATGGGTTAAGGACCTTCTGTCCAGCTCTCCTAGAGTAACTGTCTATCTCCTGGAATCGCTTCAATGTTCTTGAGACTTCGCTGGGAGCCACACCAAACCTTCTGGCGATGGCATGTATTGTGCCAGACTACCTGTAGAGCCTCTGTACGGTCCAGGCATCACCTTATGCCACCGGTAGTTACACTGACCCTAGCCAAGTGCAAAACTAGAACAGTCTGAACAGTCAAAAAAGATGTGGAGGGAAAAAATGTCAATGGCCTCCACCTTTAAAACTATTTCTGTTTTGTGATTATTTCATTGTTGCCCCTCTAGTGGACATGTTTTTAATTTCATTAACACCAAAGTAGCTGAAACTGATTAACAAACCCCTCTGCCAACTCTATCCCACAAGTTTAACTGACGTGACGCTAAACTGTGAATATGCATCAACAGCCCCAATTTGCTTAGACAATATCTTGAGAGGAAGCTGTACCTGGAAGAAACCTTTGCAGGCACAAGGAGAACAGGAGAAAACTCAGCCTGGTGGGGTTTGAACCAGGAACCCTCTAGGGATGAGGCAACAGTGTCCTCTCCACCACTGTGCCACCCAGTTAAGACAACAGAATCATTGAGCTATATAATTCCACTGACAGAAAATGTACTGCATCTTTGCAGGACTGCCAGCTCTTCCTATTTTAAACACGTAGCAGAAATGACCACGTTATCTGGGGGTCACTCACGACAGGTTTTACAGGAGGACAGAATCACCACAGCAAGTCATTCTGTCCTCCCAGGGAACTGTGTTCACATTCTTGGCAAGAAGTCAGGCCTATTCAAGGTGGGCGTCTCAATCCAGCAAAGTTGTCACTGTTAGGTTTGTAGCTTGAACCCATCCGCTGGAACGTTGAAGACAATATAATTACACTGCTAAGCAAGACACAAATAGGCAAAGTTCTTCATGTTACTCGTGCACGGGAGAGAACCGGACAACCGCTTGACTCCAGTTGGTCTCGTCCGTCCTCCCGTAACACTGTCCTTTTATTGAGGTTACATGAATATGCATAGGTTCATTAACATACGACGTCTACATACAAACAAAGAGTACCTTGCCTGTGTGTGTGTGTGTGTGTGTGTGTGTGTGTGTGTGTGTGTGTGTGTGTGTGTGTGTGTGTGTGTGTGTGTGTGTGTGTTGCTGATCAAAGGGTTAAACATCCTTGGTCAGGAAGAGGGTAGCCTCCCCCTCACCCTAGATGGTTCATCCTAGATAACACGGTGAGGAAGTCCTGCAGTTCATCTAAACAAAGAGCACTTAGACTAGAACAGACGCAACTACGTTAATCCTACCATAAAATAATAAGACACGGTATGACCTCTCATGCTCCCAAAGTGCTGTCTAATACACACAAAGTTTGCAGACTATCAAGGATCAAAACCTCTACCAATCTACAACTAATTACAAAACTCTAAGCATATATAAGTAAATATTTCTAAGCATAAATGACAATCAACAATACAAATCTAACAGTCACCTTGCCTGTCTGCGGTTTTCATGGATATGTGTCGAGGCAAAGCCAAGGTCTGACTCCACAGCTCAGGGACATTACAGTGGTATTCTTGCTGATTACAGAAAAACATCATCTTTTCATCATCTTTTCCACAGTTGGGTTTGCTACTCACATTTGTGCACATCATGTGTTAAAGGCTTTGTTTTATATAAATATCACTACCCTCCCATCACTCTTAGAGGACAAACTGACACTGCTGACAGCTGGGATTGCTGTTTGTATAGCCCTAGTTTCACAGTGAATAACCCTTCACAGGTCTCTCCTTTGGCTCTTGTATAAAGGTTTCATAAAAGTGTTTTTAGTGTAGTATATATTTTTTATGCAAGATGCACTATCACATCAATAAAAGCTTGTGGCAGGCTGCAACCAAACAGCGAAAACCTGAGATATAAAAGATTTTGTTTTTGATGTATATTGTGTCTACAATGCACTTTCATGGGCAAATACAAAATCTAATAAAGTGGCACTGTCTCTTGATAAAAGTGTTTGTGAAGCCATAACATTTTAGAAAATCCATGCTTGCTTTTTTGTTGCCTCTCAGTAAGTTTTGAATATTTATAGCTGCAATAAAAAACACAGTAAAATGATCTTTCAAATATCTAGATAGCATTTTAAGTGCTCACAATGACTGCTTTAATATTGCAGCGCCTGCTTTGTCTAAGCTGCTTGAAAGCTTTTCACTAAAGTGAAAGGACAGGAGCATCCCCTCTGTTTTACCATCTCACTGGACGCCTGTTTTAGCATTGATTTTTTTTTAGAGCTCCTAATGTTTAGTAGTCTTTGAATGACCTAGCCCTGGCTTGTCTCTGAACTTAAGCTGCCTTATGGCTCGGTGTGCAGCCTGAAATCCTCAGACAGGAGCAACCTGACAGTTTTTCTGTCAAGGTTAAAGACTAAAGGTGACCATGCTGTTGTTGTCAGAGCTCCGAAAACTTATGAGCCACTTTCCAGCAAGATCGTGTCACAATTAAAGCTTTTTTCTTAAAAAAAAAAAAAATCATCTTTGATATTTATTCTTCTTGCATCCCTGCTGCTTTGACGGCTCTCAGGATGTCGCATTTCTTATCCCTAAATGACTCCCTTTGTTTAAGGCATTTATGTTTGTCAGGCATTATAACCTAGACTAACAAATTTCCTGTGGCGAATGGCGAGAAATCTCATAGTCACAGTTGTTGACAGGAACACTTTATGTTGTAATATAAACTGTAAAATCCCCTTTTGCATCTTAAAGATATGTTTCAGCAGCTATAATGACACCTACTCTATGTTTGCGCACAGCAATGCAACAGTGATGTAAAATAATCTGTGAAGAATACATTTTTACTGTGCGGTACCTGGTGTAATACAGTGTGGGTTGAGATGACATGAAGGTGGCCAAAAGCTACACACATTAAATAAAACCAGACACAATCATCTGGCAGCTTGTGATAAAAAACAATAAACACTATGGTCTCAGAGAGCAAAAAGACAAACTGTCTGCATGCAAATATGCTTTGAATCACATAGAAATCTTTACAGTACTTTGCATAGACTATGTCTTTAAGGGACAGTTCACGGTACCAAAATGATTTACATATTTTCCCCTCGCCTTTAGCGCCATTTATCCATCGAGATTGTTTCGCTGCAATTTGCCCAGTTTTGGGTCTATCTGTTGTACAGATATAATGGGATGTGATGGCAGTTGCTTGGGGAGCTCAAAGCACCAAAAAGTTACATTTTTAAAAACTCAGCAACAACGTCTCTTTCTAGAAATCTTGACCTAGTTTCTCAAAAGACCACAAAGTTGCAGTGAGTACTTTCATGTATAAACTACTGAACTACAACACTTTTGCAAACAATATTGCTCTGGAGAAGAAAGCAATCATCAACCAATGACAAGATGCTCATGCTTCGACTACTCTGACAGGATGTAAATGATGAGTGTGTCTCCTTTGACTGAGCTTTAATGTTAGCTAAGTGTAAGCTCTGCTTGACTGCCAGATGTAGCTCCATTTAAATAAAATAGTTCTCACATGAAACCACCCATGGAAAGGTTTGTGGACTTTTTGAGAACCTTGATCATAATTTCTAAAAAACAGATATTACTGCAGTTGTTGCTTCTTTTTTAAAAACTTATGAACACCACAAAAACATGGCACCCAGTTCCATTATAGTCAAGAAAGATCCTTACAGCCACTGTCTCCTCAATAGGGCAACACACACCAAAACAAGCTACAGAGACAGGCAGAGACAGGCTACAGAAAAGAATAATGTATATTGGACAGTGAGATGGCTGTGTGAAAACGTCATGAAAACTTTTGAAAATGGATGATAAGTAAAGATTTACTCTTCAACTTTGTTATGAGTTTTGATTAGTCGCTACCTAAATAATGTTTTACATATTACTCCACATTTAATGCAATAAATTACTTAATTACTCAGCAGAAAAAGTCATTTGTTACACTAGTCATTGGATTACTTACACATTACTGCATTATTTAAGTATTAGTTGATATATCTGATTTTTTAAAGGACCAAATATCGGTATAACTTTTAAAAATCTTATATCAGTCGGGCTATATATTCTTGATAAATCAAATTTTAGTAACACCTGAATGAAGCACGCTGTATCTTAAAGCCCAAGATGTCATCTTAAAACTGCTTGTTCTGCAACTCGAAGGTATTTTACTACCACACTAAACACAAGCAAAAGAATTAAGTGAGAGGATAAAATACTACTGTTTTCCATGCTATTCAATATTCCAGCTGAGGCCTACAGTAAGTGTTATCTTAAGGGCAGTGCCAAGCCTCGAGTCAGCGAAGGGTTAGATAAAACGTCTGTGGGTCATTTGCACGTACACATTTTTGGTAGATAATATGAAGCCATTTAAATTGGTTCAAAGCCCAAACTCAACAGGCACCATCTAGATGAAAGGGCACAGTCAGATTTTGCCCTTGCTCTTGTGTGTTTGATTATTCTGCTTTTATTTTTTATTTTTTATTTAACAGCTCAGTCAAAAATATGCATAAAAGAACTGCCAGTAGAATTACAGCAGCAAACACCAGGATGTTACATAATAATGAACAAACATGCATGCCCCTCACATTGATCTCTTGTATCTTGATGTTCCACACACAGTCCCACTTGATACAGTAAAAAAATAGTCAAATACTTAAATATAATACTTGAAAGAAAGAAAGAAAGAAAGAAAGAAAGAAAGAAAGAAAGAAAGAAAGAAAGAAAGAAAGAAAGAAAGAAAGAAAGAAAGAAAGAAAGAAAGAAAGAAGAGACAATTAAAGCATCTCTCTCTCACCCCTCAGGACCTTTGGTTCCCAATAATCCCCACTATCTTCAGCCGAAAACACTATGTTACCAGGGCAACAGCTGCATTGATGGTGTAGCTTCATGGAAGCGTGTGTGACAAAAGCGGTACCTGAAGCATCACACTTATAATTGCAATCAAGGCAGACCTGTGGCAGAGATGACTGGGGCTGAATTATTTCTGTGTCTCTAAGTGTGTGGTTTAAATTCCATACATGCACGACAGGAGACAAAAACTAGTGTGCAAGAAATTTATGTAGTCATGTAAATCTTTGCCCGTGTGCCTCCACTCCCTCTGCACACATTACACTTCACTGCATTTTTTACCAAGCACCTTGATTCATGAAAAGTACACTTGCCGTCTTTGCCAATAACCTTTAAGCAATGTTTCTCAGCTTATCTGGATCATAACCAAAAATCAGGCTACTCAATGTCTTTGCTTTAAAAAGCCAAAAATACCTTTTAGTCGACTGCCAGCCTCGATCAAAAGCTCCGATTTAATACTTTAAATCCCTTCCACTGATAGATGATGAAATAAATGCATGACTTAGGTAATTTCTTAGCGGACACACGCATTTTTAAAGTTATAAAGAAAGAAAGTATCCTTCTTTAAACACCATTTCAGATCCTGAATGTCTATAACAATCGCTGACATTTTATGAGTATCTCAGGACCTGCAAAGACAGTCTGCCTCTCAGGAACAGGCGGTCCCAATATGAAGCTTTAGGCTCTTAGAAGATTCTGACATTTGAAAGATTTGACTGTCAATCTTAAAGGTCATTGACAGTGTGAAAGACGCGTGGGGTTTTGAAGAGTGGGTGAAAATAAGTCAGAGCAAGGTGACGCTATATGTTATACAACCTTCAGCTTCTTATGCATTCAAGTCCCTAAATGACAATTTTATTTCAGGGATTACAGCATACAGATTATATAGAGACTCCAAAGCTGAAGAACGTTTCATTTAACAGTAACCGTGTGCCTGACACAGACTTCATTTGGGTACACTGCTCAGATAAATTAAAGATCACTCATTTGAATGTTTTGTGTTTTTAGTATTTTCTCTGTCTTGTTGGCCGAGTTGATGTTGCAGCTGTCCTGATATCATTCGAATATTTCCTCAGAGAAACATACTCCAACTTCAGCATCTTTGACTGCAGCTGGTGATAGCGATCCTCCACTCATAGTTGGAGAGCCACTTTAAGGCCAACCTGCAGCAGATGGGTGAACTGTGGCGAATATCATCACCAGCTGCAGTCCAACATGGTGGAGGTGGAGTCCATCCGCAAGATAAGAGACTCACTGGAGAGGCAGCTGATTATATTGATTTGTTGTGCGTACATCTATATCCACCACCCCACCCCACCAGTACAAATCCATTCAGCTGGAAACACTGAAAAAAATAATGAATTCATTAAAGATAGAAGTGTACCGAATCCTGCAACATGCTGAATGTTCGTCTAAAGGTTATCTTAGCCTTTATGAAAAACGGCTCAATTGAAAGAAAAAGAAATCATCCAAAAAATAAAACATCAAGTCTGACCTCTGATGATCTAACAAGAAAGGTTGGAATTGTTGTTGGCGCGTTGCGCAACTACAGTTCGGGCTCCTGCAGTCTTTTATCAAACAGCAGATGATAATTTGCTCTGCTCATAATGCACTTGTTGAAAATGCTTTATGCAGCCTTGGCAGGCGGTTCTCTACTTCCTAAATAAATGACTGGGATTTGCGTTCCACACATGATCATCCTCGTCAGGACTGTTCTGTCTCAGCCAAAAATACAGTAATAAAAGTCACCGCACTGGCGGAGGCTTTAACATAAACTACATTTAAAGGAGCAACTGCTCGCAGGGTGAAAATCAGTGACAATCATGGGAATTAGCATAAATCAGCGGGCGTCTGGTGGTAACGTTATTCCTGTGTGAACGGAGCTTCTGTGATTAATCGTCTCTCGTGCACAGAAATGGGGAAATGATTGGATCTCACATTAAGGGAAAAAGACTAAGGCAAGTGCAATTCTTGGAAGCTCCAAGTATGCAGACAAAGAAAAAAAAAAGTTAAGACAAAAGAAGTCAGCAGCTTCAACATACTGCATTTCTTGACTTCATCCAAAACAACAACATTAGGCTTTTCCTGGATGAGGAGAGCATCCAGAATCTGTGTGCTAACCCTGCTCTGCCTTCCCATGGTCCTGCTTTGCTCCACCTCTCATCATCACTGTCACTCTGTGGAGCCAAGCTGTAAAATTTCCCCTCAGAGCTTATTGGTCGTGACTGACACTGTCCTGGTCGAGGTTTCGGTGTATGTGGATGGCTCTGATGATTACCTCTTGTCAGCTGTTTTCATTATCATCCTCTGAGCGTTGCATCATGCCTGACTCCTGTGCCCACTTGACCTGTGTGGTGGAACCTCAGAACACACTGCCATCTCAAAAACAAGACTAACTTGTACGGAAATTCAGTGAAGTGGAGGGTAACGCCATTATTTATGCAGGAATTATTTTCTTTCTGCTCACAAAATACAAACTCACAATTATATATGTATATATATGTATATACATATATATAAATATAAACACTTATACTACTTTTCCCTGGGAGCCATTACCCCCATTTATTTTCTAATCACTCAAGACTCAAGATACTTTGCATTTTTACTGCATCACGTCTTACGGTGCCTCGAGTAACAATAATGCAAATCCCTGCAACAGTCTGCCTCTGTCTTTTATTTGCCTGCATCTGCACGCTGAATCCCAACAATAGCAATTACAAAATAGATTCTCTAATCACTTCAGATGCGACGGGTTCACACAAGTCTCACACAAGCACGGCACATCCATCTGTAGCTCTCGGATGAGACAGCACCTTCTCCTTCAAACAAAATCTGCTCTGGCTGACACATTCCCTGCTGGACAATAAATCTGAGTTTACTTCCTTTTTCACCACACACCCATGCACTGCGAAAAGGGTTCTGTGTGTGTGCGGAGACTCTCTCTCCGTATGTCTCAACAGATGAAGAAACTGGCTGAGAAAAGTCATTTACTTGTGGTCACACTCACGGGCGTCATCGCATTACGAGCCCTGTAGCTTGCAAGACTGAGAGCCGGATGACTGTGCATCACATCAAAACATGAGGTGTGGTAGGAAGAAAAAAAACATTCATGCATGATGTTGCAGAGGAGCAAACGCCTGAAAAAACGTGGCAACATCAGGGTGAGGGAGGGAAAGGATGAGCACCATTCAGTGCTGTGCTTGAGCGACGCCTCCCAGGTCTGGCAATTAAAACCAGCTCCTGGCCTCTGACACAGGCTGGATTCAAGCGTGGAAAAGATGAATGCAAGGATTCATGCAGGTGTACCACAGCTCTTCCTGACGTGTGTCTGCATATGGAGCCTGCTTGTTAACCTTTTCACCATGACACTAAAAAAAAAAAGACATGCAGGAGCAGATGTCTGAAAAGGTGCCACACTGTCTATTACAAAAAAGGAAAAGATCAGAACCAAAGGACTACCCTGTCAGGGACTCCATTCAGCACTCTGACAGCATGGATACCATTTGTTGTCACCCTTGTCTCAGGCAGCAAACAAACAGGAGATGCAAATTCTCTAATTGTGTCTTGTTTGTGTGTGTTGACCCAATTTCACATGATTTTAAAGAGGGGTTGGGATTGCTGGATTTACTTGTGCACTTGGGAAGCTCATGTCATTATTACATTTGCATCATTCCAGCTGGACATCGCTCAGCTGACACTCCATAAGCTACACCACGCGTGGCTAACTGACAGAGAGGATGACGAAAGAGATAGTCGTGTTCCCTCTCGTGTTGCGCTACGGCAAAAGCACACAACTACGCCGAATTTAAATGATTAAGAGCAAGAAAATCGTTTAAATAAGAAATAAAAAACGCGCATGCACATGGAACTGTTTTTCCACTGTCGTCATCTCTTAATCTGCTTTTTTTTTTTGGTAAACTTGTCAGTCCCGGTGAATTAAAGAAAAAAAAATACTGATATTAATAAAAGACAAACCGCAGTGGTGTTTATTTCACTGGCGGTGGAGTTGAGACCCTTCGCTTTAATGGAAGACGGTTTTTAATCCAAGGTTAAGTTAGCCTGTGCTCAACAGTCTTGTCACAGGTTGCGGTAGCTCGTTCCGAACACGATTCCCAGCACGCGGGGTCAAAGCACGAGCCCGGAGTTCCTGTGCAGGTGCGGCTTTTTTCCCCCTTCTTTTTTTTAATCATTACCAGAAACGTCTCGCGCGTCTTCACCGCTAATTGCCCATTAAGGGAAAGTAACAGCCGCTCAAGCAGTAGTGTCGCATTGTGCTGCTATTTTGACTGTCCTTAGAAGTCGACCTAAGCTTTTAAATAAACAAACAAATAAATAAAATTCAACCACCCCTGTGACAGGTGTATCTCCACAAAAACAACCCCCTCACATTTGTTGCTTACTACTTTAATTCGCGGGCGAAATCGTCGCGGTTGAGCAGAGCCAGAGCTAGTCGCATGCAAGCCGCGCATCCCCCTCACCGTGCATCTTTTCCACTTCAGCATGCGAGGGGAGACCTGTTAAACCATCAATTATACTGCGGTAGCTACACAAACAGCAGTTGTTGCATGTGAATGAAACATTGCCGCTGAGCCCATTTGCAACCGTCTCCGGCAATTATCCTGCCGGCGACGTGTGCGAGATCTTAACAAGAAGAAGAAGAAGGAAAAAAAATCGCATCACAGAAGACACAGCAGAGGTAATGACTAATAATAAGAAAAATAACAACAGTCTCACCAGCAGCAATGAGGATGATGTTCCTGCTGTTGTGTGTGTGTGTCTTCTCTCTCTCTCACTCCTGGCTTTCCTTGGAGTTGATGAGGTTCTGCCGTTTGGTCCGACTGATTTCTCCCTCAGCTGTTACCGGCCACTGGATTTGGATAATTTTTCTCTTTCTTTCTTTTTTTTAATCCAGCGGTGAAATAACGGGGGGAAGCGGCGTCCTCTCGCAGAGCTCTGCCCTCTTCAAACTAACCTTCCCGCCCCCTCCTTCTGCCCATCTCAGATTGGCGCTGGGCGGGAGGGGCAAACCTTGAACCTTGAACGGGGGCTGGTTTAGGAGGGGTGATCTGTCGCGCTGATCAAATCCCGCGTGGATGTTTGCGGGAGGGCTCACTGTTAACTGATCAGCTCGTCACTGATGTTCCCGACAGCTGGAAGGGGGCTCTCCCCCCCAGCCCCCCAAAACACACACCGCCCCCCACCGCCCCTCTTGTGCAGTTATTGCACAGCAACCTCCCAGGCGAGAGGCAGCAGTGAGTGGGCCCACTTACTCCGGCGGATTGAGCACTGACGCAGGTGCCCAAGGTCCAACCGCGACAGACAAGAGATGCCAAGCCTAAGAGCTGCTGCTGACAGTGATACAGCAATCTCATCTGAGTCATTGCAGTGGTAGGAAATGGGAGCAGATCATCCCCACTCTGTGACCTTGGAGGGGGGATGTTGTGGTCTGATCAAGGAGTGGAGATGGGAAAAATCTGGGCAAGGCAGTAGGAACACAAGACGTCTCAACCTCTGTTTGAACAAAGTGCCCTTTTTGCATGGCGCGTAATGCCACCTCTAACCTCTGCTCAGTCAGCAGCAAATAGTACAAGACTGCTCTTGTACTCTGCAACTCCCGGGTGTGCCGTGCCATACACAAATCTGTCAAGAACAGACAAAACTGCTGCAAGTGACCTGCCAGTGAAGCCTGCATTTTAAGTCTGCAGGCGATATAAGAACCTTTTTTTTCACAGTTCACAGTACAAATCCGCACACTTCTGTATTTCTGTCAATAAAAAAGACCACAAATTGTGCCTCCTGTCAGTCTTCATCTACTATCTGTTGCTTACATCAACAGTGCAAAATGGAAACAGTGCAACACCAAGTCAGCAAATTGTTATTATTATTATTTTTTAAACGAAATACACTACACAAACTTTCACTACATCCACCACTGCTTTCCTGGAAAGAGGGGAATTCCTCGCTGTGTGGTCCAGCCTAAGGCATCTCGCATCTTGTCCCTAATTAGGTTTCGTTGAAAGGCTTTTCTCCCCGCTCTCACTGGGGGTCTAAGGTTGGGGTGGTGTGCCTTTTTCATTTATCATTTTCATTTATTGTTTCATTGTGAAGCCCTTCGAGACTGTAATTGTAATTAGAGGCTGTAATAAACTTGATTTGCTGGGAGCTGCTGTGGGCGAGGGGAAGGAGAAAGAGAGAGAGGTGCTGGCCAGTTCTTCAAAGGAGCATGTGAGCTGAGGAGAGAGAGCGCTGGTACAGGATCCAGGCTGCTTCTCAGCCACGCATCCCAGAGCTATAACGTTCCCCACTCGGGTGTCTACATCACGGACGCCACAAGCCGCGGAAGCTTGTTTGTTTGTTTTATGTGCGCGTAAGAGTCGACGCCTCGCATAAAAGGGGACCAGCCGAGAACATTTCACATCTGCTTCACTTCTTTCCCACGGCGATAAAATGAATTGAGCACAATGTGCCATTTCCATGCTTTCTGCAGTTACCAAGTGCTTTATAGTTCGCTTTATTTCCCTCCCCCCAAAAATTCCTTGAGCCGGCATAATCATGTCCTCCAGCTAATAATTATAAACTCTGGAAAGACCGACACTGAGATGTGTGTGTGCGTCTGGGCTGCTTTTCTTAATTAGTCGGACAAAGATGAATCAGCCTTTTTTTCTTTTGGGTGGGTGGGGGGGGGGGGGGGGGGGGGAGGTATGCAGAAATAGGACCACAGTGTATTTAAAAATAGATTTGACATGTTTTGTGTCATTTAAAGAGGAGTCACTGTCCATAGTTTAGTCGCAATTTAGTAACTCTCATTGCTTGATAACAACAGCTTCTGGGGTCACCCTGAATGAGGCACTTGTGCCTCAAGAGGTGCTGCTGGCCTAAAAGTCTGCTCTCAGCATCCCATGTGAAGGATGTGAATGTACATAGCCAATATGAATATGTTGTTAAGCTGTCTCATTGTTACATCCAACCCTTTGCCCCCCCCCCCAGCACCTAATGAGTGTGACCTTTTAGACATTTCGTATTCTCAAATATGAGTCTCCATGCTGTGTTTTTTCTATAATAATGATCTCATACTGAAAATTCAGGCAAAGGTGGCTCACTTTTCATTACGCCGTGTGGATGTGTGTGTATATGTAGCCAGGTCTGAGCCACAGGTGCACAGGTTTTCAGAGGCTCCGGTAAACAAGTGATTTGTGGAACCTGATGGCTTTGCTGTCATGAAGATGGAGCAGGGTGTTGTGTTCTTGCAGATGTGTGCATTGCCCTGTCAGATTAGATCATCACTGTAACTAACCAAGTGCGGAGCCCCCTTGTGGCATCCTTGAGCAGCTGCTTAAGTAAATGAACACTCCATTCCATCACCATTCATAAAGCAGGAGCGTGTGCGTGGTGCGTTAAATGTGAAGAAGCGGGGTATTTAGAGATGAAACCTTCCGCGAGTTTGGGCAGGAAACAGAACGCATCGACTTGCCATCAGCTGATCCTTATTAGCGTTAATTACCTTCACCATTTAGTGCCAAGCATTTCATTGAAGCTGTCAGCGCTTCATTTAAGGCTCACCCCGTCTTGCGGCGGTTCTACAACACCGCCCGGCCACTTCCTGTTCTATCTCCTCTGTCAGTAATCAAATACAGCAGCTTGTGGTGTGTTTCTGCAGACCTGTCTCCTATGACGATGACATTTGCAGGCATCTCATGGCACCCTGGTCGTTTTCATCTTGAACTGTGTGTTATTCTCATGGGAGGAAAAAAAAACCCCAATGGAAAGCAGAAACTATATAAATGGACATTTGACACAAAACACCACATCCAACTGCTGCATGATGCCTCAGCTGGAGTGACTGTTTCCTGAGGAAGTGCTGGCATCATCGCCTCGAAATCAAGCCACACAAATCATTGTCAGCCCTGCAATTAACTGAAAGATATTGCTGCTTCATTAATATGTCCTCACATCATCCATCAGTCTATTTACTTTCAGCAGCTTTGCTTATCTCCAGCAAGAAACAGCTTTTTTGGTGTGTTTGTGTGTGTTTACGCGTGTGTGTGTTTGTTTTGTCAGAGCGCTGGGGTGGAAACATTCAGTGTGTGTGGTGTGTGGGGGTGGGGGGGAAGGGGGGGGTCAAGAGGTCCTCCCCCAGGACAATTTGAGCATCAGACTTTTCATTACCTACATTCTGGTGAATTTCTATGCACCATTCTGTACCCTTTCTGCTCTTTCTGTTTATGGTAGAAATGTCCGGAAGACTCTTGGCCATTCTGTGTCGTTTTCAAATAGTTATCATCGACTTTTCTCGTGGAAAACCTCTCAACACACTTATAGACACATGCTTAGCTCTTCCACCCTGTTTGCAAGACTCCAGATGTGACAGAGAGCACAAGGAGTCGACAGTTTTGTCGGATATTAGGCTCCGTTTGCTTTGGGGAAGTAACCTGCTTAAATCTGCATGAGTCACCAGTTCACATCAATGATAAGTTAATTTATTTTAATTTATTTTAATTTATAAAGCCACAATATCAGACCTCCTACTCCTACTCCTTTTCTTTATGGCCCCACTACGATTATAAAGCTGTCTGCCCTGCTCTCCAGAGCAGAGTGAGAAGACACTGTGTTGCTGCTGCTGCTGGAGATCAGAGCACTGCGTGTGCATGCGGTGAGGATAATTAAGTTTACCACCAAACATTCAGTGGTGGTATGAACTGATTTTCTAGTTGTATTTTGGGAGTGAAAAACAGACCCACTGTTAAAGAAGAAAAAAGGCACTCAAATGCAACGGAAGCAACGGAAGCCCAAATGGCCAGCTGCCCATCTACAATTCCAGTTTCCACCTACTTTCTTTCCCTTACACTATGCTATAAAACTGTTGCATGGCTTCCCATTAGGCCTCATTGATAGGGCCTGTTTGCTGTGTGAGTAATTTTTTTTTCTGTGCCCACATTCGTTTTGCAGTTTCATTTAGTTAGTGACTTTGCTGGGGTGAGATTTAAATGTATAATGAGGCCATGACTACCACTTGCACAAATAAAAGACTCGGCAGCAATCTGAATTCAGACCATTTAGCTCAAAATAATCCCAGATGGGACTCTGGCATTTTCTACACAAGATGTGTAGCTGCTCTGAGGACAAGAGGTGCTTAGAGCCAAATGCACTACAGCAATGCTTCTCAATCCGGTGCCTGGCGCTTGGGCTACAGGCTGCTTTTCTATTCCATCAACTCCTTAATTGAAGCTCATCACATTTTTCTTAGTATTCTGGTCCTTAATCAGTCCTTGATTAGATGGCTGAAAAGAAGGCCAAGAACTTATTTAAATAGAAGCCCGTGCGCAGTCGTCCCCAGATGTATATGTAAAACAGGTCTCGTGAGACTACATAAGTATTGCTTGTCCCAGAAGTGTGTTGAAGCCTATTTGATTGTTGAGCACAGAACAGAAGTTTATATTTGGTCTCAAAAACAGTCCTCCAGAGACCGCACAGTTGAGCTATTGGATCAGACTGACTTGAGTTCCCAGTAGTGAATCTGTGCTCTTTATTTTACAAAGAATTGTTCTAACTTGCCATGATACAGCAACGCTTAACTGATACATACACAGATACAGTAAGTATTTTTATATTTATGTACAAATGTACTGTTTATTAGATGAGAAGTTATTATTACGACCCAGGCTCAAAAGCTGCAACATAAGGCAGACTAAAGACTCACACAACAGTTTGTAGAAACATTGGTTTTATTATATATTACTTAGTAATCTAACCCCCCACCCACCTAAAATCTTCATCCTCACCTCTTCAGTTATAAACAATCAACAGCTAAGCCTTAGCAACACTCAGAGTCTCTTACGCTGTTGCTGCAAGGCATGCAAGGGAGGCAGAATGAGTGTGACAGCGTGACCAGCCTATGTCAAAAAAGCTGTGGTAAGCAAAATTAATATAGAGAGTCTGTGAACTGTGTCATCCTCATATCTACCAGAACACTTATGCATTTCTTCTGCATTTGGAATAACTAGAAGTGTCTAGCTGAAGCTTCAAAAAACGTAGCCTCTCCAAGGCTGTCTGAGCTGCTGGGGAACGCTCCGACACTGTGAGAAGGGTCTGGATGTTCACTGCTGCATGTGGCAAAAGGAGGAAACTAATGTTCAAGTGGCTGAGCGAACTTACATCTCAGACCTCTGACATTCTGACAGGAGACAAATGCTCAAATGAGATTTTGTGTTGGCGCTCAGTTTACACACTTTGTGCTCACAAAACCCTCAAAAGTCTGACGTGCAAAAAGGCAAAAAACACGAAGCAATTTCATAGAGTAGAAAAGATCAATTCCAAAACTATCGAGATTTGGTTAATCAGCTAAATATGACAACATCTGTAAACAGCCATAAGCATTCATTCATAATCATTCATTATCGCTGATTATTACCACTAATAGCTAAGGCTACTACTGGACATCTCCAGTCTTATTTTACTACCAAAAACACTCAATCAGAATCCCATTTTACAAGTCATGAACTAGGTCTAAGTATTGTTAAGCATGGCTTTGGAAAAATATCTTAATAATTAATAATTATTCTATAAATCCTTGGATTTAAATGCTCAAGTTAAAAAAAACAACCTTTCCTTAAATATGAAATGGTTTGAAGTGAATGTGGAAATTCCTAGAAAGCAATAATTTTCCTGACATTTTACTGGAAGATATCAAAAATTTTTTTTAGGAAACTTGTATCATAATAGATCCCAGGGTTCAAACTGGATCACACAGAACTCCTTCTGCGTAGCTACAGCAATCCTAACTGCTAGCTCTCGGTTTAAGCTGCTGTTGCCAAATAGAATAATAAGGACACGATGAATAATGCACATTTAATGTTAATATTAAAGGAAAGACATTCAGTAAAAGCTCAGTTCTGTACGAATGCCACTGTGATAGTGATACAACGATGAATACTATTGACAGTGCTCATAAAATTCTAATAATGTTGGAAGAGCAGCTGCATTCTAAATGTCTCTTTCTATTCCAAGAGAGAATTATGACACACATTCTTCGTAATCTAGTAGTGAAATTGGTAAAAGAGTTTGAATCTACGAGTAGTGGTTTTTATTTTATTTTATAAATCTCTATGAATCAGGGAGATTTAGAAGGAGGACAAACATCGCAGAGGGTCCAAATTTTGAAAGTCTGCACGTTGTAGCGGTTAGCCTTCTGCATGTCTGCTGCAAGGCCACTTACATTAGAGCCCTGCTGTACATTTTGCACTTTTTTTTCTTAATCTTTTTTGATGATGCAGATGCATGCACCCTGACTGGATAGCCTTAGTAAGATTGTGATGTTGAGCACTATTTTATTCTCTTAACATAAGGTTTGATCTTTCACTTGTAGACTTCACATAGTGTCTGTTTCTTAGATGTGCATCTTCAGACTGGCCCTGATGATTTCAGCTACATGGAGCATCACTGAAAGAGAACCTGCCTGCCAGTCAGCTCTATAGGCTTCAAAGAGTTTGCAGTTGTGATTTGGATTTTATGAAGCCGAAGCTATGCTTTCATGATTTTGGGTGTTGGAGAATACCCAGAAGAATGACTTCTTATTTCCTGCAGCAGTCATTCTGACACAACAGCTTTAGATCACTGAATTACACCGTGGATCTGACATCACCCTTTCATTTGAATCAAATGAATTCGTTACAAGTTAACAAAACTCGTTTGTCCATATTACGTGAATGTAGGGTTTTATCTGCACAGATTTCCTTTCGTGATTCTTTCCCTCCAACGTTTCACGGCAAAGAAAGTTTTTTATTTAACAAACATTGCTTTCTACAAATCCCTTGTTGTAGACAAGGTTTTCCATGTTAAGTAGGAAAATGTTATGAATTCTGAAAATGAAGAGGAAAAGAAGCTTATCTAGAAAAAGGGGAGACACATGAGAGCTATCTTTTTGTAGATACAGCTGGCGCTGGCAGCACTGGCATTAGCTACGCAAGGATGTAGTAATTCAAAGTAAACCAAGAGAAATTAATTATTGATGTGTTATGAGAGACAACCATACATCATTATGGCGTTTTAGATGGAAAAGCAAATAAGAAAGAATTATAGAGTAGGCATTAGTTAGGCCAGCCACCAGGGAAAGGAAAACGCGAGTATTAAAAACATCAACTTGCTATCCTGCCCATCACTCAGCTTTCTGTTTACACTGGAAGGCGGACGCTTTAGATCAGGCATATGGAAGAAAAAAATTAGAAATATGACAAAAACTAAACAAACAAATAAACAAAAAACACACCCTGACCCTGCAGCCAAGGCTGAATACACTTTACATCTTAAAAAAGATGTGGATGTGGCCGGGCCTTTCATCAGCAGCCAAAGACATCATCAGAGGCAGATACAGAACAGAAAAGCGGGTGGCTGAAGTGGAAGAGAGACGACTTTATTGAATCTGGGACTCAAAGTCAGGAAATTTATCACGAGCAATGGATGCCTTACAGGAATAGATAATGTGCTATAATATGCATTTACCAGTCATTGTATTTCTAAATGCATTCATCTCTGTTTGTGGGAGTGGTGGAAAGTTGATGTTTTTATTAAGATGGATGACCTCGACATAAATCACTGTTAGCTCTTTTAAGAAATTTAATGAATACTATTATTATTTCCAGGAAATAAAATAAAATTATTGATTATTGCCCATTTTCTGACAATCAATAAAACCTGTCTGATGGCTGGAATTGATCAACGTGGCAGGAAAGAGAGGCTGACAGGAAGGGTCGTGACCTTTACAATGACTGGAGGAGGCGCGGTAATGAAAGGCACAGAAGCAATTATCTCGTCAGCTCCGGGTTTCTCTGTATGATCAATGAAACAATATGGCTTGATGTCTACATCCACCTTAAGTCTTCGGCGCACCCCTGAGTGTCAAAGTGAGCAGTGCTGTATTTTACCCCGAGGAATTTGGGTGACTTTAAGCCCAGATTCAAATGTCACAACTCAAAGCACATCAGCAAAGCCTCAGCACATACTAAAGGACAAAGTTACAGTTATCAAAGGGAACACTTTCTAGCACACACACACATACAGAGATACAAAGAAGTGCTGGTTTGAGAAACATTTGTGTGTCTCAGAGAAGGATGCATAGGTGTGACAGAAGATAGCATTCGTGTGCAGCCAAGACTGTGGCTCGTCTTCCAGTGAAGCATATTAAATCAACAAAACCAACTCCATGGAAGGGCTTAGTCATCCTGTGCTGCCTGTTTGAATAAAAAAGCCGAGCTATACTTGGGAGCACTCGCTGTTCCTACTCCAAATAATTGTTCTACACTTTGGAGTTCTGCACCTGTTTGTGGGTTTGGCTTTTAATGTCATAATTTTTTAAATCAATTTTTATTGTTTACATATGGATATGAAAATGAACAATGACAACAACGAGATTCTGATTTGTTTTTAGAATCAGAATACTTTATTAGTCCCAGGGGGAATTGCTTTGTTACAGACGCCCACTTGAAAGTATAAATATGAGAGGTAGGACACTAAAAACCCTATCCCAAAAAATTAAGCAAAACTAAGGCGCTAACTAAGATAAAAGACTAATATGTAAAGTAAGGACAAGATATTACAAGTGAAAATAGTCATAAGGTGTCATAAAGGGGTCTTATGAAGTCTTGTAAGGATTTTGTGTCCTTTTGCAAACCTAACAAAGGAAGATCTCTTGCAACATGACTAGAGTAAATCACAGAAACCTGCACATTAACCTGTTGCCAGTCTAATAACAGTCGTGAATGCCAAGACTTGCGGAAAAAATCTTCCAAATCCCCAAACAGAATTAAGGTTTGACTTTATTTGCAGCGTATTTTCTGACAGCACTGAGAAAAAAAAGAAAAGGGGGAAAAAAGGACTGTATTATAGAAGTGAAACTATACAAGAATTAATACACAAACAGCACCAGTGATAGAAAAAAAAGGTGAAAAAGCTCGATACCCTCCTCGTACATGTAAGACTGAGAAAGCCATCCCAAGAGCTGGTTAGCTTTGCTTTACAAAATAACTGGAAACCTTTTAACACTGTGTTAAATGGTGAACATTTGGGTTGCTAGTGAATGCAAGTTGTGACCTTTAGATGAAGCCAGAGCACCTGTTTCTCTTTTTCCCCCCAATATTTGTCCTAAATTATAGCCTACCTCTGGTTGTAGAGTCACATATAAACATGTTTAACAAAAGCATCCAAACCAACAAACTATGTTCTTAACAAAGAATATATTTTTAAGTATTAGATTCTGTTTCACTGGTTCTGTCCTGATATAAAGATTTCTTTGTCTGCTGTGAAAATCTCCGAAGCTGCTAAATTATACAAAGGCTTATATTGCTGTTGGACTTTAGATTGCTATTGACCCGAGTGCTTCTTTTATTTTAGTGGATCCAAATGTTTAAATTTCTCTGATTGCACTGCTTCACAGAGCAAAGATACTCTGTGCACCGAGTAAAAAACTTGCATGCAATAACACTATCTGGATATAGCAAAGTGCAGCGGAACTATTATTTCTCTTTCGAAACTCCCATGAGGGATAATTACCAGAAAACAGAATCTGTTTTTTTACTGTTACTTGTGCACACTGATAATGTGCACATGGCCTGACATTTAAGGAGCCTATGTTGAATTTGATAAATGACTATTTTGATAATGAGGCGGCTGTTCCATCACACTGTGGGATGCTGTTGTGAATAACATATACAAACAAAATACCCACTGTTTGATGTGAGCACAAAGTAGGAGTACAGCAGTGAGCTGATTTGCTATACATTTAAACCCCTACCACTGGGACAATGGAGCTCAGACATCAAGGTGGGAAATGCAGACTCACACCCTGAAGATATCCCCACTACTGATCGGATTCTGTGTGGAGGAGAGAATGAGTAACACTCTACCTTAGGTAACACAGTGGGGAGTTTTCCCAGTGGCACGCACTCACGCAGTCACACAGTCAAGAGTGGTCTTGAACCCACACTGAAAGCAGCATTATTTGGCAAGCAAGAAAACAAAAAGGGATAAATGGCTGGTTTTTGCTCTTATTTTTGATGGTTAAGGTTTCACTTTTTCCTCCACAGTTGAAAATATAAATTGTGGGGGTGGCTACGCACCTCATAATGCAGTTTATTGCTTACTTCAGTGGTTGGTACGGTTAAAGTTCAGAAAATCAAACCACAAATTTATATAATAGCAAAGTACAGTCAGGTTGTACTGGTCCTAATGCTTCTGTTTTTTAAGCCACAGAAAGGGTCTAACACTCCAGAAAAAAGGTTTGCCTATCTGTCTACTGATACTGGTGTATCTCGCTAAAATAACTCTAAAATCAATGCATAACATTTTCTACAAACATTCATGAACCTCTGAGGATGTCAGTAAATGTTCCCCAGAACTCTAGGTTCACATTTATAGTTTAATGTCTTGGAAAGTGTTTCAGTTTTAATTGCAGTGATCCCTGTGGTTTCATAACACCTTCTGGTTCACATTTGTACAAAGTCATGTTCTAGTTGCTGGGTTGGAGGGTTGCGCTGTTTGATCCTGTTGTCTACAGCAACACATGGCAACAAAACTTACAGTCTGACCGCAACGTTAAATACCCAAAGCAATAAGGTAGCACTTGACAAATCTCAAACACAACAGTTTGACCTGCAAGATCCAAAGTTCAAACAATTAATCAGTTTGATCTTATCTTGCAATTAAGAAGACCGTGTGTGATTCTTAGCCATGGTCCGATACTATAGTGAGACCCCTGTTTGCCAAAAGCTTTCTGAGGACACTGAGGTCTTGATTTCTGCTGTTTTGACTGTCCCACATATCACTGAGCCTCAGTTTTCATCTTTTTTTTTTCCAACTACAAATGCATGCTAACAGGCGCTGGGGATGGTCTGCTGCAGATGAAAGAGACCGCAATTGACCATGTAGTTCGTCTTTATAGAGAAAGTTTAACTCTTACCAGTCAAACTATTTGATTGCAGAAAAAGAGGTGCTGTCTCTCATTTGGGGTTTTGCAGCATTTTCAGTTGTATGTGGAGGATGGTAGCAAATATCCTGTGGCATGTACAGAACACAATCCCTTCCAGTGCCTCATTTCATTGTGCCTTTGTGTACTCCTACATTTTTTATCTTAGAATGAGTATGTTAGCATATTGATCACTTACTTTTAGCTAAAAGAAAGATCTTACTAGGACAGCTGTAGGCTGTTATTGGGAATCCACATCAAATGTGGCTTAAAGGAAAGCAGCAGACTTGAATCATAAAAAATACATGGACTGCTGGGGTTAGGCTGGATAGATACATTTGATAAAAAAGAAAAACATCTCTTGTGAGTGCCTGGCAGGTGAAGGATGTCACAACTATACCTTTGGTATGTGGATCCTTTAGTTGACATGAATGCCACACTGTGACATTTACCTGGCCATGGCGCTTGTTATCAGGCTTAGTTTTCATTAGACATTAGCTGTCCTAGCCCTACAGTGTCTTTCTAGTCTATACAGATGACTAAGAACGATTGACTTTGCACTGCACAGCTTCGTTCCACACTGTCTTCCAAATGGGACTTTAGTAAGTTCTTCTGACAGAGGACAAAACATGTAAAATAAGAAATATGAAAAATAAATACATATGGTAGAATTTCTGCCTTACAGTGTGCTCCCAACACATCTTTCTCCTGTTTGGAATAAAAACTGACATGTTGCAGTGCACTTCATCTGACAGCATACTGTAGGTACACTAGGCACAGCAGTGCAGATGGTGGAACAGAGTATAAATTGGGAGAGCTTGTCAGGGATCTTGCCACAGACATCAGTGCAGTTAGTGTGGAAGAATATAATGTGTAAATTTTGTTTTCTGCCAGCTGAGAATGTTCATCCCCACAGTGAAGGTTGTCTTTAATTTGAAACTGCACATTTCCTGCAGGATCTCAATCTGTTTTATAACGTAACATCAATTTGGCTTTT
The DNA here is from genome assembly GCF_964374335.1 of Astatotilapia calliptera. Lineage (NCBI taxonomy): Eukaryota > Metazoa > Chordata > Actinopteri > Cichliformes > Cichlidae > Astatotilapia > Astatotilapia calliptera. The sequence continues at coordinate 10,920,725 of NC_137431.1, read as the reverse complement.
ATTTTAGAGCTTAAAGTGAAATACACAATGAAATGAGAGAGACAGGAGGTGGTCTCATATTGGATTTAATTCAGTGATGCTGCTTTCAGGCTAGATACTTCAGTGACCTGACCCGCAAGAACGCTCATTCTATTCTCTCTTTTTAATGATAACATGAAGAGGATGGTTCGTTCTTTCTCCTTCTCCTTTATTATCCCTTGGTGACCTCAGGAAAGCAATCCTTGCTTTCATCTATTGTGGTCTAGATTAGTTGAACTTATCATGGACTCTATTCTCAGTGATTCAAGATGCCTTATGCCAGAGCTTCCCAAAGTGTGGGGCCCGCCCCCTAGGGGGGGCGCAGAGCCGTATGAAAAGGAAAAAAAAAAAAGAACGCTTGGACACTGCTAGCATAATGGACAGGTTTTTGATGGGGCTCCCGCACAAACGCAAAGCAGGAGATGAAGCATAGCTGAATATGTTTCCAAACCAACTTCCTTCCAAGCCAAAGACTAGAAAATATAGTGAAGTGATTTTCTTCTTTTTTTTGGGTTGTATGGAAGCCCCAAACGCAATTTCATTGTTCTTGACAATGACAATAAATAAATAAATACTAAATACTAATACTAAGCATATCTTCCCTGTGGATTCACCTGCACAAGTGCCAAGGTAGGTCTCCCCTGCAGAATTGGTTTTCCCTGCGTCGGGAGCACGCGCTGGGCTGTCCAAATCATGGACAAATAGTATCCCACATTCTTGATTTTTAGTTCACAAACACTTCTTGTAATAACCAACTACTCCTGACATTTTGGAGATGTTAGCTTTTTATACAGTAAAGTTATAGCGGGATACAAATAATATCAGGCTGATCCTGCCGTAATTTGTTCCCCCGGTTCAAATCACGGACAAACAGTATCCCACAGTTGTTTATGTTTTTGAACCCATTTTGCACAGAGAGGCATTTTTTTGAAAAATGTATTGATAGCAATGTTGAATATTATTACACAGGGGGAAAAAAACAACTACACGTAAAACTAGAAAATGCATTTTCTGAAGAAACTGCAGTGTGGATGCTGATAGCTGAATGTTTTGAGCTGAAATGAAATAATTGCTGAATGTTACGTTAAAAATGTTGAATGAGATGAAAAATACAGAAATTTTCACCTGAAAACAAAAGTTCAGAACTATTGAAAGCTGACATTCTAACAGAAAAAGTTAAAAAGTAGACGAACATGTTTACAATGTAAATTAGAAAAAGCTGAGTAATGACAAAAGAAAATGTAGAGTCAGAATACATCTGCATAAAAAAATTGAAACCTCATATTATTTTAATCACTGAATGACTGAAATGTGGGAAAACAGACAGCTAAATGCAGTAAGTCTTAATCATTCAGTCAGAAAAAATGATTCTAAAAGTCATCATCTGACTCCAAATGCCCAGATCTGAACCACCTGCGTGCGGAAGAAAAATCCACCAATGAACAATGAGTTTGAATTTAACAGGCCAATCAGAATACCCTATTTAATTGGCCTGCTAAAGTTGCCCACTTTTGCTGCTTAAAATGAACAGAAAAGTCAGGCCGAAACAAATCGTTCCCAAATGAAAAGTACAAGTCGTATTGACGAAATTCTTTCACCATGAGCGACAGCAATTTCTAGTCTATTGAATTCTCAGTTTTCATGCCTGTGAAGTTTATTATATGGACGTGGTGACAGTGGAAAGACACCATGCTCTTCTGATTTTCAAACTAACCTTCTGAGCCATTTTAACATTAGAGTCCATGGAAGAGTTGGAGGGAGGAGGCTGTGCATTGGTGACATTTACGAAAGAACCATAACACCTAGTACAATAATAAACACATTGGATAAAAGAGGACAGCGATGGCTACGTTTTGAGGATAAAATCATACCTGTAGAGCAAACGCTGCGGACACAGCAGCAGTTTTAAAAAAGATTTGAAGATTAATTTTTTTGCTCCTCTCACTCTAGCAGTTGAGCTGTCTCATTCTAGCCGCAACATTCCGTCCCATACACAACAATTATAAACTCTGAAACGGGTAAAAAAAACATCATGAAACTTAAACTGGAACTGAAGAAAAAGTATAATAGATATTGAAAAGATAAATACAAGTTGAATAGTTGAATGTCTTGTCTTCGTTTTAAAGTTTGAATGGTGGCTCTACGTCAACGTATGTGGAAGTAGTAAGAGTTTAAAAATGAGTAAGTTGAATGAGGATTTGAAGGGTCTCTCCATTGAAATACATGGGAAATTTTTGTTGAATAAAGTTGAATAATTTAAAAAACAACATAACAGCCAAAAATGAGAAAAATACAAGCACACATCTCCAAAAGAAGAGGAATCTAATGGTGCTTGAATGGTTTTTCTAAGTTGAATGGTGATAAAGGAAATAGCATACAAAAAGCGGGTCTACTCTGTGACCAGTGTTGCCAACTTAGCGACTTTCTCGCTATATTTAGCGAGTTTTCAGACCCCCTTAGCGACTTTTTTTCTAAAAAGCGACTAGCGACAAATCTAGCGACTTTTTCTGGTGTTATTGGAGACTTATTTATGACGACTTTTTGACGTGAAAGCGGGTATCGCTTATACTCTCAACAAGCAACAAGTGCTGCCGTGGGTACCTTGCCCGTTCCAAAGTGCTCACGGGCGGAGAATAGTCCCCCCCAGCTGCTATCAGGGCAGAAGATGTTCACACCTATGCCTCCGAACTGCAAATGAATACTTTTCAAGCATTCACACTAAATAGAAGAAAGAATAGAAGAACAATACTGTGGATTCTTAATCAGTATCCACACTAATGATTACACCGTGAGGCCTCTGCCTTTCTAAATGGAGGGACAGTAACTGTGTGTGTATATGTAAGCGTGTAAAACCTGCAGATAGTCAGATTAACAGTAACAGTATTTTGTCTCTATCTGCCATTATGCAATTCATCTCATGTAAACAATAACATGGCGGCGTGACGTGAAAAAAGGCACATACCTTTGATGTTGGGTGACGAACTCTGTATTCCTCATCCACATGTAAACGCAAAAAAAGAGTTTAAAAAAAATCCCAGTTTTTGGTGATTTGAAACGTCGTTTACGTGTAAACGAAAGGCCCAAACACATAGAAACAGCTGCGTTTTCAAAAATACCCGTGTAGGTGCAGATGTAGCGTAAAAGAGTTGTTAGTGTATTTTATTACTACCTGTAATTTATTGCAGATTACTTGTATTTGTTTAATTGTTTACTAAATGTTTGAGGTGTGAAATAAACTGCAGTGGAGTTTGAAAACTAAATATGGGTGTATGTGGTTGGAGGATGTGTTTGTGCAGAGGAGGGGTGGGGTGCTGCCACTATATGTTTAAATGAAAGCATCAGGATCATATCGTTACCATATAAAGGAGCTCCCGGTATGCTCTGAAGTCCAGTGTTAAATTTTTACTTCTTGTTCAGCTGTTTTCTTTGCCTGATTTATAATTTTCCTGTATTAGATAGAAAACACATTTATATTAAAGGTTCCTGTAAAACATTTTTCAGTTGTTTATTCCTTAAAAAATATCTCATGCCAACTGAGGTATGTCGTGGTAAAATGAGAGAGCTGAACCTTAGCGAAGGCGAACGCTGCAATCAGTTGATTTCTTCATGTTTGATAACCGAGGGTGGGGATAATCTACTTCTTAACTTCTAGCCCCCAGTAAGCTCTGTGGAATTGTTGAGCACTTACTTTCTCATCTGGTGTCCCAGGAGCAGTGAGCACAGCTTGATAATGCAGGAGGATGCTGCTCAAACTCCACAGCATGTATCTGCAACACGATCACAAACTGTAAAGTGTGATTTCATTAAAAAAAGAAAAAAAGGGGGGGAAAAAAGCAAACCTCCCATAGTTTACATCACAAGGGTGGCTTAGGTGTAGCCGTGCATGCATGACTCTCCCAGCAGCATTACTGAAGCATCAACTGCCAAATGCCAGAATATGTGTTAGACATTTCTTTTTATCTAACTGGAACAATCCCCCCAAGCCTGAAATACAGCTAAACTTGGCAGAGAGCGGGATACAAAAAACTGCAACACTGCAACAATCATTGCAATCATTATAGCTGAAATTATATTAATTTTAATACTAAACTGATCAGGTTTTAAATCACTGATGACTGTGATGACAAAAGGAAAATAAACAAAGACTTGGTAGCACGTCTATACTAGGAACACACAAAAGCCATTGCTTGTTGATTGTGAAGCCACGCAATGAAAAGACTTTGCTTTAGGTATTCTGCTTTTTCATAATTAGATATTCAAGTAAAGCCATTCGGAACTTGAGTGTCAAGTACCTTGGATACAGTATCTCACTTTATAATTTACTATTTTATTTTGTAGTCTTTGGTACTTCGTGTCTTGTCTGTACTGTTACTGTATATCTGGCATTTTCCTTGATTATGTTCAGCTGTGTCCTGTTACCGACCGTCCTATTCCCTTGATTAGTCCTCAGTGTGTGTGTCTGTGTGAGACAGCGAGTATTTTTTTTGTCATTCTTTTGTATTCACAGCCTTTCTTTTTTTGGATGTTTATTTATTGTATCCACACTATGTGCCTGTAGCTTTCTGTTCTTCATCAGGTGGCATTTGGGTCTTAAGCTCACAATTCATGATAATTGATACAAAGTGCTTAAAATTTGGTAAACTTTCTTGTTCTTTATAAGGCTTATATTTTATAGTCGCATGAACCAGTTTAACACAGTACTTCTTAGTATATTTTAAAGGTAAAAAGACACTGGGTTGTATAAATGCTAAAATACTGAAATGATAACGGTGTAGAAAATTGTAAAAGTGTACAAAAATGCTAAGAACAGCACTCATACACACACTAAAATACCTTCTGCTATACTGCTGTGCAGCGCTTCCCAGCGCTTCCCATCAAAGCTTAGTATTAAAGTCGCACCATGTGTGTGTTGGGCTCCTGTGAGATCACTGAGGGCTGTGGTACTGTAATAAAGAGCCAAAAAGAAATAGGATGAAGAGGGGAAAGGAAGACACATGAGGAAGTAGAAAAGCTTCTGTGTACTGTGAGAATAATAAGGTTAACTCACACGTGAACCTTATTTAGTAGGCTAAAATATTACATGTGCATTATGGCTTTGTTAATGGCTCAATCCTGGGTGCTGATATGATCATAGTCTTTGCTCATCACATCCCAGCACTTAATAAATGCTTTGCTAATTCATTATGAATCCAAGTAAGCTACAGGCCACAGTTTCCTTTGAAGGCACACCTGTTATTCAAAGCAGCCATGCCTCTATCTTTAAACCTAAACAAAATCCAAATGGGTAAGCTATAAAATAAATCCCTCTCTCAGAGGTCATGAAGGAAGAAATGAGCTATAAAGCCCAAAAACCATTATTTGTTGTTTTGCTGCCAGTTTTTTTTACTGGACATTTTCACAAAAATTGCTAAATATCAGTGAAAATAAGTTAATTACACCTTTAAATGAGATGTCTTAATATAAGAAAAAGAAATGTAATTTCGACAGTATGTCTTAGTTTATCTACAGGATAAAGAAATGCTGCTCGTAAAAAAACAGAAACTTCTATAGCAGATGGTGGAAAAACCAAGAACTCTTCTGTCATTAAATTGTTTATCTATTACTCAATTACTTTGGCATAGCATGACTGAGTTTCACAAGTTTCATTTTGCATTATAATAGGCTTTTATGAGTTAGTTTATTACATGTGCTTCATGCTTTTTTTTTCTAATGAAGCAAGAAATGCAGAAAACAGTTCTTGCTTTTTAAGTTGTACTGCACTTGCATACTTAAAAAAATAAAATAAAAGGCAGTTCACTGAACTCCAGATATTCATGGCCCAAACTATGAATATTCTTCATTAAATGCTTAAAGGGTTTCACATAATCTCTAGATCCTTCCATGTTTAAAGAACTGCAGGTCTGCTAATGTAAGAAATGTAAAATCAAAAAGGTTAAATCAGGGAAATAATATAATTTCGTTGACTTAAAGGCATTTTACTTGGTAACCAATTACTCCAGCACCACATAATCATATGTTGAGCTGTAAAGTTGGGGATTAGCCTTGGCCCATTTTTCCCTTTCTCACAGTACACAGAAGCTTTTCTACTTCCTCATGTGTCTTCCTTTCCCCTCTTCATCCTATTTCTTTTTGGCTCTTTATTACAGTACCACAGCCCTCAGTGATCTCACAGGAGCCCAACACACACATGGTGCGACTTTAATACTAAGCTTTGATGGGAAGTGCTGCACAGCAGTAAAGCAGAAGGTATTTTAGTGTGTGTATGAGTGCTGTTCTTAGCATTTTTGTACACTTTTACAATTTTCTACACCGTTATCATTTCAGTATTTTAGCATTTATACAACCCAGTGTCTTTTTACCTTTAAATTAAACTAAGAAGTACTGTGTTAAACTGGTTCATGCGACTATAAAATATAAGCCTTATAAAGAACAAGAAAGTTTATAATGGAGAGGTGAGGTTTTCTTTCTTACTGCCTGTAAAGCTCCCACTCATCATAGTACTGTGGCCACACGGGTTCATTGGTCTGTCCTGTTCACTCTGGGACTTATTCATTGGTACACTCTAATCTGCAGTGGCAGTCTGGGTCTGTTTCCTTGCTATTTGTGCTCTTGCAGCACCAGAGCACTCAGTGAAATCACTTCCCATAGCTACAGTAATTGTTTTTGCTATCAGCACCTACCATCCAAACTGAATTAGGGAAAGCTTCTGTGTAGTCTGCTCCCTCTCTTTTTTTCTGACAGCTGATGTGACAGCAGTTCTTTGTGATGCCTTTCTTCCATTATTACAATAGTGGTGTGATGGATATTCTCATGTTGTGTTCAGGGCTACGATGCATACATTCACCAATGCCTTAACAAAGAGCTTGTTATTGAGTGCAAATAGGTTGGAAGCTCATATGATGCATTATGTAGCAAGTTGTACAGGTAATCCTCATATTGTTAGTTACACCTCTGATTTTTGCTGTATGATAGGTGAAAATATCCACAGAAGACAACTGCAGACATACTGCATACTGTACAGCTCTCATGGACAAATACAGGATGAGGCCTGGAACCGACTTGTTGCCATCCTTCAAAATAAATGGCTGCAATATTTAATGAACCTCAAGGGGAATGGCTGTAACCAATCTGTCCTGCTTTAGAATTCAAACAGAGAACACTCACCCTATTTTAATTTGATGCTCTTTCATTGGTGAACTGCAACATATCACCACAGTCTCCAGCAAGTCAGCTGGTGGTGCAGCAGGGAACATGATGGTGATATAGTGAAAAGGGGTAAATGGAGATGAAAGATGGAACAACAACAAACATTTAATGTAAATTTAAACAATGCTGTATTCATGATATGTCATCACTAGAATTAAAAACTGTTCATGCTTCTTAGTTTTTCTTAAAGGGCAGCAGATTTTGCACACAGTATGCTAGTATTTGGTAAATTTTTATTGATTGGTCCTTTAAGGTTTTATGACAGAACAGCTTGATGCCACGCTTGCAATATCACAACAGAAATGTACGTGCACAACATGTAGAAGAGGCAGCTGGTTTCAGTGGTCGAAAGAGTGCTAGTAGTATTTCTCTCCTGGAACAAACTTCTTCCCTGAAATATTTTTTTCATGTCACTCTTTACTGCAACTGTATTAAGTTTTAATTAGCTGTAGTATTGAAAATGTTATCAGTGCTTGCTGGTATTTAATAAATCCATCCATCCATCTATCTTCATCCGCTTTGTCCGGGGCCGGGTCGCGGGGGCAGCAGCCTAAGCAAAGAGGCCCAGACCTCCCTCTCCCCAGCCACCTCCTCCAGCTTATCCGGGGGAATACCAAGACGTTCCCAGGCCAGCCGAGAGATATAATCTCTCCAGCGTGTCCTGGGTCTGCCCCGGGGCCTCCTCCCGGTGGGACATGCCTGGAACACCTCACCCAGGAGGCGCCCAGGGGGCATCCTTGTCAGATGCCCGAACCACCTCAGCTGGCTCCTTTCGATGTGGAGCAGCAGCTGCTCTACTCTGAGCCCCTCCCGGATGGCCGAACTTCTCACCCTATCTCTAAGGGAGAGGCCAGCCACCCTTCGGAGGAAGCTCATTTCTGCCGCTTGTATCCGCGATCTCGTTCTTTCGGTCACTACCCACAGCTCGTGGCCATAGGTGAGGGTAGGGACGTAGATCGACCGGTAAATTGAGAGCTTCGCTTTTACACTCAGCTCCCTCTTCACCATGACGGACCGGTGCAGCGTCCGCATTACTGCAGCCGCAGCCCCAATCCGTCTGTCGATCTCCGGCTCCCTTCTCCCATCACTCGCGAACAAGACCCCGAGATAATTGAACTCCTCCACTTGGGGCAGGAACTCATCCCCGACCCGGAGTGGGCACTCCACCCTTTTCCGGCTGAGAACCATGGCCTCAGATTTGGAGGTGCTGATCCTCATTCCCGCTGCTTCACACTCGGCTGCGAACCATTCCAGTGCGAGCTGGAGGCCCTCACCCGATGAAGCCAACAGAACCACATCATCTGCAAAAATCAGAGATGAGATTCTGAGGCCACCAAAGCGAAAGCCCTCCGCCACTTGGCTGCGCCTAGAAATCCTGTCCATAAAAATTATGAACAGAACCGGAGACAAAGGGCAGCCCTGGCGGAGCCCATTACCCACCAGGAACGAGTCCGACTTATTGCCGGCAATGCGAACCAAGCTCTTGCAACGGTTGTATAGGGATCGAATGGCCCGTAGCAATGGGCCAGACACCCCATATTCCCGCAACACCTCCCACAGGACACCCCGAGGGACACGGTCGAATGCCTTCTCCAAGTCCACAAAACACATGTAGACTGGTTGGGCAAACTCCCATGCACCCTCAAGTATCCTGGAGAGGATAAAGAGCTGGTCCAGTGTTCCGCGACCAGGACGAAAACCGCATTGTTCCTCCTGTATCCGAGGTTCGACTAACGGACGAACTCTCCTTTCCAGCACCCTGGCATAGACTTTCCCAGGGAGGCTGAGGAGCGTGCTCCCCCTGTAGTTGGAACACACCCTCCGGGGACTATGCGCTTACCTGCTGCTCCTTGGCAGGTAGCTCCATGCCCTCCTGGGTTTTAATTGCACCTTAGAACACATATGCATCAACACTACAATGAGCGGGTGGAGGGAGGTTTGGAGTCTTCTCCCACCCCCATTCTCTGCGGCCTGCTGGAGCGGGAGGGCTAGTAGGAGGAGTTGGCCGTCCGACTGCGGTCTGGGGTGTGGGGCCTCCCTGCTGCTGCGGAGTCGGGGTGGTCTGCCTCTCCCCACCGCAGGGAAAAGGGTAACACCACCTGGGTCTGGGTGCAATTCCCCCCTCCAGGGGCAAGGGTACCTAGACCCGGTTTGTAGAGTACGCTTGGGGAGTGTGATTGTGTGTACAGCGTCTCTTTATGTCTGTCTCTACGTTGGTTGAGTGTGGAGTGAGTGCATATGAGAGCATGAGGGTGGGAATGGATGTTTGTGTCTGTGTGTGCCTGTATGTCTGTGTCTATATGTCAGGTTGGGTATCAGACGCCACCTCTCTGGGGACACCTCAGGCCCTCCAAGGTTTGGAGGCCTATCTCCACCCACCACCACTTCCCCTGCCGGTGGCGGACTCCCTCAGGTGTCGGTGTGTTGGTGGTTCTTTGTGTCTGGGGGTGGGCGTCCGGGTACACACCGGCTCACTCCTTGGCGGCCGCTTGTCGGGGCCTGGGGCCTGGGGCTCGCTCGGGCCCCTTTGGAGGTGGGGTGCCCCCGGCCTCTCGGCCTAGGGCTCGGTCACTCAGGCGCAGCTGGGGGCCGGCGGAGCTCACGGGCGCGTCACTGCAACTCCCCCTGACTTCTGCTCCGCGGCTGCTGGGCGAGCCCTCATCTGGGACTCTCCTCAGCTCTTACTGGGACAGTGGCGCGGCTGCCCCTCTGTTGGTCTTCCATGGTCTCTTGTGTTCTGGGGGCCTCTGGATGTCTGGAGTTTTGATCTCCTCCATACCCGCTTCACACCCTGGAGGACGGGGCTGTGGCCCCCCCACACTCCCTAGCAGATCATTACATGGAGAAACCTTTGGAATGCAAGCATGCTGATCCACACAGGTATGCACACATGGGTATTCACAGACGCGGACTAAAGCTTTCTTGGCTGCTGCCTCAAAGCACACTGTGCGCTGTCTATCTTGCGTGCTGCACAATATCGTTTATTACTTAGTAAATACTGATATCTATGACTAGCTAGTTTATTGTGATGGTGCTTTGTTTTCTCTATTATTATGTTGCTCTTTGTTGTTTGCTGTCTCCTCTGTTTGTTTTTGTTTGTTTGTTTGTTTGTTTGTTTTTCTCCATACAGGTGACCCAGGAGTTTTTTTTTTTTTTTTTTGTCTCTCTTCCCCCCCCTTCTCACCGTCTCTTCTCCCCTTTGGTTTTCTTTCTTTCTCTCCCCCTCTCTCTCTCATTCATTCCCCCTGTCCTATTTATTAAAAAAAAAAAAAAAAAAAAAAAAAATGACAAAGGATGAACTGAAGCTCTGCCATCACGTAATGTCGCATACTGCTGTTTCTGATGTCATTTAAGAAAAAAAAAAAAAAAAAAAAAAAAAAGGAACACACCCTCCGGTCCCCTTTCTTAAAGATGGGGACCACCACCCCGGTCTGCCAGTCCACAGGTACTGCCCCTGATCTCCACGCAACATTGCAGAGGCGTGTCAACCAGGACAGCCCTACAACGTCCAGAGCCTTCAGGAACTCGGGGCGGACCTCATCAACACCAGGGGCTCTGCCACCAAGGAGTTGTTTAACTGCCTCAGTGACCTCGCCCCCGGAAATTGGCGGGTCATTCCCCTCATCCCCAGACTCTGCTTCCTCCTCGGAAGACGTGTCAGTGGGATTAAGGAGGTCCTCGAAGTATTCCTTCCACCGCCTGACAATTTTCTCAGTCGACGTCAGCAGTGCTCCGCCAGCACTATACACAGTGCAGGTAGAGCACCGCTTTCCCCTCCTGAGACGTCTGACGGTTTGCCAGAATCTCTTCGAGGCAGTCCGAAAGTCTTTTTCCATGGCCTCTCCGAACTCCTCCCACACCCGAGTTTTTGCTTCAGCCACTGCCCGAGCCGCATTCCGCTTGGCCTGTCGATACCTGTCGGCTGCCTCCGGAGTCCCACAGGCTAACCAAGCCCGATAGGACTCCTTCTTCAGCCTGGTGGCTCCCTTCACCTCTGGTGTCCACCATTTGGTTCGGGGATTACCACCACGGCAGGCACCAACCACCTTGCGGCCGCAGCTCAATGCAGCAGCTTCGGCAATGGAGACGCTGAACATGGTCCATTCGGACTCAATGTCCCCAGTCTCCCTCGGAATGCTGTTGAAGCTCTGCCGGAGGTGTGCGTTGAAGATCTCGCGGACTGGGGCCTCTGCTAGACGTTCCCAGCACACCCTCACTACGCGTTTAGGTGCACCAGGTCTGTCCAGCGTCTTCCCCCGCCACCTGATCCAACTCACCACCAGGTGGTGATCAGTTGACAGCTCAGCCCCTCTCTTTACCCGAGTGTCCAGAACATATGGTCGCAGATCTGCTGATACGATTACAAAATCGATCATCGACCTACGGCCTAGAGCGTCCTGGTGCCACGTGCACTTATGGACACTCTTATGTTCGAACAGGGTGTTCGTTATGGCCAAACTGTGATTAGCACAGAAGTCCAATAACAGAGCACCGCTCGGGTTCAGATCAGGGAGGCTGTTCCTCCCAATCACGCCCCTCCAGGTCTCGCTGTCGTTACCCACGTGAGCATTGAAGTCTCCCAGCAGGACAACAGAGTCTCCAGGTGGAGCACCCTCCAGCACCCCCCCCAGGGACTCTAAGAAGGCTGGGTACTCTGAACTGCCACTCGGCGCATAAGCGCAGATGACAGTCAGGACCCGTTCCCCGACCCTAAGGCGCAGGGAACAAACCCTCTCGTCCACCGGGAAAAACCCCAACGTACCGGCAGCAAGCCGAGGCGGCGGGCTGGGGTGGGTATCCTAATATCCCCTATATTAGGATACCCACCCCAGCCCGCCGCCTCTCACCAGGGGCAACTCCAGACTGAGACAGAGTCCAGCCCCTCTCCAGGAGACTGGTTCCAGAGCCCAAGCCATGTGTAGAGGTGAGCCCGACTATATCTAGCCGGTACCTCTCAACCTCACGCACTAACTCATGCTCCTTCCCCACCAGAGAGGTGACATTCCATGTCCCTATTGCCAGTCTTGGCAGCCGGGGGTCAGTCCTCCAGGGCCTCCGCTCCTGGCTGATTCATTCAATTCAATACACTTAGGAAATATTAAGCAAATACTGATGAATGTAAAACTGCCTGCCTAGAGACTCTGGGCAGACATAAAGTAAGATGTTTCATCCAGGACAGAGCAGCAGTATATATATTACACAATCGGCAGGTTTAGCCAAATTTAAAAGATAAAGCATTTTTATGGACTACGTAAAGAAATGCATTTATTTTATAAACAGGGAGCCATTCTCTCAAGGCTAGCCATTCATGATTCTATTCAATGTTCAATATGTTGCAATTAATTCACTGTATTAATACAAGGGGGAGCACTGCTGTTACATACTAATCACAATCTGCTATTCCACTGTTGCTATAATAATGTTGGTTCAGGATCATGTATAGGAATTTCTTTTACTTATGTATTAATCACATTATTTTATTGTATAATGCCTTGGTGCCACTGGATTTTAACATGTCTGACACCCATACTGTAAGACAAATGGTGGGGGCGTAGTAAGGAAGTTGGGGGAAGCAGACTACAGGAAGAGTCTTTTGTCTCTTCGAGGACTCTGGGAGGTAGCAAGGGAGTGTGAACCTTAAGGTGTGAAACAGCTGTGTACTGCCTTTTGTTCCTGGAGAAGGTATTTAACTGAGAGCCATGCTAGGCTCAGTGAGAACTCTGCTGACCGTCTGTCCCGCGGACATGCAGGGGCTCCATCAAGCTTGGTTGTCTGTTGTCTTTGTGTGCTTGGATTAAAGAATGTTAGCTACCGCTCACCGCTCGTCTGCAGGCTTTATTTTAATGGAAAACTTCCACAACAATCAACAATGATGCTGATCAATGAGCTTTCAGTTAGCATTAGTCAAGAAGTTAGCTGATATTTGGAATAACTATCACTAACAAACCAATATGAGTAACCTAAATTTGGCTAATAAGAAAGCTAATATATTTATTATATTGTATAAACTAATTAAGAAATAATACTAATTAAGACACTTAAAATACTTACTACTTGTTTTTAAACACAGTTCTATATGAACAAAGGTTGCCCCGCCCATCACTAGTATCACCCGCATGATTGGTAAGTTGCTTGTTACCAGTCATGGGGGTTGATCCATGAACATTAATATGTCAAGGCAGGAATAACACCCATATGTACGGTGGCCCTGAGAGGCCAAACGGACTGCAACTTAAGAAAACACCAGCAATAAGAAAAATGCTGCAAAAGCACACAAAATACAACAGAAATAGGAAAAACGACAACAGAAATAGGAAAAAATGACAATGGGAATACGAAAAAAGAAAACAGAAATAGGAAAAAACACAAGGGAAGTGTTTCTGGGGGAGACAATAACCCGACAGACCAGTTGCCGGAACTGAAAAAATGGTAGGTGTGTTTTATCATGATTCATATAATACTGATGATGGATTTTTAGGCTAATAGTTGGGCTAACACACTTACCTCTCGTCTTTTCTTTCCTCACAAAACTAATAGATACTCCACTTCTTTTAAGTGTCTCCCAGCCCAATTCTTAGCATATTTTGGTTCCTGCAACTGGTCTGTCGGGTTATTGTCTCCCAGGAAACACTTCCCTTGTGCTTTTGGAAATCTGTTTTTTCCTATTTCTGTTTTCTTTTTTCCTATTTCCATTGTTGTTTTTCCTATTTCCGTTGTGTTTTGTGTGCTTTTGCAGCATTTTTTGTATTGCTGGTGTTTTTGTAAGTTGCAGTCCGTTTGGCCTCCCAGGGCCACCGTACATATGACATGTTGCATGTTTAGAGCTGGAAATACGAGTCCGTCAAACAGAGACATTTCAAGTTCTAGACTCAACACTTGAAGAATAAGTAATTCTTTAATCATTGAATGCTATAACACCAAAGATAACAGTTCAAGGAGACACGTTCCCCAAGACATGAGTGAACGTGCAGCAGAGTAAATGATTATCTGCAATAACTGCAGAGACTTTACCAAAACGTTTGCCAAGTTGCAAGATTTGCCTTGAAATATTTTGGTCAATATACTTAGTGATAGAAAAGTAATTTTAGCTATTTCAGTTATTTCTTTTATTTTCAGACAAAGACATAAAACGCCTGCTAATCCAAACTTCTGCTTTCTACTGTCTCACATTGCTGCAAACTATTTCTATTTTGTTAAGCAGAGAAAAGCTTTGGAGGACAGCACATGGGTTGAACAAACTCTTTCAGCTCTTTGTATTTTTATTGAGGAAGAAGAATTCCCCACACTGAAAAATATTATGCAGAATAATAGATAATAGAAATGAATTGCTGCTGACCTGGTTGCTTTGCTCGCTTACCCCTTACCACAGTAAACATCCATCTCCTGCAACACATTGCTTATTGAAGTAATGAGCACAGTACAAGAGAGAAAAGAAAATGGATGGTTGTATATTTTTCTTTGCCTTTAATTCTCTTACAGCAGTGTCCAGAGCCAGATTCACAAAAACACACATCCATTGTTCAAAGCTGCTACTTCTTGGCACAGTTAAGTATGACTAATTTGCCATGAACACTATGTAAATGAATACTTTTTTTAGTCTGAAAAATATATAGGAATCCCTTTAAACTGTTTAGCTCACTCGAGCAGAGAATATTTGCCCCCCGCAGAGAATGCATCAGAGTTACAGCAGAGCTCAGCTGCAAAGGATTCGCGGTCTAATGAGGGTCAGTACAACAGTTAACTTGTAGGTTATACGCTCAAATGACTGATAATGTTTTCAGTGTATATTCCCTGTGTAGTCACCAAAAACTCCCTTCTCATGCCTTGTTTCTCAAACTTGTTAGGGAACACCAAACATGAGACACATGTTCCTCTTTTTTTGGTCCCATGGTGCAGCTAATCAGCAGGAGGCACTTACTGTTACCATGGAAAACAAGGCTTTAGCTCTGATAGACATGCTAGCTTAGGTTGGCCTAAAACGGACCTGACACGACAAACAAGTTTTAATGCCTACAGAAATATCAGAGTGAAATTAGTCCCATTTCATATCTCATGAACTTTTATTATATCTTTCTGTCATTTGCATCTATAACACCTAATCTATGCTTCAGACCATCAGGCTCCTCAATAATTCCAGCTAGGATCTGATTAGACAGGTCCAATTGTTAATTATGTTTAACATAATTAACAATGTTAACAGTGTTGTTAAATATCACTGTGTTACATAAGACTGTCATAAATTAGATGGTAAGAAAATACATTATGAATCCCATTTCAGTTTAAGAGAGAAAGGGGTGAACAGAAGAGCACCAAATATTAACAACAACTCTAATAACTAAGACTGAACTGACAATCTGTTGGATTTGGGTGCCAAGTGACCTTGGCTATGTCTGGAGTGCTGATACATGAGGGGGGAATTGACGTAAATGTAAATCATGTACCCCTTTAGCTGATTAGAGTGCCAAATGCAGTGTAACGGGACAAAATATGGAGGACCACCCAACTCCTAGGGTGCAAAAAGCACCAGAGATAATGAAACCGCCCACCACGAGCAGGTCTCCAGAGAGAGTGACAGGTTTATGTGCGGATTCTAAATAGCATGTGTCCTCTGTAAAGACAGCGTGCATAAAGTGCACTCTGAATGACTTGCCCTCATAACAGTCCGATGGACTAAGGCGGCGCCTCATAATATCAAATGGTAGAAAGGTCAGGCTTTTATCACACATGTAAGAGAGTAGACACATCTGGATACTTCATCTATGGATATTGCGCCTATCTCTAAAAACGTCCTCATATACTGTAAATAAGGGCCCAAGGGAAATTAGAGTGATGAGAGAAGCTGCGGTGTGGCTTTTTGCAATGTAAGCTGGGAGATATGCATGTGTTGCATGAATAGTCAGGCCCTCGGAGGTGAGGGTGGGCTCTTGTGTATCTGACTAGTGATGGAGTTGTTTGCTCTTGCTCTTAACTATGGAGCGTGTCTGTGTGATTGGTAATGAGGCTGAATTTTTAGTTCTTGTTTTTTTGCAGTCATGATCAATTATGGGGATAAAACGCTAATAAATGTAATGTTGGTGCTGCAAGCTTTTTGTGTTTCTATCTAAAGTGCTGGAGTTGGAATGAGAAAGCAAGTCCATAAATGCCCAGCCACTGTGACTCCCTTTCTGCTACTGCCGATTTCTTTAAAATCTTTAAAATCATATTTATTTCACTTGAAGCAAAGTGAACGAAATTGTGGCTCACAACTGATATTAAAATCAGAGGTTTCATTTTCTTCTTTAAATTTCATCAACTCGTCGAATAAATTTCTAGTGAAGATTATATAAACCTCCTGCAGAACCAGACTCAGGGAGAGGCAACCATCTGCCAGGACCGGTTGGGGGTGAGGGGAAAATTATTTCTTGTATTCTATTTTTGTGGATTTGTATAAAAGAAATATGTTGTATATAAAATTACATATACACTTTGCTGTAAAACCTCTCTGCATATGCTTTATAGTTTAGCAATGGTTTATATAGTCAGGCAAGGACAAGGACAAAATTCTGGTTTATGTCACCCTCTTTTTAGATTTTGTGAAAATATTTTGGTTTAGCTTACAACGTACCTTTCATGAGGTTAAACAGACAAACTTCTACAACATTTCCATGATCAGCAAAGTTGCATGTGTAGTGATAGCGCTGGTCTCATGGCAGTCTTATCTTGCACAATGAAAATGATGCTAAAAGAATATCCAGTGCATTACAATGTTTCAGAAGGGGATGTATTGTGAATGAAAACAGGTTGAAGAGGCTACAGCAAAAGGTACTTAAGCTACTAGTTGACACAATAATGGAGCCTTCCTAAGTCTGTATATAAAAACAAACTAGCAAAAAACAGCAGTCTTTGGTATAAACTCCTATTCAGATCACACATAAACATTCGCCACGTTATAAATTTGCCCCATACTCTTTGATAAATTGTGCAACTGAATACAAATCAATATCTAATTTCAATGAATTGTCTTCTATCTGTCTCTAAAGACAGATAAAATGCCTTTAGCGAGGCCTCTGTTCCCTGAGGATGACATTTTTTCATTTTTATTTTTTCAAACTTTAAGGTCCTTTCTGCCTTGTGTTACCGAGAAATGTCAAGCCAAGCTACCGGTAATTTTGTCTTGCTGTAAATAAACACAAGTAGGTGTTGCTGAATCCTGTGAGTCTCATATCATGAAGGAATCGGGCAAAAACCATCACACGCTGAGAATCAGAGCATGCATGCTGTGGGTTAATAGGTTACCAAAGTGATACACCTGCCTTTGTGTAATCTAATAATAACCCTGTTGCTGCAACACTTCATTAAGTACACTCTTTAATTGCAGTGACACTGAAAGCCTGCTTCTAACATCACACAAATAATCTTGGAGTGACACCTTCTAAAAATGATTTTTCGTTATTTTTCCTTCAGCAGCCACACATGTCTTTGGATAAAAATAGCTTGGCTTGCCTTAAAATACAAACAACATACAAATACACATGCAACGAATGTGCTGATAATGAGCCATTCCCTACTGTGTCTGAACACTGCTTTCTCGGGAAGAGCTCTGTGGGCAAACATTAAACTTACACGCTGATCATATCCTTTGGTTTCCATAGGCCTGGGAATACTTGATTTAATTGCTAGCCACTCCACTGAAAAAACCAAATCTTTATGTTTGCATGAAAATATTATGTAGAAAATCACTTCCACAATTCCAGTAGCCAACATCAGAGTTGCTGCTGTCATCACAAGATTATATATATTATATATATATCATATATATTAGGGGTGGTGGTATTCGGATAGGCACGAATATCATGTTTTTTACGAATACTTATTTTGAACAAATACTTTAAAAAATATTTGTATTCGGGAACAAGAAAAAACATTTTATCAAAAAGCTGAGTTTCCTTATTAGACATGCATGCCCAGATGAGTGAGTGACGTGTAAGAGGTGAATGCGATAAAAGTCGGAACTACATCGCTGTTTTTGTTGAATAGATTTTTTTGTACCTTAACTGGGTTCCAGAGGCAGTTTATAACTTTTGCGAAGATCTGGAGATTATTCCATTACGCTGCATTACCGACGTCTACAGTCGGGTGTTCTCATGTTCGCTCTGTTTACGTAGCTCTGTTAGCTCGGTCATTTAGACCAGCGGTCCCCCAACCCCCGAACCGAACCGTGAATTTTGTGTATCGTTGCACCCCTAATATATAGATATATACTATTTACTCTATTTAATTTGTAAAATATGTGTACACACACACACACACACACACACACACACACACACACACACACACACACACACACACACACACACACACACACACACACCCACACACACGTAGAAAAATATTTAGTATACACATCCAGAAATGCATATACTATTATATATTGTACATATATTTATTAGTTTCAGATGTAGCCATTCTTGTATTTTGCTTGTTTACATTATTGTATTTTGCACAACTCTGTTGCTTGTGAAGCTCGCACACAAGAATTTCACTCACATGTGCTGTACCAATGTACCTGCACATGTGATGTGACAATAAAAGTGATTTGATTTGATATCTATATATATATATATATATATATATATATATATATATATGTATGTATGTATATATGTGTGTGTGTGTGTGTGTGTGTGTGTGTGTGTGTGTGTGTGTGTGTGTGTGTGTGTGTGAAATCATAAGATTTCATAAATAAACTAAAGTAAAAAGTCAGTTAACATTACCAGAAGGGGGGAAAAAATCAGGATCATTATCTTTAAATATAACGAAGTCCACATTTATCTCTTTAGCACTCCCTGCAGAGTTAACAGCTGGGGGAGCAGATGAGTTCATTTGTGTGTAGCAAACAGCGAGAGCTTTAAAAATAATGCACCAATATGAATTCTTATGCTGGTTGTCTGTATGCATGTCATGAAATCCCTGAACTCTTACAGGGGGAAAGAAAACATACAGGTTACAGACACCATCCAGAGGATCAGAGTGGTATTACAGGAAGTGAGCACAAAATGAGTTGCAGTTGAATTTCTGTCTTTGCTCCCCCCCCCTCCTCTCTCTCATTCATATGTGAGAAGTTTCCCTGAATCTCTGCAGTCGTCACCAGATGGTGCTGCAAAGGCAGGTTTGATCCATGTGTTGCTCACCCAGGCAGGAGCGTGAAGGAATGAGGAAGTGCAGGGGCGCTCGCATCAACGTAATCATCATAACTCTGGCGTCTGGCATGCAGACAACTGACTGGTGGCGGCTATAAATCCAGACCAGGAGAAAAGAGGCTATTATATATGCTGTGGAGGAGAGTGATGCGTTGCACTTTGGAAATTAGAGAGGTCCAAGGGGGGCATGACGCTCCTTACTTCCTAATGGAATACCCATGTCATCACCACAGACGCTTCATAATGTACTTGTCGGCTTGAGCAGCTTGAGCATCAAATGAATGGGGTGTTGTTGTGCAGCACACCACATCTAAGATGGAAAATGTGCCTGTGCTTTAAAGGATCTGCTTTTATTTACAAATGTGGTGAAAAGTGAATTAATCCTAGGCATCTCCATAGTTTTTTTTTTTGAACGAGCCATAGGAAGCAGAAAACAAACTTACAGGACAAAGAGGCTTTTTTGTGCTAAAGGTAAACATGAAAGCACCGCCTGAATGTTGCTGGTGCCATAATGTGGTTCAAGGGTAGCATTACATATTGAATGTAGTTATATGAAATGTACTCCCTTTGCATATTTGAGTAAGATGTCAGCCATCCGGTATATAACACAATACACAGTGGATTGCTGGTTTCATCAAATCTGATCATTTGCTCTTTGCTTTCATCCACCACAAAAGTTGGAGTGTCACTGTGCATGATAAATACTGTCATGATATGATGAGATGCCATTTAGCAGCGGAGCTCAGGACATTTTCTAGAAGCCCAGAGATTGGAACAAGGATGGGTGGCAGGCAGGAAAACAGGAGCAGCAGATGGAGTGTCCCATTAGCAGTTGTCCTGTTAGCCACGGCCAGCTGCCACTCTCTGGGTCTCTCTCTGGGCCTGTCCTCTCCCCTGAGTCAACAAAGTAAAACCTACTTTCATTTCAGGTTTGTTGCTTTTCATGGGTTACTAGTTACACAACATCTGCACGTACAAAACTGCAATGCACGGAGAATTATGATGTCAATTTTACAGTCGTGTACCTCGCTTTCACGTCCTGGAAAAGAGTAGTTTAAGAAAAAACGAATGCATGACACGAAGATTACACAGAGCGAGAAAAAGGCAAAGTCCAAGAATAAAATAAAGCAAACATGTGGAAAAATTCACATTAAATGTGGCAAATGCCTTTTTTACTTGAACCCACAGATTAGTAGGAACCAATTTATCATCACTCACTTGTTCTTTTTAACTTGTTTGTTTTTTTTTCTTTGCGCGTTGCATTATGGGAGCATAGAGTCAAAAGTGCAGTCAGAAATCAGCCATATTGAATATGCACGGGGTCTTTAATGTAACACATTTCTACTCAGAAGCTGTCAGGTTTGTGGTATGAAATCACATGCCACAAACACAAAGCATGCCACATCTAATACAGACACACAAATGCAAACATACTGTACAGAATGAGAATACGAGCAAATTGTTGCTTTCTTGATGTCATTTGGGAATGATGGGAATTTCTTGCTCAGACAAGCTGGCTGTATCTTTCACTAACTCCACTCCAGTGTTTAAAGCATGGTCGTGTTGTGGCTTCACACCTTTTTCATTCATCAGTCAAAGATGTACACAGATAACGGAAACACTCATGCCCTTTGATACACACACGTCACACTTTTTTCCCCTCACAACCTTTCTTCTTCACTACTCTTGTCTTCTTTTTCTTCTTTTTTTTAATAGCTCTTTGTTCTCTGCCCATGTCTATTTTTATCTCAGCGTTCACGGGAGGAGTCAGAGAAATGACGAGGCTTGGGAGACTTGCTCATCTCCATGGCAACTATATTGCAAGCCTTTATTGTCTAATATAGTCCCCCCCCCCCACCCCCACATTGTATACATTTGCAGCACTTATCTTATTATCAGATTTGTTCAAGTCTCTATTTCGGCGCGCTCCCTCACCGGAAGATCTGTGGAGGTCCTTTTTCTTAATTATTATTTTTTTCTATGCATGCTTCCTCGCTTGGATCCTCCACGCTGTCCACCTCTCACCAGCCCCTTCCCCCCAGGAGCGGATTGAGCTGTCTTTTCCTCTCTGAACCAATGGGCGTGCTGTTGTGGAGTAATTCTGCACTAACCCATGCCTCACTCATGAGACACACTTTGGATGCCATTTGTCTTGCTACCACTGTGAGGCCTGCTTTCATGAGACTGAAAATCTCTGTGGGTTTTGTTCAGTTCATGGGGGTTTTCCCATACCTCCCTGCCCCACCTCTCCAAACTCCAGCCCCCCACCCCTTTACTGGATCCTGCTGAGACAGCAGATTCACTGACACATTCCCCAGCCAATAAGTGTGGTCTGACACCGTCTTTTGAAACACTCGCCATTCCACGGACCTAGTTTATGATTCGACCAATTGCAAACATCTATCACTGTGAAGTCCACAATGCTTTTTAACATTGTAAATCTACCTGGGGGTATGATGATGGACCTTCTAGTAATTTAAGCAGTACAAAAATATATCTACATTTTTTTCACTATGGATTTTCCCCTTATTAGTCACCTCTTCAAAAAATATTTTCAGCTGTTGTAACATCCTGTCTCTTTAAAAAAAACAGGACATGCATTCAGTTCCACATGTGGGATTCCTTCTTGTCACGTGGCTAGGCAGTGCAAACATATGCTATCAGCAGAAGCTTGTGTGTTCATGGCATTAGGTGCACAAACACACATAAGGGAGAGAAGTGGAGACAGTCTTATGAGCTATAATGGTACAAACATGAATGGGGTGGGAGCTTCTGAAGGAGGCGCTCAAACATGAGAAGGAGACAGAAATATACCTTGGAGGCGAAGAGAGGACTGATGCAACCCCCTCACATTTAACACAACCTGCGCCACCATTAAAGCATTAAGAATATGCTAGCAGCACCCAGACTAACAATGCCAGGTGAGATAATGAAGTTAATTATGTGTTTTCTTTCGTGCCAGTCCACAAGTGCCAGCAGATGCCAGCCCTGAGGATCTAAGTGCTCACCCATGGTCCTCCAGATTGCCCTCTGAAAGAAACCCTTTCACCGGTCCGCCTGTTCCCTATAGCAACAGTCATCCCCCTCTGCGTCACCTGCCAGCCAGGGAGCAGGTGGGCCCAGCGGGGCCAGGTTGAGACTTCACCTGTCACACTTCCAGAGCTGTCCCACGCATGCCAACACAAACATGAACGGAGGCACAAATAGTCCCAACCTGCAATATTTCAAGCAGATTTTATTATGCAAAACACATGGAAACAGCTGAGCACACACCAACACATGTAAACACACACAGGCATATATAAATAGACGTATCTACATGTGTTTAGAGCACATATAGTTGTCTTTAAAGGTGTTTTTTCCCCAGAGGCTGTGTCTGAATGAATCTGTGACAGTGCATCTTAAGGCCGGCCAAGCTGAGTCTATTTGGATTTCACAGCTAATTTAATTTGTGAGAATACTTTTGTTTTATTGCAGCAACATATGTTCTTCTGCTCCATTTTTCACCCAAACAAGGGCTGTTTATTTGTCCTGTTTCTTCTGCTTTAAAAAAATGTGGTGGAAAGAAACTACTGTAAGTACAAGTTTATTATGCAAGCATCATTAGATGTGCCTGCTTTAGTATAGTAAGGCAACAGTTCCCCCTGCCTTTAGGACCATATATGTTTTAAATGCAAATTTTGTCCAAACAACTTCATGACATGCAGCTGCAAGGACTTGTGTTCATTTAGCATGTGACATGGATTCCAGTTTTTGTGCTGCCTAGAACAGTTTTAAAGTTTAGCTAGCAATGAGCCACCAAGACTCTTGTAGCCATTAATCACATCCAGCTAATATTCCCCTTTAGTCTGGTGGCTAAATATTTAGTACAGGTGTATTCCCATTACGCTGCTGTACAAACACAAGTGGAATTCTGGGAATTCTGGCATTAATTTAATAGCTTTTACTTAGACCAAGCATTTCCACCACTGCAATGTAGAAGATAGCTTTGCACATGCACAGCACACTTAAGGTAGTAATCAGTCAGAGTGCTCTTCATGAACAATAGAAGGCGTGAGCTTATAGGGGTATGGCAGGGTTGGGCGAAGGCTGTGTGTGACCCTTGATGTGAAGGAAGTGACAGTCAGGCAATCCACAACAGTGTCTGAGGTCAGAGCCCCCCACCCTCAAATACAGCACGATCAATACCAGTGATGAGATATGGTGTGACGAGTGGTCTATCAATACTGCAAGGCAGAAGGAGGTACATTCATCAATCAATCTTGTCTTTCAAGTTCTGATTGCACAAGAGCACATTTAGCAGCAGAACAGAAAAGGGATGTCAGCAGTTTACTTGTTTTTTTGTTTTTTTTGGTCAAACAGAAACAGTCCTTCCAAGCAGAAAAAATGATAAAATAACATAATTTATTACCTTCTATATTGTACATCTCAGGTATCTTTTGTTCTTAGTAATATACTATATAATTTTTCATCTGCTTATATAGTATTCTAGGAATGAAAGAAGAATTGCTGAATGGAGAAAATGAAAACATTACATTGTTAGATTTTAATACATCTTGACAAAAAGTGATGGAAAACTCCAGGTCCAGAGAACAGCACTTGATATTTTAATATGGACAATGTAAGTTAAATCCAAGTGCCATTAAAATTACATGTTTTTTTTCTTCCTTCTTTTTCAGTCCCTGGCTGGCCTTTCTTGTCCTTCACTGCTAATGGCATGATAAATATGCAGGGAGACAGTTGCACGCCACTTCTGGGTTGATAGTGTGGGACGAATGATGCAGTGGCTTCCAAAAGAAACCTATAGCTTGTCCTGGATCAACCACAGGATGAAGTAGGCCACATCTGATGCAAGTCTTTTACAAGTTTTTTCTATTTCTTTTCCATATGGGATGAGAGCTGACACTGTGGACAATCTGATATTAAACTCGGTTGCCTACTAACTGGGTACATCTTATCCTCCTAAGAGGGGGAATATCTTTGCAAGGGCATTAGGGTCTGACCTCTGCTTCCGCAGTTACCATCAGTTGGGAAATCAATGAAGCGCGTGTGCAAAAGGGCTCCCATAGGACTGTTCGCATCTGCACGAATCAGCACTGTTTTGTCGCCACCATTTTTTCTCAACTCTGTCAGATGAGATCAGAAGGCACAAATGTGGCACATTTCACACACCTACACTGGATCTTCACACATAAATAGGCATGGGATACTCAGGGGACAGGTGATGCTGGTCATATGTCACGCATTGAAACAGTGAGAGACATAAGCCACAAATTTTAAGTTGCTGTGTTTATTTGAATATTTTGATGCACGACTGCAGCATCGACAAGCACTGATGTGCAACCTGCGCTTTAGAACTTCAAGTCTCTTTTCTCCCTTGCAAAAACTTGTATTTACTTTCCAGGCCCTGTAGTTGGCTCTGGTTTTGTCTTTGCTTGATACTGTACAGTATATGAGTTTCTTCCCTCGGGTCTCTTAGACATGCAGAATACTGAGCCGTGCACATTTAGGTTGACAGATTAGTTTGCATTTGGTTTGACACCACAAGAGAAGGCCTCGGCTTGCCTGCAGTAATGGCTGATACTTTTCTGGATTGGTTTAGTGTGAAAGCATGGCCTGCCAGGGGAAATATGTAGGTTCAAACCCTGACCCAGTAGGACCTGCCCATGACTTCACAGTTCCCTGTGCTTTGGGAATAAGAGGTGAATCATCTATATGTGAATCCCTATATACCAAGCAAAGCAGACAGAAGCCCTGGGGAAGATTCTGTTTCTAAATTAGTGGCCACTGAAGGCTGCGTTACGGAAGAATGCATAATCAGGCTTCAAGTGCGCTTAATTCAGCACTGACCATCTCAGACAGAGAGAGGGAGAGAAAACAAGTCAGTCAGTCATGTGCTTATTTGTAATACTGACTGTGATTGTAGCATAGGCCTGTGCAACGTGTCCTTAATGACGGCATAAATCATTTCATAACCAACTGAGTCTGATGCTTGCTTTATGAATATTTACACAGTTTTAATCAATTTATGCATTTAGAATCAGATTCGACGTGATGACAAGTTTGTCTCCCTTTAAAAAAAAAAAAATTTGGCCCATGATGAACTGCCATATCACACTAATATGTGCTACTTATACCTGATTAATTTGTTCCCATCTATGTGAGGCCACCTCTCTGAAAGAGTAGCACAGCTGCTTTGAGATAGCTCAAGTCCCTTAGGTGAAACTACACCACACAAACACACAAATGCGCATGGACAGAGACACACACATGCAAACACATATGCACACACCTTCTTTCCCCTAGTGTGGGCTCTGCAGCTGTTCCTGTTATGTTTTGGAACACCAGGGCCATGCTAAAGTCTACAGGAATCTAGAAAAGTAGGAGCCAGAAGGAAACCTGATACAAATGAAAAGTAATGTTGGATATTAAGTAAAACATACTCCAGAAAAAGCCTTACGTTCCTGTGCACTTATACGCCCCAACCGATGCTTTTGAGAATGTCTCATGAGCCACCAAGTAAAGTGTACTCAAAGAAGGCATTTAACCTCAAGATGCCCCAGCAGAGATGCCTTGTGGACAATACATTTGTTTCTGGCTGTATTTGTACACTCTTGCTCTATGGTAGCTGGGCTAGACTCCAGCGACCCTATTGGATGGATGGATAAATGGATAGAAAAGTGTGTATATAAATACAAGACTGCACAGAGTCCTGTTTATGAAAACTTTGTTTTTCACATGATGTTATTAGACCTAGGACTTCATGACCCTGTAACGTTAGCTCTAATGCTAAGCTTGACAAGTTTGAAACTTGAAGATTCAATAAAGAAAGAAGAAACAATAAAAATGGTGTTATAGGATGAGCGTGAGGGTATTGACTTAAACTTATGGTTAAACTAAGACCTGCTTAACAAAACAATAAAGAAATAATGATATTAATTATTTTAATCAATATAATTACTAACAGATACATTGTTATGTCTCTATGTATTGATGTAATTACAATCAGCATGAGTAATGAGGCATAAACAGCTTAGTGGCTGATAATTACTTTTGACTTTCATCCTTTTTTTAAAAAATTACCAGAGCTTATAGATATTAACAATATACTATAGCTTACTCTGAGCCACCCACAGTGTCTCTAAGCTAATACCTAATTCTATTACAGCAGCAAAGCAATAGCAACAGTGACAGTATCCAATTCAGTATCTATGCAGATGAAGAGAAAGAGAAGAAATCTATGAGAAAGTGTCAACAGCAGAATTGAAAGTGGCAATATGCCACTGCAGCTATGTGTGTGTTGGTGTCACATGAAAATGATACGACCAAGACAAAAACTATGGTGTGTGTTGGCTCTATGCATAGTTAGCACATTGTCAAATGGGCAGACAATGGTGGCCTTAGTTGTTTTACTACAATTTCTATCATCCAATTATGCCAGGGTAGATTTAGCAGTGGATCTGGATAGTTGAGTGCAAATTGATGATCCAGATGATGTCCTTTAGTGGTTTGGCTTGCACACTGATCTGAATCTTATGGGTGCCAACCAGTCACACTTTGTGTAGTACTTGCTTGAGCAATGTTAGACTGCTGACAAGAAGAAGGTCAGGGGATAGTAAAAGGATTTCTAATCATGCTTGTTGTTCTTAACTGCTGATTTACAAATAAAGTTTGAAAAAGTTGTCATAATGAAGGGTTTAAATGATTTCTAAATCATTGCATTCTTTTTTTATTTACATTTTGTACAAAATGCAGGTCTTTTGGGATTGCAATGGCCGGATATGTTACAGATGTGCATGAAAGGCATACACAGCTAGACCTGGACAGTGGATGGTGGTGTAGTAGGCTTCAATGGAAACCACAGAGTAACCTATGTGAAAACAAAAGTGACACTGTTTTTTTTTCATGGAGACAGATGTCCTATTTTGGAATCCTAGTAAGCAGCATCTAGTTGTAAATGATTTATTTAAGAAATATAATTAGCCATTACACCTGGAGTCAAATATTTTATTTTATTTATTTATTTTTTTAATTGGAATTTGATCTTTCAGAGATCCACACAGAAAAGTTTTTGAAAAGATTTGATGGAAGACTAGCACAGAATGTATCTGACCCCCTGTTTGTCCAGCATTGGAGCCCTTCCTTCCTGATGATTAAATCACATACTTTCAACCACGCACGAAATTCAGCCTATTGTGAAATATGGTAACAAAAGCCTTCTAACCTGCTGAAGATAATATCATCCCAGATGGAGCATTTTATATCCATAGGAAGTTGCAGATCCTGGCACAGATGCCTGTTTTGTGCTTTTAAGCATGAAGAAGTTCTTTATTTTCAGAAAAAGAAATGGTTAAATATTTTGGTCAAACATTCAGACCTGTGCAGGTTAGGATAGTTTGCAAATACATTTTACAATGTATTGACGCATTCACAACAGATGAATAACAATTTGGCAGCCAGTCTTCTTGTAATGTTGCAGGTTTATGTGCTAAGTTCCAGTTACAAGTTAGTAAGAGCAGTCAGTTTTGTTGGTATAAAGTGATATACCACCATATCTTGAAATTTTCGGCTGGTTATTAGCTTGGTTGGCAGACACAGATAGCTAGGAAAGTCCTGCAGGCTTGTCCGTTTAGGGACACATGCAGAGGCTATCATTGTTCAGACTGTAACTGCAGAGAACAGGCAGCTATGTTTTTGATAGTGGTTCATTTAACAGCCAACCTGGACATGGCGGCCCTGGGCTGTCATATTTGTTTTGGACTTTGTCCATGGTTTGGCTGAGTAGTTCTCTCGAATATAGTGCACTCTACAAGACATGATGATAGCGGTTATCGTGGGTCATTATGCATACGCCATCTGTCACAATGGCCCACTGTTGATCTCTAATACTCTCTAACCCATTAACTATGATTGCATTAAACAGGTTCCAGACTGCGGTGACCACCCAGAGCTTGCTTTTCTTCTCCTGTGGCCAACTTTTGGTACGGGTCATATTGTAACATAATGTGAAGCTTACACTCAGTATTGGGAAGGTTACTTTTAAAATGTATTCCACTACAGATTACAGAATGAGAGTAACGTATTCGGAATACTTTGGATTACCTATTATATTATCATGCTTTTTACAACTACATGAATGTACTATTATCGTGTGATTTATTACTTTTACTGAAGGTTACTTGCCATACCAATATCGACTAGATTTTTAAATCTTAATATAAAATGAGTAGGGTAGGGTGGACATTAGGTAAAGCTGCACTTTTTGCAGAGATCTCGTATAGAAAACAGTTTCACGCATATATAAAACAGGTCCGCGGCTCCAAACCATAGTAAAGGGACCTCTGGCTAATACGTCGGGTTCCGTGTCGGGTTCCATGTCGGGTTCGTAGACGAAAACTAGCTTTACTTTGTTGTCTGGGTCAACTTTGCTAGCGAGAAACAGAGAGAGCGTTGAAAGGCTGCTTCAACAGAACTTATTGTTGTGGAGAAAAACATGAACACAGTGTACAGTCAAGTCTTAATAGCTTACTTACAACTGGGCTCGTCAGTCACTCTTTTTGGCTGCAGTGGTCATTATTATATTTGCATGCTTCCATCTCCCGCTTCTGGTCGTACTTTTCCACTCTCCTTTTTCTCCCTCCCTCGCGCTCACAAACACATAACGGGTATGGCAGTCCATTCTCCCTGCAGCACTACACTGCCCATGAGGCCACATTCTTTAGGGCGATGCCTGTAACACTCTGCCTATTGCCTTCGTATTAAATCATTTTTGTGAATAATTTTTTTAAATATTTCTTCAAGTCATTATGCGGGCCACAAGTAGAGGTGACATGGGCCGCGAGATTGAGACACAGGCATCAGAGCCTCTTAATGCGTGTTTTGTTTGGGGCGTGGAAACCAAAAGTAGAGAGGGCATAGCCGAACATATGAAACAGGAAAATACCGCCGTTTAATCCCTTTATTTATAGAGTGCTTTGAGTACTCCATATGCTGCCTTTATAAGTTCAGTACTGGCCCTGTACTTACTTGATATCAAATCAATACTGAAATTTGCAGTATTGCACAGCACCACTGCACAGAACAGCATTTCAGTATAACTCAATCCAATCCAAACCAAGATCACATAACTATGGTCAAGCTATTATTTCCAGTCGACCAGTGTCCGTGTGGGTAACCAGTGAAAAATGTAGGTCCATCCTCGTAAGAAGCAAGTGACTTTCTGTTGAGTGTGAGAAGTAATGTTTCTATCACATGGGATCTTAACAGGCTCCAGTTTTAGTATAATATCAATCAATTTCACAAAATGAGAGAAAGGCCATGGTCCATGCAGTGCTAACTACAGCGTCTCACGTGGTCTACACTCTCTCACTGGTATACAGAGTGTAGAACTTCAGGCCCACAGAAAGGTTTCCAAAGTGGAAGACAAAATAAAAGGCAGAACAATTGTTTTCCCTTCAAAATGCCTTTCCAGGAGACAGAGCTTCAGGAGAAAACCACAGTTTCTATCATTTCAACATGATTCATTCTAATATACTGAATATCCTTAAAGAATATGTAAAAAGTACAAGACTAAATGATGTTTAGATGAGCAATATAAAATATTCATGTAGTATATACTGTATGTTTTAGTGTGGTGTCAACATTTCTGAGGAGTTACAAAGGACTTTACAGATTCATGGCTTTTTTGTGCAACCAAATGGTTGGCTTTGGATTGCCTTCCATGATTTCTGTGAGAAAAACCCAGTCTCAAGATTTTAGCCAAGGATAGCTTAACTGCATTCTTGGGAGTACCCAAGAATGGGTTTAGCTTGCTGGCGAAGGCAGGGCAATGGGAATAATTGTAACTGAGAAGGGAAATGTGCACCAATGATGCAACCAGCCTTGCCAAAGAAGCATGAGAGGACAGAGGTTGTTCTTTAGGCTGACATGCGGCCAATAGCTTTGGCTATGATCACCCTGGCAAGGATGAAGCCTTTTAAAAGAGCTGAAGTAATAGAATAAAAATTACATTTTTAAGTGGCCAGTGATGTTTTAGGTTCTGGCAGTGTTAGTGAAAAGGGGACTGAAAATATATGGTGTACCTTTGTTTTAAATACAGATTCCTTTCTTTGGAAAGGAACCTCAGAGCCAGGGCTGGACCGATAATCTGGCATACCGAGCATTTTCACGGTGGGCCAATGTACTTTTGGGCCGATGGGCCGGTTAGAATGACTCATTTTGACTCATTTTCATTACTGATACAGGGTTTCCCAATCAAATCTCTGAATGCGACCGGCCCTCCCCTACCTTCAATGTGAGCTCACGCAGCTTATAGAAAAAGTTTCGTGGGCCAGAAGTGGCGAAAAGGTGGAGCTGAAAAAACAAAGACAAAAAATTACAAGAAACTAAAAATAGATGCAGCAAAATGTGTCAAATCAACAAGTACCAGCAACAACTAGTACCCAGCCCTCACAGTCACAGGAGGCTACTGCTGTTGCTAGCACCAGCTGTGGAGAAGTGAGGAAGAAACAGAGGAAGATGAAGTTAATGTAAGAAAATAGATGGAGGGACATAATTAGGAAGGGAGAGATTCAAAGATTTAGGTCAAATGAATGGCTACTTTGACCATGAACCACTATTAATAGTTAAAGTGTAGCTTTTAATTATTGTCACATACTGCAGTGCAAGTAAGAAATAGCACAACAACAACTCTATCAACTTGATTAAATCCTGTTTCACTATCTATAATCAAACAAAATGAAATGTGTATGCATGTTAGGGGCAATTTTTCTGTCCCAGTCCAGCCCTGCTCAGAGCGGTGTTTATCCGTGTTTCCTTCAGTGGATAGTAACAGCTTTGTGAAGCTCTGAAATGTGGAGATTCTGACAGAAACTGGTAGGTGTGTCAACAGAAGTGGACATGTTGACAGAAATGCGCATGTTGACAGATTAGCTGTGAATAGCTGTTTGGGTTTAGGCAAGAGTTTGAAGGTCAGCAAGCAGCTGTGTCTGAAGACGTGCCCCGAACCATGGCATGTGCTTTGGATTATACAGCATAAAATAACACAACCATCTCACTTTTCATTAAATAATGTGATGCCACTAAAGGCGCAATGGAAAAAGAGTTACCAGGGTGCAATAGTTTAATGATTCCAAAACTTTCTGGCTTTTGACCCCTAATAGAACTTCACCATACGTTATGATAAACTGGTTAATTTTATTGTTTTTATAGTCATTCATTAATATTCCGGGAATAAGTCAGTGACAACAAATGCAAAACGAAGTCAGATAGCACATGAAAGGGTAGAGGTGGGTTGCAAAATGGCTTGTAATGTACAACAAGAGTGGAATTAGTCAGATTACACGGTGAGCCTGATATAACATTTCCACAGGCTGGCACTGACTGACTGATGCGAGGTAATTAGATTGTCAGTAAAGATTTAAGACAATGTTTCATCCATGTAAGCTGCCCTGTTTTTTTCTTTCTTTCTGGTTTTAAATGAAAATATTAAATAATTAAAATATGAAGTTGACACGCATGGATTTTTGTACTTGTCCTTTATAGCAGCGGTCCCCAACCTTTTTTGTGCCACGGACCGGTTTAATGTCAGACAATATTTTCACGGACCGGCCTTTAAGGTGTCGTGGATAAATACAACAAAATAAAATGATACGACCAAGACAAAAACTATGGTATTCTGTAAATGTAATAATAAACACAAATTCACTCTTGCAGCTCGGTACCAAATGGCTCACGGACCTGTACCCAGCGGTCCTCAACCTGGACACAGCTATTTTATTTAGCATTTTTTTTCTTCTTTTTAAATTTTGGAACACATTTTATTTGAAAAGTACCCTGAATAATAATTGTGTGCCCAATGGACAGGTATGTATTGTGAAAGGATTGTGGTTGAAATGCAGGTTAAAGTTCGGCATATACAACAGGAAGTGATTCAAAAGTGAAGCAGACTAAATAATGCATGCAATAAATAACGGCTGCACATTACTGTAACGGGGTAATAAGTGAGATTTTACTGCCCCGGCATACAAAATGACAACAATATATCTGGGGTGGGTTGATCAATCAATTCCAATGAATCAACGCAGCTTAACAGATACAGATTTCCTCTCTGTTCAGTGGAACCTCAAGACATTCCCTCGCTTCTCCTTACCTCCAGCTTCACCTGCTACAAGCTGGAGGACAGAGCCATAAGACCTACTCCCATCACAAGACATTTTGTTCTCATACCAAAAAATGCTCCTTGTGATTTACCTTTGAGTTTATGTTACTTATCATTACCCTATACTTTTCTTTAACAACCCCACTCCCAGTTGACAAAAGTGTCTTGGAAATAATTAGGAATTCTTGAAATATCACTTTATGTCAGTTACAACTGGTCTTAGTCATGATTCTGGAGGTGTGGATGGATGATGGAGACTTGTGACTTGACAGCATTTGTGAGAACCACCTGCCAGCTGAAAAGTGCTGAGATACATCACAACAAGTTGCAAAAAACTATGATTTTTATTTTTTCATTCTTTGTAGTTTGAGGCTACAGTTAAAGGCTCTAAATTCTTAATAATAGCAACTGTTTCAAGGGTGAATATTAAGTGAAGATTTTATCTATATCTTTAGGATCACTAAATTTATCATTGTAACTCTGATGAACGATGACTTGGGAAACACATTGACTCACTGATAGATTATTTATATTAAAATAAAACTATACAAAGTACTACAATATTTCCAAAGCTATTAGGATGATTCAATAAGGATAATCTTTACTTGCTGTACCTCTAATGGTGAAATGCCATAAAACTATAACAATGGAACAAGTTTAGTACATCACCATGGCATAGCCCTCACTTCATTTTTCATTTTCATCTTTTTAAACTTTGTCTAAAATCTACAGCTTAGAAACTGATTCAACTGTGCATTACTTTAGAAAATTGTTGTATAGCTCAAATTGTAAAGGAAGGGTGTTTTCTTTGACTATGCACCACCTCTCCAATAAACTCCATGAAAATCTGTCAAGTTCTTTTCTACAAAGTTCTGCAAACAAGCTTCAAATAACTAATGTGCACTCTAAGAACCTTCGCTTTCTCTTAAAGAATTGTTTGACGTCTTGGGCCTCCATCACACAGGCCTAGACTGATTGGCAACCAACTCGCAACCAACTTTGCTTGATTTCCAAGAAAATCATTCACAAAGGAGGTGCTGTGCCAAAAACCTCCTTGTCATTGCTTTGGCCGAAAGCAGATTTCCTCAGTCACTCATAGTTTTTATTGAAGATGGTGACCTTTTGCCAAAAACTCACTAACTTGCCAGTTAGCACTGAAACTTCAAACTGAACTATTCATCTTCAGATTAAAAATGGGAACAATAAACTTTTCACACTTTCACTATGAGTCAGCTAGTAGCTGGTAAGCTGTTCCTAACAAGTCAGCATTTTCCATGCTAGGAATCGACGAGCGCTGCAATCTGCTGGTTACCAACGCAATTACAAGGAGATTTTTGGTGTGACACACGCTTTGTGAATGATTTCACCAAGGGACAACCAGCAGTCACTCACCAATTGGTCTGGGAATGCAGTTTTTGTTTCCTTGTGACTGATCTCTGGCCCTGTGTGACTAAGGCTCTACGTTTTATGTGTTGTATGTGTCAGACTATGTCTTTGTCCGAGGCAGTGACATCCCATAGTAGCCTTTGTGTATGATGTCATGTAAAAGCAGTTCATTTTAATGTTTTCTTTTTTTGTTTGGGATAAGAAGTGCCTACATGTTAGCTAATTAGCGCTGCAGACGCTGCCGGCAAATTTGTTACCTACACACAAATCCAACTGACTGCTTTCTTATCTCCAGTGGAGATCCTAAGATCAGCTAATCAGCGTCTCACTGTATCTTAATATCTGCTGTACAGACTTGACTCTTGCATCAGTCTTCTTACTGAACTCACTAAGCAAGAAAATAAATAAGTCTATTTCTTTAAAAAAACAAACATCTGGGAAACAGTTATTTCCTTTTGTACTGCCTAAACCCCTTTGTGTTTATATCCTCATTGCTCTTCCTGTGCTACAGATCCTTTTTTTTTTTTTTTTTTTTACTAATTTCTCTTTCTTATGAAAAGAAAAGATTAAATAAGATTATATTTGATTTATTGACTGAAAAGACCTAAAAATGTACTTTAAATGTCTTTATGTAGGGCTGCCATGCCATGTCAAGCTATAAAAAAATGATAACGTCCATTCACAGCTCATTTAGCAAAAAAGACAATATCTCTTCACATACCTGCCCGACAAAGTCACCGAGCCTCTGACTAATTTGCTTTATGACTTAGCCTGCTTCTCCGTGTCTGTGTGATAAGCTATGATAGTCACCTAATCTTGTAACTTCTGGCAGCTGTGAGCTATCTCATCAATTAAAAATTCCCATGGGAGGATCAGATCCCAAAAGGAATTACTAAAAAATATTATCCAATTATGATCTCCTTACAGCTGTGTAATTATGCTTGACCACAGTTCATGCTGCTGTGTGACGAGATGGAGAGGTAGCTGAAGTCCATCACTTTTTAATTAACCTGGATGAATGTGGTTTTAAAAAAAGCAAAAAACTTGCACTGGTCTGGTCCCGTGTGATCCCCAACCTGTGACATTTACTGAATAACTACAGCTGAGGTTGTGTTGACTTCTGCAAATGACTCATTTTTGGTTAAATGAACATAAAGGTGTGATGTAAGCTGTGGCTGACTGAATTCATTTTAACACAAGTGGTTTCTACTCTCATTGTCTTTAGAGGTGGGCAGATCAATCCAAATATTAATAGTTGGTAACAGATCGATAGTAGCGTGTTAGCATCGATACTTTGTTTCTATTCTCTATGTTCAGTATGTATTCCTCTGACTTTTTTTCCTTGGAAATAAAAAATATATATACCTCACACATGTACTATGAAAAACGTCTGAACCTTTTTGTGTTGACTTTAAACAACAGAGGTTTAGGAACAGGCGCATTTACGCTTCAGTTCGTCAAAAAAACCCAGT
This sequence comes from Astatotilapia calliptera, assembly GCF_964374335.1. Taxonomy (NCBI): domain Eukaryota; kingdom Metazoa; phylum Chordata; class Actinopteri; order Cichliformes; family Cichlidae; genus Astatotilapia; species Astatotilapia calliptera. The sequence goes on along the minus strand of NC_137431.1, from coordinate 10,885,302 downwards.
TTCAAAATATGTAAAAAGCTGAGAGGTGTGTTTTGTTGTATGAACTAATTACTGTGGAAAGTAAAAATAACGGGCATTTAGTGCTCATGAAAATGTGTTTAGAATTTGCAAATTAATGATGATTCATCTCAATAAATCATGACACACCACTTTCCACTACAAAAGCTGCTTTATAGGTTAGTATAAGTATCGGTATCAATATTGGTATCGGCAGTACTGGCCCTGGGATCGATACCAAAATTCGCAGTATCCAACAGCACGACTTTTCTTATAGCCCTGGTGAGTTATGTGGTTGCAAAGCATGAAGAAAGTTGAGTGTGTTTCTAAAAAAAAGCACATAAATAAATGGAGCATGCTACACACGTCCCGTGTAATGGGACCCGTGAGACGCATGCTGATGGAATGTCCTTTGGTTCCAGGGAGACTCCAAAGTGCACAAGGACCGGGTCCAAAACGGACAAGAAGCAGCAAGTTGCAAAGCAGGCTTATCCTCCTTTAGTGTCACTACTTGTCCCTGTTTATATTTTCTATCTCTTTGTTTGCTTGTGTACCGACACACCGCTCTGTGCTGCCTGCACCTACAGCACCTCACATCACTATGCTAACTCCTCTCTATGGACTTAAAAGCTTTTTCAATGCGTCTGAAAATATTTATGAATCTAAACACAGTTATTTTGCTCTGGCAACTGAGTGCCAGTGGTGAATGCCTGCAGAAGCCGACCTATAGAGTCATATTTGCAGACTCAAGCATAAAAGTCCATTTGGACGGAGACTATTGACTCAGTATTGGGAGGATGGCTAATGGCACTAAAAGAGCATGTTTTTGTGCCGAGATGGATTAGGTTTTCCCACCAGCACACGACGTGCCGTGCTGCCCATTTTCAAAAACATGAGCAGGACTGTATAATCTTAAGGGACAAATAATTATTGCGTGTACAAATGCAGTGTGTGTGCGTGCGTCTGTGTGTGCGCGCAGGTGGCTTTGATTGATTTTCAATCCATTCCTTCTTTTTCAGCTCAGCTGCGAGGCACATTGTTTAAGGTCTATTTCATATTGTAAATTAATTATTTTCTGCTGGAATTGTATTAGTGTGTGTGTGCATATGTGTGTGTTTGAGTGTCTGCTCTGCATGCATTTACTTTGTTATTGCAAGCAAAATGACATGGCACAGTATTATTTCCCATCTACAATATCCAGACCTCACGCGTGTGTTTTTTGTTGTCGTTGTTGAATGCATCAGCTCCGCGGCCGCTGCAAATGCATCTCCAGTGTCAATCACATTTCTTTGAATTTGGAAGACGGAGAGCAGGAGATGGAGGGAGGAAGCAGGGGTGGAGGTTACAAGGTGGCTACTCCTCACTCACAGTTGCTTGTTAAAAAAAAAAAAAAAAAATCAAAATTCAAAAATCTTAAAATGCAGTTGTGTGCACTGGAAAGCCTCTGCTCGCTGAATTTCAAAATACCTTTGGCACCATTGTTTTTTTTCCCCTCCTGTGTGTATACAAGCTGCAAGCAGTCACGCAGCTGTTTCCATGGCAATATCTATCTGTGTGAGGAATTCATTAACCCTTTCTCGCAGGAGTTCCATGTAGAAATCCCACGTAGAACGCAGATGGGGGGTGTGGGGGGGGGGGGGGGATGCTACAGTGCTATTTTTGACAAAACCTACTATTTATGAAGTGCAACGCATTTTTTTTTAGTATATAGTGGAGAATCCATGTCTGCTTTAGTATTGACATCCATTGTTTCCGTGTTATCCAGACACCAAAGGCTGTATTGCAACAGGCTCTGACATTTGGACGTAAGGAAAACTGAAGTGATGACACTTTGAATGCAAATAAGGGCATCACATGAGCTACCCTTTGCCAGATGGATAGCAGAATAACCCTTTGCGGCTTGAAGCCAATCCTCAGAGAAACATAGTAAGGCTGCGTTTGATAAAAGATAAATCAGTGGCATGCTGAAGTCTGGAAGGAGAAATATATATATGGCACGTGCATGCCAACAGCATGTCCTTAGAAACTGTTACATCCGCTTACTCTAACGCTAAGACAAAGACTGAGCCTGCTAAAGACCTCCCTGGGTGTTGTTGGCATTACAGACATGCTACTTTGATATTGATAAACCATTGAAGAAGACTAACCTGATGCCAGACCTTTACAAACACTTAATTATTCATTGTGATTGTATCAATAAAAGGCCACAAAGGTCTGCTTAAATATGCCCCCCCCCCCCCCCCCCCAAAAAAAAAAAGTGCTATAAAGTGAAATAGTGCACTGAGGGCTGCAGAGGGACACGGGTGAGGTAAGGGACAGAATTACAGATTCCTATTAGTGCTTCTCCTCCATCAATAGCTATTTAGCATCAAGTGTTGCGCCTCGCCCATGCTAATTTTGGAGCTGGCGTGCCATGTGACTGCTTGAGATGTGCACTCATCTGGTGTGTGGAGGACAAATGAGCGTTTCAGGTCAGTTAGTTGTGTGCCGCCTGCAGGGGTTGCGAGCCTTTAGTTTTGTCACTTCAAAGAATGAACAGGTAAGAGTGTGTTAAAGCTGCCGGCCTCCTGCGGACTGTGCCACACGAAGCTGCACAGAAACACACGGGGTGGGTGGGTGAGGGGGATTATTTTACAATTATGATGATACATGTAACCTTTGCTTAATCTCATTAATTATTCAACTCCCCCACCCCCTCCCCGAGGACAAGCGCCACATGTCATCATTTTTTATCTTAAAAAAAAGAAGAAGAAGATAGATACTACATTTTAGCTAATTTCCTTCAGGCTCTCTTGTTTTTATGGCCAATCAGAACATATCTGTTAATTTCCAGTTATGTTGGAATATGCTGCTGTGAGCTCACCAAACATCAGAAATAAACAAATCGAGCCGTGTGTGGAACACCCAGTGTGTTCGGTTTTGATGAGCGTGTTTAATAATCACCAACAGATGTCATTCACGCCAGTCTGAGGTCACGAATCATGAGCAGGATTTCCACTTAGCATCCTGCAGTTCATACTTTATCTGAGCAGAGGTGGATTATTCATGTGATGCATCTGTCTGACTTGTTTACATGTATTTTTTTCCCTTTCTCCCCTGCAGTAACCCAAGGCAGACAGAACGGAAGCATTAACGCGCATTTCTTTCTTTCTTGTGTGCAATCCACGGTTTGAGTGTAAACAGCGCTCCTCACAAGTATTTGGAACACTGCGGTGCAGTTCAGCCTCAATGAGCAACACACTGCACTTTGATTGGGCTTTCTGTGGTAGCATAGCAACAATTGCCTGGTAGCCTGCTTCAAGGTAGTGCTTCAGAGTCGTGTGCCGTGTGCTTTCAAAGCCTCCGATCTCATCGCTGCGGTCAATGAGCGGCGTGATGCACACTGATGTTAAACCTTGGTTCTCTCAGAGGTTTGCAGCGAGCGCGAGGTGGTGAGCTCCCGCAGTGCCGCTTTGACCTATGAGTGTAATCATAGTTTATTATGGCGAACAGAGGAAAAATCATAGAAAAGTCATGCAGTGCATACATCCAGTGCCAAAACAAAATGCTCTGCTGCACCTGGCGCTGTGCTTTTGCATGGGCTAAATGCTTCAGCTCTGCTCTGACTCTAGGGGCCTTTTGGAGGGTTGTCCAAGTCATTCTTAATTAGGTCATGAGTCAGGAGGGCAGCAAAGCTCAGTTTGGCTTGTGTGTATCTGCTTGTGTTTGAAGACCTGAAATCACCTGTGGATCTTTGAATGCTGCTGTCAGACTTGTGTGTCTATTTGCACTCATCTTGATCCCATCACTCATATATATAAATGCACTATATTGGCAAAATTATTCAAAAGTATTCAGGTGTTCCAATCACTTCCATGGCCCCAAGTGTATAAAATCAAGAACGTAGCCATGCAGACTGCTTCTAAAAACATTTGTGAAAGAATGGATCCCTCTCAGGAGCTCAGTGAATTCCACAGTGGTACCATGATCAGAATCAGAATCAGAATCAGAAAGGGTTTTATTGCCAAATGTTGAGCGGGTTTACAACATTAGGAAATTGCTGCGGTGCTTCAGTGCAAACATACTGTTATAAATACTGTTATAAATTAAGCTTAAATAGACATGAAAATAAAAATGAGAATAAGAATTAAAAGTGCTAAGTAGATAGATAGATATATACATGAGTGCAGGTGGTGATCGGTGCCAAACATGAAATGATGCAGTGAACACAGCGTAGGGTCATGTGTTAGTGGTGGGAACAGTCATACGGTTATTGTTCATGTGTTCAACAGCAGAGGGGAAGAAACTGTTCTTATGGCGAGAGGTTCTGGTGCGAATGGACCGGAGCCTCCTGCCTGAGGGGAGCAGGTCAAACAGACTGTGCCCAGGGTGAGAAGGGTCAGCTGAGATCCGAGCTGCACGCCCCAGTGTCCTGGAGGTGTACAGGTCCTGCAGAGATGGGAGTCTGCAGCCAATCACCTTCTCAGCAGAGCGCACAACACGCTGCAGTCTCTGTTTGTCCCTGATAGTGGCTCCAGCGTACCACACGGTGATGGAGGAGGTGAGGATGGACTCGATGATTGCAGTGTAGAATTGCATCATCGTCCGTGTTGGCAGGTTGAATTTCTTCAGCTGCCTCAGGAAGTACATCCTCTGCTGGGCTTTCTTAATGACGGAGGTGATGGTGGGCTCCCACTTCAGGTCCTGGGTGATGGTGGTACCCAGGAAGCGGAATGAGTCCACAGAGGTGATGGGGGTGTCAGTCAGGATGATGGGGGGGAGTGGGGCTGTGTGCTTCCTGAAGTCCACAATAATCTCCACTGTCTTCTGGGCATTCAGCACCAGGTTGTTGTGGCTGCACCAAGACACCAGACGTTCAACCTCCCTCCTGTAGGCAGACTCATCCCTGTCCGAGATGAGTCCAATAACGGTGGTGTCATCTGCAAACTTGATTAGCTTGACAGACTGGTGGGTGGAGGTGCAGCAGTTAGTATACAGGGAGAAGAGCAGGGGAGAAAGAACACAGCCCTGAGGGGAGCCGGTGCTGATGGTTCGGGAATCCGAGACATTCTTTCCCAGCCTCACATGCTGTTTCCTGTCCGTCAGGATGTCAGTGATCCACCGGCAGATGGGATCAGGCACATTCATCTGGGAAAGCTTGCCTCGGAGATGGTCTGGAAGGATGGTATTGAAGGCAGAGCTGAAGTCCACAAACAGGATCCTGGCGTAGGTTCCTGGGGAGTCCAGATGCTGCAGGATGAAGTGTAGGGCCATGTTGATGGCGTCATCTACAGACCTGTTGGCTCTGTATGCAAACTGCAGGGGGTCCAGGAGGGGGGCCGTGAGGGTCTTGAGATAGGAGAGAACCAGGCGCTCAAAAGACTTCAGAATCAGAATCAGAATCAGAATGGGTTTATTGCCAGATGTTGAGGTTTACAACATTAGGAAATTGCTGCGGTGCTTCAGTGCAGACAATAAGAATTAAAGTGCTATGTAGAAAGAAAGATATGTGCATGAGATATACATGAGAATAAGAATTATGAGTGCTACGTAGAAAGATATATACATGAGTGCAGGTGGTGATCAGTGCCAGACATGAAATGATGCAGTGACACAGCGTAGGGTCATGTGTTAGTGGCGGGGACAGTCATACGGTTATTGTTCATGTGTCCCACAGCAGAGGGGAAGAAACTGTTCTTGTGGCGAGAGGTTCTGGTGCGAATGGACCGGAGCCTCCTGCCTGAGGGGAGCAGGTCAAACAGACTGTGTCCAGGGTGAGAAGGGTCAGCTGAGATCCGGGCTGCACGCCGCAGAGTCCTGGAGGTGTACAGGTCCTGCAGAGATGGGAGTCTGCAGCCAATCACCTTCTCAGCAGAGCGCACAACACGCTGCAGTCTCTGTTTGTCCCTGATAGTGGCTCCAGCGTACCACACGGTGATGGAGGAGGTGAGGATGGACTCGATGATTGCAGTGTAGAATTGCATCATCGTCCGTGTTGGCAGGTTGAATTTCTTCAGCTGCCTCAGGAAGGACATCCTCTGCTGGGCTTTCTTGATGACGGAGGTGATGGTGGGCTCCCACTTCAGGTCCTGGGTGATGGTGGTACCCAGGAAGCGGAATGAGTCCACAGAGGTGATGGGGGTGTCAGTCAGGATGATGGGGGGGGAGTGGGGCTGTGTGCTTCCTGAAGTCCACAATAATCTCCACTGTCTTCTGGGCATTCAGCACCAGGTTGTTGTGGCTGCACCAAGACACCAGACGTTCAACCTCCCTCCTGTAGGCAGACTCATCCCCGTCAGAGATGAGCCCAATGACAGTGGTGTCATCTGCGAACTTTATTAGCTTGACAGACTGGTGGGTGGAGGTGCAGCAGTTGGTGTACAGGGAGAAGAGCAGAGGAGAAAGAACACAGCCCTGAGGGGAGCCGGTGCTGATGGTCCGGGAGTCCGAGACATTCTTTCCCAGCCTCACATGCTGCTTCCTGTCCGTCAGGAAGTCAGTGATCCACCGGCAGATGGGATCAGGCACATTCATCTGGGAAAGCTTGCCTCGGAGATGGTCTGGAAGGATGGTATTGAAGGCAGAGCTGAAGTCCACAAACAGGATCCTGGCGTAGGTTCCTGGGGAGTCCAGATGCTGCAGGATGAAGTGTAGGGCCATGTTGATGGCGTCGTCTACAGACCTGTTGGCTCTATATGCAAACTGCAGGGGGTCCAGGAGGGGGGCCGTGAGGGTCTTGAGATGGGAGAGAACTAGGCGCTCAAATGACTTCATGACCACAGATGTCAGAGCCACGGGTCTGTAGTCATTTAGTCCAGTGATCCTAGGTTTCTTGGGGACAGGGATTATGGTAGAGGACTTGAAGCAGGCAGGCACATGACATGCCTGCAGTGAGGAGTTGAAAATGCCAGAAAACACTGGGGCCAGCTCGTTTGCACAGTGTCTGAGGGTGGCAGGAGACACACCGTCTGGGCCAGGAGCTTTCCGAGCATTCAGACTCTTAAACTGCTTCCTCACACCTGCTTCACGAATATGAAGAGTTGTGGTGGGAGGAGGTGGTATGAAATCCTCTTTTGTGTGGGGTGAGGAGGGGGTGTTGTAGGTGAAGTGTTTGAAGGTGGTGATGGCTCTATGGAGGGGGGAGAGGTGGGGGAATGAGTGTCCAAAGTGTCTCTATTGTTGGGGCTGTTGGAGGTGTGAAGGCTGCCTGATGACTCGTCAAAACGGCAGTAAAAGTCGAGTCATTCTCTGAGATCTGCTGCTGCATCTTCTCAGAGTGCTGATGTTTAGCAACGTCCACTTCTTTAGTGAACCTGTACTTGGCCTCTCTGTAGCAGTCCCTGTCTCCGCTTCTGAACGCCTTTCTCTTTTCCAGCCACAGCTTTTTGAGTTTAGGAGTAAACCAGGGTTTGTCATTGTTATAACTCACCCTGGTGCGTGATGGCACAATGCTGTCCTCACAGAAGTGGATATAGGAGGTGACAGTGTCCGTAAACTCGTCCAAGCTGTTAGAAGCAGCCTTCATTGTGTCCCAGTCTGTAGACTCCAAACACGTGCGAAGCTCCTCCACAGCCTCGTTGCTCCACAGTTTTTTGGTCCTCACGACAGGTTTGGAGAGCTTCAGCCTCTGTCTGTACGCGGGGATTAGGTGGATCATGACGTGGTCAGAAAGTCCGAGTGAAGCGCGGGGCACCGCACGATAGGCCCCGCTGATCGTGCTGTAACAGTGGTCTAATGTCTAGTGGTCTCCTCTCTGGTCGGGCATTTAATATACTGCTTGTATTTGGGAAGCTCATGGCTCAGATTGGCTTTGTTAAAGTCCCCAAGAGCAATGATGAGAGAGTCCGGGAATGTCCGCTCCATGTGCAGTATCTGCTCCGCGAGTGCGCACTGAGCTGCCTGCGCATCCGCATCTGGCGGGATGTAAACAGCGGCCAGGATGAATGAAGCAAACTCCCGCGGAGAATAAAACGGTTTGCAGTGAATAAAAAGGTATTCCAGAGAGGAAGAGCAGTGCTGAGCAATCACTGTTACATCTGTGCACCAGCCACTATTAATGTAGAAGCAGACACCTCCACCTTTGGTCTTACCAGAGAGAGAGGCCTGCCGGTCCGCGCGCAGCAGATGAAAGCCCTCCAGCTTGAGCGCGCTGTCCGGGATGTCCTCACAGAGCCACGACTCCGTAAAACATAAGACACAGGAGGAGGCAAAGTCTCTGTTCATGCTTCTCATCAGGGCCAGCTCATCTATTTTATTCCTGAGTGAGCGAACATTGGAAAGGAAGATCCCAGAAAGAGCAGTTCGCAGTCCACGTCTCCTCAGACGCACGAGTGCGCCGGCTCGCTTACCTCTCTTTCGGCGTCTCACTTTCCTGATCAGAGTCTGCAGTAAATCTGCCGCAGATGCGACAAATATTGGAAGTAAATCCACAGGTGTTGTAGTCCTGTAGTTAAGAAGCTCTTCTCTGGTGTAAGAATATCCAGAGGAGTGCCCAGACACAGAAGTTATGCACAAAAACAAAACAGAAGCACTGAAGCACCAGGGCATCCATACGCGGCGCCATCTTGGATATCAATCAATAAGTGATAGGATGCCACTTAACAAAGTGGAAGCAACTGGGAACAGCTAAGCCATGAAGAGATTCATCATGTAAACTCACAGAGCAAGGTCAGTGGATGCTGAGGTGCATAGTGTGTAGAGGTTAGCAGCTTTCTGCAAAGTGAATTGGTGCACACCTCCACATTTCATTTGGCCTTCAGATTAGCTCAAAAACAGTGAGCTTCATTGGAATGGATTTCAATGACCAAGGAGCTCCATTCAAGCCCAATATCACCAAGCACAATGGTGTTGTAAAGCACTCCGCCACTGGACTCTAGAGCGGTGGAGACGAGTTTTCTGGAGTGACGAATCACGCTTCTCTGTGTGGCAATCCAATGGACAAGTCTAGGTCTGATGGTTGCCAGGGAAATGATACTTGTCTGACTGTGCCAGGAGTAAAGTTTGTGGATGGTGGATTATGGTGTGGTTTGTATTTCAGGGGCTGGGCATGCACAGAGTCCTGACCTCAAACAGATAGAAGACCTTTGGGATGAATTAGAACAGAGACTGCGAGCCTGGCCTTCTCATCCAACATCAATGTCTGACCTCACAAATGTGCGTCTAGAAGAATGGTCAAAAATTCCCAGAAACACACTCCCAAACCTTGTAGAAAGCTTTCCCAGGAGAGCTGAAGAGCTGCAAAGGGTGGGTCAACATCATAGTAAATGCTAAGAATTTGAATTTGAAGGCATATGAGCAAATACTTTTGACACGTATTTATGAGAATATTGTAAAGCCTGGTTTCCAGTTTCAGACCAACATTGCTATCTTTCCAAATATTCAGCCTCTTCAGGTCATCAAGCTTCTGTCCTTAAACTAGTCACAGGGATCCCTCTTACAGTGAGAATGAACAAACATGAGCTAAAGCTTTTGTTTCACCTCACAGTTAAGGACTTCATTGCTGTAAATTAAACCCCTTCGCGAGAAGCCTTGATTGTGTTCTCTAATCAGAGGGAGTGTAAAAAATCCCACAACAAATTAATGTTAAATGAACTCTCATTAAGTTCCCTCCCCCCCACCACCATTGAAAACACACCTATCCACTCATGTCCCAGACTGATGGTGAAGTTGTATGAAGAAAGGATAAAGCATGTTGTCTAAACACTTGAGTTAAACATACAGCATCATGTGTTACTAAGAGTCGATTGGGGCGTTTGACTGATGCCTATGAACAGCAAGAGGAAAAGCGAGTGACTGGAAGGCACCAATGCATTAACCATGTGATACTATTTATATCTGAGGAGCAAGGGTGACCCAGTAACTCACACGTGTTATGCAACATATGAATGGCGCAAAAAAAAAAAAGTGCATGGAACATGCACATCTCAGGGACTTGGGTCTCCTTGTCATAGATGCCAATGAGAGTTAATCGCATTAATCAGGGAATGCTGTGGATGGGAGAGAAAAACTGTCTATAATGTAGAGCAGACTGTGCATGCCCAGACACTGGAAGTATTCATCTAGCTTGCTGTCAGACAGGTTTCAACTCCATATTACGCTCCATTATATACTGCCACTGCTCCACTGTGGCTCAAAAACGTATCCTATGAGAGCTGAACTGCCTTCAAATCAAACACATGTGGACAAGTAGCACTTATCAAACCTACAATTCCTGTTGCCTTGGCACGTAGACATGAGCAGACCAATTAAAAATGAGAATACATTGAGCTAGTTTGTCTTCAAAGAAAAAACTTGAACATTTTAGCGTTGAACGTCTCGCTTCTTTTGAAACCAGATATCACATGTGAGAGATGGACCCAACTAAAAATGTTCGCTAATTAATCACAAGTTAGCCTCACTCGAAACCATTCCCTGTTTTGTCATCACTTTGAGTCCAAATAGGACCACATTCAAAATAATGAACTTTATATTCTATTAAATATACTATAAAACGACATACTGAGACAACTAACACATGAGGAGAGTGTTTATTGAGGCACTTCAGTTGCACAAACAGAGGAGTAGCCCCCTGCTGGCCATCGCAAAAATGCACATTACAGGATTCACTTTCCCAATGGAGGATTTGCTTCTTTTATGTACAGTTGAAAATCAACCTTAAGCTATAGCTAGGCATTAATCATTAATTAGAACATCTACAATCATCTTGTACTCGTAAACTAATAATGAGGAAACTAGTGACTCTAATTGTATCACTGTTATACTTTCATTTCTTTTGATAAAGAAAAAAATAACAGACATGATCATTAAATGATCCTGAGAAACAATGTCCAATTATTGTTAATATGAGTTTTTAGGGCCATTCAAAATCACTTCTCAAGTATCCAGGTTTATGACAGGAGAAATATTCTGCAGAAAAACAAAACAAAACTAGTGTTCAGCTGCCAAGTGTTTCCAACATCATGAACAAACTAACACTCAGTTTGCTGAATCAGATGCTTTACACCAGATTTGGAGCAATCACACTTTCAAGCTTGTCTGACTATCAGCTCCTGTGATGCAACAAGTATGAGTGTGTGTGAGAGCCAGTCGTAATTGCCAAGCCCTTGGGTTTCAGGTCACAGTCAGTCATGATCTTACCAAAGTCTTTTTTAGAATATTTATTATATAATTGAATGCATCTGGTGTTACTCAGTATATAAATAGCGATGCAATAGCGATGATGGTTATGATGGTCAGAGACAGGCCGCTCAATGGTCTCTTCCGAAGCTAAAGCCAAAATACAGCAGTGGCATGCTTTATTGTGTACATTTAAGCATCGGTTAAAATAGGAGATTAAACGGGATAACTATTTTCCTTCTCTGCCACTTCCTTACCCTTTTGGCTCAGTGCTGTGACATCACCTGTGGGGGAGGGACAAAGTGAAATTTCCTTAGAATGGAGGACAGCAGAGTTGAGGCAGAAGCAGCAACAAATGCTTTGAGTGTGCTGAAAAAGACATTAAAAGGAGAAAAAAAGCAAGAAAGGAAGAAACTAGAGACTGGTTGCCTGGTTATTCGTGACAGTGCTTGTGGCCATGACAATGACGATGATGAGGCGGTTAAAGTATACAGTGCGAAACCCCGAGTCACACCACATTTCGTTCTTGCATGTATTTAATGTAACACAAATGCCTCGGTGGTCAGCTTCATCAGTCGCTGTTTGCTTTTGTCCCACTGACACCACAACGGCGACAGAGCCGGGTCTGCTCCTTTAAACGAGCCTTTGCGCATAGCCTTCGAATCACCACAACTGCATCAGTGCTGGCTGGGTTGCCTAGCAACTGGACAGCACAGAGATCCCTGAAGAATACCTCTTCCTCTGTATAAAACACAAGCTCGTGTGATTCTCCGATTGTGGTGTGCGCGTGTTGCCAATTTCCCAGTGTTTATGTTACTAATACGGGGGGGAAAACATGCTGAAGAGGAATGAAATAAATAAATAAATTCGACGTGCGTGTTTCCATGCCGTGGGTGCGCTCGCGAGTGTGCCCGCATGCATGACTTGTGTGTGGGTGAGCGCCTTCATGCGTAAGTGCGCGTGTTTCAGAAATGTGGCAAAGTGGAAGAAACGCACGGAAACGCACCGGCACACACTTCCAGCATCCTAATGGGCTTCAGAGAGACAATTCAGCGCATGAACAGCCTGTCGCTAAGGAATTCACCTTAGGTGTCCCCCTCCCTCCTCACCCCTTAGTAGGATATTTTATTTTATTTTAAAAGCAGAGATCCAAAAAGAAAAGAAAAGAAAAAAACAGAAAGAAAACACAGGAGACGAGATTCCCTCATCATATCTCTTTGGTCATTGGTTCGGTGTTTCCAGGAGAAGACCACCGGACCCTAATAACGTATTCAAGCGCCATTTAACGCCGGGCAGCAGAGGCAAGTGGACTTTTCGAATAGGTTTGCGTCTTTAACATGTAGGCTAATCCGACGTTGTGACACATTGCATTTGGCGTATCGGGGGGGCCATCCATATTTCTCGGCATCTAATTTTTTTCTCCACCAGAGGAGTGATATAGCCTGCTCTGACGTCTGCATCAGATATTACCCAGTGCTTTTTCAATGTGCATTTTCCCCTCAGTGACTTTGCGCTGATCTACATCATCATCATCAGCAGCAGCAACAACAGAGGGGGAAGACAAAAAAAAGAAAAGAAGCGGGGGAATGAAGATTTAATTTTTTTCTTTTCTTTTCTTTCTTTTTTTTGTAATACAAACCCACCGCTCCCCTCCAGACGACGCGCGTTTCCAAGCTCAAACAAATATCTTTTAACAACACCACGTTGTGGAATAGTCTGGCGCCAGAGCATCGCTGGAACCATGCCTCATCTGCAGATTTGGACTGGGAAATTTCATCCACCAATTTGATCGTCAAGAGGCTGCTGCTCAGTCACTCATGCCCGTGTTTGTTTGGTTTGTTTGTTTTTAAGGGGGAAGAACACTTGTCATCACTTTTTAAAAGTATTAGGTATGCCGTTTTTTGAGCAAGATGTCTGATCTTCTGGTGTTGGTCGAGGGGCTCTGTGACCTGCACGGATTTCCATAGCCGGGGAAGAAGCAGCGGGGGCCAATTACCAGATTTTTTCTTTCTTTTCTTTTTCTTTTTACCCCCATCCCTAAAGCATATTTTAATGAAGACATCGCATGCATAGATGTAGGCTAGTTTATTCGGCATTTTTAAAAGGCAATTATTTTTTTATTGCCGATTTTTACTTTCTGCATTTTCGGGAGGACCACTGGACCGGTTGGATTATAGGAACTATATAGAAGGATTTGTGGAGATGTTGGGTCGCCAAGAAGATAAATTATGTGGAATTTTCTCTGCTCTGGCGGCTTTGTCCTTCGTATGCTTTGTTCAAAGGTAAGAAAATGTCGCTTGGAAGAAAAAGAAGAAAAGAAATTACGAACTGTCACACCCGTAGACGTGATTACCGGTCAATAAAAGGCTCAGATGTGGCAAATCGCATTAACGGGGTACCCAGGCCTACTTATTAGGGGCATTGCTGCCGATATATGCCCTATTAGACGGCGCTTTGGCGCGCGCGAGCGTAAAAACATGCGCGTGCACAACCAGAAGCCCATTGTGAAACGTAACCTACTCCCGATATCAAAATGGGGATATACGTGTGTGTGTGTTGTCTGGGGAGACTGTGTAAAATGACAGCCCTGAGTAGGCACTGTAGGCTTGAGCGATGATTAAGCGATACAATCAATCAGCCGATCATCGATTGATTACGCTGTTCTAAGCAGCTGTCCGCAGCTGTGAACTACAGCACTGTATCCAGCAAGCAAAACCCTTTTAATTTTCAACGCCAACTAATGTTCGTATTCATACTGCTGTCGCCCACTTGCTCCTTTTTGTATATTTATATACGTGTTTCAATCTGATTTTGAGAAGGAATCCTGGCGGGTTGTCATCCTCTGCTGCTCTCCACATAGATGACAGGGTAGCCCTTTAACGTTGCAACGTATTTTTTTTTTTTAATTCATGTGCCATGGCTTTTAAATGTTTACACCATTGCCAAATTACTGCACAAGACTTCATGGATAACGTCTCAGTGTCAGTCTCCTGATCAGTTCCGTAGTTGTTTTGATCTTAGAGGAACTGATGTAGCTTTCATCCCTTGTGGCCTACTCCTTTTTCATGGTCTGCAGCAACCTGCAGCTTCCCTTATGAGAGTGAAATGCTCACTGAGAACACTGGGCTGCACCTTTTGACATCTGATTCCATTACAATAGTCTGACCCAAGCAAATGAAAGGGTTTGATTTTTGCAGATTCCCTCATGATGCTGTCAGGTGTCAAACCCTCCGGCCCTGCAACTGCCCAGCTTGATGAACAGCTGCACTGCCTATGAGCTAATTGAACAGTGATTCCCTGACTGAGCCGTGGGCAGTAGTGCTCCTGCCATACCAAGGGAGCAATTTACCCCCCTCACACACGCATGCATGCACACCCTCCCTCTACACTCATTCAGCCCCTTCCTTGTAATAGGGAACCTCAGCTGGAGAGCTGCTCTCTGCTAGGTGATGCAGGTCATGGCACCAATGTTATAGATGCCACTCAGACTAGAGTGGACTATGCAGTTCCTCCAGGGAGAGGTGGTCTGTCTCCGGGCTCAGACTGATGAGGCCCGTGCTTCTGATGGCACAATGGGAGGCTTTTTGCTATAACCTCGTTCTTATTAAAACACACGCCACTGAATCACGCTGGGCTTTTAGCTGATGGCGAGTCAAATAAACTGTGACGTTGTTACACTTAACACCATTGTTTCTGAAGGACTGGCATCAATATAAAACGTTTGACAGGTGCACCATCATTGCACCCCCTCAACCGATTTGATGAATATGCTGTAGGTGGGGCAGAGGGGGATAATGCACAATGCAAAGCACGTTTTTCAAGCATTTCCAGTTATGATACAAACATGGGATTGTTTTAACATTTTATCAGGTGCACCTCAGAGTAACACAGAAAATAAAAAAGCATCTGCATGGATTTAATTCTTTGCAGTGCTATTTTCTTTGCGTTTTGATTAAATCTGGAGTCTGGTAGTGAAATAATGTTTACTTTGAAGGACGTGGGATGCACGCGTGGATGGGATTATTTGTAAGCGAGGTGTTGTTTAACATCCAAAGTCCCCTTCTGCCCTTTTGCTAACACCTTATCAGGGCTTCCTTTTCAAATGTGACATTTGAAAAGGAATATAGAGTATGTGCAGCACAGTTTTCAGGCTACTATCACTCAGTAGGTGTGCTGCAGAGATGCGTAATGTTTGTGATAAAAGTATTGGACACTTCTGCTTTTGCTGCTTAAAAATGCCTCTTGGATTTTCACCTCCCCTCCAGCTCCTCCATTGGAAGCGCCGGCATGTCTGTGGCCAAGACCACCGTGGACAAGTTGCTGAAGGGATATGACATCCGTTTAAGGCCTGATTTTGGAGGTACGTGTCATGATTACATCTGTTTATGGGTCGAGGGTCTTAACAATTCAAGGTTTGGTCATGATGATATCTACGAGTCATCCCTAAGCCGAGAGCTGCCGAAGAGTTGGCCTGTGGCAAAAAAAAAAAAAGAAATGGGGATGAGCTTTGAAGTGACTGCTACCATGTCATTACTATGCATCTATCCACATAATCGAAGATGGCTGCTCCTCTAGAAGTAGGGCATACATGGAGACGAGCCGTCAAACGCTATGTCTTTTAAAATCTGGCAGACTGAATGCACTGATTTTCAATACTTTTCTGAATGCACTTCTGATTAGAGATGTTTTATGGCCTCTGCGTTGCACATTACGCCATACATTTGGCCCATTAACTTTTACTGGAAATTATGCATTTGCTCATTACAATAATGTTTGCTTTTATGATTCTTTAAAGTATACAACACGGAGGACAACTCGTTCTTGTTTGCTACGTAGAGTGATTGTTTTACTGAAGCTATTTAACTAAAGCGGAAGTATGAAAATAGCTGGACAATCTATATTAATTTGTTGGTACTTTAATAGGTAATTCGTTGGGTCTCTTTTGTGTAAAATGAAGGTTTGGGGAAAAAAAATCAATAAGAATTAAAGCTTTTCTTTTGCAAATTAAGTAGATCATGTGTACTTACAATGTACAGGATGAAAAGCCAGTGGTTGGTTTCCTTTTGACATTTAAGTTATTGAGATAACATAAAGTTAACATTTCCAGCTGTGGCAGCGTTGCTTTTGTTTTGCTGTAAAAAATGTTCAGGGTTGTAGATTTGATTGAATTTCATTTCAAATGTAAACAGACATACATTTGCATACATTTAGGAGGCTTATTTGGCTGATAGTGGTTTTCTTTAACATACATGATCTAAATTACGCTTATTAAATAGATGCACACTGTTCACCAGTACCTTTTTTAAAATATGCTGCAGGCTGCAGCTTGTCAGCCCTGTGACTACACTACACTTGATGAGAATGAGAGCAAGCAGTGAAAAACATATAGCAGGTGTGCCTCCTCATATAACCTTCGTCTGGTTGGCTGCTCTGATGAAGGCTTATGTGCCAAGATGCGTTAGGCTGATGTTAGCTATTGTAACAAAACAAAAAAACCCAAACAAACAAACAAACAAAAAAAGAAAAGAAAAGAAAAGAAAATTTTTTTTTTTTTTTAAATATGCTATGTTATAGTTGAGGTTAGGTCTTTGTTCTGTGTTTTGGAGTGCTGCCATTCCAGAGTTGTTTCAAAGACTCAGTGAAAGGAAATAAGACAAAGCAGCAACGAAATGCCATTTTCACTTTGCTTCCGACTGTTGAAACAAGCTCGTTATGCCTAGCAGTAGTTTTGGACATTGCACATTTCATTTTAGTTTTGCAGCCAATTTCAGTTGGGATATTATCACCCAGCAAGACCCAGCCCCGTTTGACAATATTAAATATCACTCAAATACAAACAAATGTTTCAAAGTCAATGTTTCTGCAACAGATTCACACATTCCTCGGTCCCATTTATGTAGCGCCATAGCTGTGTAGCTGGTGCTTGCAAATGCCAAGTCTATTGTGTTTTCTCTCTGGCGTTTTAATTTGTGCTTTCATGACAGTTGGCAGCAATTTGAAGAGTGTTTCGGGTCTGAACTCATCCTTATTGTCCCGCTCACCAGCAACAGTTTTGTAGCTCACCAGTTCCGCCATTCAAAGCAGACAAAAGAATTAAATGTGACCAAGAACTGTTGAATCTGTGTAGCGTTTTTGCTGTTGTTAAAGGTCAGAAAAGACAAAAAAAAGCTGGATTCGGCATGTCGAATTGGCAAGCAAGCAACAATCACTTTACTTCGCCATAATGACTTACATAATATATAAAAACACAATGCCATAATTCCCATCGCATATCTCTTGTGGGTGAATTACCAAAGTATCTATTAAATATCAGAATATAATCAGGAATTTTGTGCATAGATTTTGAATAAAAATAAAGGTTTCTGTTCCGAAATGTTCAATGTTAAGAAGATATAGGCAGCGTTTTGTGTTATGTGAATGATTTCATTTTTGTGCAGCTGAGAAATCAGCAATGTTTTAAATTAATAAACAAATGGATTAACACTGCAGCATCCTCTTTTATCTCTATATTACCATCAATTCAAGTAATTGCCTTGATTTCTGGTTCGACATTGAATGATATTAAATATCTATATTGATATTGATTGCCTAAAGATTTGTTAGTCACAGGCTGCTATTCTGTAGCAAGCTGCGAATGTGTTGGAGTAAGTAGAGCAAGTTTTAAGGAGTGAGTATCCCAGGCAGGGAGTAGCTGTGCTTTACCCTCGGGCCAGAGAGCTGTAGTCCATCATGTCTTGATATTTCCAACATCACTCAGCTGCTTCTGCTGTGCTACTGCTGCTGATGACCTTCAGCACTGGAGATTCAAGAAGGAGGATTTTAATTTGGCACAATGCAGGACAGTGAGTGTGATTGCTATCGGCCTGGCCAACACCCATATTAGAAGTAAAGATCAGCCCAGAGGTGTATGTTGGTGGAAAAAGCTTGTGCACTGAGTGGTCAGAAATAGGACGATGATGCGTGATATTATTCAGATCGTTTATTTAAATGGAAAGTCCACTCTGCAGTCATTCCATTTGAACAGTGCTCTCCTCTTCCCATTGATCTGTGAACCGACTGGAATTAAAGATAATAGCTCAACAGTCCCAAATTACTTCTATACTATCATGATATTGGTTGAATTACTATTACTGTTTTTCAATTTTGCAGAAAAAACAGTTTGATTAGTGATCTCTTGCAAAAAGGGTGTGCGTGTCTTCTCTTTGGATTGTAGTCCTCGGTTGTAACCGCCTAACAAACCGCCCATGGTAACAGTGCTGATTTTTCGATCGCAATTCTGAATGATGCATTACATTGATTTAAATTCAGCCAGCGCATTGCAGACCTGGTAAAGAAAGAATCATTTTTTAAGCACAGCAATATTTTTTTAAACACATTTGCTCTTTTTGAATCAGTTGTGTTTTCATACCAATGCAATTGCTGCTACTCAATCCAGGACCTGATTGTACGGAAATCTGTGTCTTGTATTAAAAAAACAAAACACTCACAAGTTACCAAAAAATGGACGGTTGGTTGATCGTGTCGCTGCTCAGCTGCATTTCACAGCGTCTGCCACCAGTACTTGCTTGTTTGCTGCATTGATACTGATGAGGTCTATCTTTTCCCACTTAATGTTGAATTATAACGAAATAAGGATGAAACATAGTTTTAATGACATTAAATGATTCTAACTAGCTTGAACTAAGCAGCAAATTGTGCATTCAAATGCTTTTCTTAAAATGTGCTCATTCCATGAGAACTTTCCAGCATACTGAAAAGTGTTGTGTGGACTTGTTTAGGTGTGTTGTTCATGTAAGGCAGATGACTCACAGTGATGTATGACAGTGTCTTACAATTAATTGGAAAATAGTGGATTTTGGGAATATGCCCAATTTGGGGATACTAGTAAATCTGCAAAGAGAATCAAAGCTTGAACACATACTAAATGGAAAATAGGACACACTAATGAGACTATACATTTTAAAAGTTCACAGACATTGTAGGGAGTAAGAGCAACAACTGAAGCAGTAAAGCTTTATTAGTTATTGGAGCACAGTGGTGTTGGTCATGTGTTTAATGATATCTTCTAAAACTGGTTGGTCTTTATCATGATTCAGTGATGATGATGCACCTTCTGTTGGGGTAGTCCCTGTCTTTGATTTCATAGAAATATTTGTTGGGAAATTCAAGGTAAGTGCAAAAATACTAGAAATAGTCATGGAGGGCTTTGGTTGACTATATATGTTTTGGGTTATTACATTTGAAAGAGATGTATGTTATCATAAGAATGAGGGGGTTTAAAAGAAATATTTTCTTCTATTCATAATGAAATAAAGAAATATTGGAAATTGAATATTTTTTCCACTTTCATATTTAACCACAGGTACAAGAATCAGATCCAGAACATGTAACATTTACACTCGTCTACTGTTCCACAACCATCCCATTTGACAAATCTGATAAATGATTTAGTACTCTGTCGAGAGGAGCAGGGGCTGTGGATGCACATGCATTTATTTTTCAAATCCATAAGCCGGTTAAGCTTGTTGAAGACTTGCAATTGTTACAATTACCTAAAATGATTTGCATTTTTTTTTAACTGCAGCACCAGACTTCATCTTAATATACAGATACTAATTTCTTTGTCTAGTACATGTAATTATGAGTGATCAGTTGATCTTTGAGAGTCTTAAGTCTTTCTCAGGTAACAGTGCATCTAGCGTCTATGTTTTCACTCTTTCAGAGTAGCTTGTAACATCAAAATCTACACAAGAAGGAGAACCAAAATGGCTCCAAAGCAGCCTCACTGGCAAAGCATTCTGTAGACAGATATGCTTCCTTAAGCTAGCAATATTTTATCATTGCAGGTTTTGTTCGGGTGCAACCACTCAACACATGCCAATCGTATGCTACAGAATGCCAACACTCTTGAAATTGGCCGCATGTTATCAAGCGAATCAAAGAGTAATCTCGCAGACTGGAACTCTGAGCCAGTGGAGTGAAGTAACTCATCAGTAAGATCACCTGCTGGGGAAAACAGACAGTTGACTCTCCATGGCACATGGTCGGCTGCTCTTGACCAAGTGTTTTTGACAGTAAGCCCCATTTTTCAGTGAACACGGGAAGCTCTGCTGCAAGGTATTCCTCATGCGCCTCTGCACCTTGACAGCATTTTGATTATATAGGTTACAATGGCAAAGCCCCTTGGAAACCTGGGGCAGGTGCTGAAGAGCCAAAGAGTCTGTGTCATGCCTGAAAAAAGGCAATAGATCAGGTACCTAGTAAATAATCACAGTGGACTTGTAACTGGTAAAGGTTCATTGTAGAAAATTGCAGCTATCAAGAAGACCACTGGTCTCAAGATACTTGTTGGGCGCAAGGTATTTTTGCACATGGTAAAGTACTCTGGCGAGTTTTGAGATTGTTTTTTCCTGCAGTTGACCCCACAATACTACCAGGTTCACAAAGAAATGAAGTATAAATAGGGCCCAGAGAACTTACAGAACTCATTGCTTTACATTCAGTATACCTGCTAGATTATTATCATAAGCTGTAGACATCATTTTAAAAACAAAGGTCAGCATGTCTAAGAACAGACATTCATGCTATGGTGTGTAAAATATCTGAGTATGAGAACATTCAATTTATACTGTGCATAATGTACTATGCAAAAATCTTGTGGGTGCAATATGGATGCAAATATGGTCCAGAATGGTTACACCTCTCTTGCATCTAATGACAAGTGTCAAATTTCTATCTGAAAGAGCCCGGGAGGTGCCAGACTCTCTCTGCACTCTCTGCTCGACATCTCTCACATTTTGCCAGCGGTGGCAGCACCAGTCCGACAACAATGTATCTGGTACCATGACTGTTGTCAGACATTAGACTTAAAAGGTCACAGTGATGAAGATTAATTTTGGTTATCATCATCTATACTGAGACCTGTGCTGGTTACCATTTTGAATGTATTGAATATATCACCCAGTTGACTGAATTAGCAAACTAGGTAGCGAGTTAGCGAGCAGAGCTACCTGTCAAGCAGAAGACCATTGAATCCTCCAATCACTTTCTGCTGGCTGCAACAATGTTAAGACAGCAATAGACCACTTCCTTATTGCAGCCTTTTCATGTACACATTTTGATCTCCAGAACTTCTTCTCTTTAGTTGTCCTTTTAGACAACATGATTTTATTGTGAAGAATTGCTCTAATGTGTATGCCGATTGCTATGAAATCCTGATGGTTTGGTCTGTTTTGGATGGAAGTCTTATCAATGACATGTTCAAGGTCCAGTCAAAAAGACCTAGAGAATGGTTGATGACTTTCTGGCAACCACCAGTCACAAGGGTTCCACATCAAAAATGTCTCTGTAATTGCTTTGGTCCCTACTAGACTTGTGTGATATGTCTGCCTTACTATTGCAGACAAAACATTTCTCTGTTTCCGGTTTTCACATTTCACAGTTAGTTTCACTACTGCCTTGAGAGTTTGCAGACAAGTGAGGACTTCCTTACAAACTGCAGGCAACCGTGGCAATCTGCTAGTGACCAAAGCAATTAGATCTCTGTTTTCTGTGATGCACTATATACCACTTTGTGACTGATATCACTTCACTACTACTGGTAACCTCTACCAAGCACTCAGCAGTCAACATTTTTTTCCTAATGACCCATGATTGACAGGGGGCCACCAACCAATTTCTAGGTATTCATGATGGGAGCTTTAGAAATCAATTTTACAGCAATTGCCATCAGCCACTTGCCAACCAACTTGGGAACACACCTTCTTCCCTACCCACCAGTGGTTGCCAGATTATCACAGACTGGTCTTTAGGCCCATGTGACTGAAGCCCTAGTTTTTTCTCTGCATCTAAGATTTTCTTTTAGAAAACAACTCAACAGCTTTCTTTGTAAGCTAAGACTCAAATTTTAAAAGACAAGTTTGACCAAAGCAAATGAATGCCAAGTAATGTAACTAACTTTAGCTAGGTAGAGAATTAGCAAACAGCTAGTGCAGGGGCTGTAAAGCTTTCTGTCAAGCCGAAACTGAGAAACGTCTGCATCCATCTTCAGGGCTTTGAACTCTCTGAGGTTTCTTTACAACAAAATGAACGCAGCTCTTCATTACTGCCTGATTTTAGCTCATCTTGTAGAAATTTTATTCTCACAAACATTATCTTTCCTTCTGTGAGTTCATTGCGATGCTCAGCATGTTAATACATTCCAGTTTTTTGCCCCTCGCACTCACAATGATTCCTTGCCCCCACAACGCCTTTCCGCTATTCAGTGCATGAGCTAGATCGCCCCCTGTTGCTGACAGGCAGGCGCTATATAGATCAGTCTGGCATATTACTTTCATTAAAGATCCAGTAAACACCTTTTTCCTGTTTGTGATTTCATTTCTTTGTCTAATTTGTCGCTGTTACAAATTCTGCAAAATTGCACATCTTCCTTGTTGATTTTATATGTAAATGATTAATTAAGGGAGTGTCTGCATCCCCTTATGGCTAAATCAATCAGGCTTCTGCTTGTGCGTACAATTACTCAACAGCTGAGATTTATAAAAGAGGGTCATGTGTATGCATGGCTTTATAAAACTGACGAAAAGAATGCGCATTCCTGCCTTTACGCATACACAATTTTAGCCATTCGAATGGTTGCTTTTTAAAAAAAGATACCAATGCCTCACAGAATGGATAGGAGACCATGAGGAGATATTCAAGAAGCCAGATTTAAAAAGTGTTCCAGATAGTGTACCCACTCCACCTTTATGAAAGAAAGAAGACTGTTTACAGCTGCTACAATTTATTATACAGTTTATCCCAACATTAGCCTGACCCTTCGCCAGTATAGCCTGTTGTATGTTGCAACATTGTATGCCGATAAACAGGTGATAAATCAAAGAAGTTACAGAAATTCAGTTTATCTGCAGTTTGAAAACCATGGTTTGTTCATCTCTTCTGCCTTTCTTCTTCCGGCTCACCCTTTTATCTCACCCTTCTCTCATTTACGTAGCCTTGCATGCATGCACACAAAGACACTCAAGTGTGCTCGAGAAATTGCATGTCTCCGCATTAAATCATTTTTTTCTCAGTCAAGTTGTCCGACACTTCAATAAAACTTGACTACAAATGCTGCTTATCTTGGATAACACAGCCAACCTTGGTAGTCATGCACCACAGGCCACACTTTGAATCACGGCTTCTCTGACACATGGCTTTAACGTGTTACACAATGACTTCATCATTTATTATGTAGGTTTTCATAAAAGTGATAGTCCCTAAAAAAAAAAGTAGTATGTGAATTACCCAAACTGTTTCTTAACAGACCTCATAATCAGTCACATAATAAGTTTATAATACTGTTTGGTGGTACCTTGTAGTGACTGTATTTTCTAGCAACAGCAAGAAAACATTTTTTAAGCAAGTCATGATACCGTGCTATCATGTTGGTGACAATATTGTGATACAAGGAAAGTGTGTCTGTCTGTGTATATGCTTATCATGCAGTTTAAAAATGTGACAGTATTATTACCTGCCCGATTTTCCTGCCACCATTTTATATACTGTGATTTTTTTTCTTTCTTTATTGCAAGTTATTTAACATCATTTACTTTGCCCTGATTTATCTAAAAAATAAAAACAAAACAAAGGACTCAACAAGGAGTACATTTCAATTCAGTTTGATTCAGTGTATATAGTGGCCAGCACGATCTGATATCGTCGTGTTGGTGTTAGAGCAGGGCGATATGACCAAAAATATTTATCACGATATACATTTGAAAATTTGCGATAACGATATAACTGACGATATAATTGACACTAGACAAAATACTTTACAACTCCACAATTTTATTAGTGGAAAAAAAAACATCAATGTATTTTCACTTTTCACAAACAGTTGTTTTTTTTATGTGCATTAAAGTTATATAATATAAAAAATTAACAGTGCAAATGGAAATTCCTTGCTGACAGTTTAACCAAAAGGCATTTCCAGTGGAAATTAGAGCTGGGCGATATGAGATTTTTTCATATCACGATATGTTTTTTTCATTTCAGGCGATAACGATATCTATCACGATATAAGCCAAATAACTATATTTGTAAGATTTAAATGTGCCGTTGCTCACAAGTAAAATGTGAAATAATCAGCAGCATGTTTTGATTTAAATATTTATTTCCCATAATAAGTTCAACAGGGTAGATGTACTTAAGGAACATGAGACTTTTTCAGATAAATAAAGGCAAATATTGCAAACTACACAAAAGGCAGCCACTAAAGCGTTTAAGTTTCAAAATAGAAAAAACGAAACAGACTAAATTGTCAATTCCACTTAGAAACAAAATATTAATTCTAAAAATAAATCTTAGTTTGTTTTACAGAAGAACAGACAAAACTGACTAACTTTTGTCAATATCAAATAAACTGAGAACTAAAAGGAAATTCTCAATCTCTCCTTGTTGTATAGCTTAGCTTTTCAAACAGTTTTAACAGTTACTTTAGTCTGACAAAAGCCGAATGACGAATTAGCGCTTCCAGTCAGAGACTGAGGCTACGTCCACACGTACACGGGTACTTTTGAAAACGGAGATTTTCCGTTTTCGTTTTAAAAAATAATCCCGTCCACACATAAAGGGAGAAATGAAGGAAAACGCTGCTATAAACATGCCAAAGCAGCAGGTGGGGCTAGATTCCTAACCGTGCAGAAATGTTGGCCAATCAGAAGTCTAGAAGCCTCGGTGGGAAAAAGTAAACAAAGCTGGGGCATAGAAGCAGAACCGAGTCGTATGTGTGGACGGACAGTAACTGTGTGTATATGTAAGCATTTAAACACTGCAGAGAGTAGAATTAACAGTAACAGTATTGTAGAAATTCATTTCACCGAAACAATAACGTGGCGCACAGTGTGACGCATGCACCAGTTTATTGTATTTCCAGACTTGCTTTCGGCACAATTTACAGTGCACGCTACTCTGTTTTTTGTCAGACTTGAAATAGCCGAAATACCTTCACACTACGGAACTTCTATGGCTCTTCCGTTCGACAATCTCTCCGGCATTGGAACCATCATCTGTTTTCTCTTCGGTCACGCTCGGTTGATTTTTCTAGTCGGCACACTCATTTCCTCCATTACGCGCTGGCTCCATTACCCGCTGGCTGCTTCCCAAACAAACACACGTGCGGCTTGGCACTTGTGCTGTACGTAACAAGTCACGCGACGTGACGCTGCGGCTGTGATTGGTTCGGCTCTGCGTTACTTAATTTGGATTGGCTGACCTTTTTTTTTTTTTTTTTTTTTTTCTTTTAAGAGGACAAGAGCGGTGAGGTCTATCGCGATAGCTTAATTTCTCTATCGGGTAAAAGTTATATCGCGATACATATCGTTATCGTTCTATCGCCCAGCTCTAGTTGGTGTTGTTCCCACATCATCATGAAAATGTTGTTCCAGGTTCAACATTGCAAGTGACCAATCAGAATGTTGTGACGTCATACTTTTGCGACTTCGGGAAAAACCGCCGTAAAACAAAAAACTGTACTTAAGCTGCGAGAAACCGCCGATCAACGGACCCTGACCCTAACCCTGACCCTAACCGTAACCCTTTAATAAACGGTAAGTCGATTTGATATTTTCTTTGCAACATTGGAATTTCATAAATGCACGAATGGCTTGGTGCGCAAAAGAATAACGCCACAAGAATGTGATTGGTCACTTGCAATGTTGAACCTGGAACAACATTTTCATGATGATGTGGGAACAACACCAACACGGCGATATCAGATTATCCATAGTGGCCAAGTCACAACAACAGTCGCCTCAATGTGCTTTATATTTTACGACCCCACAATAATACTGAAGGCTCTACAATAGTCATGAATAGAGACTCTGGTTAGGCTAACTTGGGGGAGTCTGTCCTGATATTTGGTTCCTGGGTATTAATTATTGTATCACAAGACAATGTACTGCAATGTTGATTTTTTTGTCCCATGGTATGGGGATGTAGCTGTACCAGAAACTTAGTAGTTCGTACCAATACCAGTCGAAAAGTGTGTATTTCAGAATAACATAAGGATATTTCGTAGTTTGGATGATGTGGCTGAATTGAAATTCATTTACTTTGAATTACTTTAACAGGTCTGGATTTCATCTCTTAGATGTTTTTCTAAATTCAAAGATGTGAAAAGCATGATGGCATCATTTGCATATAGCCTTTTGCATATCAGTTATAACCCCTTTTGGCCTTTTTTTAAAAGTCTAGATCGAAGTACGCTAGTCACTATTTTCCATGTGTAATATGTGCTGTGCAGTGCATAGTGTTTTTGCTCATGTGCATTCTTTTTCTTACATGTCTGGATTGCCTACAGTACTAAAAAAACATGTACATTTTCAGAGTATTGTAGTGAGCATTGGTTTTGGTACTTCCCCTGCACAGAAGCTTTACCCTTTTTTATAAGTCGTATAAGCAAAAAATGTAAAAACAAACTAGAACACTTAAAATAGCAACAATCTTTGATGGATGGATGCATTTTGGGCCACATTACCCCACCATAATCTCAACATAGTTTGAGCCCAGACAGCAAAGGCAGCATGGTTTGAGACTGTCCACCAAAGCTCTTCATCCACTGTAATTTTTAAGTGATGCATTTAAAGATAGTTTGAAATTTGCAATTTTGTTTTTTCATTGCAGTTTGCAACCACAGTGTGACTCTAAAAAAAACATGAAATTTACAATTTTGACCACTGTGACTCAAATACTGTATTCCAGCTCTCAGGAGAAGCTTATCCTCCTCGTTTAATCAGAATTCAAACAATGGAAATAATATAGAGAGATACATTTTGGTAATGATACCGCCACCTATAGGTGTTACGGCATTTTTACAGTTGTAACAAAGTTGCTGTTTCTGCAGACGGATCCTTCATTTATCCCCCTCCTACTTACACAGCCATTTTGTCTCTTTGTTCATTAACCTTTTGTGAAAAGAATACTTATCAATAATACTCGACAGATCACCATATGTTCCAGTAAGAGACCTAGCAGAGGTCATGCACTGTGCTAAGAATGGTTTGTACTTTCAGTCAGGAAAAAGGGCATGGTGATCTGACAGTTTCATTCTGGCGAAAACAATTCCCTGTCTTGCTATCAGTGTGAACAAGCTAACAAATGGAAAAACAAACAAACGTCCAGTCAGTTGGAGACGATAAGAGGGCCAAGCTCAGCTCATTCACACATTCGTCCTTCTGGAGGACACATTTCAAATCAAGCTGTCATCATCACAGGAATGGGTTTTATGATCTCAGCTTCCACCATTAACACACCATGACAGGTGACATATCACAAATGCTGTAAAGATGTCATTCTTCCCGCAGAGCCGTGACCAAGTGTGGGACATCTCTAGATGACAAAAAAGTGCATTTACTCAATCCAGCACTTCAGATTTTATGGATATACATGGTTAAATATGGTCTGGTGGGCAAATGTTTTTTTAAGGGTTGGCAAAAAGGGTCTTCAAGTTCAAGTGTTGATCACGAAGAGCACTGAGTGAAGTTGAAAGCCCGGCCACTAAATATAGTCAGTAGATGTCCAGGGGGTGTTCTGAGGCAAGCAATTTTCAAATAGTGACTTTGAGATGAGCTTGTAATCATGGAGCGAATGTATTTTTAGATGACCAACCAATGTAGACAATACTTCATCATATCAGAGTAGACTAAAGAAACAAAGAACCAATCCTCTACCTACCTAAACGTTCTTTTAATTAATAGGTTCAAATGGTTACAAATAGAAATCTTTATAAACATCATTAAATGGGGGAAGCTATCAGTGAAAGTGCTTTCCACAGTGTTTAATGTGGTTGCATAAAACGGTAAGTTACGCTACATGGGAATTTAATGGGAAACCACTCAGCAAAGACTTTAAACGTCTTTATTTGATTAAAATGCACATTTCATCTTCCTGCCTTCATCATGCAACAAACACAGAAATAAGGAGCATTTGAATAGTTAGGAAGGTTTGAAAAAAACAAAACAGGTGTATCAGAATCAGAATCAGAATCAGAATCAGAATACTTTATTGATCCCTGGGGGAAATTATTTTTTGTTACAGTGCTCCATTTTAAACCAACATTAAGACAAGACAGACAATACGCTAACTAAGAATAGTACAATATATACATATATATACATACATACATACATAAGTCACTTATAAATAAATATTTGGAAAAGAAACATGTGTAGTTGTAGCAGCAAACAGTGTGTTAAGTGGATGCGTTGTACAGGGAGATGGCCACAGGCAGGAATGATTTCCTGTGTCGTTCAGTGGTGCTTTTCGGTAATCTCAGTCTCTCACTGAACGAGCTCCTGTGACTGACCAACATGTCATGGAGTGGGTGGGAGGTGTTATCCAACATTGTCTTTATCTTGGACAGCATCCGCCTCTCTGACACCACCTTGAGGGAATCCAGCTCCATCCCCACAACATTGCTGGCCTTACGGATCAGTTTATTAAGTCTGTTGGCATCTGCGACCCTCAGCCTGCTCCCCCAGCATGCAACAGCATAGAGGATCGCACTGGCCACCACAGACTCATAGAAAATCCTCAGCATTTTCTGGCAGATGTTGAAGGACAGATGTTGGGAGACACTGAAGCCTGTTGCAGCAGTCACAGGCTAAGAAGTCAGGTGCACTCTGAACTTGTCACCAGTCCAAGGCTAGTGCAGAGATAGGCTACTATTCTTGCACTGACATTTAAACCTATGGCAAGTTTAACCAATTAACCTAATGTATTTGGACAGTGGGAAGACAGAGACAGAGTATCGGGAGAGAACCTACATGTGCACAGGGAAGATGTGCCAATTCCACACTGGACCCAGTTTTCAAAAATATTTCAGTCAATAATTCGTTATTTTTATTATTATTATTATTATTAGTAGTAGTAGTAGTAGTATTAGCAATCATTATTATTTGACCAAATTGTTTTGGCAGCATGATTTTAGCACAGCACTGGTATAGAGTAGCAAAAAACAAAAGCAAAATAGACAATTAAGTGCCTTGAAGCAACCCATATGGAAAAGAAATAGGAAAAACTTATAAAAGACTTGCATAAGATGTGGTCTACTTCATATAGTGAATCATATAAGGCAGTGGTCCCCAACCTTTTTTGCGCCACGTACCGGTTTATGCCTGACAATATTTTCACGGACCGGCTTTTTAGGTGTCGTGGATAAATCCAACAAAATAAAACTAGTACCGGTACAGAAGAAAAATAAGATTTATTCATAACACACGTGAAAAGACCAAGGAAAACTGAGTTAATGATAAAAACGATAACAAAATAACGCTAAAAACCCTGAAAACCATACATTTCACACCCGAGCCTCAACTCTCACGGCCCGGTACCAAACTACTCCAGTCCGTGGCCCGGGGGTTGGAGACCGCTGATATAAGGCTTATATGATTTACTCAAGAAAGTGGCCACTTTCTCATTACTTTCATATATAGTTTTAGTAAGTATTCAAAACATACAAGTTTCATTTATATAATTTTTCAAGGGATCTTATCTCTGTTTTCACTCTTGTACGCTTTTCATACAAGTTTCACACAAGACAGATACAAACTTTATAAGATTTATATATATCTTTCCATATGGGAAGTGTTGTTGTGATTTGGCGCCATACAAATATAAAATTGAGGTAGGCTGTGATTCAAAGCCAGTCATTGTTCTTAGAAATGTAGAGTGTTCAGTTTCCCATGAAGGCTATATATATATATATATATATATATATATATATATATACTCTTAAGCACTCTTAAGCATATTTTATATACTCTTGAAGCGGTATTTTGCATATGCCATAGTTTATAAGGCTGTTTCACAATATTCAGCTTTTTTCAGTGGATCTTGATTAGGTCAGCGTTTACATTGTTTTTCTGTCGTTCCTATACTGAACATGGGAAATAATTTAGATTATCAGCACAAAAACAGTTCAGTGATGCTTTACTAAGCTACTCTCCTACCTTACTTTGTCCTTGTCTGGTGTAATAAACAGTGATAGTGGCTTAGTGTGTCTTAAATGGTATTTTGTTGGTAGTGCAGCAGGGAGAAAATGAATTTCAGTGAGCATACTGTAGATGTGCATAAGCAGGATGACAAAGAAATGAGCCTGCAAAGAGAGCCTGTAAATGTCTAACAGAAGGTGCTGTGCAGGGGTAATTTATGAAGTGTTGTCTCGGTGTAGACAGCCCTGCAGATTTTAGAAATACATGTGACTAGTGGAAATTGCAAGTGGTGATCTCTTCTGTTATTTTTTTTCTCTCCACGACTTTAAAGGTTCACATGGTTCACGGGATGGAGAATTTTTCTGTAACAGATGGATTAATTAAAGTTCAACCGTGTACCTTTTAGGGAGAAAGGACAATAAAGGACACCCTGTCCGGGGACTGGAATGTCACAGCAGCTCGACTGGGAATAAATCTGAAACCATTACAGAGGTGACTAAATCTCTGGGGAATTCTCTGCGGTCGTGGGGCATTTTATGTTTTATGGTGGTTATGAGCATTAAAAAAACAAAAATGAAGTAAAACAAAACCAAATAAAAGTAGCACAAAAAGAATTTGGTGTTGAAAACCAATATGTGATTTTTAGTTTAAAATACAGTATTGTGTTACAGACACAAACATCAAATGACATCAATGCAATTTTTTTATTTAATACATTTAATTGATATTATTAGTTTAAGGCTTTTAACCTTGGTCCCTATGACAGTGTCAGAATGCACCATCTGTGAGCAGCTGTTTTAAAGGTGTGTCAAAGTCGGGCTGCTAACAGTGAAAAAAATAGTCTAACACTGCTGTGCGTTCGATTATTTACTGTGTCACAATAAAGGGAAAATTGTTCCAGTCTGTAAATAGAGCAGCATTTCTCACATTTATACTATAATTATATGCAGAACAGAATGTGCTAGTTGGATGATAATAATAATTTAAATATTTTTCATGTGCTCCTACTGTACATTGGAATTGTCTTGGAGCAAGAACATCAGTCAGCTATAGAGCTGCTGCTGCTGCTGCTTGATGCTACCATTAACAGTTCTGAGGTGGTACGTATTATTTATCATTACACATGAAACGACATGAAGACATATTTTTAACAACAATAAAAAGGATCCGCAATTTGACTAAGAAATGAAATACATCACATTCAGATTACATGATACAATGTTTCTTTGTCGATTTGTTATTAAGTTACCAAAAGTTTAAACAGCTAAAATTATAAGAAATAAAGGCTAATTTTTTTGAGTGTTCAAATTTCCAACAAGTGTTGCTTCTGTGAATGAAAAGAAAACCCCAAATCGATTCTATTTCGTATTTAAAGTGTCAATGGTGTTCCATAGACATGTACCAAAACACTGTAAGAGGATAAAACTTTCTATATTTATTGGAGACTTCCGACTGCAGGAAGTCATATTGCTTCCACAGTCGATAACAATGCTGCGTTCTTGTTTTCTCCACAACATGTATTTTGTCTCGCATCCTACCATAAAGTCATTTTGACACAAGACTTTAATGGTTTCAAATAAAAGAGGATCACGGTAGAATTTTGCAGTTTAATGATCTCAACCATTAAAAAACATCAATGGCTTTCAGGACCACTCGTCAAAGCGAATCAGACTCTCTACCTGTGCGGCAGTTTGTGACAGCAACTGTAATTGCCGGATCCCGAGCTATAGGCGGTCCAGCCTGTGGACATGTCATCAAAGAACGGTCACCTGCCATATCTCTCTGCCATATGCAGCTCGGGTTTTGCTGATCTCATTTCCCATTGACCTCAAATGAGTCCCAGTTGCAGCTTGATCTTGTGTGTAATGGATAAGTGGTAAATGTAGCCATGAAACAGCACATCGGTTTCAGCGAGAGTGGTGAGTAGAATGGACACCTAATTGACTGCATATAAAAGGCGGGACATGTAAGTAAGAGCAGCAGCTGCAGCGCTTTATATTCAGCTTGTAAGATGCTGTAGCGTAATGTAAGTGTAATTGATATGAGGCTATCCCGTGTGTCCTTTGAGATGATAGACTAAATGCTGCTCACATACGTGTGCGGCTCTTTACAGAAAGTACTCCCAACACTATTACTTTACCTTCTGAGAACACGACCACTGATTGATGCCCGCAGGACGTCGGATGCAACCTGCAGTTTGGCGGACGCAGATATTAAATAATATGTGGTAGCAGGTAGATCTATCAAGGTTAGCAGGCAACACTTGGGACAATCTCTTAGTCTGTGTGCTGCGACATGTCAAATGTTGGGGTGTTTTGCATATGGGCTGATGGCAGAGGCCATTGTAATTCAGTCTCAAAGTAATGCCTATTCAGCGCAAAACATAAGTGTGTTGTCAGAATCCCAGGATGGATGTTGGGGCATGTGCAAGTGAAATCTATCCTGATGAAGAGAGAATGCCCAGTGATTTATTACAGAGGGAACGCAGGAAAAAATGCTCAAGCTGGGCACTTTTTCCTTTTCCCTTCGCTTAGATTTTCTATTTGAATTAAATGAGGTGTGTATGTAGGCAGGCAGAGGGGGGGCAGGGGTGGTGAGAGATAGCATGCAGGAGAAAGGACATACTTCATCTTCCCATTCAAAGTGTTGTTTTCAGCAACTTTGAAATGAAGGAGAAAAATGCTGATAGAATTGCACCAGAATGTATCGCAGTGGACTGCAAAGTACAAAAACCCTAGGTCAGGCGTTGGTGAGGCATCCTGCATGCAGGGCATTTTTCCTCTTTTTTTTTAAATTCCTCTTAAGGTCCCCAGTGACTCACTTCTTGAACCTGCAGTGATTGATGGGAGGTGTGTCCTTTACAAGGCCATGATAGGGTGGCCAAGGGCAAGATACAGCTATCAAATTGTTTCATATACATAAACAAGGATTAAAAAAGCCATTTACGGCATCTGGAGAGAGATGCTTTCACCCTTACTACTAGGAAACATGCTTAAAAGCCCATCTCATTTCTGAACTCAAACAGCTGGCCACAAAAAAAAAAGGTTTCCACATAAAAATATTTTGTGCATAGTGTAGGGCTAAAGGAAAACGCAAGATGGAAGCGTGGCTCAACTTCTGTGAAACAGTGTTTACACCTCTTAAAGCATCAATAAGAACAATGCAATAAAATGCAAATTATTTATATTGAATTCAGTGACCATTTGAGAGTAGACCAGTGTTGTAGCTCTGAAAGGGAAATTTTTTCGTGTTATAATTATTATCAGTTCTGCACTGAAGCGTCGCAATTCAGTACCTGGAGGTTTTTACTGCTGTTATAACAGGTGCAGAACATAGCTTGGCATTGTCTTCCTGAAACAAGCAAAGTCTCCCCTGAAGGAAATCTACTTCAGCACTTATGAGACCTTTACAGATAGCTATGCACGTTACACATGCCATGCACAGTAATGAACATCATGCCATTACCGATGCTGGCTTTTGACCGTGTGCTAATAACAACCTAGACAGAGAATTTCACTGTTAGCCTGACAAATGTGGCTTCCAGAAATATTTTACTTTTTATTTAGTCAGAGTACCCAACATGGTGGCACAGCTAGCATCACTGTAAATATGCTAGAGACTGACAGCAATAACAGAAAAAGATGATTCTCTAATTTTGTTTCATGTTGCATACACCATAATTGTGATCAGTGCTGGGATCGTTACTTTAGTTTCTTAAAAGTATTGTATTATGTTACTTAATCTGTTATACTACTCATTACATTACATTACATTACTTACCAAAGAAGACCTGCTGAAGATCAGTGTGTGTTCTTTGCTAACATTGCGTTAGCATGCTATATGTGCAGATGCTTCCAAATACAGAGCAAAAGTAGTGCTGGCAGCACGATGCAGTTGTTTATGTCGTGGATGCAATTTGTAGTTTAGCGGACTACCTCACGTTTGTCCTTTTGTTCAATAAATATAAAAGCAATGTCCATACCGCTCCACCATTTTCCTCCTCCCGGCACATGACCTGAAATCAGCTGACTGCAGCACAAGTGAGCAGGAATAAGAAAAGTTTTGTTGGATGTTTTTTTTCTTTCTATCCACCCAGCATTAAGATAACTGAAGAATTAATGCAAGTGATGAGATAATTGTAGCTGTAATGTAATCACTGAATTTATTATATTACTGCGTTCCTGAAAAATATGATGTCATTACAGTAACGTGTTACTTTGCAACACTGATCG
Organism: Astatotilapia calliptera; assembly: GCF_964374335.1. Taxonomy (NCBI): domain Eukaryota; kingdom Metazoa; phylum Chordata; class Actinopteri; order Cichliformes; family Cichlidae; genus Astatotilapia; species Astatotilapia calliptera. The sequence goes on along the minus strand of NC_137431.1, from coordinate 10,851,008 downwards.
TGATAATACGTTCTCAGGGTGTCCGATACAGATAATTACCTTAATGCTGTTTCGTATGAACTGTTCTGGCATCTGTATGCATAATGGTGATGTCAGTGGTGATGCTTTCATTTTCATATTACAATTCAGGGCTCTCTTGTTAATTGTAAATAGAAACAGGAACTGACACTGTAGGTATACTTTACCAGGTCTTGTTAAGTCTACAATTTAGAAATAACTTGAATAGGTTTTCTTATGTCAAACTCCATTCTCCTGTTTTGTGAAGCTATAGGTATGTCAAAAGATATGCATGTATAAACTGAAAGATCTGAACTGTAGTTGTGTTTTTAGTTTTTGATTTTCTGTGTGATCACAAATAAATGGAAGACATTTGGACAGATGTATCCATCCTCCTGCACGGTCACATGTCTCTGCAGTTCAAGTGTACAGTAGATGTATGTGTCAACTGGCTGATGAGTTAAACTTACTGAAGTTTTCCTCTAGTGGCACAACACAACTTCTCTATTTCTCTTCCTGCCCTTCTTTCTTCCTCGGAGTCTTTGAACACACAGCAGCACTCGCTGTTACTCTTCCTTTTGATTCCACTTTTTTCATCTGATCTAACACGACTTTAGTTTGTTTTCCTTCTTTACATTTATGCAGCTTGTTTTTGTTTTTCACATACTATTTTTTCTCCCCCTTGTTTTTGAGTTTGTCATTTAGAGTCTGTTATCCAGCTCTGTTGACTTTTGTTTGTCGTGTTGCAGGACCTTTTTTTATTCCTCGCTTTTGTTCGAGGTGAGATGTTTCTTTTTTTTATCTCACCTGCGCAATGTGACTTTCTCTGTTCCTGTGGTCTAGCAGCATTTCATGTGAAAATAAATGAACTGTAAACTCTAGATGGCAATTCAGCTAAAATGAAGAAGTAGTGAGATTCCTGCACACATGCCTCACACACATCTCGCTAATGTCTTGTACTGTTCACCCTTTGATGACCTTGGTTGTATTCACTCCTGATGGGTTTTTCTTGTTTGTTTTTTTGGTAAATTGTAATTTAGTGGCTTGGACAGAACAGCAGAAAAAACACGAGGAACACTAAGAGTTTCTTTACTAATAAAGAACTAATTCATGTATCGTACTCTCTTGAGACATATTAGTCTTGATTGGTGAGGAGGATCTACACATAATTACCACAGGTTAATGTAATTACACAGACATTTAAAGCGGGACTTACCAATGCGTGCACGATGATGCTGATGCCATTGGATATCGTGGCATCAATTAAAAGAGACAAAAACAGATGCCCTTTTGTAAAGAAAACATCCTGTATTTAGCAGCACACATATCTTATGACTTTGCTTAAGCCAATTTTTCAAAATGTTCAGTTCACGATCAGAAGGGAACATGAAAATAATGGCATTGATTAAAACTGTCAATGTGCGACTGAATAAATTAGGCCTACGAGTAAATAAATAATAAGCTGGACCACAGAGAACTGATGAATGAATTATACCCTTTTTTAGCCAATAGTTTGCTAACAGCTTCAGGGGGAAATCCTGCAATGGACACACTTTGTCCTCAAGTACCCATACATTGGCATATTTCCTTTGTATCACAGAAAACAAACCTTTCACAGTCTGCAAGTTGTTCCTTTTTTAAATTTCTTCAAAACAGATTGGTGACTTACCCTTTTTCTGTGCGTACAACAATCTCAGATCTAGCTCTGTTCATCTTTGGAGAGCACAAAGCGTCATATTTGAAATTTCATCTCGAATAAATACGCTTTATTTTCATTTGGCTGTGTTCAGTGATTGAGTTACCCTCGTGATTAACTGTCTGCTATTTTAGTGTCTCTCAACAACTGCACTTGCTTCTAAAAAAAAGAAGTCAAACCTTTCAATTCACTCTTACTCCCCTCAGACTACTTTAATAATGTTCCTTGTGGGATTATAATGTAGGAGTTGGAAATTTCATTTGTAATATGTGCAGTGTTTCGTAAGTAGGAAGCGTCTTCTGTTTCCAGCTTTTTAGTGCAGTATCTAAGTAGGTTTCATACATCAGGCCTGAGGTTTGTGACAGGATAGGACGATAAGATGAGGCCACCTTTACTTATCCTCTGTCTCTCTGACTTCCTGTGATGTACTGCCTCTGCTCTCCTGTTTCACCTCATCATTTTCTTTTGTCTACTCTTCTGTCCTTTTTCAGGCCCCTTTGGTTTAATGATTTCGCCTTATTTACTGGCTCAGGGTCTTCGGTTTTGGCGGCGCTTGCAGTTTTGCACTTGGTTGCTTTCCTTGGACAGTGCAGAATGCAACATTGGTATCAAATAACTTATTTTGTCTGTGTTTTAATGAGAACTAAATGTTACAAACAAGTGTGAAGAATGAATGATTAAGACGGGACAGAAGAACGGGTTGCAATCATGGGATACGCACAGGACGCAAATATTAAACAAACTTGACATTACATTAATTTCAATTATTTTGAAATTCTAAAAATTAAAAATATGAAAATAACCTGATTAAATGCTCAGTACTTGACATATTTGACCCTATCGATGAGACCTCAGGGAAAACATTAAGCTGCGCTGGGTTCTGAAAGAGTGATCCAGTTTCCTTCCACAGACCTGATATATGCACAGCAACTGGAAACTCTAAATTGTCCGTAGGTGTGACTGTGTTCATCCGTCTGTGTGTTAGCCCTGCAAGAGACTTGTGTCCTGCCCACTGCATGCTGGGGTACAGACTCCGGGTCTTTGCTACCCTGAAGCTTGTAGAAAGCAGAAGAAAAATACTAATAATTAAAAGTAATAAAAACCTAGCGTTCTGCACAGACCTAAACTGGCTGCACACGTTACGACTGAAACTGCAGTTTATCATGTTTTTTTGGGGTTTTTTTAGACGTGTGTCTAAAAATGTCAAAAGATGACTTCTTCACTTATATAGCTTTGTGAGGATATTTAAGTTCTTGAGGGTTTAGGGTGAATACGTTCAGTCAGCAGTTACATTAGCTCCCTGTGGTGACCTAAATAACTTCATTCATAAAGACACTGATACATGCGGGGAAACGTGAACGTACAGAACTGCCTCCCTCTCAATGTATGCGTTTCCTAAAGCAAACATCACCGCCTCGTTTCAGTTTTAGCCGTATATTGTTCACATGTGCTCGTGATGATTACTTGATCTGATGCATTTGTTTCTTTCCAAGCTGATCCTACTTTTAGCAGCCACAAAATTACAGTAAATCTAATGTATATGATGTGTTCATTTGGAGTTCATAAGGGTCTTAGATTATAATTTTTAAAAAAAGACACGTTGTTCCTTCCTCAGTGTTCGGGATGAATGTAACATGAAAGCCGGTGCACTAGCGGAATAGACCTGCTGTATAATTAGGCTGCTGAAATATTGGATTTTAAGATGTCATGTTGTTTTGTAATCTTTTGCTGATGCATATCAGAGACACCCTTTGGCTTCTTGAGCAAAGGTAGCGTTTCTATTATTTATTGCACTTTCCGCTGTTGTTTTCGGTTGATCTCTATCATGAAGCAGCTAACTGAGGCCGCTGTAGTGAAAGCATTTTGTAGGACACATTGTTGTGTTGTCTTGAAAAAAAAGGTTTCCATTGAATAAAACCAAAACATAAAGAGAAAAAAACAAATGAAAAAACAAAAACAAATACAGATTCAGCTGGATAAATCATCACGCTTCTCTTGCAACACTGAAGGGAAAATGCTGCACAGTTGCTATGGAACCCTCTGTTGCTAGGCAATAGGTTTATTATCAGAGTTTTATTTTTTTATATAAGAGGCGGTGTTTTCTTTGGCATCTCGCAAATTTGTTTTCAGAAGGCTTTTTTTCGACTGACAGGTTATGAGGAATAATGCTTCCTTTAATTAAGATCCAAGTTATTCTCTTTTGTTTATTTTCTGTGTAGATGATCAAATGCAAATGTCCAAACACAATATAACTTATGAAGTATTTCATCAGAAACCATTGCTGCAAGAGAATGTCACACATTTATGCAATATTAAACCACATATTTAGCGGTTAGCTTTCTTAAGGAGGATTCTATATCGAGTTCACCTTATGCTGGTCCTGTGTTGAATGTGCTATTGATCCTCTCTTTCTTTCTTTCTTTGTAATTTATCTGGCTTAATTTATGAAAACATCCAAATTATAAGCGCAAATATGGAGGGAATATTATCATGATGCCCTCTTGTGGCTGCACCCAGACATCAGACTGATTAAGGTTTACATTATTAGACATGTTTTTAATATATAAGAAAATACAATCGTAGTAAAGACCCAATTTAGGGAAGCCTGACTCTCTTTTTCTTTCCTCCCTGACCTGTCACGCTCTTACATGTACTATGCATAGAAACTGACATGAATCAAAGAAGCACTATTTTGACTTCTGATTATGATAAACATCTGTAATAGCAACTCCAACTGTACTTTGTAGCTGATTATGTTACATTATGCTAACACATTAAAGGAAATGCACATATTGCACATATATGTGTTAAACACATAATAAAAGTAGTAATTCTGTGTTTGAAGCATAGCATAGAAGCGGAGCTTTGGATGTTATTAACACTTCATAATGGAAGCAGTTCGTGATTTTTGCTAGTCATCAAATAGCCAGCCTAATAACATTTGAGGGACCATATATAGTCTAGAGTGTCCAAAAAAAAACAAAAAACAAAAAAACCCCAAACAAAGGCATTTTTTTAACCTGCTCTATTTTCTTTATAATAAATAACGACTTTTCAGATATTAGTCAGGTTAGGATTATCAGCTAAGATTAGAAAAAAAAAACATGATTAGCAGTCAAAAGATTAGTTACAAAGACATGTGTGCCCTGCCCTCAGTTGAAATCAGGATATGCCACTCCCCAGCAATGAACGTACTTTGTTTTGATTTGAACTGCCATTGCCATGGAAAACATTAAGTGGGGCAGCTCCACTGCCCCCTACATCGGTTGCCCTGAGGCAAAATAAGGCTGTTAGACTGCAAGCTAAATGTGGCAACACATTGTTGGACTTCAGAGGACAGCATACATAATAGATGAAAAGCAAAGGAGGGGACGCAAGGGCTCAAAAAGAAAAACAATTGTCATCAAGGAATGAAATCAGATTGGCTTATTTTCTGTTTATGAACCATTTAGGAAATCTACTGGACACCACTCCATGCTAATGAGCCATGACAATAATGACTTCAGCTACTGGCAAGAAAAGAAACACATTTATATCTTATTCGTTTAAAGCAGTAGTTCTCAAAATGTGGGATGGGACCCACTGTTGGGGTCCCATCACAGTCACTGCAGGAGCAAGGGGGAAAATATGGAGTGAATGAGATCACTGACTGATTTGTATTTTAAAAAACAAAGATGAGTTTATTGATCCTTTGCCTTTTATTGACCTTTATTTTAATAAAATTCAACCTGATGAAAATTGTGCAAGTTTCTCTTTGGTGCCTGCCTTTCAGTAAATGTGACCAGCATAAGCTTCTCCATCCTTTAAGATAGCGCTACTGGTCTTTTCATCCATTATTTTAACTAAATAGTCAGCGTCCTTCTGGGGAAAAAAAGACAACAACATACGGAGGTCAGCCTTGAGAGTTTGAGAGTTCCTTTCAAACCCGATGTCATGACTGATGAGTCTGACTGAATTCCAGGACAGGACGCTACTTGACCAAACAATAATGATTTGTCATCATTGCCACCATCTATAGTATATTTATGGTCTGTTTCAATCTAAAAGGCAGCATCATTTGCAAAATTACCATTCGAGTACATTAACTACAACTTAAAACTAGCAAACGAGATTAGAAATCCTTCAGGTTTCCTGGGGGTCACACATGAAGGTGGAATTAGGATTCTTTCTCATAGACTGCCCCCTGCTGGCCGCTAGAAAAAATGTAGGTTTAAAGCACATTTGTATCATATTCACTTTTCAGACCCAGAGGCAGTTGCCATCTTTTATTTACATGCTATGGGCATTAAGAAGACTTCAGTCTAGTCACCTCTGCTGATACTGTGAAAGCTTGGGAAAATATTATACATTACATCTTAATGTCCACCTAAAAAAAACCCACACTAAATTGTGTTGTGATGTTAGAGTACAAATTCACCCAAATCAAATGAAGAGCAAATAAAATAAGAAAAACATAGTATTATGTTTATAATCATGATGCCCTGCTACAGAGAACCCATTTTAAACACTTACATTTAAAATGATTAATGTGATTAATTGATTCTTTACCACCAACAATGCTCGCCTTTACAGTCAACCCATGTAGCACACACGCACAGGAAAATCTTCATGCTGTTAGAGCATGTGGTCATTACACTGCCATGCGAGTGGACATCAAAAAACCCCACAGGGTGACTTTAATTTAGTAAAATTTCAGTAAATCTGTTCTGTTCCCTGAGTGATGTCCCTGTGCCCAGTTTCACGAGGAACCACATGAGGAGAAACCAGTAGGCGACTAAAGATCAACTCATATTGTTTTTGCCTCTTTTCCATTTTAATGCACCACATCTATGCCCAGACCATCATCAGACATGTGCTACAAGCTGTTCCTACTGCGATGCTGGCCAGCAACCCGTCAGCGAGCCAGAGCAGGCTGACACATTCAGAGGCTTCTTGAAAAACTTAGTGTTACATGCTAGTTCGCTAATTGTTCGCACACAATATGGCTTGCCTTGGGACATTATGATCTCTTCCTCTTATTCGCACCCTTCTTTTTCCACAGATCCCAACCTTTGATAAATTATTAAAAAGACAGACTAAGAGATGGTTGGAAACATTTGCAGCGGAGAACAAGAAAGTATGTGGTGGCTACTGTTGGGGTTTTTTTTTTTTTTTTTTTTATGAAAATCAACGTCTAATGGTGTTTGTTTTCGTTCCAACTTGTGAAGTGCAAGTGCAGGCAACAGTTTTATTTCAAGAAAGCTGTGGTAGTGAAGTGAGTGACTCTGCTCCTCTAAAGCAGGGTCAACATATGCAGAGGGAGACAGGGAGGGAGGGTGGGAGAGAGAGAGGTGAGATTTGGTGCTTTCTGTTTTCATCTAGCGAACGAATGTACTTTGGCATTACACCTATAGGTTGCAGATGATAGTTTAAGCAGAATGATGCACTGAAATGTGTAACATAAGTGTCGTTAAGGAGGAATGAGGTGCAAAATGATTTATTGGGTATGATCGTGATATAAATCATTTGTTTTAGCCACATTCAACAACCGTCTTGGCTTCCTGGTCACGTCAGTGAGCACTCTGTTCTGAATTGCTTGGAGATCTCAGACCCCGCTGTATTTTTAAAAAAAAAGTTGTTCCAGAGTGCTGGAGTACAATTAAATGTTCTAATGCGGTACACAATTAAATATTTAATAAAGGAAGTGGATGTTGCACCAGTATGAAAAGAGAAACACAGACAATCTGTCAGTGCCAATTGCAGTGTTATTTAGTATAATTGATGAAGTTTGTCAAAACACAAACAGTTTAAATAAGTCGATTAGTCATCAAAGCTAATTCTAGCAGAAATGTTTATTTCATTCACCTTTCTGCTGAAACAAAATGTTCCTAGTCATTATGTTGGTCAGAGTTGGTCATGAATTAGACTGCACAGTTTGTTCCATGCTCTAAGCTACAGAGGCAAGACATAAAGTTTATGGATCGATGTTTGTATCACAGAAACACACACTATAGTTATTGAGAGCAGACTGACAGGCTAGATTGAACTCTATTTTTAGCCATAATCAGAAGCATAGTCATGGGGACTCTTTATGCATCTAGACTCTGTATGGTGAGATTATTTGGGCAGATCTGGGTTATGTTAGTGATTTTTATACACTTAAAATCCTTATGGCCTCTGAACTGTGCAAGTTTCCAACCTTTAACATCACCACAGCTCTCGTCATCTAAAGCAGCTGTCAACTTTTTTTTTCTTATTAATATATTTTTTTTTTATTTCAGAGTGTTATATTTTTAGAGGATCCAGAGGTGAAGTCTTAGATCTGTTTTGGGCAAAGAATCTGTCTATGTGAACTTGTGCAGTATAACCATCAGCTGTATGTCACTCTCTGACTCTGTGACTCACAATAGGCTATAACAATATACATATTCATAAAATGTGTTAATTATATTGTGTTATTACAAAAAAGTAATTATTGGTGGTGCTTTCTACTTGATACTTCTGTCCCAATGAAACTCCAAAAAAAATTTTTTCGCTTTCAGTACCTATTACCAGCAGCTAATGCTGAGGAATCTCACTGTGCAGTTAAAACTGTGCAGGAAATGATGGCCTAGTAAACTTTTATTTAAAAAAGAGAAAATTCGAAGAAACAATCAGCATAACAAACCAGTCATTGCTTGTGATAAAAAAAAGTTATCATGCCGTCCTTATTCCTTTCTATTTTCTAATTAATGTGTGCCACCAGTCCCTGAAAAATGATATACTGTAGATGCAGTATATCCATGCATATGATATACAGTAGTATATCACATGCAGTTCACACAGCAGCAGTGCACTAATAACGTAGCTATCGCATTGATTCATTTTAGTAAAAAGCTATAAGTCTGATGTCTTTCGGGTATGTATGATGATATATTAGATTGTACACACTGCAGCAGAGTTGCTTTTTTTCCTCTCGTAGTTATGATTCCTATGCAAATGCCACTTCCACTATAAAACTGTGGCACATCATCTGAATTCCCTGATTCAGCTTTGCCACATGAACCAATCACTGATCTGCTATTGCTGTTTCTGTTTTCCGTGTCAGCAAATTATATTTTGTGGCTCCATCAACCAAAATAAAGGTGACTTAGTTTGAAGAACAGGGAATGGGAAGGCTGTATTTTGCACCAATAAAACACTGAGAACTAATGGTAACAGATCTGTTCCCCCAGTTAAGGCCAATGCAAGGCATTAAGAAAAGAACAAGCAAGCTTATTGCAGTTATGTATCTACGTTTTTTAGTGTTACAGTGTGCCTTCCTGTATTTGAGGCAGTGTCTCATGCGTATTCATGACTGTATACAGCACAGTCACATGGTGTCACTGGCTGTTGGTTGCAGCGACTGTGGTTTTATGTGCACTGTGAATGCATACACCTCGTAAACCTAAAGTTGTGTGACGACTGAAATGGGTATGTGGTTATTGCATTTGTAAGAGAGTCAGCATGCATATCTGTCACATGCACTATAATCATGTAAATGAGGCGTGGTTCACTCTTTTCGTTCTTTTACATAAACTGCTAGTATAGAAACGTGTATGTACGAGAGCATTTTCTCCGTGTGGTTTCAGAGGCTTCTGAAAGGGGCTCATATTTTACGCTGGGCTTTGCATCCACCCACTGGCAACTGCACATATTAAGCACTAACCTTTATATTTGTGCTCAGTGTGATTTTTTTTGTCTTTTTGGGGATGGGGGTATTTGAGCTGTTGAACAAGGGTACAGTGCATTTTCGGTAAAAAAAAAAAATGGCTGTTTTCATATGCAAAAACATAACACAGTGTCGATTTTTGCATCAGTCAGTACACAAAATCTGATGTGGCTGGGTGGATGCTGCTGAATTTATCAAGCAGTTTAATGTTAGCGCATCGCTTCAAAATATGTGTGTTTAAGAAGAAAAGAAAAAATAAAAGCGCTTTGGTGACGCCAAGTTTTCCTTTCTCCTCAGGTCCTCCAGTCGTCGTAGGAATGAGCATCAACATAGCAAGTATAGACTCCATCTCAGAAGTAAACATGGTAAGTTCAGATCTCATTGTTTTAAGGAGGGCTTCACACTAGGAACTCCCAACCTTGCAAGAAGAGACTAGATTCATGCTAAACCATGCAAATATTAAATATCAGATACCAAAATTCCCCAAAAATATATCTCAAACACTCGCTATGAAAAATATCTGAATATTTCTGTGTTGACTGTCACATCTATTTTTATTTATAGCCTGCAGCACATTTAAATAATAAAAGATGATCCAAAGTGCTTTAGAGACAAGCACATTTAAATTCCAGGTCTTCAAAATTAGTGTTTTTTGAAGACTTGAAAATACATGAAAAGCTTAAAGGTGTGTTTTGGTGTGCTCACTAATTACTGTGGTATCCGATCACAGTGATTTAGTGGTCAAATTGCAAATTAATGATCATTCTAATCAGTATTGGCAATATTATCCCTGCATTTACTTTGCATGGGATCACTACCAAGTAAATAACTATCACACAGCACTTGCAAATACCAAGGCAAATACTTGCTTACAGAATCAGCAAAGGCAGGATTGCTCAAAGGCTTTCCAGCTACAAACACTACTAACTGTGTTTTGTACAGTTCAGTTGGACTGAACGGCCACACAGACTGTGGATACGTGTGATGGTGGACAACCGCTTCTGCTTGTTACTGAATGAGACACTGAGATTTGACTGCAGGTTCTTTTTTCTTTCCTTTTTTTCATCATTACTCCTCACACTAGTTTGCAGGTAATATACAACGTGTTCGTTTGCTCTGACAAAGACTGTCAGAGAGGCAGGCTGGAGTACTGGATAAGGCAATATGGCTGATGTCTGAAAAATGACATCATCCTGTCTCTTAGCGTTCTTTTTCTTTCACTCAGCATGATATAGCCGCCCACATAGTGTGGCAGCTTTTTAAAAATTATGATTATTGTTATTATTTTCTGCTGTATGGCTTTTTTTTGCTTCTGGAGTGATGGAATAATTTTCCAAAAATTCAAAGTTTATTTGTGATTTGACATACATCTAACAATCCCCTAAAGTTGATTCTGTTCATCTGGGCGTAGCGTTTTGTAGGAGAAATATTTCATCACTCATCCAAGTGACTTCTTCAGACTCAGCTGACTGCAGGTTTCCCCAATCTTATAAACAGTACATTTGCATAATGACTGAAACCAGCCCACTGAAGGAACAACGGGCTGGGAGGTCAGATGTCAGGTTAATTACGCAAATTCTCATGACCATTGATCAACAACCACTAACCAAAACCCACTGATCAATGGCCATGAGTACCATTCACAGAGAGTTGGGGAATGGCTGCAATCACAGCATCAACTTTTGGAGATTTACTTTCCTGGATGATTGAGAATGCATCAAGACATCTAACAATCAGTCACTCAGACTGATTATTAAAAATTCACGGTCTTAATGAAACAAAAACATAAAATGTCAGTGTTTTCCGCCCGTCGATGCGTTTGCAGGTTTTTGAGTAGCAGAAAATTTCATTGGGTTGTGTTTTTTAAAATGACGTTAGAGTGCCTTTCCTCAAATTTGCATCTAAAATTGCTGATTATTAATGAGAAATGTCACTGAAAGGGGTGATTGAGTTGTTTATCAGTAGTTTGGTTTAGTTCTCATTACGAGCCCCGTGGCCATTCATTTGTACACGGGTGAGGCGTTTTCTGAAAAAATATTATGTCATTAATAATAAATCAGAAAGGAAGGATACCAGATCTCTTAATAGGCATCATGCTCAAATGCAGAGTGTGGGTAAACTTGTTATTTAACTCTAATAATCTGAGATGCATCGAAAGCCGCCGTTTTGTTTTTTTTTGCACTTTGTAGGTTTTACATTAAGCGCCTGTACTCGTGTTTTTCTCAGCACTATTAACAGCACAGCCCTTTGGCTACAGGGGATACATTAGCTGCAAGACGATATTTCTCCACTTCACTGCATTTCTCCTCCTAATCCTTCTCTCTCACGCTTTTCCTTAACACAATCAGAAACATTAGATGTTTTTTCCTGATCTGAGATTCACTTAAGCATCTTCTAGTTTCTTCTGCACCTAACTTTTGAGCAGCAGTTAATCTAAAACAACTGTCTACTTTTCCCCTTGAGTACAGTTGAGTACTTTTTTGTTTCTTTGTTTGTTTTTTGCCTGTGGTTTATGTTGGTTTTTCCTTTACTTCTTCCCAGGACTATACCATCACAATGTATTTCCAGCAGAGCTGGCGAGATAAACGGTTGGCCTATGGTGAGCTGAACCTAAACCTAACTCTGGACAACCGTGTAGCAGACCAGCTTTGGCTCCCTGACACCTACTTCCTTAATGACAAGAAGTCCTTTCTTCATGGTGTGACAGTAAAAAACCGTATGATCCGACTGCACCCTGATGGCACCGTCTTATATGGATTAAGGTAAGAGCAGTAAAAACGCTACGCACTACGTGGGTTGCTGGTTAATTTTAATGTGGCTTATCAGGCAAGCATCGGTGCTGTGGATACATTGTGCCACACTCTTCTGTCTTTCTTTTTCTCTGTTTACCGTCCAACTGTTGTTTTATTTGCTTTCACATCATAATAGCAATGCTGTGACACTAAGAGTGCAGTTAATTTTTAGGTTGATGACTATTGGTTGCTGCGACCGTGTGAAATGAACTTTTAAGTAGACCAGGTCTACAACAACCCGCAAACAGTCTCTGTCTGCAGAGCAACTTTGGTATGTCAGGCTGGGAAAACATGGCAATAGGACAGAGTCAGTGTACTATCAGTTTGCTATCATGTCCTATTGAATGGGGTCAAGATGGCAATTACATGTAATCTGTTTGTGATAATATCCAGTTAATAAAGTAATCCAGCCCAAACCAATTCCTCCAAAAACAGTGACATAGGTGTTCCAGGACTTCAACTGAACTACAAAATGACACAGGTACTCACCAGCCTTGCTTTTGTACAGCAATATAACCAAACTACAACCAGTTGAGTTGATCCCCCTGTTGGAAAGTGGCCTGTCACAGGCGTGCCCTTATCAGTGAATACTGACTCAAATAGATAGCAATGCGTTTGGAAGTTAGTTAGTTATTTTGTCTGCAATCTGTCTGAGACTGACTGTTTAAGTCAGAATTGCTTGCCTTCCACCAGGCAACCTGTGCAGTCACCTTGCTGTTGCCACAGCTATTCACAGTTGGGCACCAAATCAGAAAAAAAAAAATCAATCCAATCAACTTGCAACCACCAATCTTTTACAAGGAGGTTGCTTTCCTGTCTTTGCTGTAGCATGACTGAGCCATTTAATGTTAATACAGATGAGACTGCGTAATTATTATTTATCATTTTTATCATTACCAAAGTTTGTTACACAGCTGAACTTAGAGGCAGATTGGCTCTTGCAGTCTCAACAGGTCAAGTGAGAAGGAACTGGACACCATGAAATGTCCCAGTGTGAGTGTGGCTATGTGCAGCTCCATTTTCCTCAGCAACTGATTAGAAATCTTTCCAGGATGTTTCTCTGCCCACAGCCTGGAAGGAAACTGGACAGAGTTCTTGTTGCCTTTTACATTTTACTTTTATACTAGAAGAAGTCTAAGCCCCAGAAAATATAATGTGAGCACAGAAAAACATTCCACGTGTGCCAGTAAAGGACCCGTCTCACTGTGACCATAAACAGCATTAGCCGTAAAATAAATAGTACAGCAGAATCATAAGTATTTCGATATTGATAAAACTTTTGCAAACTGCTGAACATCCATACATACAGCTCTTACGATCACCTGAACAACTGTTGCTGTGCTGCCGGCCATTTCCTTCATCAAGTGGTATATTTTACTAACCTTAAACCACATTTAAGCTGGAAAAACAAGATCACCTCTGCTAGCCCATATCATCTGGTCCTTTGGCAGGATGAAATATGACAGATTTATTTTTGGTAACAACAAACAGACTTTCAAGTTTTATTTTTAAAGTTAATGGTCTGCAAAGTTATAAGCTTGACCTGAAACAATCACAATGTTTTGGAAGCAGTGACGAATACATTAAAGCAAAGGTTCATTGACCCAGAAAGGCTAAAAAAAAAAGGTTTAAAATGCTCACCACCTCAATGTCCCAGATCACTGTGACGAACCAGACAATTCAGTCAACAGCAAATGCGCACAGAGGGACCCATCTAAAAATCCCCTGGGCACTGCTTAAAGTAAGGTTTATGGAACTCACAATGGATTGCTGCTTTTCTTAACACAAGTTATTAAAATAAAGTAGTGTGACAGAGGCAAAGAAGCTGGGAAGGCGTTTTGTTCGCCGAATAAAGGAAAATGTCAGCGACAGGGTTTACATCATATGAAGTAATGAATTATTAATGCGATAATCAGCATTCAGAAATGCCAAATTACCAAATTGGTGCTGACACAAAAGGAGATGTGACTGCAAAAGTATTTCTTTTTCTTCTTATGACTCGTCACAGGGCTATTATCACTTCAACAGAAATGCATCCTCACTGATGCAGAGGTGGCAAACAAATATCTGTGAGACGGTTTCATCTGGATCTACTGTGACAATTCCACACAGGCATGCCAAGCTAATTTTAGCTTCTGACCAGACAAGTACAATCTGTACTTGTGTTTCTGTTCTCCAAGTCAGGAATAGGATGAATATATTATTTTAACAAAACAAAAAAAAAGAGTTGCTGTTTGATGGGGAACGTTATATATCCAACATTGTTTACATACATCCAGCTGATGATCACATTGGGAACGACTAGAGGGGGACTTGGAGAGTACATCCTTTATGAAGGCGAGTACACTATTTTGGTATTTTAAGGAAGGGAACTTGAAAAAAAGTATTTAAAATTGTTCCATGCAGGTACTAATTAAGCAAACAGAAAAATAGCACGAACAAAATAGCATATACCAAGTGAAATCTCTGACTTTACCCCATTAAATATTTAGCTTTGTTAGTTTTTGAATGTGTGTGGAATAAAATAACAACTTTGTGCAGCGGCCAATTTAAGCAGGTGGAGACTTGTGCCAAAATGGTACCAAATGACACTGCGCCACCTGATCTGAATAAACATTCCCAGCTGCTCCACTCAGCGCAGCTCAACACATGCAGGTTCCTCTGTGCCCGCAGAAAGAGGCACAAGGGTAGCAAAAATGGACCAGAGCCAGAAGAAAATTGCATTACACCTGCATTTGCACTTCGGCTGGCTTTTTATTCCGCATGCACGAAATGGAAAGCGAAGTCCGTTCCAGGGGATTTTAACGTCAGCTAATTCTTCAACAGCTCGTCCTGAGACGTACTACAGTTTGGTGTTGTCTGCTGTAAGCTGTATAGTAGATGGTCTCAGATTTGATTTTTGTCAGCAGTGTGTAATTAGAAAAAAGTGCATAATCGTACATGCAGTGGTGATTCCAGGGCCTTTATAAGCTTCCCATGAGCGTGTAATGAAATTGCTTTCTTGATTTGTTCGTCTTTTGCCCAGAGGTTGTGAGGACAACCAGAACAGACAATGCACAATAAATGTTTGTAGTCTGAGTTCAAGCCAATTGATTGTTGTGACTCTCAAATCAGAGTGCCTGAGGTTTTCGGTGTCTTTAAATGGATTTTATTGCAGCCCCTCCCCGTTTGAGTCTATCCCCCACGTCCTGCTACTGAGCACGACGTGGGGGATAGACACAAACTGTGGACAATCACATTAAACACGCTACTGCACCTTGTCCTGTTCTCTACCCACTCACTGTGAAATGTGCTAGCACTGGTGTTTTTTTTGTGTTTGTTTTTTTTTTAAATGTGCTTTGTTTCGTACAACTTACTGTGATTCTAATCTAACTTGCGTTCTTCGACTACTTCTATTTTTATAATCATTTTGGGTAAAAGCTTAAAATTGTCTCTGCTTCACAAAGGCACCGTCATTTTTTACCCACTGATGTGGCTTTGAGTGTTGAATGGTGAATGATTCTTTGTACCAGCAGCCTTTGTTCTTCCAGATTACCAGTCAGATTGCACCAACTTTTTTTTAAATCAATTTTTCTCATGCTCAAACACACACGAAAAAAGATATTTTAGAAGATGCTATATTCAGACCTATAACTCAAAGACTACTCTGTTCTGCGCTACAACTTAATTTACTTTAATAAAGTAAACGGTAATAATTATCCTTAGTTCTAAATTTTCCGTATTGTAATACATAGATTGCAATGGAGAGTTGTGGATGCAGCAATGATCAATGCTCCAAGAATGGTTCGGATCACAAACCAGTTCTTCTGATGTGACAGTCTAACTAGGCTTGTGCATAATTTCAAAGTACTTGTGTCTCTTTTTTCTCGTACAGCAATAAATTTCAGTGGGATAAAAGGCATTACTTTTATTCATAGATTTAATTAACATTTTTTTAGGGTAATACTTTAACAGGATTATGCACTGTTCAAGTAATAGTCCATACAGTTTAGCTTTGAACCCTTTAAAGCAGTTTTAACACTTCAGTTTCTAGTATATATTTTTTTAATTTCAGCTATTGCTTGAGGATCATACATGCACACAGAACAGTTTTGAACTTAATATTTTGAGTTCAACACTTACTTGAAATGCTTGTGACACATGAATTATTAGTGCTGTGCTTGCCCACAAGAATCCAGAGATGAAGGAATTGTATGAATGCAAATACAAAAAAAAAAAAAGCAAACAATGAAATTCCATCATTGCAACATTTTGGTTCTTTAAGCTCTTTGTTTTCGGTTGTACCAGGTAATTCTACAGATAGATTTGAACCTTGTGCTTTATTACGTATAACAAACCGCAAAAGATGCATGGGAACATCAGGGTGTTGCACGCAAAGTCACTTCCAACATCACTAAAAGAAGATGTATTCAGTAAAAAACTGTTGAGCAGGTTTTTCTAACTTGCCAATGGGTTCAGAGGCTGAATCATCACCAGCAAACCAACGAGCCAATATGAGCATTGAGGGCTTTGTTGAGCTAAGCTCTCGCCAGATTGTGTTCTCTCTCTTCCCGTTTCTGTAAATCTGCTCTCTCATGTTGCTCTGTTTATTAAGCCAAGCATTGTGATACTACAGTGATCTTCTTTGGTAAGCAAACTACCACACAGAGATGGATACAGGAGTAGACTGCGTAGGCGTCACAACTTTTGCTCAGATATCTGAAAGCCTACCAGTCTGTAGTGCCGAGCCTCTGGGATCCACCTCCAGATTGCTTTTAGTAGTGGTGTTATGTTGGCATAATTCTTTGAAATGAGTGGAATGAACCTTTTATTTATTTATTTTTTATATTACTGGCTGCATACTAGTCAGCCCTTTTGTTCATGAATCATTTTTGCAATGCAGTGACTTAAAAGAAGCTGCAAAGTTCCATCAAAACAGAATTTTGACCACAAAGGTTTCTTTAGGCGTTAGATGCCAATTCCAAAGGCCGGCCCATTGAGATGGCTCCCTTCCCCATACCTCACTTTCGTCTTTTACCTCCAAAGACAACTAAATTGCATTGCATATAAACTTAAAATCCAGAGCGTAGAGAGTGCTGAGTGTCAGACTGCAGTGCATGCACAGGTCTGAGGCTGCTGACCATCTCTTGTGGGACTGGAAGTTGCTGACCTACATCTGCTGACATTTCCAAATCCCAGCCCCTCGCTGTGAGCCATCCAAGCTCGTGCCTACTCAATGATGATTCTCTCCTGACTTGTTAACTGTCACATATAAAGTCAATTTCATTTCTTGTGGGCTTCTCTTCTTTTTTTTGCCGAGGGGTAAAGAATTCATTTCTGTCCATTACTCTGAGCTGCTGTTTCTGCAGCTGCCTGGATTCCACTGCTCCGCTGTGCTGCTGTATCAGGGGTATTGTCTTTTAAGAATAGTAACAGTGTCTTGACAGGATTTGTCTTCCTGTTTATGATCAAAAAGGACCCATCGTATTAGTTTTCTCTGGAGGGGGGGTGGGGGGGGGGGGGTGGCTCTCTTTTTTGGATGTTTTGTTAATGTCTGCTGTGCAATCATGAAAAAAAAGAGAGAGTTATGATTTTAACCTTATTTATTTTAATTAATAATTTTAACTGCAGTAAAGGAAAATGTTAAATTGATCATTTAATCAATGTAAAAAAACAACACAGTGTTTGATGGGATTGCATAAAACTGCAGATATCTGCACTTCATGATGAATAATCTATAGGCAAGAGACAAGATTATTGATAATGGAAACTGGCTGCTTTCTGTTTGCATGAGGCTATTAGCTCAAATTCTGTTGACTCCTTGAGTTTTCAGTGCAATTTCAGCACCAAGACCAAACCTGGCTAGTATGTAGACTATCTATAACAGAAGCCCCAAATGATTTGAAATGATCTCTGATAATTTATCTTTCTTTTTTGTCTCCGTGTTCTTTCTGCGGTCTGAACTGCAAAGGACTCAACTTTTAATATGATGATGCCTTTTTAAAAAAAACCATCTCATAGGCAAGTAGTAGTAGTAGACTGTAGTGATCACAGGTAAAGGTATGTAGGGAGGTGGTCTGGGTGGATGGACAGGTTTGCTAAACACAAGAGGAAACATTCAAATGTAACCCAGGAGACCTCTGTTTGTTTCCAACTGGTAGCCAATGTTTCTTTTAACTGTGAATGTTCTACTTTTTCCTTGTCTTTATTATTGTAATCATGATATCGAAGGACTGCTGCACTATCCACTTTCAGCTGTTTATTTTATCTATGAACTTCAATCCCAATTGTATGTTTGCATAAATCTAGTTTACTCCAAACCCTGGTCTTTCTCTAACATGGTGTTCATGGTGCTCATATTACAAGTGCAGGGAGAAACCGACTAAATGGACTCATATAGCAATTCTAAACTGTAATTATTGTTAACTTTGACTTTTTTCAACTTTTGGTCTCGAATCACAATTGCCAAGGGACCTTTTCTGTTAATGTAATTAGGCATGATGTTATCTTGTCACAGTGTGTAACAATAGTGGCCCTGCTATACCCTCTCAGCAGAAGATCGCTGTGAGACAACAGGGAGGTGCGGTACAGTAGAGCAGAACAGCATGCAGATTGAACAGCTTACTGCTTGTGCAGCAGAATGCAGCACAGTGTTATTGTGAATAATAAACACATACGTGTCGCACACTTTGTTTATGTACATGTATAATTTTCTTTACCCTTCATGGTGCCTTTTGCCATCATGGCTTTAGTAGCCACACATGCTGGGGTGTAAATATAGCCAAATCAGCTTCAGCAGAACATATTTTGTTTTCCAATTACCTGCCAGCAGAACTGTGTTCACGCCACCATGACCAATTTACAGACTCTGTGTTCAAGCAATATATTTCCAGCACAAAGAGCTTATTATCTAATGTATTTCTAATTCTAGTTATGGTAGATGGTTGTGTATATTTTCTTGCTATATTAGTATAAAACCATGGACTCTGGCAGCATCTGTGGCTTATATGATTCAGTGTATCCCGAAAGTATTGCATCCCCTAAAAGCTGAAACTTTGTGAGGTGCTATCATGCTCTCACATGAATGTGCTGCTTGCTTCTGTCACAAGGCGATGACCTGAAAGTTAATTTACTGTAAATATATTTTACTTGCACAGGGCAGCAGTAAGCAAATGAGAACTGGTGTGATGAACACATACCAGCTGGTATAAACCGCAGAAATGTAATAACTAAAATCTGCTGCACCGGTGAATATCTCAAAGACCCCCACATGTGTAATTTGTAGCCAAAGCTGCTTTCCCGTGCGCCTTGATTTATTGGCATTAAGCTACTATGCATACATTTTTCTAAAGCTACCTGGCAGAAATGCATATCTCAGAGCAAGCAATAAATAACATAAATCGACAAAATCCTATGCAGGCTCTGAGCAGTTAGTGATCCACATAAAACGAAATAACGTCACCAGACCTCAAAAATCACAAATGTATAAATCACACTGAAGTCTCACATTTTCCCCTTTATAGAAAAGAACCTACAAAGCTATGTATGTTCAGACCCATAGGGACAGATAGAGTATTGACAAACTGTCATCAAATCAATGACCTGCAGAATAATTACTCTTAAAGGGAATTTTGATTATGGAATCGTCATACTAATGGTTCATTATTATGTACAACATGACAAATGATGACCTCTATATTAAAGGAGAAATATAAAAATGTCAAGAAAAGGAAGAATTTGAAAAAAGAAAATCTACTTCCTGCAGATCTCCTGACCATGAGCTTCACATGTGCCGTAAAAAGGTTAATGCAAGTTTTGGATTCATGCAGGATTAGAACTTGAAACTTCCAGGTAAAGGACCACTCCTTGCCCCACTGCACTATGTCTTCCTTGTTGTTGGACTTTTTACTACTCCCCTCATCTGGTCTTTTCTGTACCAGGTCTTCATGTCTCTATTCTGTCTTTGTCTCACAGGATAACCACTACTGCTGCTTGCATGATGGACTTAAGGAGGTACCCTCTTGATGAACAGAACTGCACCCTGGAAATTGAAAGCTGTGAGTAATGCAAAAGACCCTTCAAAAAAAAAAAACATACCTACAGCCATAAGTATAAATTTTTGTTCTCAGTCAAACTGTGCAATGCTCAGAGAAATAGCAAAAAACCCAAGAGCTACTTCTCAGACCCTACAGGCCTTAGTTAGCATGTTAAATGTTAAAGTTCATGACACTACAATTAGAAAAAGTATGCAAGAATGCACTGCATTTGGAAAAATCCAAAAAACCATATCAGCACAAACATGTAGGCACGGTGGTGGAAGGGTGATGATTTGGTCTTGTTTTGGAGCCATGACCAGGACCTTTTCTGTATATCAAATGATTGTACAATCAAATGTGAGGCCCTCTGTCTAACAGCGAAACCTTGTCCGGAACTGGACCATGTAGCAGGACAATGATCTCAAGCAGGATGGATGAAAAAGAATCAGTGTTGCAGCCTCAATTAACTAAAGCAACTTTTAAGGAGAGTGGCCCAAACTGTGAGGGGGAAGAAAAGCTGAGAATAATTATTTAAAAGCAGTATGGTTTGTCTGGGAGCTTAACTCTATTTTATATCAGAATTTTTGTCATATTTTTACTCCCCAGGCCTGATAATAATTTTCCTTCATAAACTGATGCATAAAAGGTTCAAGAGTTTCGCATAATGCAGACGGCCCACAGTATGCTCCACCCTAATGTTCAACCATGACTTTTTTGCTAGCTAATCACTACAATACAGGTAATCTATATTGAATTAGGTGCAAATACATAAAGTTTTATTTTGGTTTATTTTGTAGCATGAGGAATTAGAAAGATATTTGTCATCTTTGCACATGTATGGCAATTGTCTGATGTTTAACCCTCGGCGTATATGACTTCATGACTGCCTTCAGAAAAAGAAAAAGTTGCAGTGCTTGATGATGTGCATTGATTACCCACCTCCAAAAGAGACAGTAATCAATCTAAAAGGGTTTTTAGGGTGCATAGATCAGCAAAGAACGCAGAGGAGAGAAACTAATATGACCGTAAATGACTGCAAAACTGAGCTGAAATGAAATACACGCACAAAAATTAGATAACTTCTTTGGTTCCTTTCAGTAGTCTGGGAAAACACCGATACACTCGAACTGTCTGCGTTCTTTACAGGAAAAGGGAGGAAAATTGAATCTATTTGGATGACGACATCACTTAAGTTGATGAAATAGGAAGTGAGGTTGAGATATAGTCCCTATTACTGGCAAAATCTTTTTCCCGGTTGCTGCCTTTTTAATGTTGCGGCTAAGTTTTGGCTGAGCTGAAGTCCCAGTTTTAATAGTCACAGTCCGCCATCAGTGTGACAGATGGACCAAGCCAGCCGTGGATTATTCAGTGGCAAAGGCCAGTAATTAATACTGCAAACCGTAGTGAACTTTCAATGTGTAACATAGTGTCCACATTAATAAATAATATACTAACTCTACCCATCACATCCACATCATACATTTCAATGAATAATTTGTACATAAGACATGTAACCAATATATCGGTAGCAAGAAGGTAGTAATTAGTTATTGGTTAGGTTCCATTTAGCACCAGATTCAGGGCTTATCAGCAATGATTCATTTAGAAGGTAGTCTGGACCCAGATACTTTGAATAAGGTAGTATGTTTCTTTCAAAAATCGGAACTTTTTCAGTATGTCCTAAAGGGGCAGTTTGATATTTTGGGAAAGACTAATAAGTTAGCCATGCTCACCGATTAATAAACAGTCTTACCACTACCACAACACAAAGCCATCAAACAATACTTGTGTTAACAAAGAAAACAAAGTAAAAAACAATCATAAACTCAAAGTAGCGTATCCTCTACCCATAATTTGCCAAAAGATGCACAATGCAAAACTACAAACATCAACAAAGTATCAAAAAAGACCAGGAAGGGTTTGGGATATTTATCAATTTCCTGGTCTCAACCCAACAGTGCATGCTTTTCAGTTACTAAGTACAAACCTGAAGGCAGAGAGAACCACAAACAAGATTTCAGCCAGTCAAAGAATTTTCATCCAAGTATAAAAAACAATCCTTATATTTAAAATTGTGTCAATTCATAATTTTGATCCTCTGAAAACGAGTGGGCTGTGTTTAAAAGTGTCTGTAATTCCCAAATAGTTATTGAAAAAAAAAAAGCCCTTGAAATAAAAACTAAAAGTCTGCACTTCACTTTAAACTTTCCTATAAAATACAACTCCTAACATTAGCTGGCAGCTGTTTCACATATTATTTTCCCCCAAATGCTTTAATTTCAATAAATCATTATCCGAGAGAAAAATATGCTTGTGGTGTAATTAAAAATTGTATTTGCTTGATCATTTTCATTGACCGTTCCATCAATCAAATCCACTTGCTCAATACACCAGATATTTTGTGGTTCATGTTGTTCAAGATAAAACTGCCTAGCATTTACCCTCGGGGATTTCAATAAGCAATCAAATATGGACAGGCTGTGAATTAAAGACTTGCATGCATTTCTGCTATTTACAGTCATGGAAGCTATGCACTAGTGAATGGTGCACATTAAACATCAGTTTGATTTATAAGTCAGCCACTTGTTTCAATTTCATGGACAATGTCGCATTTCCTATAACCTAAAAGAGAGATTTAATAGTAATGAATCCTGGTCCCTTACTGAATGCAGTCCAGGTCTGAGCACAGAGTAGTAGAATGTGAAATGGAGTAATACTTCTCAGACTGAGAAACGGCTCTGCAGTGAATGCATGCTGGCCTACTGACATAAATCTAACTGTGGTCACTTTCAATTGCACTGCCAGTTGAGAATATGTGGGCGCGTCATACCTATGATACAGTATATGTTAATTTATGTAGATATTAATGCATACGGGGCTATATCTTCACAGGAGATGGGATAGTGAAGCATGTGATTATGGATTGGTAGATTTAAGTCTTAAGCAAAAATGTGTTCTTCCTGCTCCCACTGCTTGACTACACTTGATCTTTTACTTAACAAATACACCAAATGAAAAACTACAACAAAAACATGAACGTTTGTTACACGTAAATGTTCTAGATCGTGAAACAAATTTTAATATTAGACAAACATAACCCAAAATAGTTTTTAAATGATGATAGCTTTTATTAAGGAGAAAAAGCTATCCGAATCTACCCGTCCCTATGTGAAAAACAAATGCCACATGCACTTTTTTGAGCCACCCTTGGCAGCAAGAACTGCAGTCAAGCATTTGCAAATACTGGCAATGAGTCTTTCAAACCACTGTGGAGGAGCTTTGGTTCACTCTTCTTTGAAGAATTGTTCTAATTCAGCCACATTGGAGGGTTTTTTGTTTAGTTTTTTAGCAGGAACGGTCCGGTCCTTTTAAGGTCTTGCCAAAGCAATTCGATTTAAGTCTGGACTTTGACTGCTACATAACTCCAGTATGCATGAGCTTCAGGATACAAACTGATGGCAGGGAATTCTACTTCAGGACATTCTAGTAACGAGCAGAAATCCTGGTTGATGCTCCCGAAGTAGCAAAGCAACCCCAGATCATCACACTACCACTACCATGCTTTTCTGTTTATATGATGTTCTTAGATAGATAGATAGATAGATAGATAGATAGATAGATAGATAGATAGATAGATAGATAGATAGATAGATAGATAGATAGATAGATAGATAGATAGATAGATAGATAGATAGATAGATAGATAACTATTATCTAGGAAGGCAGTCAACAGACATATAAAGACACCATGTTCCTGAACTCTCAGTGACTTCAAAGCAGTGCAGGCCCTGACTTATTATCCATACTCATGTATCAGACTTCATACAGAAATGTGGTTGACTTTAACGAGGGTTTCTTTATCACATTTACACCTCCCTCCCCTGACTTCTCATTTTCCCCGACCTTGGCACAGATGGATATACCACAGATGACATTGTATTCTTCTGGGAAGGAGGAGACAATGCTGTTACAGGCGTTGACAAGTTAGAGTTACCTCAGTTCTCCATCGTGGCCACCCAATTGGTGTCCAAGGAGGTCATCTTTACTACAGGTAAGAATGCTTCACATCTATTTAGACAGAGGCTGCATACAAGCACAATAAATCACAATAAAAATGCAGAAATTTAGAAACTGAGCTGCTGGTTATGAAAGCCTGAAATGGTCCAGCAAACATCTTTTTGTTTCTCACAAATTAGAGATTATAGAGAACTGTCTCATCAGGATTACTCATGCAACACTTCTAAAACTCTTGATTTAGCTTTTATTTATCATTATTGCTATTAAAAGAATCATAACTACAAGAAAACTACTGCTGTGCACAGTGAGCTATGAAGATGGAGAGCAATGATGAGAGGGAGGCTGTTTTTTCCAGGAATTAAACTACCAATTAACAAAACATATCTTGTTTACTTTAAACAAAAAGTGCAAAAGCAGCAGCTTTTATATTGCCTTATACTGTATACTTCTTGGCCCGTGGCAGTGCCTCCTTGCAATCTTGTCAGTTTGCTCGGCAAACGTCAGTGACTCCGGGGATGAGATGTGTTAATTAGAGCGCTTGAGAGAGATAAATAGCTTTATTAGTAGGTGAGCTTTTTCCCCTCTGAATACAGGCATGCTAGCTCATTATCCTTATTTGCAGTATTTATGTTAACCTAACACTTCACTCTCTCTGTGCTTCGTATTCAGCGTACGGATTATTAATCTTCTCATCGGACTTTCAACAAGCAAAGATGTAGAAGCGACCTTAGACGTGTAACATAAATGTCCTTTTAGTTGTGTTTCAACTGATTCCAACTTCCCTTAAGCAACCAGACAAGGGTAAACAGAGGAAAAAGTCGAATGTATGATTAATAATTCATTGAGTTTGACGACTTCCAATAATATTTGTTGCTGCTCTTTATCTGGCATGTATTTATCACATTTGATAAGGCATTTATGTGAATGTCCATTAAAAGATTTACAGGTAATTCGAGGTTGCTACATCGACAATACAATACAAGTGAAAATCATGCAAAGAAAAAAAAAGTGGAAAATTGTCCTTTGGTGAGATGACAAGATGACAGATCAGTGACTTAAAGGTGGTAAGTCAGGTAACACATTGGTCCAAAGCCAACAACTATAGTTTCTATTGTGTGGCGGTGCATTAGTGCAATGGCACAGAAGCTCCCATTAATACTCAATAAAATTCATGAAGATTTTAGAGCAGCACTTTTTGCCGAAAGTTCTTTCAGCAACATAATGTCCAACCAAATCCTCTTGGAGTTATAGCATCCAGAGTAAAAAAGTAAAAACCAACACTGGATAACACATTCACCTGTTCAGTTCCCAAATGCTCATCTTTTTGTGTAAAAAAATGACAAGATGTAACACGGTGCCCCTGTCGCAACTTTTGCTGACAGTTTCACACTCAAAATGAAATTCTGTTAGACATAAACATGCCCTTGCACGATTTCCAATTAAATATTGTGCTCAAAATCTTTTGTACATCATTGTATTCTAGTTTTATTTACATTTTTTTTTAAAAATATCTTGTCTAGACAGCAGAGAAACCACCCATCAGTGTTTACATTGGCTGATAGTTTTCCTAGAAAACATTTTCTGGTAAGATTCTGCAATAAATGACTTACGGCACACATTTTTCTTCCTCTCAGCATATAGGCATGCACTGCAATTATCCACCTTTAAAAATGGCCGTTTGTTAATGTTTAGAGGACAGAGAAAGTGCAAAAGAAAAGCAGAGCAGCTCACTGTGACAATTCTCAGAGGGATGCTGGAGCTGCCTGCTGAGATAGGGGTTGCAGAAAAATCTGCCTCGTTTGCGACTTTCTGCCATGTTTAATTGGAATCGAACTTGTCCCTGGAAAGGAATCCATCGCTTTGGGGAAATTAAGTGCTCCATCTGAACAAATGGAGAAATGACTACCCTGCGTGTTGTCAAAGTGCAGAGTTTGGAACACTTAAATTGTGCCATGGTTTCTCCCTTCTTTTTTCCTTTCTTTCTTTTTCTTTTTTTTTTACTAATGTGTTTTCACTCTTCTCCTGCTCCAAAATCACCCATCCTCCATCCTCTCTCCTTACAGGTGCATATCCAAGGCTTTCACTGAGTTTTAGGATTAAGAGGAACATTGGATATTTCATCTTGCAGACATATATGCCCTCTATCTTGATCACCATCCTCTCCTGGGTCTCCTTCTGGATCAATTACGATGCCTCTGCAGCTCGGGTGGCCCTGGGTAAGCCGCAGCCACTGCTGCATTATTAAACTCATAACTATCTCTGCTAGAATATATTTATTATCACAGGAAGGAACAACATGTGGCTGTCGTGCAGTGTTACTTGTTCCTGTGTAACTCTGAAGCATATACAGGCAAATGACTGATAGATAATTACAACAAACGCACACCTAAAGGTCACAGCATCAGCTATTTTCAATAGGACATTGCGGTCATGTGGAATTTCTTTTGTTCCCAGAAATTAGTCCAAAAACAGAATAACACAACTATTTCAGTGAGACAGTATTAAAAAAATCTTTATTTTAAATATAATATTTTTATTGCAAATAATTAGTAATGACACAAGGCCCAGCTACACTACCAAAATTGGTAACTTTCATGACACTTATCCAATTTCTCAAGTATTCTCAGAGCATTGTCTGCCATGATAATTGAATAAACCGCATCAAAGTGACTAACGCTATGATAGTTAGACTAAGATGTGATCAGGGTGGCACGGTGGCATAGTGATGGTGCAGCGTCCTCTGTTCAAATCCACCCCCCAGCTGGGCCCTTCTGCGTGGGGATGTTTTCATGGTCTTTCTCTGGCAGTCCAAAGACAGGCTTATGTTAGGTTCACTGGTGATTGTAAATTGGAGGTAGATGTGAATGGTTGGCTGTCTCTCTGTGTTAGTGACAGAGGCCCTGTGAAAGCGGCGAACTGTAACTCCTACTTTGGAGCCAATCAATGAACTCTAGTAAAAATATGTATCCGATTACATTTACTTAACAATCCCACTTTTCTCCTTATCTCCTCTAACACGCATTAAAGGCAAATATTACTTAGTTACCACTATATTAGCAAAGCAATGCAAGATTAAAAGGGAGAAAAGAACACTGGAATGACATTTTTGTCTAAATAAAAGTAAATTGTGCACTCCTTTCACCACTTCTATCACCACGCAGTAAGTAACGATACACAAGTACAGTTTGGAGTAAAAGTGTGTACATGTGCAGTATCTGACGGTCTCTGTGTTTCTTTTCTGTGTGTGTGTGTGTGCTGCTGTACTCAGGTGTGACAACGGTGCTTACCATGACCACTATTAACACCCACCTTAGGGAGACTCTCCCAAAGATTCCATACGTGAAAGCCATCGACGTCTACCTCATGGGCTGTTTTGTGTTTGTGTTCCTGGCCCTGCTTGAATATGCCTTTGTAAATTACGTGTTCTTTGGTCGGGGCCCCGCGCAACAGAAGAAACTCAGCGAGAGGCTGAACAAAGCCAACAATGAGCGCACAAGATACGAAGAGAAGCGCCTGAGGGAACAGGTTTGCATCTTCATCTGCCGCCTCTTTCTCTCTCTCTCTTTCCCCCCCTTTTTTTGTACTCCACCTCTCTGTGTCAGTCAGAGTTCAAGTACAAAACAACGATGTTCTGCACATAAGATTTCGAGCCACAGCCATTTTATCCAAAGACACATATGCATACACTAGTCCCTGAAGTAATCTTCCACAAGCATACTGATGCCACCACAGCCTAATATGCATTCACCGACCATCATCCATTGCTTCTCCCTCAAGCACTGACTGCTTTTTATCGAACATAGCCTTTTTCATTGAGATACCTATTCATCTAACTCAACAGTGGTGTAAACATTCCCATTTCTTATTTAGGTTGTTGTCTATGTTTATGCTGTAGGCTTTATTCACTCTCACTCGGCCGGCCTTATATTTCAGCGCCTGTTTTCCTGCAAAATGAAAAAAAGAAAAATTGGATAAACATCAAAACGTAAGATAAGGAAGCATCAGCACTTATGCAATTTGCCAATGACAGATGCTAAAATGGAGTGAAAAAAGCCCCCCCCCCTTTCCTGTTTTCCTGTGTGTGAGGTACTAAAAATGCTATGTTTATTCAAAAGTTGTTCCTGTTAACTCTATGTCTTATGCCTTGTGTAATTTCTGAGAAAATGTGCTTATTTGCCAGTATTTTTATAGCCGTTTAATGTTCTCTTCATTTTTCTTTCACATTGCAAGGACTCCATTTCCGTGCCGTTTCAAACCAACACCTTCAGGTCATTTACACAGCGAAGAAATCTGTATCTCGAGGAACAAAGAAAAGTTGGGGTACATTTATTTAGCAATCATATCAGCTGTAGGCCAGACCTCACGATAAAGTAACTTGTGTTAAAAAAAAAAAAAGAAAGAAAATAATAATAGTAGTAATATATAAAGAAAGTCTTGTTAACTATTTCTGTTGCATGCGAGAAATGACATTCCATATCATCCCTGCATTTTGCTTAAGCTTGACAGCTTGTGGGATGGGAGGGGGGGTTTAACATAAGTATCAGTTTTAATGGGATTAATGGGGCTGCTCCTTGGCATTTCAGACCTCGCTGAATCTTTGTGTCTTTCGCCGCTTTGCACAGGTGGATGCTTATGGAAACATCCTCCTCACCACGCTGGAGATGAATAACGAAGTGATGCCTTCTGACGTGGGGAGCAGCGTCAGTGACTCTCGGAATTCGGTCATGTCCTTTGACAGCTCCGGGGTCCAATTCAGGAAGCCCATGGCCCCCCGAGATGGCTTCAGCCACCATTCGCTGGATCGGAGTGCCATGCGGAGCCGGGCCAACTGTCGGCTAAGACGACGCTCCTCCAAGCTCAAGTTGAAAATCCCCAACCTGTCAGATGTTAGCACCATTGACAAGTGGTCCCGGGTCATTTTCCCTATCACCTTTGGATTTTTCAACCTTATCTACTGGTTGTACTATGTGAAATGATGTGCATCCCACAAGGAATCATGGGCCATATTTTGAGAGCACATTAAATTGGCTTTGATACAGTTCCAAAATATGTATACACATATACGAGTTGAACATATGTATATGCATATTTCTATATATTATATTTATATATACACATGTGAAATCCGAAAGACCTTTCTGCTGTACAAAGTATTAATAGGATGACTTGAATGTTTAAGAATAATTGTGAAAGAAGAATTTGGAGACTTTGAGTTTCTTTTTCCTGCTGAAACGAACAAAACAAACACGAGATCCCACCAAGGGGGGTTTTGGAACTAAAGACTGCATGATATTTTTGCTAAAAAAAAAAAAGAAAAAAAAGAAAAGGGGGAAAAAAAGAGAAGAAAAAAAAGAGAAAGCGAAAGCTCTCGAGAGAGAAACGATGTCTCAGAGTCCCATTGACTTTTTATTGATACTTACTGTAATCAAAAATCCTCTTCTGCAGCTCATGAAATCAGTGGTGGCTTGTCTGTTCAGGCATCAGCTGAGTGAGATCCTTGGCACCCCCCCACACGCACCCCTACAGCCGAATCCCCCACCTCCCCCACCCCTGCCATCACCCATGGATAACATGCACGGAAATCTCCGGTTCTACTATGTACAGCAACCTTGTTTGGATTATGTGTTGTTCCTTGGGTTTTTTGAAGTGATATCGTTCTCTTTATCAGACATCAACTCTGGCCTAATGGTCTCCATTAGAGGGCCGCTCGGATGGGGGACGACCGCCGCATTCTCGACGAGAGTCAACACAACCCTTGTATTCCTTTCTCTTCTCATGTTGTTTTTAGAAACGCGTCCTCGTGGGAGGGTGGGGATTGGGTGGGGGGTTGGAGGTTGAGGGAGAGGGCTCCTTTTTTTCATTACGGTTAAAAACAAAATACTGATTATTGTAGATATGGTTTTGACTTGAAAAATACTGTGATTTCAGAGAGTGTCAGAACATGTTCTAGAGCTAGGGCATTACAAGATAAAAGAGTCAAAGGTATGCATTACTCATTTTGATTGTTTGGAGATAAAAAAAAAAGCATATTCTGTACATTTTATCATTCAGTATTCTCATGAAAGTATATTTGTGCTGTTTCTTTCCTCCTAACGACGCTCTTTAGATGCAGCGTTCATTGACGTCATATCCTGCTTTGTGTTTGCTAAGAGGAAACGGAGGATTGCTTTTGTGATTCGTTTGAAATTATTCTGCAGTGAAGATGTGCGAACATGTATATTCAAAAGAGTCAACATATCCGCCTACAGTTTGACCAGTTGTCATTGAGTATATAGTATTCTTTTTTTGTTTTGTTTTGTTCGTTGAGCATTCTTCTCAGTGTCGGAGGCTCTGAGGTTGAGATTATTTGATCGGGACAGTATCGGGCAGCACGTTCAGAAGGTGTTGGGGAAAAAAGTATTCAACGTTTCAATCTTAAACTCAGTCAGTGCCATCCCACACATACGCCAAACCCCGAGGATCAGAAACGACAGCCTATAAGAAGGAAGGATTCTTGGGGGGGAAAGTGTCCCAGAAATAGCCATAAATTGAATGATGTAACAACCAAAAGGCCTACAATCCATATGGATTATTGCTGTTTTGCTCAAACACAAACACACACCTACACACACATGCAGACACACACACATTGCATTTTCAGTGCTCAGGTTCATTTGCAAAGAAAAAAAAAACCTCTAAGATTTTGTATTTCATTAATTAATTCATTGTATTTTTAGTTTTTTTAATAGGCCTGGTTAATAGTGTATATAGGTTGAAAAATTGTAGCCACTAAAAAGCGTTTTATGATATTAAAGCAGATGGACAGCTGACACTCTGTAAAAGTTTTGAAAGACAGAAAAGAGAGCAAAAAGCAGCAACATACACAACCAAACCTAGTTAGGGGCATTGGCCCCGGAGAAAAAAAATAAAAGTTACAAAGAGAGCAACTACACACAAACATATTAATGAAGTTAAGGTGTCTAAGGTGTGTTAAAATAAAAGGAGTGCTAATCAGAAACCAATTTGTCTCCTTACATCTTAGTGAAGTTTGTATTGTGATGTGGCCCAAGCCTTGAGCTGAGTTTAGTATTCCTTATTGTGTACATTTTATGCATTGTTGTCTTATTCTCTAGAAGCAAAAAAGAAGAACACTCACTGTTGAATATAAAGCAACCCATGAAATCTTACAGAAAGACAACAAGAGTAACACAAATACATAGTGTAGTGTGTTTATATCGGATATCTTGTCTTTGTTCCAGCAGCCAAGTAGTCTGCTGTCTCGGTGATCCTAAAGTCTAATCATGCGGCTAGAACACAGCGATTACTGAAGAAAAGGAAATAGTTATTTATGAGAAAATTTGACCAAGCCCGGGAGCAGGTTCTCTTGTTAAGTGAAGATTACATATTCAGTGGCGTACTGTAGCAAGGGTAAAGGATAGAAAGGGGGTGGGGTCTTTTAAAGTTGCCAAATGAAAGTGAGTTAAGGCTGTCAACAAAAAACACAGGCAGTGGTTACGACACGCCTAAAAAAGCCCAGTACCAGTTTTAAAATAGCATTTCACTGATTTAGCATCACACTCCTATCAGACTGATGGACAGTTTAGAGCAAAAAGAAGGAGAAATGTCTGTTTTTAAAGAAAATTATTATTCTCATAAATCTTTTCATGTTAGAGTCTTGCATCTACGGAAGAAACTCCACCAAAATGGCATCACTTGGAGCACAAAAGCTTTATGCAGCTTCGTTCACATATGCAGTAGTAGCGCCAAACACCCGCCCAACTAATGCTAAAGTGGAGTGCCCCTTTGACATAATTATACGCATCCCTGTTACACATATGCTGCAATTTTAACATATGAGGATGTTCTGATGTAAAACATTCAGTTGACATCATTACTGTACACAGTCCTCAGTTTTCCAGTCGTTTTTTTGCAGTCAGATTTTGATTGCACTCCCACAGTGTGGACAGTCGACATTAGGGGTGTCACGATAACCGTTTATTAGCATTAACTGTGATATTTAGGAATGCAATATGGATCTTGTGCTAAATATGCACATGTAATAAATGTTTTGCTTTTGTTTTTTTGTATGCCTCTGTAGAGTTACAGTCACAGTCCCTCATAACTTCCATGCAGTTGTATTATGAGTTTAATTAATTTGCCAAAAAAAGAACCCAAAATAAACAAAGTTATATTAGAATTTGACCAACAGCATTAGTGCCTTTTTTTTAATTTTGATAATGTTGTTGATTTTTTTTTTTTTTTTATCGTGACAGCCCTAATTGGTAAGTGATACACAGAGTTCTCTGAGTCGGGGAGAGAGATATACATATTCCAATTTATGTTGCAGGTTACAATAAAACAAGAGTAATGATAAATGGAAGTTCATACCAGTAACACACAATTTACTTCTTTTTTCTTTTTTTTTTTAATGAATTTTTGTCATTTCATCCTGCGCTGCACACTAACAGCTTGTCAAACTGTTTGAATGGAATTTGGTGGATCTTCGCTAAGAGTTTGGTCAACCTATGAGGCCAGATTATACCGTTTGTTCTAGTATAAACAAGCACTTTTTGTTTGTTAAAGTATCACAACCACAAGTGTTTTTAAGTAAATTGGTGGAACGCGTTTGACTAGGGTTCAATGATTTGCACTTACACTACATTTTGTGATGTAAACTGACACAAGTATCACATTCTTGTTCAGGTTGGTTTATTGACAGAAATCAATTCAAGCATCCATTTTCATATATATATCTATATATATATATATATATATATATATATATATATATATATATATATATTTTTTTTTTTTTTTTTTTTTTTTTTTTTGTCAATAGTAAATGCATATCTTTAATAAACACCAAGCAAATACGGAGGGAAAACATTAGCGGCCCTTGCATGCTCGCAGAAGAAGAAGAAAAAATACAACAACAAAATTCCACCACTCGTTTCAGGGAGAACATGTATTACCTGCTTTCTGAACACGAAATCAGCACATTGTTCCCCAAAAAGCTGTGAGGATCTTCTGTTCTATGCTTTCACTTTAAATTTTTTGCTTATATGAGAGAGAAAATAAATTTCTTTTGACACATGTTCATGGAGTGGAGCAGGAGGAGGAGGAGAAAAAATGTGTTGAACTGATTTCAATGTGAATTTTCTTGCCTCTAGTGTATATGTGTAATTACATGTGAATTGTACTGTAAATATGATATCTTTCACTTAATAGTTCTTAATGCATGAACAAAAACATGGCAGTTCGTAATACCAGCTAGCCTCACTGCTAATGGCATGGACAGCTTCTCTAGCATTGGCATACTTCTGCAAACGAAACCTAAAAAATGAAACAGAAGAAATACACGGTGTGCACAAAATAATGGAGAAATCAATGCAAAGTCCTCTGACAGTGAAGGAGTTTCTGGTGGTCCCGAGCTTGTATCGGTTCACCCATTCCCTCCAGAACAAGGCTAATGCTAATGCTGTTGAAGATGCCTGGAAATTACAGTATGCGGCCTTGGTGCACTCTCAGCGAATGGGAATTTCCTAATAACTTTAGGATTTGCAGAAGAT
Organism: Astatotilapia calliptera; assembly: GCF_964374335.1. Lineage (NCBI taxonomy): Eukaryota > Metazoa > Chordata > Actinopteri > Cichliformes > Cichlidae > Astatotilapia > Astatotilapia calliptera. Next base: position 10,817,274 of record NC_137431.1, on the reverse strand, counting down.
TTCAGTACAGGACACCTGCTGCATTTACCTCAGCCATGGATAAACCACTCAGTCATCCGCGAATCCTCTCAGAAAATTAAGGGCATGATTGGCTTGCTGGCTCGTAGAGGCTAGAGGAGCAGGTTTGCCTTAAGAAGGCGAGTGGGATGTTCTTACCTGTTCCTCAACAAGACAGTCGCATGTGCCCTTGAGCAAGGCACTCAGCCAGTTGCCTAAATGCAACTGCTCAGTTGCACAAATCTGTGTAGGATGGTAGTGAAGTATTTTTTAGCGGGGGTGAGGGTATTAATACAAAATTATTCCCTGGGTGCATGTAAAGATCCACGAATCTCATAGTATTATTAAACAGTTTAGTTAATGTGGGCTTGTGCTCTTTTCGATGTTCTATAAAGTGCCACGTTAAATGCCATTACACATCTTACCAAAGTTTCATCTCCAGTCTCCACATTAGCTCGCTTCATGTGGCACTGAAAGAGTGAACCACAACCACGCGAGCATGTTGAACCAACCAAAACACCAGAACAAGGCTGACTGGCTCCTCACTGTTGGAAGAACTTTTGTTGGTGCATTCATTATTTTGTATGTACCTTGTAACTGGTTTTGTTTTGCATGACCTGAGTTTTAAAAGGTTAATTTTCCTACATTTTTACTCCGCACCATCTGATTCATCTCCACAGCCAGGAAGAGAAAGATCCAGTGTTTACATGCTCAAAATTGCACTTGTTTTACAGCCAGTTCTGCAAATCTTGTGAAAAAAACTGTTCATAAAACTGGAGGACGTATCGCGCGATTGTGGCAAAACGCGAATATGTACCTCTGCAAAAGTAACTGTAAATCACACAATTTGGAACAGATGCACCAAGCGGATGCTGTAGTTTTATCAGGTTCAGCATAAGCATTAACATCAAACGCCCTTCAGCAACAAAGGATGTAAAGGATGCTTGCTATTAGCATCTGAACGTAAGCCATGTGATTGCACAGTGAGTTGGTGTTCCCTGTATTTTCCTCTCTAAAAAGTTGCCTCTGGTTAAGGTCTGTTGTCGGTTACTGTACGAGGATTCCCGCAAAGAAGCTGTGCTGATTCCCACTTACGCATCAGTTTACTGTACCTCCTTCTTTAAAGGAGGAAGACTAGATCATGTTTAACCAGTAGGTAAGAAAATTATCCAACACTTTTTAAATTTTGGCAATGGAAGAAAACAAAAAGAAGAACCCCACAAGATAAACAGCCCATTATTTTGCTTTTTCCTTTTGTTTCGGTATAAATTAGTAAATGATTTTTCTTCATTTCTGTGTTCATTTCAAATTTATTGTATTCGTTACATTTGTTATGGATTGTTATTCTTACTGTTGTTGTTGTTTTATCATAAGAAGGAAATGTAATTCATCTGATATACTGGCACTGGAAGAAAAATGCATTTGTTTTTTTGTACTGTAATTGTTTTGTTCACATTGGGCGCTTATTTGATTCAGTTGTTTAATAAGGTGTTTGATTTCATTTGGAGTACCAGTACTCATGAAATCAACATTTGTGTAGTATGAAGTTGTATTTTTTTTGTCAGTGCAAAATTAATGTTATAGTGTCGATCAGCTTTTTTAGGTGTTTGAACAAAATGTGTTTTTTACAAATACAAGGTGTTCAAGTATGTGGTATAAAAAGGGTTATCATTCAAACAACCAACTTTTTACAAATAAAGGCTTATACAGTAAAGAAAGCTAATGTCTTTTCATTTGCCCTTTGTGGACTAATATATGACACCGTTTCGTTTGACTTTTGATTAATTTCTTTTTCAGATATTAGTCCCCAAAAGGTAAATAGCATAAATACAATGTTGCAAACCAAGAGGACAAAATCAGGTATTTGCCATTGCTACTCCAGGTTGTTGTCAGAGCTCTCACCGCTTAGCTGGTGTCTTGCTTTTGATAAGGACTGCTGGATATGAAGACAGTCTGAAAACAAAAAAATTAAGAAAAATCAAGAGTGTCTTCTTTTAATTTGATTACAAAACATTGCGCGTTTATGAGAATATACCTCCTTTCATACCCTATTTCCTGAATAAAGACGCAAAGTGACTCCTGCTGACAAGTGTAATATTTGCCCCTTTTTCAATTCAGGAACTATTAAGATTCATTTTTCTTTACATTCTTTACAGATGTATGATGATAAATCAGAGAGCAGGAATGCCTTTGTGGGGCAGTTTGCATTCTACAAAACACATGATGATTAATTTGCTCTTTGCTAAGACTCTTTGTCCTCTGGCTGAGGGCATGGTGCTATATATGGTTGCACATTAGGGTTGTTTTTTTCCTGGATGCAGTCTGGGCTTGAACTTTTAGGTGGTGAAAGTGAATAGAATGGGCTCTCAATGTAATTGCACCTTGAGCAAAGACAGCAGTAATGATCCAGAGAGAGAGATTTAAAATATGTTGCACAAAGGAATCTAAACTTTAAGAAACATTCATTACTGTCCAAATCAGCTTATTGATTATGCAGATCAAGTAGCACGGTGGGTTTGGAGGGGCTTTGGGATGCAACCTGTGTCCCAGTCGTCAGTCTCATTTGAAGCAACAACCTGAATAAAAGCACATCAGTGTTTTAAATGTAAAGCATGTACTTTTACCACACTACTAACATTCTGTGACCTCCAAATGATCTAACATGCATAGACAAAATGTACTAACTCGTTTCGATGCTGTTTAAGGTCTGTTCATCAGCTGCGCTTGCAGTCATACTCAGAAAGCACAATATTTTCCACTGTGTGAAAGCCATGTTCCTCCCAAAGTGCAAAGACATTCAGTTCAGGTCCACCAGAGGCTTTAAATAGTCTTGTAGGTGTGAATGTGTTTGTCTACATCCATGTTAGCTATGTGATAGACTGGAAACATGTCAAGGTGAGCCCTTGTCAGATCCCTAGTGCTTGCTGAAATGGATTCCAGCCCACTCCTGTGACCATGGAGAACATAAGGTTTAAGAAGCGGATGGATACTTGCACTTTATATGTCTTTAAATACATGTAGCTATCTGTGTAGTTGCAATTACATAATGGAAAAAATCTTTCTTTAAAATAAGTAACCAAATCAGCACATACCAGAATGTGCTGTTATTTGTGTATCCGTAGATTTAAAGAGTCATCAGTTCCATGCCTCTTAATGATTTTTAAACACAGATATCCTGAGATTCTAACATTTCAGTGTTGTGCACTATTACAAACTAGACTAGGTAAAGTTTTAAGTGCTTATTAGCTTCAAAGTTCAGCTCATTAGTCAAGTTCATAACAGAAACATCGATGCTGCATTTACTATCCTCACTGGTGGCTTTGGCTGGGGACACGACAGAATAGATGGATTTTTCATAATTTCCAGATGGGTTGCATCACCCGTCAATAAAATATTCAAGCAAAAACTTCTATATCTTATTACCTCAGTTAACCCTCTCAGGCTCAAATTAAACTTTTTTTTGCTAATGCACAACCAAGTCCTGCAGTGGTAAAAAAAAAAAACCATAAAATATGTATGTGGGGTAATCAGGTTGTTAGTTTTTAACTGTTGCAAATCGGCAACGCCTGCCTCGAGAGGGTTAAGAAGCTTAATAGAGTTGTTGATCTTTTACCTGTTTAGATATATTGCCTGCCTACAATAACCTAGCTGCTTAAGCTAACATGTCTACTTGGATTGAATCATGTTTCTGAGAAAAGGTTTTTCTCCCAAGGCCTAAATACAAATGCAAACTTAGGTCATCCAATTCAAGGAATTCAGATACACACTATTAACGTGAATCTATTTTGCCTTTCATGCCTGGTGCCCGCTAAGCACTTGCATGCTACTGGGGATTTATCGAATTTCAAATAAGATGAACTTCAATCACAATGCGTGCACACAGCGGTGGTAGCATCGTTGCCGTTGACACATCCTGTTTGGAGCCCCAGTAAGACTCTATACCCATGCTAACTGCAGTGTCATGTGGCTAGATTTATAAATAGCAAGGCTTGAGCTAAAAGCTAATATCAACTCTTTTTTTTTTTTTACAGTTTCTATAACCAGCTAATTAGGATTAAACAAAAGGTAGAAATTAGACTGGAAACATATAAATATTGGGACTAACTAAGTTCTGAACCATCCAAAGAACAGCCAACAGTTCAAAGACCCCCTCTAATGAATATGACACTTTTAAGCCATTCTTACCATGTTAGCCTCATTGCCTTGGAACATCATGAAGAAAAAGAAGAAAAAATATGATTTTGACATTTTAGACATTCAGCTTAATTAACAGCAGCCAGTTTAGTGTGATTGGCAAACAAGGTTTTATCTAACATTAGTAATATATCAAAAGCTGTTTCCCTAACTAACTAATCAGTAGAGTTAACAGAACTTATGTTAGTGCAACGGAGGCTTAACTGCCTGTGTTAATCTAGATAGCTACCATGTTTTCAATGAAACATTCTTTCAATTTATTTATTTATTTATTTTTTGCCCATCCCGTTTGGCTCTTTTGCCATCAGAATTATTGTCTAAAGGCAAAGAAAGATGCCCAACGGATTTACTTTACCAAATTGACCATCCCAGCCTTGCCGTAATGGTCCATTTGATTCACCTTTTATTGTTTATTTTGTTTTCACTTGCTGAATACGGGACAGACTTGACTGGGGGAAAGAAGGGGAGAAAGAAAGAGGGAAAGAGAAACAGCTGAGAAGAGGGACGGGGGAGAAGGGCAAAAAACAAAAACCAACAGAACGGGCAGCAAAAAAAAGAAAACCATATATCGATCACCTGGATCACCTGTTGAGAAAGAAAAAAGAAAACAAGCAGAAGAGAACAAGAGTAATAGAATAAACAACATCACAATGATATATGGCAGGGCTCTAGACTAACTTTTTGACATGGGCGCACCGGTACGCCTAACTTTAAAAATTTAGGCGTACCGGCACAAAAGTTAGGCGCACTCAAATTTTTCAACCGCATCGCTTAACACCGCAGTTTTACATGTGCACTTTCTTTGGGGGGGGGGAAGTCCATACAGACAATATTAATTTCTAAATTATTAACTAACAAACTTGTGCTTAAAGTGCTTTGTCAATATTGTAGAAAATGTTAAAAACTTAATCATCATCTTGGCCTCCTCTGACGACCTGTTTGCTGCTGTCTGCTGCTGAAAGGCCGTGGGGAGAGGGGACACTTGGGCAGTGCATTTACTGCAGCATACAATGTGTTTTCTGGATACACTGTGCTTTTTCAGCATTCAAATATTGATGGCACCGTGTCAGAGCACTGGCTATGAATTTCAGACAGATCAGGCCTTAACTTAACAAAAAAGTTATCAATAGTTCTTTTCATCTTTTCTTATTACCCACAGCTACAGTACATCCACTTCTCTCAGGCCTAGGCTGCTCACTAGGGCTGAGTATCATCACTGATTTCTATAATCCACTCAATTCCGGTTCTCAAAGTCCTGATTTGATTCAATTTAGCCTCAGACAGTCAGAAATATTATAATTCTGATCATTTATCAGTACTGATACACATGAGACTTCATCAGAATTGTGAAAATCACAGCAGATGCCTTTGTGTGAAAGTAACTGAGAATAAAACACAGGAAAACATGAAGGAGATTTTCCTGGTCTGGCTTTTTATAGCAGATAACCTTAAAAATATTCTGCAATTTTGCATAATTTTAAGAAATTTAAATTTCTTCAGTATTGAACAGCAGAAATTAGGCTTTCTTGTCTGAGGTCATTTAAGTGAAAAAAGAAAAAGCGCTGTAAACAACGCTAGACTGGTGGGTAATAAGCGAATGAATAATGCAGAAAACAGATTTGAGACGGGAAACTGTTCCTGAAGTACAGAGAGAGAGAGAGAGCTGTGCAGGAAGTGTGATTTTTATCGTGGTGGAAGCAAAACAGCAAAAGTCAGAGGGAATTCATGACGACATTGATCAAATGTGAAGCGCAGTTTGCTGCTTCTTTTGCTGCAGGCTCGGTGAATTTTGGTTGGAGAGAGGCAAAACCTGCAGCTCAGAATCAGCGCAAAAAGACGTAAACACAGCGCGGACCCGAAGAATCGCTAAGCTCCGACAGCGTGTCCGTGTTCAGGCCGTCGGGTGAGAAAGCCGAGAAAGACGAAGCTGATTCTGATGTGTTGGGTCCGCTCCGTGTTTAGGTCTTTGTGTGGAATCCGTTAATGAATTGATATCGCTTTATTCAAGCTACTCACCTCTCTCTTCCACCTGCACTTTCAACTGGACCACGGCCAATCAGAGAGGTCCCGCCCCTGACTATCTCTGATTGGTTTAGTCCACGATAGGGGCATAATGTGTGTCTGTTGTTGACCACACGGAGAGTTACAGAGATTTTTTTTTTGTTACCGGAACAGTTGGTCGCATTTGCGACCAAATTGGTCGCACTCTAGAGCCCTGTATGGGAATATGACAGTAAATACTAAATATTAAACATTATTGTGCAGCACATAAGATCAACAGAACACAGTGTGCTTTGAGGTAGGAGCCAAAAAGGGTGAGGCAGAAGCCAGGGGGAGTTGCAGTGACGCGCCCGTGAGCTCCGCCGGCAGCCAGCTGTGCCTGAGTGACCGAGCCCCAGGCCGAGAGGCCGAGGCGCACCCCACCTCCGAAGTGGCCCGAGCGAGCCCCAGGCTCCAGGCCCCGATAAGCGGCCGCCAAGGAGTGAGCCGGTGTGTACCTGGACGCCCATCCCCAGACACAAAGAACCACCAACGCACCGATGTCTGAGGGAGTCCGCCACTGGCAGGGGAAGTGGTGGTAGGGGGAGATAGACCTCCAAACCTTGGAGGGCCTGAGATGTCCCCAGAGAGGTGGCGCCTGACACCCAACCTGACATATAGACACAGAAATACAGGCACACACAGATACAAACATCCATTCCCACCCTCATGCTCTCATATGCACTTACTCCACACTCAACCAACGTGGAGACAAACATAAAGAGACGCTGTACACACGATCACACTCCCCAAGCATACTCTACGAACCGGGTCTAGGTACCCTTGCCCCTGGAGGGGGGAACTGCACCCAGACCCAGGTGGTGTTACCCTTTTCCCTGCGGTGGGGAGAGGCAGACCGCCCCGACTCCGCAGCAGCAGGGAGGCCCCACACCCCAGACCGCAGTCGGACGGCCAACTCCTCCTCCTAGCCCCCCCGCTCCAGCAGATCGCAGAGAATGGGGGTGAGAGAAGACTCCAAACCTCCCTCCACCCGCTCATTGTAGTGTTGATGCATGTGTGTTCTAAGGTGCATTTAAAACCCAGGAGGGCATGGAGCTACCTGCCAGAGAGCAGCAGGTAAGCGCATAGTCCCTCCTGCTAGCCCTCAATGTCTACGTGTATTTAACATTGAGGGGTGGGCAACGACGCCAGGGGTGAGGTGTACACCCTGATGGTCTTTTGGAGTCCGTGTAGCGTGCCCACCCCCAAGATCCTATATGTATGTGTAATGAGAGTGTGAGTAATGTGAATGTCTAAGTTGTGGGATAAAATTGAGGCAGAGGCAGCCAGAAGGGGACAGGGGGGGGGGGGGGGGGGTAGCCTCCTCTGCACCCTGGTGACACACCCCTACTCCAAGGCCCTGCATGTGTGGGTGGTTGTGGTGGAGCGGGAAGAGGGAGGCAGCTGGAGATGGGGAGGGAAGGAAGGGAGGGGCAAGTGACCCCTCCCTGGGGCCAGCTCCCCCGCTGACCCCAGTAGGCACCCCCATACTCCGCGAGGGAAAGGGGGCCCAGGCCCATCCAGACCGGGGCCCAGTGCCTCACGGCCCCACAGAGCCCAAGACAGTCCACCCAACCCCACCACAGAGAAAACTGCACCCACCCCACCATCCACTCATCTTCCAGACTACATGAGACAATAGACACCCAGGCTGAGATCTTCCTCCACAGACCCTCCCCTAGCCCCGCTGCACGCAGCCACGAGGAAACAGTCACCTGAGAGCCAACAGAGCCCCTAACCGGACATGACCGCTACCCCGGGTTGAGCCCCCCAAGGAAGATGCCTCCGGGGAACCCCCCGACGCCCTAAGCCTGTCCCTACCCCCACACCAATCACAACAGTGAAGGCGGGACCAAACTAAGACCCCCCCACCCCCACTAGGTGATGGAGCTGATCAAAGGAGCCCAGAGCAATTGATCTGATGTGGTGGCAGAGGCTGTATCAAGACTAATGTAATCTAATAGGTAATTTCTATATTGGTTAGAATTAAGATTATTTTTATTTTTCCAGTTCATGAGGACTGTTTTCTTGGCTATGCATAGGGCAGTGAAAACCAAATGGGCGATATTCTTTTCTGAAGTGACATTATCTAAGCTGCCCAACAAACACACTAAGGGGGAAGTTGGAATGTTACATTTCAGACACTTCGATAAGTCTTCACATATCTCGCGCCAAAACTTCTGAACTGGTGGACAGAACCAAAGAGCGTGGATATAATTGTCCGGTGAATTGGTTTCGCAGTGTGAGCAGTTGTTGGTAGACGTAAAGCCCATCTTGAACATCCGATGACCTGTATAGTGCACTCTATGTAATATTTTGTATTGAATTAATTGAAGACTGGGATTTCTAATTAGATGAAAGGTTTTTAAGCAAATCTGAGACCAGAAGTTTAGGTCTAAGTTAACTGATAAATCCGCTTCCCATTTTGCAATAGGAAGTGATATTGATTCATCTGTTTTAGAAAGCATTCTGTATATTTTGGATAGTAATTTGGGGGTTTTAGGAGTAAGAAATTGAACCACACTTGGTGGTGTTTGCAGTTCAACTTGACCCGGTTTAAATTTCTTTTTTACTATGGATTTAATTTGTTGATATCTATGGATTTAATTTGTTGATATAGGATTAAACAAAAGGTAGAAATTAGACTGGAAACATATAAATATTGGGACTAACTAAGTTCTGAACCATCCAAAGAACAGCCAACAGTTCAAAGACCCCCTCTAATGAATATGACACTTTTAAGCCATTTTTACCATGTTAGCCTCATTGCCTTGGAACATCATGAAGAAAAAGAAGAAAAAATATGATTTTGACATTTTAGACATTCAGCTTAATTAATAGCAGCCAGTTTAGTGTGATTGGCAAACAAGGTTTTATCTAACATTAGTAATATATCAAAAGCTGTTTCTCTAACTAACTAATCAGTAGAGTTAACAGAACTTATGTTAGTGCAACGGAGGCTTAACTGCCTGTGTTAATCTAGATAGCTACCATGTTTTCAATGAAACATTCTTTCGATTTATTTTTAACATCTAGCAAGTTTTTTGTTCTTCCTCTGCTACTTCTTTTTCTAACAGACATGACTTAACTGTGCTCACCAGTAGGCCTGAAGACATTTTGACCTTTTGTACTAGAATAAAGCGCAAACGTAACTAATAACTACAGCCTTGGCAAGTGTACCAGCAGGTCATGCTAGAGTAAATACCAGTAACCTGAAACTGAAATCGTGAAATGTATATTGACAATATTTGTTTCTCTGTTTCTTCATTTGTTTGCATACTTATTTTTTTCAATGTAATGTAATTTAAAAATTGGGACGCACGCAGACCTCTGCATGGAGCCTCAGGCTCACCATCCGATGATGAAACTTACCCAAGCAGACACTAGCATACTCGCTGATGCGGAAAAGCATAACATGCCTTTAAGTCTTTATATTTAAGACTTTATTGTTTAATATATGCCAATGTATATATTTGAGATTATTCATAGTGTTCAAAAAGCATTTTTAATAAGCCACTGATGCACAGTGATCCACTTATTTTTAACAAAAGCAAAAGAAAAGAAATGCTTTACTTACACTGTAGCAGTTTGAATAGCAGTTGTAAGCCTCGGACATGCAAAGCAGGCTTCTACTAGCCACAAATAGTATCAACAGCCCACCTCTTTCTTCTTTTTCCCATGTTCCCTATTTTTCTGCTCCATATCAGTTCTTTTTTGAGGCATAGCTTTTTTTTACTATGAATAATTCACAGGACCAAGAAAAGGCATGCAGTAACACGGTTAAAATGGAAGAGAATCGGTCTCAAAATTTCCAGCGTATACTGTAAATATTACACACATGTATATAAATGATATAGTAAGTAAGAAAATGTAGCCTGAGATTTTAGTTTTTTTTAGTTTTTTTAAAACACCATTAAGGCTAATGTACCGTTTAGCTAGGATTTACTTGTTACAATATTGTTTCTTGTTGGAAAGGGTTAAATAAAAAGAAAATAACTGGATAGTTTGAAACACGATACTACAATATTAAGTTGCAAATGAAAGAAGAGCACATTTAGCAATGTAAAACATATTTATGGGCAATACTGAAGCAAGTGTGGTTAGATTAAACAAAGATACTCTTATTCCAAATCACCTAACATCATGTATTTAAAATGGTTTATTTTGTCTGTTTCATTTCTTTTACGTTAGTTTCTTCATTTCTGATTATAATGTGAGATTTGGGTAAATCTACTTATTGTTTACTTCAAGTGATACTGATCTTCATCCTTTCAGGCTGATTTGATATGTAGTCGTGACAGACTTGGTGTGTTTTCGTCGTTGCTGCTTAGCCTTCTCTGGTCGCTCTGGCCTGTGTAATGATGCACTGCTGACGCGTCCTCCTTCAGATACGATGGAGATTTAATGCACAGGTTTGTCTCTTCCTAATTGATTTCTTTTAATTTACTCTTGCTAGACTCCCCCAGACACTTCAACGGCTGATTACGCTGCCAAGTGAGTTCACCTTGAGAAGAGCTAAGGTTCACATACAGTATAAATAATATGTCTAACACGCAGTTAACTCATGATTAACCCATGGCCTGTTACAGCTTATTAAATATGCTGGAGAAAAAAAAATCATGTCATTTGATCTGTTTTTTTTTTAGTGTACATAGACATTTTTGCATCCTATATTTTCATCTTACTTTCAGTGCACGGGCTCTGTCTGCATTGAAGTGCACAGCTTTTCTGAGGAGATGGATACTGGGCTGGTGAAGTAGCTCAGCGAAATGTGCCTTCCATTTCCGTGTTCTATTGTCAGCTCTCCATATAAAAACATAAAATATTGAAAGGGTGCATTAACATGGATCAGAAATTGATGGCTGTTTCTCTCAGAGGGGAAAAAACAGCAGTTAAAAAAGCACTGGATTCTTTGGTTTGTGGTTCAAACCACCAAGTTTGTTTCAAATGTTTTTAATAAATCATCTTTACTAGTTGTAATTATTGCATTTATGCTTGACCTAGTCAGCCTCACCAGATCAGTCCACTATTCCAAGAAAAGGTCATGTGACCGAGCATCAGCTTGGATTGGTTGAATGGATAATGATCAACTATTCAGCTAATAAACACTTACATCTGTTACTTTACGCATCATGTTCATTCTTTAAGCATCTAGTCTGACACGATCGCTGCTATAATACTTGGTGAGCAGGTGTTTTAATTTTACAGCATGTTCATCGGTGTTACCATGGAGTTTTTGTTTGTGACGTGAAAAGAGAGTGAGGAGCTGAGAAGGAGTGGAAACATAATGCGTGTAATATTAAAATATTAATATTAATATTACTGTGACCATGACTGAACTACTAAGACCACTATGTAGAAAACCCTATGTCTAGGAAAACACACAAAAGGGTTAGGTCAAGACTACATATCCCAGCACTGCATATTTTTGTGTTTAATATACCCAAGGAAGAATATGCCAAAGTCATTTTTAAAAACTAACCTATAAAGTGTGGTTAACAACAGCTGATTTTTATCTCTAAAATTTGCTTCATCCCCTCAATAACGACCACTCCAACCACTCCAAGGTCTCAGTATTCTAAGCTGGACATAAAAAACTGTGAATATCTCTTTAAAACATTAGTGTACTTTGTGGAAAACACACATTTCCACTTGGCAAGAACCATCTTTCAGTTAAGTGTTGAGAAGATCACGGCTCTAACGCATAAAATTATACTTTTGCTGGCAAATCTAACAGCTTGCCTCTCAATTTATTTTGGCATTTCCCTTGTTGCTAAAGGACAGATTTTAGACGATCAAAAATATCATTAGACAAAATGGATGTGGGGACGTTATGCATCTTCTGAAAGCGTAACGTTTCTCTGTGCCAGAAAGGGTCATCTGTGCGATTGCTCCTTTTCTTTTTCTTTTTTTACTTCTGGCATTTTACAAAAGTTATAGTCCAAATGCAGCACTGACAGCTTGTCGATTAGACTGTTTGCTGATGTAAATGTACTCCCCTTCTGCGCCCCTTGTTTCTCTTCCTGAGACAATTCGTCACAGGTCGCCCTCTTCAGTGACAGACTCTGAATTTCAGAGATGACAAAAGTATCAGGAGATGTTGCGTCTGACTGACTGTATCCCACTTCTTTTAGGTTTGTTTGCACAATTGTGTCAATCTCTGTGAAAGCGGCGTCTCATGCTAGCATTTGATGGCAATGTGAGATGATAGTTCAGTGTCACTGCGTGTGGTTTTTAGAGGCAAGGGGAAAATAAAAAAGCAATGCAAAGGAGACTTTTTCATCTGTGTTAGTCAGATGATGTTTCACACTACACTGTTGTTTTTTTTTTGTTGTTTTTTTAAAGTTCTTACTCTCGCATATGATTTGGTTTTGTACCATCACTGTTTTTAGAAGTGGTAAGGTTGCTTGGTAGCTGTGGGGACATTAAGCGAAGCCACGCTAAATGCCTGGCCTATATATTTTTGTTATCCAAGTGGGAGAGGAGGGTGAAGAAGAGCCAGGCCTGCTGAGGTTGAGGAGTGTGGCATTCTTGGCTTCGTTGCATCAAGCTTCCCCCACCCAACATGTACATGTACATCCACATGCACATACTTAGAGAAATGCTCATCACAACACATCTAACAGGCTGGCCTGCCATCTATTGTCCAATGACTGAATTGCACCCCTGTTCTCCTCAATAGCAGCAGTGTTAATGCGAGTACCTTTTACATGACATCATTTATCTGACCGCTTCATCTGCAAGACAAAGCAAGAGCGCAGGAGGAAAACACATTAAAGAATAGATGATATTTGTTTATAAATGGCTTTGAGCTCTTTAAATTGGGGGACTTGGGGGCATACAGTGCATTTTGACCTTAAGTGGGCCATACCAATAAACATTTCTGTCAGTGTAAATTAGTTTAGCTGCACATTTAATCACTGAAATATCTCAAAATAAGAAAAAGAAGTGCAGTTTCAACAGCACGTCTCAGATTTACATCATAAAGAAATGATGCTTTATTTAATGAAAGAAACCTGTCAGCATGACTCACTGGGCTTTAAGGATAGGAAATAAATGTGTAAAATGACAGAAAAAGTTCTGGTAGCTCATTGCCCAGTAATTATTAAGCAGAAGGTTTTTTGTTAACTCACAAAAAATGTTGATAGTGAAAAAACAGGAACTTTCATCTAATTGTTTATCCATTACTTTGGAGCAGAATGAAACACTGTGGGGGAAAAGTTGTAAATCTTCATGAAAGATTGAGAGACATTTAAGTGCAGAACATTCACAGATGTCTTCTTCTGCACTGGGTACACTTTTATTTTCAGAGGTGCACCTTTACAATTACACTCATATACTTTTAATTGATTTGTGTTCTAAGCAGCACTTGTCATAACTTACTACAATGGTTTGAAAGTGCTGTGGTACTTTTCCACCATGAGGGGTTCAAATACTTCCCCCAGCACTGTGCATTACTACAACAACCAGTCGGATTGTTCAGATAGGTCCGTCAAAAAAAAGCAGAAGAAAATACCACTCAATGTGTACTCACTCTTTCTGAGCTCGGAGTTTTACGCCCCCTCGCAGTCTGCCGACAGGGAAGCACTGTTTGCAGTGGGTGGATGAGTAAGTCTGTGTGGAGGTATTACACAGAAACCTGCCGGAGGTTTGAGGAGGACACAGCTACAGGTCCAAGCAGCCTCGTGAGATGACGCTCGCGGCTTGGTGGATGCTACAGGGTGCATGCATCATCAGCTCTCCCCTCGGATTCAAACTAACTGCAGAGCCATTAATGTGACTGGAATAGAAAGAAGAGTCAGTATAGTGTGGCTGAAGGGTGAAACAGTCAGAAAATGGCAACAATCTAATCTTCCCATTTTATTATCCATGATGGCTAAGTTGCGGTCTTGCTTGCTCGGTACAGGTGCAAGCATTTATGTTCCCCAGAGCATTTATGACAATGACTCTGATGATCCCTTTCTCCTCTAAGGCTACCACTAAAACAAGTGGTCAGGATTCTGTGAAGCATTCTTTAACAGGTTCCCAACATATTTTAACAGTAGATTTTTTTGGATTTCTTCTGAAGTGCTTCAATAGCTAATGGGTAATTTTAGTTTTTTTGTTTTTAGTACAAGTATTCAAGCGTCAAGTGGATGAATCAGGTGATGAATCAAATCTTTATGCTAAAATATTAGTGCTAAGCATTCAGTTGAAAGCAGCAGCGTGATCATTTATAGCATCATGGGGTAAACTCTTAGACTTACTCTAACAAAGAGGCTGTAACTGGCCCCTAATGGCTGTGCATGTGAATGTAGTATTATTTTTATTTTATTTTATTTTAATATATTATTTTCCCCATGACCCTGTAAAACTGTATAATTTTTTGCAGTAATAGTGTAAAAAAAATGAGTTCTTTGAATCAAAATAAACATAGCCAGCCATAAATGAAACAGGCCATTGTTTTGCTGAACGTGGACGATCCGTCACCTTCGATAAAATTTAGCTAAAACAGGAAGCACAAATTTGAATGTTTTATCAAGTTCTGCCAGATGTCCTATTACAATGTCAGCTTCTGTCACTCTAATCTCTAAAAACAGATCTCTGCGCATGAATATGTAACACCTGTGGATTTTCTAGTACACAAAGTCTTCTCATTTACATCTGTAATTCAAGTGCTATTGTTAAATCAAGCCTGAGTGGGCTTTGGTTGCACGGAGGTCAAAGAGTCTGCGTGGAGAGCTGGAGAAGGACCGAATTTGCCAGAAATGTGATCTAAAATCTGCCCTCAAATAACAAGGGATCTGCTTATTGTGTTTCTATAATCCTGATCTCAACTTATGTGGGAATAAGCATTTCCCAAATGTAACTAACTGAATACATTATTAATGGTTCTACTCATTCATTAGTGGTTTTCCCACTTGACTTGTCATGGAATCAGAACGCTCTCAGACTCTGATTAGCTGGTCGTGAGTCATGCTGATGCATTTATTTAAAGACTGGCCCCTTGTTGTTTCACTCTGCAGTTCTGCCCAAACACACAGCTGCCAACACTTTCTTTTTCTTTTTTTAAATTTTCAGACAAAGCCTACAGACAGTGATATTGTGTCATTTGCCAGCCTATCACATAAACGTCTTCTGGATAATGAGCTCTACACGCCTTCCTCCGCTTCCCACATCATGCCGCTGCCTCCCTCCCTCACCCCTCCAGTCACCCCTAATCAACATTTTTCACATTGTTAATCACTTATGTCAGCTTCTGGTAATTATAGACAATTAATCATGTATGATTCACTGTCTCTCCCTGTCAGCATTGTGCTGCACGCTGTGTGAGCGAAAACGACAAAGGTGAAACTGCCTTTATTAAGTAGGCAGCAGCACCGGGGAGTGGACTCCCCAGTGATAAGCGGCATGTTGCAGCGCTTTGGCTTACACTTCCTCGAGGCAAGCGATAAAGGCCAGGTGGAGATTAAATTACATTAATTCCTTTGCCAGAAGCCCTGACCCAGAATGACTTACAAGACAAGGAGGATGAGCTGTGGTGAAACTACTGCCAAAGTGCTGAAAAATGAATTAACCATCATTGTCAAAACACCTGCCATGTACAGTCAACATTTCAAAACACACACACACACAGAGCAGACTGCACTCAGTCCATTTGTTTCCTTTAAGGTCACGTTGTATCTGCCCAAAGCATGACCAGATTAGGGGTTTTCTTTGCCATCATTTCTCATTTTAATCCACCCTGATTTAAACTTTTTGAGCCCGAATGCCCAAATCTATAATTTATGAAAAACAGTTCTCTACACACCCAGTGTACACACCTTGTCTGGCAAACATGGAAATGCAAACATGCGCATTATCAGCAGTTCTGTTACCATGAATTCCCCGACCTTGCCTGTGATACTGTAATGCATTTACCCCTTCCTCTTCTAGACCTGCTTGCACGGCGAGTATAAAGTTCAGTTCTTAGGACATTCTGTGAGAATCCCCACAGCTTTTGTAAAGATGTGCTCTGTGCAGCTCTTGTTGGTGCTTTTAAGCATTACAGGTAAGCACATTTCTGTCTTACATTATCATTTGTTTTTTGTAGCAAGTTTACATTTTATTGGAAACCTACTTGAGCTCTGATATTGTTTTACAGGATGTGTCGAACTCATCACAGTGACGACCACGCAGAAATACGTCAATGTGACAATTGGTGGTAGTGTCCTGCTCGACTGTACGTTTGCCACTACAGTGGCGACAACTGCCGACCTAACAATCCAGTGGGAGTTTCTCTCAAAATCCGCCATGACTGCACAGCAGGTAGATGCAGTCTATTGTTCGGATTACAGCCATGTGCCAACTAATTTGTAGTTTTATGGACCAGGATGATGAAATGTCTTTCAATTTAGTAGCTAAAAATAGGGTGTGCAAGTTGAAGTTCAGGCCAATAAACTCATGCGACTACACACGGTGATCACTTCTGAAAGACATGAGTAATTTTGTGTTTCTTCCAAGTTCTCCAGAGCAGATAAGAATCGCTTTCTCAGAACATAGCATCATCTTCGAGATGCTTTAAAATGCTTCGAAGGAATTGATTCTCATCAGAGCAGCAAACATTTAGTTTTTTCCTGTATTTTAAATATTTTAAAAACATATGTCTACGCACAGCTACACATACAGGTTTGCGCCTTTTCCTGCTGTGCCACGTTTTCTTACCAGCTAGCAGACACACCCAGTCTGGATCGCGAAGCCTGTGACTGAGATCGACAAATATCTTTCAGGCAGTGCTCATTTAACCTACAGCCACAGACTCACAAATGTGCTGCTTCATGCAATGTCAAAAAGTGCTTTTAAAGACATCTACTACATGCTGATGTGAAAAGAAAAAAAAAAACGTCTGTCCTGTAAATATCATATTAACTGGAGAACTAAAGGTTTCATCTCTCCAATTATTTGGATCACTCATGCAAACTAGCTCGAGGACAGTGAGTTTGTGCAGCGATAGCCAACAGATGATCGGATCTGACTTCTTGCCATTTGCTTTCAGATCTTTTACTATCAATCAGGAAAGGTTGTTATTCCCAAGTCTTACGAAGGCAGGATTCAAACTCCAGCTGCTCCAGGGGCCACCATGAATGCCTCCATAACTATAAGAAACATGCAACCATCGGACTCTGGGCTCTACACGTGTGAAGTTCACAATTTGCCCGACGTTGATGGACAGTCTCAAGCAAATATCATCGTGAATGTCCTCGGTGAGTTTTGCCCACTTTTGAAATAGATTTTTGGTGTTTGGTATATTATTGTGTTTTTATGTTATTACATTTTCAAACCCTGTTTGATCCTATTTTATCATTTTTTAAAGACAAAACATGAACCCTAACACACTTAGGCCACACAAAAGCACGGGTAAAAGTGAACAAAAGGAATGAGTCATGGAAAGGAACCTACATACATTCTCACAGTCCAGGAATCAGAAAGGTTGCGAGGGTAAACAGTGGGTGTGTAGGAGATTTCATGCTACCTGATTACACCCATTAGAATGCTGCTGCTTCAGCCATTATTCTCCTCCTCTAAGTAAGCGTGTGTGACTCCCTGAAAAGGGAGTGCCAGTGTTTTTATCGAAACTGTGATTTCAGTAAGAATGTTTCAGCTATCTTTCCTCACCTGAGATTTCTGTATCAATTATCAATGTTGTAACATTAACAAACCTATTAAAGTAGTGGCCCTGAACAGTGTAAATAGGGAATTACATTCATCTCAAATCCCCTCATTCACCGAGTTACCAGGACAACCTTGCAGGCCTCAGTAGTTTCCATGGTTACTTCAGCAGTCTCCTCATTGTCAGAGTTGGAAATTAGAAAAAGGACTGTGACTGCATCCTCGTACTGCATACAGAATATATATGAGTGTCTGCTGCATGCATGTGCTACCTAAATACTGTACAGCCTTTATGGAAAAAAATGACTGGGGAGTGGGGCACTTTCTTTCTGACTGTGAGGCACAATATGAATATGTATGAACACACTCATGCTGATTAACATGGGCTCAAGGCTGATTTGCATCACTTATTTTCACATAGAACGACTAACACTGGACAGCTTTGCCATAAATTACAAATACATATGTATAGAAACTTTGTTTGTTTTCCTGATGTCTTTTTTGTGAAAGTTAAAACGCATGTGGTATCAAACATGATTTTGGCGTACAGTTTGTTTCCAACTGTCTTACTGAACGATCTAATAATCAGCGGGCAGCAATGAAACACAGATTGCCTCTTCAGTAGCTGCTGAGCTCACGATGAGGCCACTCCTAACGTATCCTGAATCACGATGACTAATGGCTAGCCACGTGACGTTTTGTTTGATTAAAAGGATTTGCTATTTTAACGAACAAATCTGTTAACCATCTTTGATAAACAATCTACAATACACAATGAATTGTTTCACCTGAAAACTCCAAGGAAAGACTAAAAAACACGCTGGTGTATGAATGAAAATAAAAAGGGCACCAGAATTTGCCTTCATCCCTTCATTTTCCATTATCTACTTCCTATGGTCTACAAAATGCATCTAAATTGCCAGTGCAGTGTCAACAGTTCACACAGATAGGGCAGAGAGGAGAGAGGACCCTCATACTTGCGATCTGCTCTGGCTGGTGATTTATTCCCTCAAGATTAAAATCTGCCAATCAGGTGTTGGAGAGACACTCAGCAGTGGAAGCCAATAATTGATGGCACCTACAGGGAGAAACCAGCATAAACAGGAAAGAAGAAAATACACACTGATAAACACACACAGAGCTGCGGACTGGAATATAGCGGTAATCAATACGGTGTAGACCATCTGTTCTAAAGCAGCGACTGAAAGAGCATCTAGAGGCACTTGACCATTGCTGCTTTATCCCACTTCATACTGCAACAAATTTCAGAAAAGAAAGTACATTTTTTTTATCTGACATATCTACTAGTTGTTTCCAGTCCTCAGTATCTAACTCAGTCTAAGAGGATTATAAAACAATGTGGTGTTAAAGAATAAAATCAGCACTTTCAATGTGTTTTGCTTGCAGTCCCATCAGATGCTCATAAGCTGTCACAAGTGTGATTTCCCCTCTAAAGTTACCCTGTGGTTTCACTGAAATAACATCAAAGCTTGCGGTGGTAAAACTATACAAAAGTAATAAAAAGAGAAGAGAAAGAAAAAGAAAAAAATAGTAAATTATTCATATTTCATCAAATAATAACAACAGTCGCCTCAAGGTGTCATATATTATAAGGTAAAATCCTACAGTAATACAGAAAAAACCCCAACAATCAGATGACCCCTATAAGCAAACACTTGGCAAAAGCTGTTTTGACCAGTTTGTGGGTGGGGGTGAGGGGAAGGAGACAGGACAAAAGACAAGCTGTAGAGGAGAGTCAGAGGTTAATACTAACTAATTATTAAATGCAGAGTGGTCTATAAACACATAGAGAGGGAAAACGAGGAGTGAAGAAGCATCATGGGAAGCCCCCAGTAGCAGTGTTGCATCTAAAGGAAGGTTTGGGGTCACCTGATCAAGACCTAACTATAAGCTTTATCAAAAAGGAAGGTTTCAAGGCTATGATGATGACTGGATTTCCTTGCCAAGCCTCAAAGGGAAGCTGATCTCTTTATTCAGGAGCGGCTGTTTAAATGGCTTGAAAAATGTCAGTGTTTTCTCCAGGCTGAATGTGTGCTTTGTAATAATGTCAAGTAGCCAATAAAGCCTTAACTTCCCTGTGGTCCGCCAGAGAAACCATCTGCTCCTTACTGCGCCGTCCATGGCAATGTTGAATCGGGTCACCTGGTCACTCTGACCTGCCACAGTGAGCAGGGAAACCCAACACCGACGTACAACTGGGCCAAACTGGATCAGACCAAGACAAGGAGGCCTGTGCTGGGAAGAAGTGAGTCCAGCATCTATATACACACACGTGTATGTGTATGTATGTATATATATATATATATATATATATATATATATACACACACGTGTATATGTGTATTTAAATATATATATATATATACATATATATATATATATATATATATATATATATATATATATATGCGCGCATTAGCACATTTACCATCTCATGAATCTGAGTGAACTTTGTTTTTTCTCAGCAACCACAACTGGAATACTGGAAATCAAAAACATCTCCCAGTTTGAGTTTGGGGAGTACCAGTGCATTGCTACAAATGTTGTGGGCTTTGCAACATGCACCATTGAGCTGAGTCCTGGTTTGTCCTCACATTTATTTTTTGGGGAGCTTTAATATGTGTGTTTGTGTGTGTTTGTGTGTGTAATAATCCCCCCTCACAGGTATAAAATGTTTGTGTTTGTATAGAAGTGGCAGATGGGGTTATCGCAGGCGCGGTTATCGGAGCGCTGCTCGGGTGCGTGCTGATCGGCCTGGTTGCGTGGTTCATCGCTCACACAGTCAAGAAACACAAATACAACGCTGTTAAAATGGCAGAGGCCAACGAGATGAAGTGAGATTACAGATTTTTGATACACTTCTTCCATCGATTTGGTCATTTAGAGTTCAAGGGTGTAACGGCTACTGTTTGTTTGTCCACTAGGGGGAGCTCTCCTCCAGCCCAGGAGGCCTATGAGAGCATTCCCAATGCAAACACGGCTGACAACGTTCAGGATGAGGAAGAAGGCCCTCAAGCCTAAATGCCACTTTAAACAGCTACAGCATTGCATTAGCATCACTATTATGTATACCAGTCTTTGATATGGAGAGAATTCAGATGTAATGAGAACAATGGAGCTAATCTTCATGTTTGAATTTGCTTTTTCTGTGCTTACTCAAATTCTGTCAGTTTTACAGCTTTTTTTTTTCCAATTTCAGTTAAGTAATGAATGTTTTAAATTTCAATCTTTTTTCTTACATTGTGTGAAAAAAATAAACTGTATGAACATGATTCTAAAAGATTTTTTACATAAAAGAAAATCAAATAAATCACATTGATGATGTCATGCCTATACCAAGGGACATTAAATCAGAGCCCAGTTTTGAATGTACTGTATTCCATAGGCTTTGTGAATAATTCAGTATTGTTTGATTGCACTCGAATCCTATTGTGGAGATCAGGGAAATATTTTACTGCTACTATTCATAAGCATCATCATTACCATTACATTAATTATCATTTCATCAAAGCATTTATTCAATAGATTACACATGTTCTTAGTTAAGGTTATTACACCTACCACAGAGAGCATCTGTCTGGTAAAAGGTTAGAAGCGCCAACGGGCGGGGTGAGGCTGATTGCGTTGGAGGTCGAGACATACACACACACACAAACAGTAGTTAGACTCGTGTTTAGGTAAGAGTTCAAATAATAGTTTGCAAAAGCTTGTGACTGCAAAATTGTGTTTGCCTACGGGACAGTTTGTTCCAGGAGATAAGCGAGAGCTAGAAGATTAATAGGAAGCACCTGGCCTCGAGACGGAGAAGATGTCCTTTTAAATGTGTCAAAAGTCGTCCACAGAACATTTGTGGTTTTGAAACTTATGCATGTATTGTATCTGCTTTGACGCATGAGGGGGCGTCATAAATAATACCCTGATGTTATAAAACAACTGCTTGTGTATTATTGGGTGGAGATCGATGCTGTCTGCGTGCAGTGTTCATCTCCCCACGCGTGTGTTCATTAAAATCATTGTTTGACCGACTCTCCTGGACCAATTGTTGTTTTTGTGCTCACCCTCAATATTTGAACTCGTAACACTATGAATGATCAATATGCTAAGTTCCTAACACTGAGGTCGCACCACTTTAATGTGCACAACCAGCTCAGTCTGTGATTTTGTTTTGTCTTTTTTTCTGATTTTTATCATAACCTGTGTTTTAAATGTTTTTTAAATAACCTTTTTTTTCAGTAGTAACAGAAGTAATAAATGTAAAAAAGTTACACCATCAATTTGTTTTGTATCACATGCAAACTTCACAGATCATGATTAAATAAAACATTTCTGAATCACCAGAGTGCCTCAAGATTTGTCACATGAGTGTCAGAGGCTGTGTTTACTGAGTATTGTGAGAGTGTCGAGGATATGCTGTGTGATAAAAACAGGATCAGCACATGGAAGTAGAAGTAACACTGAACGCACAACACATCACGACACAGTTTAATAACTGGAAGCCATTTGAGGATTAAGACATTTCATTGTTTCAAGTCAAATTCGGGACACATTCACACTCTAACTTCACATAAACTGCTTAAAAAAAATCTAGTGTTAATTAAAAAATACAGAAGAGCAAAATAAAACATGCTCCAGCAGTATCGGTGCAGTGTTAATTAAACCTGTATTGTGGGCAGAGTGATAAGGCAGTCAAGTGAAGAAAACTTCACGTTCAGGCCTGGAGCCCGAAGCAGCGGGCAGCACTGAGGACGTCATCTCTGGTCAGATAGCATCCACAGAGTTGCCTCGAGCCAGTGAAAGACTCCCTCCCGTGTAAGACTCGCCAGTTGTCTATGAAAACAACCTTACGGGGAAAAGACAGGGCAAAACACTCAGATTATAAAGCAACACTGACATTTAAGTTGTCCTGTGACTTGACTACGAATTCATTTTAGTTGGAACTCGGAGAAGCATTTATGTTTTGACTTTGTGGCCTGCACATATCTTACTTTTCCCGGAGTTAGCTTCACCCATAGCTCGTTCTCTGGCCTCCTCAGCTCTGTGGTCAGCTCTCGATGTGCTGCGTACCAGCGCTGAACCACATCATGGGAGATTGTGTTTAGCACAGATCGATCGTAGTTGTTGTATCTGTCAATACGTAAATACATCAGTTGCGCTAATTAAATGGACAACCACTAAACAAGTGAACACAACATCAGAAAAATAAAAACTACACTAAATTTCAGCATCAACATACCGTATAAGATACATTTCATTGTTCCAAGGATACACGTTGAGCAGGGGGCCGATGCCTGTGATGTGGTTTTGGTGCCTGTCGGTATTTTCGATGTAATCGTGCTTGACGGGCACCTGAGCAAGCAGCTCAAAGCTTTCAGGTGAGCTCTGACGTAATTTTTCTGCAGCGTAGAACCCATCAACAAGCAGCGTCCTTCCCCCGGTTCCCTCATGCTTGAGACAGTGGAAAACCTGGATTCTGCCATAACGAACAGAAGCATCAAATATCCAAACATAATCATGAGAAGTCAACGTTACACCAACAACCCCATCTCTGCTGCACCTACCCACACGGTTCCTGAAAGTAGGAGGTGTCAGTGTGACGGTCCAGGGCCAACTGGCTGTAGGCAGTATCTCCCCTGGAAAAATCTGAAGTGAAGCACCACATTCTGCCATAGGTAGTCTCCCTTTGTGAGAAACAGATGAAATTGAGGATAATCAACAGACAGCTGGTTGAACGACGCCACTGGATACGAAGCGTTAACGTAAAGATGAGAATGTGATCTGTAGGCCAACAGAAGCATACCTGATTAGACTGACCCTCTGGGTTACTGCCTCTGTGGCTTCCACTGTGGTTGGGACATCGTCTATAAACGCGATCCCGTACAGAAGATAATTTTGAAGAAATTTCTTTAGCTCGTCATCACAGCTCATGAACGTGTCCCATTTGGATGAGGTTATGTTTGCATTTTTATAGATGTCTGAATTCCAAAGGATGCGCGGTTGTTCTGTACTCTGGTACTTTCTCTCAAAGCTGTTCTCAGCAAGCCAACTGAGACTGTACCTGGACATGTGACCACCAGGCCCTGGAACATAGACATGCAAAATAAGGTTAAGCTGACTTTGACAGATTTCTACTTTAAGGTTATATTGGATGATTCTACTTCCTGTAATAAACATTTCAGATAATGATGTAATCCTATGTGCAAGTACAGTATCCCCTATGAGCAGTGTTGGGTGTAACGCGTTACTGTAATTAAATTACTTTTCCACTGAAAAAGTAGAGTAACTGATTACTGTTCATTTTTAGGTATTTTAATTACAGTTACTTACAATGTACTTGCGATACATTGTAAAATAATTAAACTCGCTGAATATCATTATTTAATTTCAATAATTTATCTTCTAAAGGTAAAAGTAAATTCTGCCGCTTTAACATCGCTGTAGTGCAGCTGCGCGTCATCTTGCGCCAGTTTGCTGCGTAGTCGTATTCTAAAGCGGAAGATGTCGGACTCGGCTGAAGCGAGTGGCTGTTTTATGAAATGGACATATTCCCGTCTCTTCACTTTTCTGAAACAAGCAGACAAGAACATTACAGTAATATGTAAAAACTATCGGCCGCTGTTAATAGCATGAGTAGCCTACTGAAGCACCTGACACGAGAGCATAGACGAACCTTTTAAGATATTTTCAGCCGAGAATGTAGCTGTGTAATGCTCAAATATCTACTTAATTTATCAAAATATCACATATTTGCAAAAGTGCTTCCACGTTTTCGGAGAGCTCTGTTATCCACCAGCGGAATAGCTGACCGGGAGGCCAAGGCTTGATAAGAGTCCGCGAGCACAGCTAACTCCTGGCGTATTGTTTTTTTTGAAAGACTACACTGAAGAGTGTCAAGAAAGGAGATTACATGCAAGCAGGGAAGATGTGCAGCATCTGTCACATGTAGTACTCGAACCCTTGCCACCAGAACTCACGGCAGCTGTGCTGCCCACTGCGCCTAACCAGTTCTGGCCTCAAAACAAAGATATGATGAAAAAAAGCTTAAGAAGCTGGAATTTGTGCTGAAAAGTAGTGAAAAACTGAAAATTTTGCTAAAAAGAGGTGAAAAAGCTGAAATTTGTGTGGAAAGGAGTTTAAACAGTTGAAGTGTTAACTTTCTGTAGTATTCATTCCACCTCATTTCATTTCTGTATTTTATGTATATAAGTTTAGATTAGTTATTTATAGTTGGTTTACACAGCTTTGTGTATGTATGTGTATGCATGTGTAATGTATATATAGACACGCGTGTGTGTGTGTGTGTGTGTGTGTGTGTGTGTGTGTGTGTGTGTTTTACATTGCTGTGCTTGAGAGCCACCATCTACCGGAACCAAATTCCTTGTATGTGTCTGCACATATACTTGGTCAATACACACGATTCTGATTCTGAAGAAAATGTTGCCATAAGCGGGATTCGAACCCTGCCCTCCTGGTCTGAGAACGGCTGCTCATCTCACTGAGCTAAAACATGGCTCAGCCCAGCAAGCAAAACTGGTGATCACACTGATAATGTGGTCTCTGACAGTAAAATGGGCCAAAAAAATGGCATAAAAAGCTGAATATCTCAAAAAGTATAAAAGTTATTATCACCAAAAGATATAGCAGTCGAAAGCAGAAATAGCAGAACAGTTTAAAGTTCGAACGGTGAAAACCGAGGGAGTAGTTAAGCGGCAAAGAAACGGAGCAACTAGAATAATAAAGGATAAAGAATAAAGAGAAACAGGATCTCAATAGTGTG
Source organism: Astatotilapia calliptera (assembly GCF_964374335.1). NCBI lineage: Eukaryota > Metazoa > Chordata > Actinopteri > Cichliformes > Cichlidae > Astatotilapia > Astatotilapia calliptera. The sequence continues at coordinate 10,791,620 of NC_137431.1, read as the reverse complement.
AATGCCTGTGAGGCAAACATTTACTCAACCAAGTCAGTGAATCGGGTAAAGATTCACAGCAATGACAACAATAATATCTTGAGCTGACGCTTTTCCAGGTTTGCTCAACAAATGCTGGCACCATGAACATGCGGACTGATCCGAGAGGGAGGAGGACGGTAGTGACGGGGCATTTTCAAAACACATCTTTCATCCTTCCGCACTGAGAAGCAAAACTTCTATCTTACTTAGTTAAGACAACTCAAATAAATTGAGTTTATCAGAGTTTTTTGCATAAAAAGTATTTAAATCGAGCTCTAATAACAAATTGATAAAAACTGAGTTCAGCCTATTTAATATTTTTAATTAAACACAATATTACATTTTACAGTGCAGTTGGAATGTTGGTGGTTCAATCCTTGGCTCCTCCAGTCAAATGCTGCTAGCCAAGATAGTGAATCCCGAGTTGCTCCCAATGCATTAATCAGAGTGTAAGTGTTAGATAGAACGCATTATTAAATAAATTATCGGCTGAATTAGACATTTTTAAAACAGTTTGAGTGAATGGTTGTCTGTCTTCATGACTGTATCCAAGGTGTACCCTGCCTCTTGTGCCCTGTGACAGCTAGGCAGTATACATACAGGATTGCAGGACATTAAGAGGCCTGTAAAATCCTCCGTCTGTACGTACATATGTAGCAAATGAGTTGCAGGGACTCTTATTACATACAATTTTCTCTATAAAGACTCTACATGAGAATGTGTGTAGTCATAGAAGAAGTTTTCTGGATTCTGTTTGTAGTCCTTGCTCGCTAGGCTAATTAAGCGTGTGTGGACTTTGGCAGAATACAGGAAAACAGCCCATGTATGGTGCAAAACAGGAAGCCATTGAGCCAAACAGCCATTTAAGCACCAATTTCTATTGTCCGTCCATGATTTTGCTTTGTATTTTCTTTTTCATTTTATCTTAAATGGATCTGTATTCTAGCTGTACTGTGAACAATAACAACAAACAGGAAGTCTTGGCGAGTAACTGCTGGAAGCCTCGAAATATTGACTGTTGCCACCAGAGTGCAAGCAAGCGTACAATAGCAGAGGGGTTCTCAAGATTACCTGACTCGGATCTGAACGCAAAATTTATAGCAGGCGGTCCATGTGCTGCTGTGATTTAGCATTTGCTAACCTAACTCTGAAAGCCCCCCTGTTCACAAACAGAATACATGCTCAGAAACTGAGCTGACCTTGAATATGTTCCACTAACAGGGAGAGGCATGCATGCAAGAATGCCTGCATCAGCAGCTGTCATGGGGTTGCCACACCCACATATGTCACTGTATGTAAGACACCGTGTCACTCTTGTGCCTGCATAAAACCATAGTGAGAGTATTTTTCAGCAGCTGCACAGTCTGTTTTTTTTTTTTTTTTTTTTAAATGAATGGTAGAGTATAATCCAGAGAGATTCCCACAGAGAAAAGGGATCTCGGCTCTACAACACTCTGACGGGACTGCTATGTTCTTAAAAGGTTAAAGGAAGATGGAGTTTCCCGGTCTGTACACTGACTCCTGTACTAAAGAGTGAATAATTCCAGCTTGTGTCTGAGTCCCATGGGTCAGAGATTAACATTTTTTCAAACTAGAGCAGAGGGAGTGAATAGTTTCCACTGGTCCACACCTGGCATCTGCAGGACCATTTAATCTTCGGATTTCCCAAAGCAAGGGCAACTAAATCCCACCTGACTTTTTCCACTTAGCAGACAGAATAAGTAATGACTCCAGCTAGCCAGTGCTTTGTGCTAGTTAAGCTAGCTCGCCCTGCTGGGGCTCTCTCTGGGGAACAGCACTGTGAGCTGAGCAATGGCTTGTGTCTACAGTAGCTGGGCGATTATGTGGAAGATGAGGTGTTAGAGAGCATGGAAAGGGTTTCTTCAGTGGTGGGCAGGAAGAGAAACCCACGATCCTCCCCCTGAGTTCTGGGCAGGAGATCACAGAAAAATATAAACCTGCTCTTTTTCTCAGTTGTGTTCCAGAGCAGACTGGAATGCAGGCAGAAATGACAAATTTAGGGTTTTTTTTCCTTGTGTCAAACTTCAACTAGCTTTTAGGGGTCAGCAGAAAACACTAAAGGAGGAGCACAGGTATGTCTTGGTCTCATCTTTTTATTTGACAGTGACTGCTGATAAAGGCTGCTATCTAAAGCCAGCTTAGGCAACATTCCCTGTACGTGTAAATCAATTTTATGGTATATAACTAAAACTGTCTATGTTTTTCTCCTTTGGATAATTACACCCTAAGCCTTACTGTACCTGCACATGAAGTAAATCTTTACACAAATACAATGTGCCAGGGGGCAAAGACCACTACAGTATATTTGGCTGTGCAGAGAACTTCAGACGAGCCGGTCCTGGGCAGTTGTTATAGCTTTGCTTTTTCTAATTAGATTTTTTTTTATTTCAATTTGAATTTTTGTTTTAAATTCAGTTTAGTTTCAATAAGTTTCCAGAGATGGATTCTCTTGTTTTAGTTTAGTGTTTACTGCATGGAAAGTTTTGCCAGCCTTGTACACATCTAGTCTCAATAAACATGTCTATCAGCTCCCCCATCAGACAAGCTGTAATACAATTTTTACCAAACTAACACTAAAACGAAGAACGATTCTTCTATATTTTTATTGTAGTTTACTTAATTGTTTCATTTAATTTTTGATTTTTCAATATTTTTTTATGTTTTAGTTAACTAAAATGTTTTTTTTGTATGTCGAATTGAGGGAAGGTTGAAGCTAACATCTATGTTTACTCCTATTGTGAATAATCTTGACTTTCAACCGGGGATGTTTGATATAGGATTTAAGGAATGGAAGAACAAAGGAATTCAGAGACTGAGGGACTTATTCTCCGATAATGTAGTTATGCCATTTGACCAAATGGTTGAGAAATATTCTCTCCCCAAGCATGACTTTTTCCGTTACTTACAGATAAGGCATTATATTTTGCATAGTACTAACTTTAGTGAGAGTCATGAAGTCTCTCCTGTTGAAAAATTATTATTTTTAACAGACAAAGAGGTACCTGTGAAGATATTTTATAAGGCTTTATATTCTGTACTCTCAGGGACGTCACAGAGGCTTAAAGGCAAATGGGAAAAGGAATTAGGTATAGTAATTGATGATGAGGAGTGGGAAGATGTCTGGAGTTACGCCAAATCAATATCAGTTTGTAATCGTACCAAAGCAATACAGTTAAAAATTATACATAGAATGCACATATCTATGTTTCGCAGACATCAATATAATCCTACCCTTTCACCCATGTGCCTTAAATGTAAGACAGTAATTGGTACCCTAACTCACAGCTTCTGGTCATGTTTGAAATTGCAAGAATATTGGTCTAATGTGCTATTTGAAATGGAGAAGATTTTCGGTTGTGAATTGGAGATGGACCCTCTGTCTCTCATACTGGGCCTCCCCAGCCGGCGATTAATATCCAAGAATAATAGGAGATTGTACTGTGTTCTCACCTATGCGGCAAGGAAGAATATACTACTCCAATGGATTTATGAAAAAGTACCAACTATTAAAGGTTGGAAAAGAGTAGTGTTGGATTTAGTGCCACTGGAATATCTTACATGTATATTGCATTCAAAAACAGATCAATTCTTTAAGGTGTGGGAACCATACTTGAACTATGTGGAACCTGATGTTTCTAATATTATGTTACAAGGATTCTCTTGAGTGTTTAAACTGTATGGAACTGAGCTGGGGTTTTTTTGTTTTTTTTGTTTTTGTTTTTTGTTTTTTGTGTGTTTAGTTATCAGTTTGTTTGTTTTATGTTTGTTTGTCTGTTTGTTTATTTTTTGGTTTTGAATTGTACACTGTATTATGTTATGTAATTATGTACTATTTGTGAAAATAAAAAATAAATAAATAAAAACTAAAAAAACTAAAATGTTTTTACACGTTTAGCTTCAGTTTTAGTTGAGTTTCAATAACCTTGCTCCTGCGTTTAGCATGTGCCATTTTAATGCAATTTAACTAAAGAAAATGTGTTATTTCCAAACTATTTTGTTTTACAGAAATGGCCACATTGAATGAAGATTCCATTTAGAAAACAGATGATGGCCATCCTTCAAAAAATAATACTAAGTTGCACTTCAACAATGTGTCTTAGTTCTTCACACAATTTAAAGTCAATTTTCATCATGTTCTCTCCCACCCGCCTGTGCAACCCACTGTTGCACTTATAGTGCCCCACTTACAGGTGATAACAAGGTGGTCTTCTTCCACTCGTGTGCTTTCGGGACGTATAGTCAGATCTATGCTCCCAGTGTCCAGGTTCCTCTGGTTAGTTTTGGAGTTGTACGAAGCAGCAGAGAGGCAGTGATCTCGCAGCCACACATAGTTAAAATGCATCTGCGTCCCTCCATAGTGCAGTTCTGGTGATTTCAGAAATATGTGTTCAGGGGGTTAACAGCGAAATTTGTGATAACATAAAAACAAACAAACAAAACCAGGCATGCGCAAACCGGGTTAAAAGGTTACAGCTAAACCCACCAAGACACTGCTCGTGTGTGCGGAAAGTAGCACAAGCCCTCCGTGGCAAAGCCGTGCTCCTGCTGACACCACGCAGAAGCTGAGCCTGTCTCAGCACACTCCTGTGCAATCTGCAAAACATTTCAGGTGCAAACACACACAGAGATGCACTAAAAAACTGAACTGAACCCCAAAATTTAAAATGGTTTTCCGTTAAGCCTCCCAGCAGTAATCCGACCAACTAAAACCACAGCGGCGTGCTTTGTGCATGCTGGTGTGTGTTTCTCCCTTCAGCCCTTCACTTGCACACAAGAGAGTCTTAAAACTTGTAAAAATTTCTTGGCATGGCGTAAAAGTCCAAATTAATTATTAAGCGACTCCTCCTGCAGAGTTGCTGCACTCCTCCATCAGTTGGCTCTTCTTCCTCTTTGAGCTTTTCTCTTTTGTAACCATCAGTGAAGTTGCATTACTGCCATCTTCTGGATTTCAACCACATCAGAGAACCCGGATCTGCTTCCCCGCCGTCTTTACACACTTTAATTTGAATTAAACACACGAAGTTCTTTTTACTTATCATAACCCACAGTCCCCTGGCGGCTGGGATAGGATTCAGGACCCCGGTGGCCCTGAACTGAATAAGCGGAAAAGATTGGATGGATGGGCATCTGTGTTAAATGGCAGAGCTTTTGATGGCACAGTTTACCACCTTTAATAAATGCGCCGTTTAAAGATTACTTTCCAGCTCGGCGATAGGAAGCCTTTTTATGAACCTGATGGATATCTGCAGGAGAAACAGAAATGAAGCCCAAATGTAGCTTGCCGACCTGTAAGAGTCCGGGTCATGTTAGTGAGTGGACAGCTGATAGAAACATGCTTGCTGGCTCCCTCTGGAGTTGAAACTGGCACTCCATCGGGGAGCTTAAACTCATTAGCTGGCTTAATACCTATTTCCTTGCCTCCTGTTTACTACACGTTTTTTTTTTTTGTGCCACGCAATAAAGAGTTGGCAGCTCGTGGTTTGTTTATACTTTGCATATACAAGAGGGTTTTGGCAGGTGGGGAACTTTAAGTTCCAAAAAGTGATTTCCGGTATTTGCCAAATAACTTTTGTCCGTATTTAAATTGTTGTAAATAACTTGTTGGCCTATAATCTGTGAAACATATGTCAAATATATCTTTCATGAATGATATCAAGTCACTTTGAGCCAGAAACAATATCCCTGCCACAATAGAAGCCGCAATCTGTTTTGTTGTTGTTTTATTTTTTGTTATTTTTGTTGTTAAAAATATTTTTATAACTCTTTTATTTATTCCAGTAAAAATCACTGACATTAAAAATGGCTTTTTAAGAGAGATCAGCCCAAGAGGGCAGGAATTGCAAAAAAATAAATAAAAATAAATGTAAAAAAAAAAAAAGAAGAAGAAAAAAGAATCGTTTTATAAAGATATTTTGAGTGGTCAAAAAGGACTGGGTTGATTATAATGGGGTACAACACTGCAGAGACATAAAAAAAAAAACCTTAAAAACAGGTCCTTTTTAAAAATATAATAACCCTTCATAAATCCTGTTGATTACAGTTTATTTAATAATATAAGATGTCACACATAAAAAAACACACAGAAACACCAGAAATCACTATTTAGCCCAACACAGAAACAACAGATGGGACACGACTCTAAACAGCTGGGATGAAGGTCAAACTTGGAATTCTTATATTCGGATTGCTGACTCCTTCTGGAAGCAAGTTCCGTTAGTCAGCAGACATGCCGAAACATCTGGGCACTTTCATTTAACTTTTATTTTAATGAAATAAAAACTGCATATAATGTCAAGTCAAATTTGATCAAATTAAATGTTTTCTGATGTTGTCCTCAAATAAACTTTTAAAACTTTTATCACCATCTTTGCTGTCACAAAAGTCTCCAATACAATTCACAGTTCTTTCACTGCTCTCTATTTTATAATATCTCTGTAGTTACCCACGACCTAACTTACCACAATCCACCACAACACTGCAAACCCATCAGCCTTCACTATCCATCTAAACTTTTGAATAACATGAAATTATTATCGTGATATTCCACATTATGAAATAGCCTGGTAACTTCTATATGGTTCAAATGATTGGAAAGTCTAATATGGTTTAATTTAATCTTTTAATTTCCAGTCTTGGTAGCCAGGGATCGGTCCGCCAGGACCTCTGTTCCTGGCCGCCGCCCGGCTCACGTTGCACCCGACCCCTACATGCCTCCTACGGGTGGTGGGCCTGCAGGAAGATGGGCCCATGTCCCTTTTTCGGGCTGTGCCCGGCCACCAGACGCTCGCCCTCGGGCACCCTCCCCGGGCGTGGCTCCAGGGCGGGGCCCCGCTAACCCTATCCCGGGCAGGGTGAACTGTTCCCTCGATGGTCTTTTCATAGGGGTCCTCTGAATCACTCTTTGTCTGGTCCCGGGAGGAGGCCCCGGGGCAGACCCAGGACACGCTGGAGATATTATATCTCTCAGCTGGCCTGGGAACGCCTTGGTGTTTCCCTGGACAAGCTGGAAGAGGTGGCTGGGGAGAGGGAGGTCTGGGCTTCTCTGCTTGGGCTGCTGCCCCCGCGACCTGGCCCCGGATAAGCGGAAGAAAATGGATGGATGGATTTCCAGTTTGTAAGATTTCCATTGTGGAGAAGTACACACCTTTTAAGGACAATTTCCCATCTTCTTTGCCAGGAAGCATCTGAAATATATATTTTTGAAAAATAAATGAATAAAAAAAAATTATGGATAAAACCAGGATTAATTTGTATCAGAATGATCAGAAGAGAAAAGTATGAAGAAGGAACGTAGATGTCATCCAGACCTTTATATCTTTAAGAGATGTCTATAGTTTAGCTAGTTGATTTGTATCTTCTGGCTTCACAAATGAATAAAGCTGGGTATCATGATGTGACAGCTGATAGAAGCAGTAGGATGAATTCTGAGTGTACAGGGCTATTCTCTCTGTTCAATTGTGCTTTATTGATATAGCACCATTATGTACCAATATTGTAAGGTAAGACCCCATATAATAGAGAGAAAACCCCGACAATTAGATGACCCCCTGTGAGCAAGCACTTGGTGATAGTGGGAAGGAAAAACTCCCTTTAAATGGAGTAGAACTGGGCTCAGAGATGGACAGCCATCTGCCATGACTGGTTGGCGGTAAGGGGAAGAAGATTCAGCCAACTTTCAGGCTCCTCTTCTGTGGAATCAGTTCCCAGTTTGCATTTGGGAGACAGACACATTCTCTTTTTCTGAGATTAGGCTTAAAATGTTCCTATTTCAACAAATTGGGGCTGGTTTGGGTGAACCTGAACCCTCTCTTAGTTAATCTGCAATAGCTCCGGACTGCTGGGGGCTTCTCATGATCCACTGATTGTTCCTTCTTCACTCACTTCTGTTTCACTCTCCATGTTGTATTTCATCGTTAATTTTAAACTCTGGCTGTCTCCCATGTGTGTCTTTTGTGCTATCCTCTCTCTGCTCTCTTCACGGCAGATGGCTACCCCTCCCTGGTTTTGCTGGAGGTTTCTTTTTGCAAGGGAGTTTTTCCTTCCCACTGTCACCCAAGACTTGCTGCTAGGGGGTTTTCTGATTATTCGAGTTTTCTATTTATTATTGTAGTCTACTTGCAATATAAAGCTCCTTGAGATATAGTGATTTGTTATCTATATAAATGAGACTGAATTGAATTGAAAGCGGTGTAATATAAATCTATTTAAAGTTCATTAAAACAGTAAAGGAGATGAAATCCATGTGTTTTTGTGAACCAGCCCTCAGTTCACCTGTCAAAAAGACTGGATACATGCTTGTATATGTTGTATGAGTACACAGTGGAAATAGACAGGCCATTTAAGGACGGGGCTTCCTGCTCACAGTCTCCCACAGCTGCACTGTATTAAACCTAATCACATGCAGTGTGCATGTTGCAACACTGATGTCATCTGTAATCACTCAGTAATGTATCAGTAATAGGATCACTCGACTTTCCCACTGATTATTTTTTGTTTGTTTGTTAAATTAGCACAGAGAGACTATCACACTGCAGCTGGGTACACTATGTTCCAAACTGAAGTTCTTGCAAGCTAGCTGCTGGAATCACCGGGACTACGTTATTTTTTGCTTCTCTGTAGCTTGAGAGGGTAGCCCTGCTGAAAATGCTGCGGTAATGTTGCATTCTCCGCCTGTGGGACATTTAGCATTTTGTGGGGCTCAAAATGGAAATTGATTTCCGTGTTGGCCCATCAGATTCTAAAGGCTTATTTAGCACCGGTTTTGAATTATTTTTGTACTCTTTTTAAAAAAATAAAACGAAAAATAAACAAAGAATCTTTAAAAGGGTTTTTGTGACACATAGGTAGATGATGTTTGAATAAACATCGCAGTTTAGAGAAAGCCTATAGATCAATAGGGATATACGATGCCAACGTAGAAATATCCAAAGAAAATAACAATAAGAAGCGCTACATTATCGTTTGTAATTCTCTGATTTCCGCTCATTTTGTGATAATAACTTTAATAATGAGATTCCTGAGCTCGCACGGGGAACTTGAACGCATCAGCAGCCAGCCCCTCAGAGCACAGCAGCAGTCAGATGCATGTTTACTTGCTTTGTCAGCGGTGTCCCTGCAGTAGTTATCGCATGAACCTCACCTACTGCTGATCACATCTTTGGACTTTTATCTCCGACAGTGACTTATCTCATAGTCACTCCTTATCAGCAGTTTGTGGCCAGTGTCTTGAGGACTTTGATCGAGGGGGCAAATCGAGTTCACTGTGTATGTTTTTTTTTATCTAACGGGAAAGATGACGTTAAAATCCAATAAAAACGATCCCACTGTCACACTGGAGTCCGTGAACAGCGTCCGGACAGCCCTTTCCGATCTCTACCTGGAGCAGCTCCTTCAAAACAAACCAAAGTCTGACAAGGTAAGATGATCTTTTTTGTATATATATACCTTATTAATTTATTTAGACCCCTCTGATTTCGCTGTTCTTATTTGCTTCCGGGAAGCAGATACGGGGACATGTGATCGTTGTTTATTTCCGAACAAGATCTCTAAGAATAGACCCGTTTATGTTTTCATACTGCAGCAGCTGAATGTGTTGATCTCTTAAACAAAGAACATTTAGATCTTTAGCAGCTTCTTCATTGCTCAGCACTATCGGTCAGCCTCAGCTTGAAATCAGCAGACATTGCTGTGGCAGTTTCAGTTCTCCATTTCTCACAAATTCACGCAAGTATTTTGACAACTCGGGGAAAACATTAGGGAAGGGTTTTTTTTTTTTGTTGGTTTTCTTTTAGCCATCATAAGACTATGTTCCTGTATTTCACAGAGTAGTATGAACTGTCTCACTAACCAGCTGGGCTATAGTGATATGAACGCATTTAAGAGCGGCAATAAGATCATAAAGAAGTAACATGTCAGCTGTGAAGTCGTTTCTGGGACTGTGCCTTCGTACAGTTTTGAAACATATTGTGTAATTTTGCTTACAGCTTACCCTGAGCCTCTGCTCAGGAATCAGTCAAGTAAAAGTTGTTTACACCACACTGCCAAGCACACTGTTAAACTTGTTTGCATTTTCCTCCCCTTAAAGATCCTGGAGTATGTCATGAAAATACTGTCTTTGCCTCTAACAAAGACTAAGCTAACAAGTATGACTGAAAAGATGTCCCAGAAAACATTTAGAATATGTCGGAAGGGAGAAAGCCAGAGTTAAATCTCTGGCACACTTTAGACCTGGATTTGATTTCCAGCAGGAGACCGGTGCCTTCTCAGAATTTGAAAAGTCAGCACTGAGCCACTGAGGGAAATGTGAAAGAGAGGAAACTTTATTCCTGACATCAGCAGTTTGCAGTTCAATAGCCTTGAGTTGCAATCTTGCCTACATATCTTTCTGATCTGTGTTAATCAGCATGTCTCTAACTGAGGTCACGAGGGCATTATCTTAAATGGTGTGTTTAAGGCTGATTAATCATATTTTGTGTCTTTCTTTCTTACTTTTTTTCCCTTTTTTTTTGCTCCTTTGCACTGAGTTATGCTTCTAATATCTCATGCTTAATAACTGTGTACTGCCCTACTTAGATAGACAATAAGGCATTTAAGGTCTTAAGGCAAGTTGAGGCAAGTTGATAAGTGGGACACGCAGAACTTTTGGCAGTTCTTTCCTCCTTTTTTTTTCTCATTTTTTGTGGAAAGCTCATTAACCACACAGTGTTCAAATGTCAACTATTAATCTCCCACTGTGTTTCTCCAAGAGATCAATAGAAGGAAAACAAAAACCTGTAAACCCTTCATTGGGGAGGGCTGATGATTTATATTCCTTTAGTTAAAAACAGCAGATCATGTAAGAAAGATAAAGTATAATCAACTATTCTGTGTTATATTAGTAACCCAACTGTGTGCAGAAAAGCAAATGGAACTACTGATATAGATTTTTATGGTGAATTAATTTATCTCGGCACGGATGGTCTTCCTCTACATGCCTGTCACCTTCTGTTTTTCACCCTGAAGAGACAAGCCGCCGCTTTGAACACTCTTTCTTTACCATGATGCTCCTCCAAACTTGAAACCAGCATTAAAACTGTGGCCATGACCTGACCATACTTGTTGAAGGATAGCTTGTTTCCAGTTACTGAAGCATTTCTCAAACCTTTAATTAAATCTTGATCTTGTTACACTCCAAGTGGTGGAGCTGACAGAGCTCACTGTCAACATCTTGATGAGGTGGGTTTTATTAAAATGACCCTTTAGTGCTAGTCTAAATCTAATTCCTCAAGAGATCAGAGACATTTCTGCTCCTTTCTTCAGACACGTTCAGCTGATTTGTGAGTAAGCGGACATTATTGCAGATTCTTTTTTGTGTGTGAAAAGAAATGAGAGGGAAGATACATATCGTGTATCGGAATATCAAGATTTTTATTTATTTCTTATACAGCTTTTCACTCTTTCCTGGTGCTCAACACTCCCGATGGCTCACAGCACACACAGCTGATGAATTACTATCACACCTCACAGAGAAGTGACCTGACTGGATGCTCATCAGTGCAGGAGTAGTTTCTAAACCCAGAGTTGGCTTTAGAGCAGCTAAAGCTATTGGTGAGGTGGACAGTGATAACGATTGGATTATTGTAATGCTGATGATGGAAGGTAGATAATTTTTTTTTTTTTGCTGAAGCAGTGCTGATGTGTCATATTCACGCAAGAAAGTTTGCTGATGCAGGCAATCATCTCTCTGATGTCAGTTAAGTGAACAAATTATAAAAGCTTTGATATGGTGCACTCATTGCCCGATCCTGGAGGGCACTTTACTCTCACAGAGTCATTACGTGGTATCTTATCTTGTACTCAGTAGATTTAATGTAATTCCGTAGTGTCTTGATTTGTCAGGGGAGCTACGTGGATTTCTTCTTTTACGGCGATGCTTACACTCGGGAAATAACTCAGACGAGGTTGTCCTGCTACGCTTTTGGTGTAAAAGAATAGCACAAATCTACACATTTGATTTCTGTAGCAAACATTCAAGCAGCATGCTTCGTAGTGTATTCGTTTTGCTACATCAGTGCTTTGTTCATCACACTGCTGGTATCCATGACCACACGAACCTGGTGGACCAGATGAGTGGACGTGGTTAATGAAGTGTGTTTTAATGTCTGGTTAATTTTCAACTTTGAACATATGTTGAAAGTGCAAAGGAAACGTAGCTGTTGTGCTCACGAGGGCAGAAAGTGTCCGCCGCCGTTATTAGAAAGAGCAGTAAGCTAATGATCTGATCTGACAGAATAGTGAATTCGGTTCCCTGTATAATGGGAGGCTTCTTGTTCTTTAGTTAATTTCATTTCCTGTGATGTCATGTGATTCATTTGTTTTCTTTCTTCATTTTAACAGGCAGCTATGCAAAACTATGAGAATCAGGGGGCTGACTTTTATACCAACGGCAGTGCTGGACACAGAAATTGCACAGAGGTTCCCAGGATGAAAGAAGTGGCGTTTGAAAAGAGTGCTTCAGAGCCAATGGTATGTAATCAGCCTCGACTGTTCACTCAGTACTCCTGCTTTAAATTTGAAAGAAATGATTCCTCCTCATTGACTGTGGTCTGTGTCTGTAGGGGGTCACTCTGAAACTGAACGAGAAACAGCGATGCACGGTGGCCAGGATATTGCATGGAGGGATGATTCACAGACAAGGTGATTCAGCACATTTTGTTTTTTTGTTTTGTTTTTTTACAGTTTGCAGGAATTGTGCAAGAAAAGATATTAATATAGTGTGTCACGAGGGAGTTTTATCTGATGTCCTGATTAGTTGTTATAGTACTGGAGGATCAGTAAGACATCTAGTTTGCATTCTTTGTCTTTCCAGGGTCTATACACGAAGGAGATGAAATAGCAGAAATCAATGGAAAAACTGTGACAAACCAAACTGTAGATCAGCTACAAAAGATCCTGGTAAACCACCAGCTCTTAAGTCCTTCCATTTATGTTTGGAGCTATACTGAATCACAGTTTTTGCACTTCATTTTAACTCGGCAGTGCTATAAAAACATAAATCCATTTCTATTTTACATACAGAGAGAAACCAATGGAGTCGTCACGATGAAAATCATACCCAACATGAAGAGTCGATCCCGAATCTGCGAGGTAACGATACGACCGACAGACTATGCACAGCTTTAGTGTTGTGATGCTTATGTTGAATAATTTGATTCATATTTATTCTCTCCAAGAGACTTTTGAGATTTGCATGAGTGAATCCAGGAAAGCAGGCTTTTCTGGTCATATTAGAGCACAGTCAAGTATTAGTTTGGTCACTTTTCTCGCAGTCTTTTTCTTCTGCATCTTACTTGCTTACAATGATTTTGTTTAGGTGAATCTGCTGTTAGTCAGTGAACAAACCAGGTGACTATAAACCTAGCTTTAATGTTAAGAACATCACTCATTGTTGCTTTTTGACATGAAACACATTGGTAGTGTGTTTCATTCTGCCATCTAGTGACCACAGCATGTCTCTCCATTTACATCTTTCTTGTGGCATAAAAATGGCTGCCCTGTAACATACTTTTAAGTACAGACGACATCAACTTAAAATAGCTTTAAAAGAATTGACATATATTTCTTTTTTCAGCATCAAAGTTCGTCCCTGTTGTGGTCAGTGATGGCAGTTTACTTTAAAGATTGCACTGCATTAATATGTAGGCATTGTTAATATGCTTTCCATACAGAGAACAGCATTTTTGGTGACCCAGATCACTCCAGTGCATCAATGTTTGTGCACATTTTGGGGTGTAAGCTTGTGTAAACTTCTACTGGAGTCTCTTGGGGAAACCACAAATACATGTTCATGGACTCTACTAACATTAGTAATCATTTACGCTGAGGGGACCCTACATGTGTTCCTGCTATGATCTTTGACAGTTTCCTCATAGTTTGCACCCTTTGGATTTTAACCTGAGATATAAAAAGTAACAAACAGTTACTTAGTTACAGTTATTTATTCGCACAAGTAGACCTTGTCCCTTGGTTAGAAATGTAGCCATGTCCACAGTTTGAAAGGAGCTGTCCAAGATCATATCATGAAATTGTTTACTAGTATTCTACTTCAGGGTGAATTCACAGTTATCAGTAGAATCACAGAATCGTAGACTTCAGATAAACTATTAAGTTCTACAGATTAGAACTTTACTCCCGGCTGACCTTAAATAAGTGTTGGGTGATAACTGAACACTCTGGTAAGGTCAGCAGGTTATCAGTAGTACCTTACATAATGCCAACTGTAAATCTTTAGTCCTTTTACTGCCAGGGGAACTAATAAGATTTGTTCACAATCTCCAGATGTACATGAGGGCTCAGTTCAATTATGACCCTGCCACAGATGACCTCATCCCATGCAAAGAGGCAGGTCTGAAGTTTCAGACTGGGGACATCATTCAGATCATCAACAAGCAGGATCCAAACTGGTGGCAGGGCAGAGTGGAGAGCAGTGCTACTGACTTTGCTGGACTCATACCTTCTCCAGAGCTCCAAGAATGGTAAACTCTTTAATATACCAATCACATCACAAATCAATCCAATTGTATTTTATTTATATAGCGCCAAAATCACAACAATAGTTGCTTTAAAGAACTTTATATTTTAACGTAACTGTAAGGTAAGGTACAATAATAGAGAGAAATCGCCAGCATTTAGATGACATCCTATGGGCAAGCACTTGGCAACAGTGGGAAGGGAAAACTCCCTTTTAACAGGAAGAAACCTCCAGCCTCAGGGAGGGGCATACCTGCCATTACTGCAATGTTCTGTTTGGAAAGTGTCCTGCCTGGCATCTCCATTCTCCAAACAGTACAGTGCACCCCACCACCAGAATAAAACTGGTCCAGATTGACTGGGTTTCAAACTGCCCAAAGCTCAACCAAAACAATTATTCACGGGTTCTGCCAGGCTAAGCTCAGTCCATCAAAACCCAAACTCTCAAGTCATTGGACCCCAAGGATCTATTGATAGAAAACCACAAGATCCTCTTAAGAATGGCAGTTTCCATGCCCCATGTGGTCAGAGCGCTTTTGACATCATGTTAGGGATGTACACGATCTAGGTTTGCTGGTTTAATGTCGTGGCTGATTTATAATACAGAGTGAACTGTACCAGATATTCTCAGGCTAACTTAAATACCTGTTTTCCCTGCAGGAGGGTGGCCAGTAAAAGCAAGGCCAAAGAGGGCACTCAGTCCTGCAGTCCATTTGGAAAGAAAAAGAAGTGCAAGGACAAGTACCTAGCTAAACACAGCTCTAGTAAGTAGAACACTGCAACTCTCAGTCCCACAGTTTCATTCATTTCTTCTCTAGTGCGACCTAAAATAATCTTCTTCTGCAGTTTTTGACCAGCTGGATGTGATTTCTTATGAGGAGGTTGTTCGGCTCCCAGCTTTTCAAAGGAAAACACTGGTCCTTATTGGTAAGCTTCCTAGCTCAGTTATATTATAAGTTTGTAACCTTTGCCTTTTGCTTTCCACATCACCGCAATAGGAAATAAAACAAGCAAGATGCAGAAAATGTGCACAGTCCTCAGATCAGTCACTTTTTTCCTGGGTTTCAGAAATAATAAGATGTTCATTGTTAAAACATTGTCCAGAATCCTCTGTGGGCAATGAAGGCCTGAAGTCTGGAACCCATGATCATAACTAAAGAATAAATTTTCTTTGTTTGCGATTCTTTGTCAGACTTTTACTGCAGCTGTGCGCAGCTGTGCAGCTTTTTTGTCTTTAGCATCAAAAGAATCCTGTGATTATTCACCACTGTTTTCTTTAATGGGTTGCCAGGTCTGTTAATGATGCATTTTGCCAGCATGGTCTGGGTTTTTTTTTGTTGTTGTTGTTGTTGTGAGAGCTGTTAGGCCACGCTTAATGCTACTGCTATTGATGTGTAAGGATGTCTTGCTTTACTTGCATCGAGAGCCCTTTTGAATATATGCTGTGGATTCACAACAGTAAATTCCAAAAACAGATGCCATACTTGGAATCGGCTGTAGACTATTTGCCTGCTTAAATTAATGAGATATAACACAGGAATAGCTCAGATGTGTCTATCAAACCGTTTTGAGTCACTTGAGTCCAGTTAGCTCTGATTCCCTGTAAAATAGTGGACTACAATAGCTGAGAGCCTACACTTTTAGCCCACATGTGTTAAGTAACAGTAACTTTAATATGCTTTAGCAAGAAGTTAAAATAACATAGATTGTGTCTTCATTGAAATTGCATATAAGTATATCTTTAATCAACGGTAATGAAAGCATAGTTAGCACAGTTTGGGTCTGATTAAAATTTCCTTAAAAAATTAGCACTGTTTTGTTAATTCTGCCTTTTTTTCTCAGGGGCACCTGGTGTTGGAAGGAGTCATATTAAGAATGCACTGTTGACACGATACCCCGAGAAGTTTTCATACCCTTCACCACGTAAGTAGACTGATGGCCTTTCTATTCCTCTAACGTGGTGCAGGTTGTTACCATCCGTGGGCTAATTCTCACTAATTCTTAACTCTCATTCTTGCGCAGACACCACCAGACCCCAACGTAAGGATGAAGAGAATGGAAAGGAATATTACTTCATCTCCCATGAAGCCATGACCAAGAGCATCTCTGGAAATGAGCTGCTGGAGTATGGCAGCTTCCAGGGTTTCATGTTTGGCACCAAAATTGAGACCATTCAGAAGATCCACACGCAGGGCAAAATCGCTCTGCTGGATATAGAACCACAGGTTAGCGCCAAACTTCTTTTCATGTAGCATCAACGCAGTTGATCTAAATAAAGAATACTGTGTCTGCCCTGGAGTGCTATTTTACCATTTCTCAGAGTTGCATAAACTCACTAAATGTTTTTATGCTTAATTTGAGAGCTTTTTTGTTTTCTTAAAGTTCTTTAGAATTGAGATATTCACCTACATGAATTAGCTTCACTCAAGTGGAAAGAAAATGCATATCCAATCTAACTTTTTGCCCTTTAACCTAACCACATTGTTAAAGTAATATGGTGCAGATTCAGCAGTCATATTATTAGCTATTGTTTCAGTAGCTATAGCTGTGTTTGCTAAACCTACTATCCACCTTTGACAAACCAAAGATGATAATTTTATATTCTCCTGCAGTGAGTTGCTTTTGTACTCATATTCATGCAGCACAGTGTATAGAAGTGATAATATGGTATATTTTAGGATAGTCTAGACTGAAGTAGTTATTAAAAATCCCCTAAAATCCCCTTTTGTTAAATAATGACTCAAAAGGCATCTTTTTGAATGAAATTCACACTCCTTACAGGTAAACGTATGATTTTTATAACGATTTCATTTTTCAAATTATTTTTCAAATAAAACTGGGCTAACAAGTGAAGGAAAAGCTGCTCCTTCTGTGCTTTGAGTCAGTCTCTTGCACTGCAAAAACAATTCATATTTGCCTTTATCTTGTCTTGTTTAGAGGATGTTTAAAGTATCAAATGTGTGAAATGCGCTGTACTTCATCAGTTCTTCTTCTTCCGGCTGCTCCCTTTAGCGGTCAGCCGATCATCAGATCATCTGAATCCATTTCACCCCATCCCAAGCATCCTCCACTGTCACACCAACCCTCTGCATGTCCTCCTGCAATGCATCCACAAATCTCCTCTATACTTTTCCTCTTTTCCTTCTGCCTGGCAGCTTCATATTACATGATCTGATATCCCATCTTGGACGAAGCTGTCATTGTTCCTACATCATCAAAACATTAGTTCAGGATCAACATCGCAACTGACAAATGACGTTGTCTGAGCATTCAGTTAGCATTAGACAAGAAGCTAGCTTATGCTTTTAAAAACTATCACTGGTGAAGCAACGTGAGTAACCTAAATTTGTCTAACAGCAAACCAAACTTGAAAGTCCACCTTGCAGTGTAATGACATCACAACAATGTAACTGCTCAGTTGCGACGCTGATTCAAAACTAACGTTGTTGTGATGATACAGGAACAACACCAACACATAGATAGTAGACACACTGCTCCATATTCAACATTTCTTGTACAGAATATCCATATTCCCTCATCTGCACATGTCTAAACCATCTCCGCCTTGCCTCTCCAAATTCTTCTTCAAACTGCTCAACGTAAGCTGTCCCACTGATGTACGTGCTTCTAAACTACCACTAAATCCTTCTTGCAGACCTTGAAACTCTTGCGGACAGCTGATTTTGCACCTCTGGTAGTTTTCATTGCACCGACCAACACCGCTCCCCAGGTACTACATCTTATCCAAGTGTTTTAAAATCCCCAAATTTCCCAACCACAAACTGCTAATCATCTACATCTCCTCTCCTAGACGGAAAATCTGCAGATGATCCAGAAAGAGTCAGACGCCATCCTGAGCACATATGGACACTTCTTTGATGTGGTTCTCATCAACAACGACGTGGATGAAAGTGTTAAGGGTGTGGAGGAGGCCATGGAGCGGGCCACGTCCACCCCTCAGTGGGTGCCTGTGTCATGGGTGTACTGAAAGATGTTTGGCACCACTATGATACCTTCTTTTTGTCGAATAGCAGTGCAATATCACTCCTTTACGCAATGCCCCACATGTCTGTGGGCTTACTTTTAGGTAAATGTTAATTGTCACAGAGATTTTTTTGCACTATTGCGTTTTTAAAAAGAAGCAATATGTAGACAGGGTTATCTCAGAGAGTCGAGAGCCTCACCAGGGATGGTTTTTTTGGCTGTTTAGACACTTTGTGCTTCAGGGACTAACTGGTGAAGTTTTGGTGCCGCACATCTTTGGGATTATTTGGAAAGTAAAAAAAAGCAAAACGGGGCGATAACTGTGAATGAAATGCTCACTCTGACGTAACTGAGTTTTAACAGGCACATCCTGAAATTGTTCATGCTGTGAGTGTAGTGCCATATATCATTGTTTGTCACAGAAAACCCTTCGCTGAATCATTAGAGCCTCGCAAAAATGTATACCTCATGTTACTAGAAAAGGCACTTTGAAACAAAAGAATAAATCTCCCATCTCTGTTGCAATTGAGTCTTTGAATGTGTTTTACGTTAAAAGCTGTTTCTCAGACCTTTCGTGGAATTATTTTGACAGTTTGCTTGTCGTTAGGTCATCTCCCTTCATTGGATCACAAACATGAAAGGGTGTCTTTGAACCGAAATATAAAAGTCGAGGTTTAGTCTTTATTGTTTCGGTGTCATCTAGACTTTTTCTGCCTAAATTGGTTCAGCATAACAGGGCAGACGTAACACATACTTCAAATCTCTCTTAACATTTTGGTCTTAGATGTAGTGCAGGGGTGGCGGGGTGGGGGTGCAAAAGGGTCATGTCTGCCTGAATATTTAAGAGCGCATCATAGCTCAGGGCTGCCATCAATAATAGATCAAGGCGTGCATGTCTGAATGGTAGGATACGAGCAATGCACCTGTATCAACCACATTGCAATTCGTCCCTCATCCACACTGTGGGATAAACACTTACAGGCTGTACATGACAATGAATTTCATTCCAATTCAGTTTTGCACAGAGTTCCTGGCAGCAAACGCGTACAGACTGAAATTAAAACATGTCACTCCATGGATGGATATATTTATGAGTGTGCAAATAAATGACACAGTTTAGTTCTTAAGTCATTAAAGCCAATGTGCATTTGAAAGATATCAAAATTAAGTCTAAAGGTAAGGCTTGACAGTGAAATCTGCTGTATGGTGTACTGGAAGCAAACACGTAAAAAATCCGTGCCGATTTAAATTGTGTCTTTTCAAGAATTAACAAAAGGAACAAACATATTATTAAGTCTACAAATACAACTTAAGCTGCACAGTTAAAAAAAAAAGGTGTTATTTCGTCATCAGCTGATTAGCTGTGTTCAGGTCTCAAAGCTTTCTATACATACGAAATGAAAAAACAAAACATCATAATAACAAGCTGGGTTTTCTCAATTTTTTATTGAGTGCCAGCTGTACAACATGTTCCACATCGTGACTGAGGTCATCACTGTGAAGGGGATAGTTACCAGTGCATAGTTAGCCTGTGAGGGGGTGGGCAGTGAAGTAACGCTGCCTTTTGATGCCACCAAGTGGTTGAGTGTGAGCACCTACAGCTCCTCTGAGAATATGCTGCAGGCTAACAAGAGGATTCTTCAGCTCTGTAACAGTAACCCCAAACACCATAATAAGTTGTATTTGCCAAATTTTAGACAAGCAATCTAGTGCACATTTACATGGTCTTGTTAAATTTTCTTCTAGCGTGACATTTTTATCATGATTGAACCTTATCAACGGACCCAACGCAGAGAATTAAAGAAAACGGGCTGTTTTTCACCATTTCAACCTTACATTTGTTTAGTCTTGCAAGGTATTTCAGTTTGTGTGGTTTATTAATGCAGCAGAACAAGCCCATTGGTGTGTCACATAGGATCATATTAAATTTAACTGCGCTTTGTGTTATTTATTTTACCAAGGATGCCCCCAGTCTTGCACAGCAACACAGTTGTTCATTACACAGATTGTAATGGAAACACTATAGATATATATTTTTTAGCCAAAGGTAAAACATAATTAAGGCACATTGATTTCCATACACTGTGTTGATCCTGCAGCAGCGAGAGCAGCTTCCACTCTTTTAGGGTTTATAGTACATTAATTGAACTCTGCCTCGTTATCATCTTCAACTTGGAACATCTTTGAAGGTAATACATTTGGGGCAGCTGTCAAGAGCTCTCAAGACCTACAAACAATAACTATTTTTAAAGGCTGACCTTTAAACTTCCTTAAGGTGTAATTCTACGTCATCAAGATCTAATTGGACCAACCATCACCATCATGGTGATGGTTGGTCCAATTAGGACCAATTAGGACCTTCATTAGAACCTTCATTATTATGAAGTCATTACAAAACACGATAAAATAAAAAGAAAGGCTGCAGAAAAATAATGTTTCAAAACCATTTTTTGTTGCTTGACCTTTCGTTTTACTTAACTTCTACTAATCATCCTTGGGATGTAGGAACTGTCCACAAAGGTCAAGCTTGTACCAGCCTGTCACACATGAACTGTACATATACACGTTACAGTATCAAAGCTATTACAATGCAGATTTATGCCAGTTTGATATATATATATATATATATATATATATATATATATATATATATATATATATGTGTGTGTGTGTGTGTGTGTGTGTGTGTGTAGTGGAGATATCGAAGATAGGCACGGCTGGCCCAAACTGACAGAAGACTGAACATTACATGAACCTATATAAACTTATAAACACCAGTAACACTATTCTATGAACTTTGGGGCCTTTTATATATATATATTTTAACAGCCACATTCATATTTACTATAAATGATAACCTAGGCTACTGCTTATCTCGCCACACCCCCTTTCGAGGAACGCCATTTTGTTGACAGACAGACTCGCCATGAGAAAAAGCTCCTTTCTGAGGAGCTAGAACCCCAAATGTGACCGCAACATGCAATGTATTTAAATGAAACACGAGCAGATCCCCAATAATAGCCCCCACGGTTGAAAACGATGCTTTGTGGGCGCTAAAATGGCGTGTTTGAAGTCTCCGGCCACCCATTTCAACATGAAAGTCGCCGCGATTGACGTCACCGAGCCATCTTTGTCCACCTAATCCAGGCGGAGGGTTATTACACCTTCATTACAGCACGGTCTCCGACAGCACCGGGCTCTAGTAAATAGCCTGTCAGGTGCCGCAAATCTGTAGACATAGAGATAATTTTTAAAAAAGAAAAAAAAGAAGAAGAAATATATAGCGAGGAGACACCTCTCAGTGGCAGATTCAAACTCAGTGCTCCTCCTAGGGTATATAGGCAGGCAAACGCCACAATAACCAACCAAAGGCTGCCAGAGGGTAGAGAGGAGCGCAGAAGGCACATCCACATCCATCTGCCAGCCACTTAGCACGCGCTAACATTTCCAGTCCGGATTAGAGCACAGCTGTCTCCCTGCTACCAGGAAAATGTAAGTACAGCTCGCTGATTTTTTTTAATTTATTTTTTTTGTCAAATCCGAATTTATTTAATTGCAATTTGGTCCTCACGACTGGTGTTTGGGAGGCTTTGTGGGGATTTGTGGCGTGTGAACAGTGTTCCTCAGCCGTCATAAACTGAGATGGTTATTAATCTCTGCTGTTGTGTTGATCATGGAGAAATATCGCAGTTTGATCTCATTTCACAGCTGTCTCTTTCTGATAATATGACCCAAAAGTGAAGAGGCTAACGCGTCGGCCTAACCTTAGAGCAGACGGTGGGGTCGGGTTTAACTGTTATTAAACGCGTTATTAGCCTTATTTCCAGTGTGTGTGCAGTGAACGTTTTTGTCGACTGTCTTTTTCCTTGTTGTAATTATTATTAGTTGTTGTTGTTTTTTTTCTTTTGCCGTGAGCTACATTTGACTTGAGCCAGCACGTACGCATTTTTTTCCAGTTTGGACTGGTTTGATTTGAAAAGGACACCGTCTGTGTGATTATACCCACGGGCTAATTAAAATACATTTATTTATTTCTTATTGTTAATAATAATATTAAGAAGGGAAAAGACGTCGTGTTCTCTAAAGCTGTGTCCCCTTGTTCAACATTTCCAGTGCATTATTCTTCCCTTGCCCAGTCACAGGTGACGATTTGGCCGATTCTAGAAACAGCAAGGACATAACGCTGAACGAGCCATACTAGCTGTTTGACCAGCGCCAGACTATTTGGATAGCCTGTTGAACACACCCTCGACGATTTTCGACGAATACACCATAATACTTGTCAAAGACTGTTATTATTAGCTCTGAATTAGTCTTAGGCCTAGTTTACGTGATGTTTGCAACCTACAGCGGGGGGTGGGGATAGCCTAGCCTCCTACTGTATGTCGTCGATTGTAGTGCGAGGGCGGACAGCTGTATATCTCACCACATTTCATTGTTGTTGGGTCTTCGTGGGTAAACGAAGCATGTAAATGTCTTTCTTCACGCACCTTTATTGTCCATTTTTTGTTGTTTTTGACCGCACGGTGAGAAAGGGTGGGCTGAGGAAAAGTAGCCGCCACAGCCTTCACTGTCAGCATTCGCATAGCAGGCAGTTTTAAGGGTGAAGCAGCCTGGTTCCGACACACTACCTGTCATTTACCAGGGTCGTCGTGCCTGTTAGTGTTTTCTTTTTGGGCTTTGAGTTACATTTGTCGCCATATTTGGTTGTTATTGTGCATTTAAGAGCTTAAAATACATCCTCCCTAATAAGGAACCTCCCCGCCCTCGACGTTGGCAGTGCTGTAGGTGTTTTACAGGCCCGTCCTGCTCGCGGTGAACAGGGATGTTTCGTGTTTCCTGGTCTGTGTGGGTACACGGTCACACATGAAAGTCGTGTAGGTTAGGATCCAGTGCCCAGCATCAAACAGACTGGCACAGATATGCTGGGATCAGACAGTTTAGTGTGGACTGCTGTTGCGCTGTCCAGTGCTGAAATGTCGCTCTCCAGTGCTGAAAATCAGGCGGCATGCTTTTCCGTGACAGCGACAAACAGAAATCAATTGCAGAGTTAAACGTCTGTCTATCTGCCAATCTTACTCTGGCTTAAGGAAACCAAGCATAAATGTTGAAAAGCTTCCTCATATCATCAGGGCCCCCCTTAATAAGTCCCATCAGTGTTGCAGCAGCTCTCCACAGGGCAAGACTATTTTTAAAAGCACTATCTTGAAAGAAGGTTAAATATATATTTAGCGTTCATAGGAAAACTGACATTAGCAGTGGACTGTAGACCAAACTGCATCTTTTATTAAATGTTTTTTTTGTTTTTGTTGTTTTCACTGATTACAATCTCAAAGTGCGATTGAATTGGAATACTGGCACACAGATTGCTGATAGAGTCATTTATAAAATAACTATGTCTCCTTTTTTAATGTATTAAAATGAAAACAATATATCCTTTGTTAAAAAATACAGAGAGCATGAAATCACTTTATTTAGTTTATTTTCAGTTTGTTTTCTTAACTTTAAAACTTTAAAGGTTTTAGATTATGTTCTGAAGTTGCACACAGATGAGAAATGGTTGATCAAATCAGCAGCACACAGTTTTCACAGGATGTGAAAGCTGGTGAGAAACCTCGTCACAGCACTAGCAGCTCTTCTTGGTGCTAGTTTAGAGGTGATGACAGTGTGAACCTCTGTACACATTACACCTTTATGGTGGGACCCATTGGAAAGTTGGAGGGAGCTCATAGTAATTATATATATATTTCTGTGCAACTTTATTGTACATTCATGCCTGTAAATATACAGTTATAGAATAGTAGTCATACTAGTCTGATAAAATAAAATAATATCAGTATTTTGCACATGTTTGTATTTTAAGGCAAATAATATTATTAATATGACATTTAGCTGTTATAATTTTTCCTTGGCGACTCATAGGGACCACCAGCAGCACCACGTAAACTATTTGAAAGGATTTGTTGTTGTTAAAGGATTAGTCATTTGTGAGTGTGCAGAGGTGACCTTTATACAGAGTTTCCCCTCGCACTAGTGAAGTAGCTCAGTTACAGCTAAGGTATATTTCTCGTAAGATGCTACAAGCTTAGCTTTATCATAGAGTGTTTGTTCACGATCTTACTTTGTGGTCATTGATTTAGTTTGGATTTATAGAAGCAAATGGTAAGCATTAGATCACACTCCATCTAAGTATTTTCAACACTTTCTCACTTGCATTTCAGGAGTTGTAGCGACCGCGTTATACATTCTACATCAAGCTGTATAATGTTTAAAGGTTATGTTTAAAATAGCCACAAACTATTCCTGAAAAAAATATTAAAAAGTATATTTGCGGTTGTAATTTGCGCCTGATGCCCATTCATTCTCCATCTCAGTCATGAGATGCGTGTCATAGAGGATTCAAAGTGGATATTTTTTATTTCTATTGATATACTACAAAAACTATGGATATACCTGAATCACAAGTAGTGTAGCAGCACAGAAAAGGCTAAAGTTTCAAATAGATATAAATGACATTTGCATCAGCGGTGACAAATTTAAGTATTTTTCACTAAGACAAAAAGAAGCAGAGAAACTATTCTGAAACTGCCATGTGGTGGAACTCTGCACAGGAGGTTTAGAAATGGCAATGATGAAGAGACATCTGGGTTGGGATGTAGGGTCATTTTACCCAAACTGTTTCACTATTTGGGCCCTTTTGACTTAATATATATATATATATATATATATATATATATATACATATGTTGACCTTTTAGCGGTAAATGACACCCCCACTCTGTGAAATGACACTCTCTCACTGTGGTCACCGTTTGTACATAATGTCAAAGAACAGGCTCATCTAGCCCAAGAGGACAAGTTCAGTGGATTGATATATACTAGCATATAGAACTGACACATTGTGAAACCTCCACATCTGTTGCATCACACTCGATGGCCTCTTTAGGTTTTTGTGAAGATTTTGGGGAGCATGACTCATTCTTTTGTAGACTAATTTTCACCGCATCACAAAAAAACACTTGTGGCTTTTTTTCCATTTCTGTTGTAGAGTAATGTGGGAATTTAACATGATGAACATGCTATTGAATATTTGCATTTGTTTATCATCAGGTCTGCCCCAGCCGCCGGAGCCCCTGCACCAGAGGGAGGGAATCAGCCTCCCAACCTCACCAGCAACCGCCGTCTGCAGCAGACACAGGCACAGGTGGATGAGGTGAGTACAGTGCAAACACACAGCCAGGCATTCATGCTTTTCATTTCATTCATTCATTCCTCACATACTAAAAAAAGAACTGAAAAAAATGAACATTTAATAATAAGTAGTGGGTTTGACTCCTCTATCATTTCTCCAAGTCTTCAAACAGCTTTTGCTATAAAAATATATAAACAATATCCTATATCTAGTAACCCTTACATGCAGTCATGTTGTGTTGATGGCCGATTACACCACACTGCTCTGTGTGTTTCCCCCCCAGGTGGTGGATATCATGCGTGTAAATGTGGACAAGGTTCTGGAGCGTGATCAGAAGCTGTCAGAACTGGACGACAGGGCCGATGCCCTGCAGGCTGGAGCCTCTCAGTTTGAGACCAGCGCTGCAAAACTGAAGAATAAATACTGGTGGAAGAATGCCAAGGTGAGGTCATGCAGACATCCTTACTTGAATAGCAAATGTCTGTCTGTTTACAGACAAAATGAAAAAAAAAGAAAAGAATAAAAATCAAAGTGAAACAGAAAGCCTCTGCAAACATGGAGCCAACTACAACCATCAGTTTCTGCTATAAACTTTGCTCTTGAGCCTAATTTTGTGTGTCACTGGTAGAAATTATATGTGTGCTGTATGTGATATTTATGTGATATTGATATTTTTAGTGCTTTAAAGAGTTTTTATTAAAAATCTCTGTTTTTTTCTGGAAATCTGCTGATTACAGATGATGATTATCCTGGGTGTGATATGTGTGATTGTCCTCATCGTCATTATTGGTAAGAAGCACACTGATATTTTCTATAACAGATATAACAGTTATTTCAATGGTGTTATTTATTTGTAATACACATACATTTCTTTGTAGTTGCCTTTATAATCTCCTAACCCATGCAGCGATTTACCCTCCTTCACCTCTCCTCTCTTCTATGTCTCTACAGTGTACTTCAGCACCTAAGAAGAATTGCTCCTACCCCAGTCTGATCCTAACTTCCTTGCTACAGAAAAAAAAAACAACCTCGAATTGATGACAAAATTAACTGCAGATGATTAATTTACTCTCTCTATATATAATTACATCTCCCCAATTAGCCTTGATATAACACCCCTAAACCCGTCAGGGCCCCCACGGCTCCCCCACTTCCACCACCTCGCCTCTGGACCCCTGTCAATATTTGTCCTGTGAGTGTGTGGCCCTGTCTCCTTTCTGGGTACTCTTGGCTTTTCTAACCTGCCATACTGAGAACCAAACACTTGTGACGATGCATCAACAGAAAAGGAAACAACGATTGGCGATAATTGTTACATAACTGATATATATATAGTTCTTTGTAGAGTTTTATTCTGATATATACCGTTTTGTAGGTGTGTGTGTGCGCGTGCGGTGCGTGTGCATTTTGTACTTTTTATTTTTTGTATTAATTTTACGTATGCTTCAGCGGTAACTACTGCCTATTAATCGAAGTGTGTACTTTTTGCATGTTTTTCATCATCTTTCCGTCCCCTTGCTTCTCCTCTCTTTTTGGTGTATTTTTGCACAGTGGAGTTCGCCTCCATTCAACTGGGATACAAATTTTCATCTTGTCTGGGTTACTCGCATCCAGCAAAACAAGCCAGAGAACTAAAACTTGCATTTTAAAAAAAAAAAGTGACATCAAGTTACAGAAATTGGAGCTAATCTGCAGAAAGAACTGCCCTTAGAAAATCTCCAGGTTACTCCTTGTTCGGCTCAGGATTTCGATAACTTGATGCCGTGAAAAACAAAAATCAAGTCTTAGCTTCTTTTATGGCTTTTTGAGCGATTTAACGCTCACTGATAATCCATCAAGCGTACAAATAATGCATGAATTGTGAAACTGCTCTAATAATCATCACCCCTCCGGACCCCTTTCCATGTAATCCTCCCATTAACCTCCATTTCTCTTTTGAAATTTCCCTCTTGAATAACTTTCATCTGTTGCGTCTTTTATGCCCCCACCCCACCTTCTGTCTCTCGGCATGCTTGGACACCTCAATTTCTTGTGATAATTTCGAAACTGCCATAGTACATTTGGACCAATGTCTGTAGATGTTTCTTTTTTTATTTAAATATTACGTAGTGTCTTATTTCGAAAACATTCCTTCATTGCAGTCTAGTGCAAACGCTCTTACTGTAGCACATGTAAGTGTAAGTATCTTGAAAAAAAAAAAGTAACAAAAAATGCGATGAACCTATTGTCGAAAACGTCAGTCGTGCAAACCACTGGAGAAAAAAGTTAAATAGCTGTAAGGGTACATTTTCAATAGGCAGGATTAGACTTTGAAACTGTCCAGATTATTTTTTTAGAGGTATTATCTTACACACTTACACACTCACACTTATATTCTGGAGATGTATTCTGTGAAGGTACCGTTGTATAAATTGTTGAATTCGCACACAGCAACGTTTCCCCAGTGTGGACACTAAAAGGCCTTAGTCTTAGTCTTCAGTCACTTTTTTTCAGTAAGTGTCAATTATTTCCAGTCACACAATCTCCCCCCATCCCCCTCACACTTTTAGTAGGTGTGGAGGGACTGCAGAAGAGGAGTCTGCTTCAAATGCACAAGCTACCTTGTTTTTGATGGCGCTGTCTGGCTCTTCCATAGCCTGGCCAAAGCAGGTCCTGGTGCAGTAAAAATCAAAGAAACAAACAAAAAAAAAAAACCTCTCCACATGAAGAGCACATTATAAAACAAGACAATTCAGCCTTGTAGATTTAGCAACAGGGACAGGGGCTAATTAGTCAGATTCACAGTTTTAGATTTACTTGAGCAGTTTGCTAACCTTCAAAGGTTAGCTAGCGACAAGACAAGTAAGTCACAATTTAAAAAAAACAAACAACAAACAGTAGCATTCCTAAGACGAGCATTTTGCTAGAGCAGTGGTTTGTCTCGGTGTGTCTCCCTATAGTCAAGGCCTTTTTCTTTTTTAAATATATAGATTCTATTTTTTAATTATAGTATATTTTTGTGTGAAACAGACAGGTAAAGAGGAAGTGTGCAATCAGTACCATTTGCTGCTAACTGGCAGCGAGCTCCTCTTTACCTCTGTCTGCTGTGTTTTTTGTAATTCAGCTCTGTGCGTTACACACTGCCAAGCATCAAAGGGAGAGGCTTCTGTTATCGCAGTTCTTTCTTTCATTGGTGCCCTCACTGGTTTGGTCTTGAACTCTTACGTAACTTGATTTCGGCATCTAACTCCTGCGCGTGACCATTTCGGCTATTCTAGGAGCAGGAGAGCAGGGCAATATAGATGCACTTGATTTCTTTTTTTTTAATTTTCAGACACTGTGGGACACTAAGGCCTTTTACACATTTCATTTCTCAAAACCGCCGAAAAGGTTTCGCTCTCAGCTGCGGGATGATTTAGAATTTTCCCTTGAGGTTGTGGTGAATTAAAGTTTATATTGCGTTTAGAGAAATGATGTACCGGCCTAGCATTGATAAATGCTCAACAGGAAACCGCTCAGTTTATCCTTTACTGCCACTGATGCCACAGTCCTGAAATTTAGTTTTGAAGGAAATACAGCATTTCAGAGCAAATGTGTATAAAGCCTTAGCAGCCTTGTGTCTTTTTATCTTCCCCACCACCTGAGTAAACCAACCTGCCCCTCTTTGCTCAACTCACTTTTCGAAATTCCTTGTCTGCGCGTGTGAGTGTATGTGTGCACAAGTGCTTTAATGTGTATGTGTGTGTGTGTGTGTGTGTGCATGTGTGTGTGTTAGAATAGCTCAGTCTTGGGAATATCCCCAGTTTATCCTGACAGATTAGGCCGCTTAACTCTCAGAGTGAAGGCACGTTGTTTCCTTGATCACTGAAGTACGATGAACAGAGAGGTTACCAGAACTGTTGGCCCGTTCCAACCTTAACACCCCCCCCCCCCCCCCCCCCCCACATACACATATATTTATCCCCAAACAAAGCAAAAGCAAACCACAGAAGATTACCAAAGACCAGAATTCCATGCTTATGCTGCCAATTGCCATCAAAAACAAGCGGATAGGAAGATGTTACCCAAGCTATCCCAGTCTGTCTCAGATAGCTTACACCCTTACTCTACCTATAGGAACTTTGAACTCGTACACACTGTTTATGTGGTGTGTCAGTTACGGCTTGTGAGTGTGCCATCCTACTAAACGTATGCAAGTTAAACCAAAACTTGAGGACCGCATGCTTCAAATCTCAAAACTACATTAGCCTTCCCCTAATTATGTGTATCCAGGTTTGAGGAGCTTCTTTAATCTGTAACTAGTTTGTAGACACATGATCCTATAACTAATTATAGCACAAGTCTTCTTTTTTGTGTGTCTCCACAGTGCTGCCAATTTTTCAGAAGACATAAAAATTAAGATACAAACTACAGCTATTAGACAAACCCGAGAAAAACAGTGAAATCTGCATCTGTTTGGTGTTGTAATATGGGGGTGTTTTGGGGATAAGGGGTCCATATCCTCAGGTTTAAGCCACTAGTAAATTTACCATAATATGTACAAGGACAAAAACTGCATGAGAAAAAGTAAAATTGGATATTTTTGGCAATATCAAATCATCATTGGGTTACAGATGTAGTCCTTTTAGCCATCTTACAGGAGTTAACCATACAGTGGACTGAAGTGGTATAACACTACTGATTGGGGTAGGATTTGTGTGTTCTCCATAAATCCAGCTGTTGTCCCGTGAGAGCTCAACCCTATTGGTCACAATAGTGAAAACGAAGTGATTGCTCTCTTTTTCTGTTGCTTTACTGTCTGTATGAAAAGAAGTGTGCATAAATTTGAACACCGTGGCACTTTCTTCTTCTTTTTAAAATGTTGTGACTCATTCATTTTCAAGCGGGATGGGAATATGATTCACTGGTGAATATTGTCTTACGTCAGCCTCAAGGACCGTTCAGTGATCTCAGTGCTGTGTTCAGGTCATTTAGGGGGAATAAGTGTTTGGAGCCCTTTTTTTTACAGGGCTCTTGAATTTGTAATTCAAATTTTGAAAGCAAACGAGCAAGAAAGAAGGAGACCAACGCAAAATCCGCAACCTTATTGAAATGTTCGCCATTAAGCCCTAAAGGGGGTGAACGCAGCAATAGGAGGGAACCTTTTGAGTCTCTGAATGTTCTTTTGATGGCTATCAATTCACAATATTCTACTTAACATATGTTAACATGTTTCTTTTGTTCCTTTTTTGAAACCAAATATTGTGTTTTTATTTTGCATCAGTTTAGTAATAACTCCAGATGTCACTGAGTTTTTGTGTGTCAGCACTGATGGGTAAAGGTAAAGAAAATGGGAAGTTAGAAGGGCAGGGGAAAGTATTTTTACCTTTCAATAGTCCAGAGTGCTTAGAATGACTCTACAGTTTACATCAGATTGCTGTTTGTATCTACCAGATATATTTTTTGTTTAAATCAGTTTATTTTTGAGGAAAGACTTTTCTTTCTTTTTTTTGTCTTTTTGGGAGTGGGTTTTCTGAGATGATGGTCCATATTGCCTCTGGTCATCTGGCCTTACAGGAGGGACAGGACTGGAAGATCACGGGCAATGTGCTGGGCTGTATGTTTTTTCTCTGTTTGCTTTTATTTATTGATACATTTATTGTGCTGTCATTTGGTATGGGATTAGAAACTTAACAAGGTTGACTCAACGCAAAGGAGAGGAGACTGAATGAGAAACTAAAGTACATAAAATAATTGTAGTGTAAATCTATCAATGTCTTATTATATTGATGAACATCATGAAATATATGTATATTGGAAAAACTGTGTCTATGACAGCTTGTGCTTTCATTTGTGCTTCCTGCGCTTTGTCCGTGTGCAACAATGGGGAAATGCAAATGTGACTGCAAATCTGGGACCTGTGTGAATAAGCATACAGTTATTACCAATGCAAATGATATCCTTAATTGATCCTTAGTATATGCAAGAGTGCCAAAAAAGACTATGTTAAGACCTGAAGTCAGAAAAATGTGCACCTCTGCATCCATTCAGTCTGGTTTATAGTCTCTTTTTAACTCCTTAAACTCACATTAAGACTCTCGCATCACTGAAAACTAAACAGCATGCACAACCAGTTGCATGAGCATATAAATGAGCTAAACTATAATGTAGCTCGTTCACTGTAGTTAGACTAATAAAGTAGGCACAAAACTTACGCCTCCATAGTAATTACGCACACTAAATTCTGTATCAGAAAAGTAAGTCTCTTGAAACCAGAGGGCAAAAATACAAACTGTCAGGTGTGGCTGAGACACTCATGTACATCACAGAATGGGATTTTTTTTGGGGGGGGGGGTTGCTCTCTAAAAACTTCTAACAACCTGCCAATATCTAATTAGGGTTTTGGAACCAGGGAAACCTATGAAGGAGTATTAGGATCATATTAAAGTTGAAATTTTGAGAACATAAATAGAAATTTTAATAGTAAAGCCACAATTTGTGAGAATGTACTACTTTTTGTGTCAGGTAACAGATAGATAATTTCTCTTTTAGCATCTGGTAACCAAGTAAGTATCGAAAATTAACAATTTTATCTTATTGCCGACAATTTTATTCCAAGATCAAGCAGTATTTTACCTTTATTCTCGAATTTTCTACTTAATTCTAATAAATGCTCAATCAAAAAACCAAAACGTTATCATCGTCGTTTCCGGTGGCTTTTATTTTGAAGAGTAGCTAAAGCGGTCATATTTCTTGCTATCGGTTCACTAAATATGAATTTCCTAGCCCACATATGTAATAAAAGAAGAAGAAGAAAGCTCTCCAGCAAGCGCTAGCTCTAAATTAAGCACATAAAAGCAAAGCTTCATTTTGCACATTATTATCATGGCGCTGACTCTTTCCAATTGCTTCGTCAGCGCAAAACAGGCTTTCTGACAGAGTGGCTAAATGAACGACTGCACACGCTTCAAATGGAACAACTTGGACGAAGAAACAGAAAATGAGCTGCTATCACTCCGAAGATGATGAAACAGAAAGAGGGGGGATAGACCATTGTTGTTACACGACTTCACCATCTATTTGTGAGGGCGGCGATAATAACACTGCACCCAAGATGTAGCTTCACGTTTTCACCGCTGGGTGTCGCCCTGTCCTCTACAACATTACTTCACGTACACTACAGACTGAAATTACTCACACTAAACTACTTGCCAGCATGCAAAAGCATAGATGCTGGCTTGCAACACTTCGTTTATATCACCTCTGCATGCAACCAGCTACATCGAAATCTGTGAGGGTAACCACTGCTCTATTTGCGCACTTAGAGTTTTCTTTTCAGATGTTTCCTCATGCAAGCGTCTTGTTTTTGTTTTGATGGTGTTTATTATTTGAACTCATTTCTACAGATGGATATAGTTAGCTATTTTCTAATCTGTCTAACTTGTGCTTTTTATTTCTGTAAACCACATGTCTGCCACTGCAGCATAAGGGAAAAAGCATGCATGTGAAAGGAATTAACTTTCTAGCTGAATACTGTCATTACCATGACTCGGACTTACTGGCAAATAATGATGTCTCCTGAGCAGCTACCATAAAATGTGAGGGAAGTCAAGTATTAGGTGTGACATTTGAGTTGCCGTTAGATCTGACTTTAGTGAGACATCCTGTTATTGCTGTGAGCTTTTTGGCTCATTCACTGGAATATCTTATTTTCCCCATAAAACGCACAATGAAGTGCATCCAGGAAAAAGGCTATTATGCCTCAACGACTTCCCTCCTGAAAAGTGACAAACTCAGACAAAGCAGGACACAGTCATTCCAAGTCACCTCTGCATGTGCTTCCATCTAGTTATCACTGAGATCCTATGAGAGTTGGTCCTTACTGCAACGCACCACATGATTTGAGGAATGTTTTTTTTTCTTCTTTTTTTTAAAAAAAAATGTGTGGAGTGAATTTGTGAGGAACCATATTTAAACAGAACAGATGGCTCCACAGTTGCTTTAAAATCATCAGTTTGGATCCATCACCTTTACAGATGGATTCACACAACTGCACGCATTCTGGTTTTGGTTTTTTTTCCTCACCTCTGAAGCGCAGTGTCACGTTAAATTGTGTTTCAGAGTTTAAAAAGAGAGGGAGAGAGATTAACAGCTTGCAAAAGGAAATGTGTGGATGTAATAACAGTAATGTGCTGGCTCAGGGAGGAGGCATGGACGTGACCTAACTCCAGGGTGCGTACCAAAAACAACTTTTCACTTTTCTGGGACTGTCTCGCTGTCAAACTGTTTTAAGTTTGTTTTCCATTTTTCTCAGTCAGCGCACCCCTCCTCTTTTGCCTCAGCCATCCGTTCACTACAAGTCATCTCCTCCCCCGCTGCTGTTCCCTCTTGACTCCCCAGCAGGAATGTGGGGCCAGCTTGGAGGACTCTTTCAGGAGTTACAGCAGAAACCTACACTCTTGCCTCGGATTACGGCTTAAAGGTCACTGTTACTCCCACACATATTGGCAGCGGCTGCATGGTTGTGCAGACGTCGTACACTCCACCCCCCACCCCACCCACCACCACCACCACCACCAGCAGACTCCTGTGCGCCTTTGCATTCCTTCCCCCGCTGACTCTTATCAGAGTCTTTGGGGTTAAACACAAACACAACACAGCACAACTGGGGAATGCTCATTTCTCTAACTGCAAAACAGACAAGCACCAAATCTGTCAAAAGTCTGGAAAGCATGTGGCACAAAACCTCTTTCAAGCAATCTGGAACGCCACAATGAGATCTGAACTATAAAATCTTACTAAACATAAAAAAAGAAAGAAGAGAAAAGAAAAAAAACTTCTTTGTGGAAATATCTTTGTGATTTTACAGACTGTCTGGACCTTTTCCCTCACAGTTTGATCAAGATGTCCACCTTTGTAGTCCATAAAAATTTATCATTTTACATCAGCGTACCCTCCACAGGCCTCAATAACGCAGGCGAAAGAGTTGGCTCATTACTGAATCTCAACAGAGAAAGGATACTCCCTCCTCTCAAGTGTTATTCTTGCCTTGGTGGCAAATAAACAGTCCTTGAGTCAATGGAGCCAAAGGAGCTCCTGGGGCTTAGGGAAATAAGAGCATCAGGTTTATTATCATTCCTATTAGAGCTTATTTTGACTCCCACATGTATTTTTCATTCAACTAAGGCTATTTTTTTTAAAGAAAAACATTCTGTTTTGCAAATTAAAGGTCTCACATCATGCTGTGGAATGTAAAGATTTACGGGCCTTCCTGTGCACGTACAGCCCATACAGCCTCAGGCTTTGCCTCTACCTGTGCCCTCTCTGTAATCAGGAGTCAGACGCAAGCTGGAGTTCATTTTTCCTGAACTTTTAGGCATTTAAAGGTCCAGAAACATCCAGAAACAAAACTTTCCAGACTTCTGATACTGGAGCCCTTTGCTCCTCCTTCCTAGATGCTCACTGAGACTGAGACCAGACTTACTCTGGAAGAAACATCTGGCTCAAATTAAAGCCTTCTCCTCCGTCCCTCGCCACTCACGTCATCCCCCCCCTCATGGTTATTTTTTGCAACTTTAGCCCTTTCATCCTTATTGTCCATCTCTTCGTCCATTCTTGCCCCCCTACTCATTCATTCTCTCCGCCCATTCCGAGCCTCCTCCTCCTCCTTCTCCTCCACTTCCTCCTCCTCTGTCTTTCACCTCTTGCCTCCTGTTACCATCTTCCTTTTCTGCAAATAGTCTGGTTTGCTTTTTGTACGCAGCATCATGAAGCCAATGAGCCATATCTGGGGTCTCTCCTTGGTCTTGTCTCTGAGTTTGGGATGGACAAAGGCCCAACAGACAAATTTCACCAGGTGAGGTTGCATTTTAAACCATTTGTGATCGAGAACCTGCAAAAGAAAGGTTCTTCTTGAAATTCACTCTGATCCTCATATGCAGATATGTGAGGTGAAGATACTTTTGTTTATTTTAACAAATATCAACCAGGATAAAAAGGCTCTTTGAAATGATCTTTACTATGACATTTTAATTCAGTCCTGCTTCTGTACATTCTTTCCAGCTGACTGTTTAATTGGGCACAGAGCTGTCCAGTTGGTTTTGGGCTCATGATGTGTGGCGCACTGAGTTTGCAAAGGCTGAGGTGCCACAGATGTTAATGCTTTCAGCTCTGCCTGTGGGGTTGAATCAGAGAAACTTGGCTCTGATTCTGTGCATTTAGGCTGTAATCAGCAGCTGTCTGACTTTGCTGGGGTTCTGCTGTCTGAGCCCTAGTCTGGGAAAACAACAACGTTATGTTTCAATCTAATTTTAGTTTTCTAATTTTGGTTGTCCACGTTGCTGTTTTTGCCTCCTTACAATTTGTTTACTTCCTCTAAAATGAGGCATGATTGAAAGATGTTTTATATTTCTTAAAAACTTGAACTCTCCAAAACTCTCTACACCACTAACTGTAAAATATCCCTTAACAGAAATGACTTCATAATAACTGACATTTTTTCAGTGGCTCCTAGTTTTACAAATGTATCCTTGCCAAAATAGGACATTTTTCTTCCTGGAAAGTACATTTTGACAAAGTGTCCAAAACCTGAGCGTCAGCTGTAAAATCCCCAGTACTTTTCACTGGCCTACAATTATTCAACTCTTTACTTCAAGCTACTGACTAGTCACTACATAGTTATGGACTACCAAAGCACTCAAGTTTAAAAAAATACAAATTAAAAATTAATATGTGCAACCACTGTGATGGTATTGTCTCTAACCCCTATTAAATTTAGCTAGTTAGCCTCTGTTAGCTGCACACAATATCAAAGTCAGTCTGAGTCAAACAGTTATTTGATGTAAATACGCACATTGCACAAATGCAAGAACATCTCTATTTAACAAGCATTACAAATCTTACCTCGTGGGTAAACTAGTTACAACAACTTAGATAGTTTCCAACACCAAAGATAACAGATAATGTTAACTAGCAAGAAGAAGGAAATACCCACCTCTTTCTTGTTCATGTAAAGTGTTGTTTTGTCCAAGGAACACATTGGGGATCAAAAGACACAAACATGATAACCAGTTTACATTAGTTATGCTAGCCCAAACTCAAACCATGGCTGGTTAGTTCAAACTCTGTTAAGTTTGAAAATCTTTTACTGTATAAATGGACTAAGAAAAAGGCAGTTGTGTGACTGGGTAGATGAGGCTTGTATAAGAAAGCCCTTTGAGTGCTCAAATTGAATAGAAAAGCAAACTATAGGTACAAGTCTATTTAAAACACACAAATAATGACAGGTAATTTGGGAGCAATTTATCTTACTAAAATGCTATTCAACATGTGGCTATAAGATCTGCGAATGAAACCACCAACCTTTAGATTAGTGGACCTTGGCGTCTCCTATTGGTAATGGAAGTCCAGCTGTGAAGCTTCAACATTAGCAAAAGGCTAATGACTTCAATCAATCAAAAGTTCAGATTCCTATGGGGACGATAATTGACAAAAGAAAATCGCTATGTAAACCCACACGTATAACCATTTAATCAGAAGTCTTTTTGCAATCACAAGATTTTCCTCTTGCTGGACTTTAAAAAGAATGCAAAGTACTTCTGCGCTGGCTTCTGTCTTAAGAGCAGAAAGCCACAGCCATGTTTTATATACAGTCTCTGGCTCTATTTCCTGAGGTACAGCCAACCTAAGACTATAAATCGATTTATAGGCTTTATAAATGACTGATATAGAGTAAACAAGGGTCTGTCAAAAGAAGTCATCTTAACTTAATTATGATCCTGTTACAGAGCTCAAGTGCTGACTCCAACTTGATTGAAGTGTGATTATTGTTGTTTTTTTCATTCTTTCCCTGTTTTAGTGTCAATTAAGCAGCAGACTTTAATTAAGAAAAACATTGCAAGAATACATGTAGCAACATCTGCACCCTGCGATTAAATCATCATATAATGAAAATTTCCATCTTCTTACACTAATTTCTTCCAGTAAATTCCCACAACAACAACCACAACAGCCAAGAGTTCATTTAGAGAGACAACTAGAGGATGTTAGTCCTTTTAGGACTCTGCTTGAGATTCCCATTTCTCACTGACTCCTTTACCACAGGCCTGTGTTCTACTGCGGAGGAGACATGGTTGCTGAATCAGGCTTTGTTGGAAGTGAAGGGTTCCCAAGCTTCTACAAACCAAACAGCAAATGTGCCTGGCGCATCACTGTGAGTCACTCTCCCTTCCCCAAGCCTGAGTTCTCCAGCTTTTCCAAGCTTTCTGTGTCTGACTCATGTGATCTCGATGCTTTCCAGGTCCCAGAGGGAAACGTGATAACGCTCTCCTTTCGCATTTTTGACCTCGAGGCTGACTCACAATGCCGCTACGACTATCTGGATGTTTACAATGGACATTCCAACTTGGTGCAAAAACTGGGTCGCTTTTGTGGAACTTTCCGACCTGGAGCGCTCATTTCAACCACAAACATGATGATGCTGGAGATGGTGACTGATGACGAGACGCAGAGTCGAGGATTTCTGGCCTATTTCAGTGCAGTCAAACCCTACGTATCTGGTATGTGGTCACATGATGAAGCTGTTTTGTTTTTGTGTTTTTCATTATAATGCCATGTATGCATTCCCAAATAATCCCAGTGCCTGAATGTAGCATATATTTTTGGACTTCGTATCCATGACCACAATTTCTAATGAGGTAATTTTGCCTTAAATTAAAGTTAAGCTTAATTAAATAGTTAATCTCCTCTTCTTCTTGGCCTCTTGCCTGCTCAGCTTTAAGTGGTGGCAAACCTAAAACCAAAGTAATAATAACAATAATAATAATAAAACATTTGAAAGCACTGCAGAGGTTCTCAATACACATTAGTTTAACAACATTTATGACTCCTAAAATTTTTATAAATCCCAGATTAAGCCTGTTTTGGATTTAAACTATTAAAAATGACTATATTCTTTAAAACGATTGGCAAGTGCAGCTTTCATAGTTTAGGAATGAAGTGTTTACAGTGTTAAAGAAAACAGGAAGTTTCCCACCTCATCCAGCTTTCACAGTACTGTTGTAAGGGAGCAGAATAATAAGTAGTGAATTTCTTTGCATTAAAACCTTCAATAGCAAATTATTACTGGTAATTAAAGTAACCTCTGGCAAATGATCTGAAACATATCATTAAAAGTAACAGGAGGCAGAACCATCGACAGTCTGGATTCAGCAGATAGATGTTGAGTATCAAGCCTGAGATTAGTCTTCAGACTTTTCTTTTTTGTTTGGAAGAGCTTATAATTAAGCTTCAATAATATGCTTCAAATGTGACCCTGAGTCATGCTGCACCAGCGACCTCCCTGGGGGCTCATCAGAAATTGTGTAATAATAGTAGAAGGGGGGCCGGAATAGAGGCCAAAGTATGATGCTACACCCCTGAGCTTGCACAATGTGTTTTAAAAAGTGTTCCAGCCAACAGGCTAGATTATTAATAACAGCTCAAAATGTTGAAATTGATATCTTTGTTATAAATGTGAAATGTCTTATTTGATATTAATGGTGCAGACAGCTTTAAGAAAAATTTACAAGTCTCTTCATTTAGCACCCTAATGGAGTGTTTACGGCTTGTTTCAGACGAACAGTTCTGTGGGGGGAGGATGACAAAAGCCCAGGGAGAGATCAAGACACCCAACTGGCCCGACAAAAAATACGAACCAGGAACAAGCTGCTCCTGGCTGATCACTGTGGAGCCCAATATGGTCAGTGGCAAGCTGACTCGCAGTGTGCAGCCACTGTATAGTCCAAAGTTCCTTACTTTGATTAATTGAATCTTTATACTTGTGTCTCTTTGGATACCAGGTGATCCACGTGAATTTTGATAAGTTTGCCTTGGAGGATGACGCTTATTGTCGCTTTGACTATGTGGCATTCTTTAATGGCGGAGAGAGGGATGACTCACGTCTGATTGGAAAATACTGTGGCGATCAGGTCCCAGAGTGAGTGACAGAAATTTCTGAAGCCTTTAAAGTCGTTTTAAAATAGCCATTTCTAATTTTACACCTCATCCTTTTTCCTGTCTCGTTCCTAGACCTATTGTTACCAGCGGAAATGTGCTACTGGTCCAGTTTGTGTCAGACCTCAGTGTGACGTCTGATGGGTTCCTCGCCCACTTTACCAGCATCGCACGTGGTTCTCAGATACCAACAGTCAACTCAGGACAGACTACAAGATACAGTCCTCCAGTACCTTCTGTCAAACCTGCACATCCTTCTACCCCGATAGAAACAACCACCAAATATGTGCCAGCTCCTGTCCCTAGGTCCACTCCGAGCCCCAAACCAGTCAAGCCCACTAGAGACCGTAATGCAAAGCCAAATGGAAAGAGGCCTGGTAGGTAAATGTACAAAATAAAAATAAAAAAGTCAACAACTAGTATCACTAAAAACATATTATTTCTTTTTCACTATTTTCTTATTAGTGCCTCAAAATCCACTCTGTGCCAAAGCCTGTAAAAGAAATGGAACAATCAAGACTAGTTTCTGTGCCAGTGAATTTGGTAAGTTTCCTGCTGTTGACATATATACACACACATGCATTATCAATCAGATGTTGCGTTCTGACTGACCCCACCTTTTTTCCAGTATTAACCGGGAAGGTGACCTCTGTGGCCCCGAGGCCCCGAGGTGCTATTCAGATTACTGTGTCCCTCATCAAGGCCTACAAAGCAGGCCGGCTAACCATAACACAAGTTGGAGAGACCATGTCAGTTAAGCTGATGTCGCAGTGCAAGAAGTGCCCGCTGTTCCGCAAAGGTGGGTTGTTGCTTATTTTTTAATTCGTATTATCCAGGTGCCGGAGATCAGCAGTATCGTCTTTAACTCAACAAACATAACCTCATTTAATCTTAATGTTTGTGGGGGTTTTTTGGGTTTCGTTTTTTTTTCATTCTCACAGGTGTCAACTACATCATCATGGGTCAGGTGAATGAACAGGGACAAGGTACCCTGGAACCCGGTGCATTCACAGCTCTCTACAAAGCCCCACACCACAAATTGTTAATGAATATCAGCCAACAACCCTGTTAACCTCAAATACCCGTCCAGACCAGAAAATGGAAACACAAATCTAGACATTTTAATGTGAAATGCAGCTCTTTCAAAGCACTATATATATGTTATACAGGAATACATAACTTCAGTGTTGTACCGCAAAATAATTAAAAGGAAGGCAATTGTAATGTCTTATTCAAAACTCTGCCAAACCTTATGTTTGTAATTTATAACTGAATAAAGGTTTTATATCTCTTTCATTTTATCTGACTGGCTACTTTGTGTGTGTGTATCAACTGTGACACTTAATATTAGAATGATGTCTCTGACTCCACCTTGTGGATTTAAAAAGTAAGAGCAACCTGCACATTATGAATCGGATAATCATGGCTCTAGATGAAGAAAATGTATTGTCATTCATAAACACAGAGACCAGTTTACCTTCATTTTTTTTTCAATATTTTTTTATTCGAAGATTCTGAAGCCAGGAATGACAAAGTCAATTTTCGAAAGATATATCAAGAAATTCCTCAATTTTATTAACAAAGGAAATGGAATTGCTCACTTTTTCTCTGCCGTTTTTGTAGCTTGCAAAACCATCTGAACCACTGAATACTTCTAGGGCCAGGGTCTGGCAGACTGACCTTATATTTGAGATCCGTGGTTCCTATT
The DNA here is from genome assembly GCF_964374335.1 of Astatotilapia calliptera. NCBI lineage: Eukaryota > Metazoa > Chordata > Actinopteri > Cichliformes > Cichlidae > Astatotilapia > Astatotilapia calliptera. The sequence goes on along the minus strand of NC_137431.1, from coordinate 10,750,236 downwards.
AAAAATCTCAAGAGGTGATAAAGTCTAAAGTCTTTGGTCAAAGAGTCTAAATCAAGATGTCACGTTTTTCAAAAAGGTTTCTACAAATTCCTGTTCTGACCTCATATAACTAGAGTGCAACCAAAAAATGTTCTGTACTTTTAGTACGGAATTATAATTGTAAACCTTGCTTTTTTAATTATTACTGAAGTTTATTAGTATAAATGTGTTTCACACGGCTATACCAGGGCATCACAAGTTGTAGAAATAACAGAAAGAAAAATAACAGAGTACTCCTACCATCAGTCACACAGCAGGGATGTGGCTTTTTATGTCTAAGTGAGAAGTCCAGTGTAACAGACTCACCTGTGAAAAAGCTGACATCCCCATATGCCCTCTTTGCTTTCCAGCAGCTTGTTATGTGGGTTGTTGATGGCAGTTTGTCCATTAGATCTACTACCCAGTCTTCTCCTCATTCTTCAATTTTATCTTCAGTTTCATCCCTAGCATCCTCTTCTGCCACACCAACACTCTGCATGTCCTCCTTCACCATGTTCAGCATTTGGCCCACATTTGTAATTTTCTTTGGGCTACCTTTGGCTTTGACTAATGAGGCTGAGATGCAGTCTAGCTGCCTCAACTAAGCCACGGGTCTACCTTATGACCCCAGACACGTGCCGTATCCTAAGTCAGTCTCAGGTCATACCCTTTGAGCCACATCTGGCCCATGCTATATTTTATGTAGCTCGTGTCATGAGTTTTTCCTGCATCTGGCCAAAAGTATATGTCACTGAGTTAACTGAGCTATCAGGGCAGGTTTTCTTTTGTGTAAAAAAAAAAAAAAAGCTGAGTGACACTTTATTTTTTTTAAAAATAACTTTACTGTATAAAAGAAAAGAAAAGAAATTAAATACATTGAAACTGTATTCAAAACGCAATTGTGACTCTTAAACAATGAATATGAATGATTAAATGTGATGGATTTTTACAATGGCTACAGAAAAAGGACATATAAAAGTAGATTTCGTTATAAAGCAGGAAACTTGATAATATAATCATATATAATCCTCCTCTCCACTCCTCTCATCTACACCCAGATGCTACCCTTCCCCTGTCTCTCCATTGCATCCTGTTGACTAAAGCAGCTCCCCGGACCTTGCTTCTGATTGCGTTGGGTGGGCAGGTTCTTGTACACAGCCCGGCTGTAGGGGATGAAGCACAGGCCCAGCTGGAGGTGTCGGGCCAGACGGCAGTAAGCCGCCAGCGCCAAGACCAGCAGAGGGGTGAGCAGCAGAAAGCCCACCACCAGCAGGGCTATGCAGGCTGTGTCGTCCAGCAGGTCTGAACAGTATAGTGATGTTCCATGGGGCTGCACCTGAAGGAGAAGGGATGAGCAGCACATCATCAGCACTAACTCTAAGAAGTGTTTGTGTATTTAAGGTGCTCACACTAGTGATGTACAACACGGTCAGCATGCAGTGTGCTGTTTGTGAGGGCCTAAGTCTCACAGTGACCTAGAGCAGCTTAGTAAATGAGCTCTGGGAGGCTCCAGAAACAGCTGAGAAAACAGCGTCAAATCTCCGGAAATAAAGGAATTCCTTTCTTTTCTTTGGCATTCCAACATAAGAGTTTGATTAAAAATCGACATCAGGAGGTGCAACTCCAGTGGTTGGTTTGATAAACTGTGATTACCAGCAGAATCTAGTTTTAACCCCTTTCTTTCAATCTTTTAAAACAGCATTTTCTTTCATTAAATCCAAGATAATTATATAAATATATATATGTATTTACTGTGGAGTGGCAGAGAAAGCCGAATATGATCATGGTCAGCGCAGGGGTGAGAATGATGCCGAACAAGATGCTGGCCAGACTGAAATTGATCAGAGCGATGATCATATTCTGTGCAGTGACCAGCACGGAGCACGCCCAGCAGTCCAGAGAGCCCCTCAACTCCACAGGGGGGTCAGCGGCTTCGCTCCCTCTGTGAGAGTAAGGAGGCGGCACCACGACCCCTGACCCCAATCTGGAGGAGAACCGTGCTTCGGAGCGGGCTTGCTCAGACATTGTCTTCTCCAGCGTCCCGGTCCGTGAGAGGCTCATCTTCTTTGTGGTCTTTTCTGCATAAAAAAACCACACACGAGTCATTCATGCAGCTAGACAATCCACAAAACAACCTGGATCAGCATGACTTTGTTTTAATCCCGGCGTTATCGATCTCATCTTGGGTCTTTGATTGTCTGTTAAAAACCTTCCCTCTCCCTGCATGCTCTGATTCTGATTCAGTCTGACCGCTACAAAGATGGAAAGTTACAGAATGTTAAACCATATTATGCAATAGGTCCCTGAAATATTATGGCGAAAGATATGGAAAGTCACCATGAGATAACTGCACAGTTGTAAGTGCAAGGAAATTAACTTCCCTGACTCCACCTCCAACCCCCTCCCAAAACAATGAGCCAGGAGCATCTGGAAAAGTTTGAAAAAATTCCACTACTCACCGAAGTGTCAGAACAATGTCACAATTTTATTCATGAAATGCTGGGTGTGAGCTTTTAATTCCTACATTTCAATTCATTCAAGTGTTTCCACGCGATAAAGAGGAGCACTAACACTACTTCCCTCTGATCTGTGCTGCACTGACAGCTGCTGGTATTCACCAGTGTGAAATCTTTCACTTTGGCATTTCAACCTCACCCTCCAATCGACTGTCCAGTTAGGTGTTAAGATCATTAAAAAATATCTCTTCTAAAACTAGATTATTGTGCATTATATGGAAGTCAAAGAGTACAACTTGAGTAACAACTATCACATAGATTAAAAGGGCTTTTTGAGTATTAAAAAAACATATTAACGGCTTACACAACATTTTAACAGTTCCTTCGATCTGGGATGGCCTTTTGGAGACACTGGAGAAAATAGGCTGTTTGCTTCCAGATCAAAATGAACCCTACTGAATGGCACTGATTTAGTGTGTACACATTCAAATAAAATGAGCTGTTTTGTTTATTTTTGAAAAAAAGAAAAAAGAAAGGAAAGCAAAAGTAAAGGATGGATCCTGTCATACTTACTTGCGTTATAAACCTGATGACCTTCCCCGGTGCAGCTCAGTAGTGGCACCAGCAGATGAAGAGAATTTCAAGAATTTCCTCCTGATGTGCGTCTTCTCCGACTAAAAATCCAGATTTCGAACGTATATCCAAGTAAAGGTGGAGTTTCTACCTCTCGGCTAAGTCTTCTTCTGTGCTCAGGGCTAATTATACAAGCTAATAATAAGAAGAAGAAGAAGAAGAATCAGGAATCTGTCAGCAGTTTGGACTTTAGAGATGTCACAGAGGCGGGGAGAAAAAAGCTCTACAGGCTGGTGGCAAATTGTGCTTTCCTACTGGCTTCCTTCCCTGACATGCTTTTCCTTCCCTTTTTAAGATTTTCACTCTGACTCCAGTTTTGAGATCCGAGCCAGTGAGCCTGTATCCTGCGTTGCCTCGAATGCACAGAAAGAAGGCTGGGCTGTGTTAAAGGCTGATGTTAGGTTTGTTGGGCAGAGGTGCAGTGGAGGGGTTTATATATGATAACCCCTGAGAGGAAGGGGGAGGGAGGAAGAGTGTTTATTTGGATGGATTAGAGGAGTTATATGCAGCCCAGTCTGCAACACTTTACACCTTCACTGAGCTTTTTCTTCACTGTCAAGTCCCGATAAGGTCCTGTTCAAAATCCAAAACAGCTCATTTTGTATCGCTTTTCAAGCCAAAAGAGAAAAAATAAATACATTTGAACCCATTCTGGGAGAAGTCAAACTGAGAGTCTGACAGAAGACTTGCTATATTTACATTTTCACTGAGAGCTCAATTCAACCACTTGGCAATATAGCCTGAAGTAAGATGTTTAAGGCACAGACAGACTTACATAAGGTTTCTTCCCAGTGCGGGAGTGACAGGGGTTTGGCCTTTGACCCTGTGATGAAAAACAGATCTGCTCTTTCAGAAAACATAAGGAAACGAGGAAGCGGGGGAACACTTGCTAATTTAGAGGTGGGGAAAGAGGCTATCATGGGACTGATAAGAAGCCAGAGGGGCTCAGATCAAAGGGTGAAATTAGTATTTTGATATGAAGTCTAATTTTATTATCTTTTTTTTAAAAAGCTCACCGTAGACATCTTTGTTTATTTCTTTTTTAACAAGGGGCAGATCTGTAAATTACCCAAAGAGAATGAGACTGATCAAAGAACTCTTGGCGTTTAATCTGTGGGTTTAAAATAGAAAGAGGGGATGAGGAACAGAGAAGGTGACGGGGGTCAACCAGTTTTTGCCATTAGCAGTGCCACAGTGTGTGTTGTTTGCATGTGCATGTGAGTGTATGAGAGGGCTGGTAGAGGAAGACCAGTCTTCCTGTCCTTGGATCCGGGATATCCGCTGCTGTGTCCACGCTCGACACTGTGATGTGCACAGGTCTGGCAATCTCATACCCGTGAGACAGAAAGAATGACACTCTCATTGCGTGTGGCGCCTGTTTTCAAACAGTTTCATGCAAGTCTACATCTGTTATATTATTTTGGTTCATTATCATTGTATAAGCAATATGTAGCGTTACTTCTTTTGGTCACTTTAGGCACTGACTTCATTGTTTTACTGTATGACTTAGTTGACTTATTGCTACATTTGAATTACTTTCCTGCTGAACTCGAGAGCAGCTGCAGCTTGTAGCTTTGACAAGATGGTATCAGGAAAGTGTTGGAGGGAAAAATAAACGAGCTGTGTGCTCGCCTCCCTCAGCATCAACTCTGAGGGAAGCACAGTGTCCAGTGGAGCCACTCAGTGGCCATAAGCAGACTGACAGAAGTGCAGCTGGCACATTTAAACGCTGGATCAGATCCTTCAGGACCACAAGACCTCATTGTTGCACAGATATGCCTTCAAAAGTGAAACAATTTTGTGAACTTGGAAAACTAAAATGAAAATAAAAAATATTATCCTTAGTTTCAGCATTTGTTAGTTTGGCTTGATAGCTAACACTTTTTAATTAATACTGAGTTTGACAGGAATGATAGTGGAATTTAGTAATTAATGGATAATGGATGGTGCATAGTGAGATTATTTGAATTTTTAGAAAATGGAAATTTTGATGTACTGGTTCTAGAAAAAAAGGGGGAATTGCATCACCAATAACACGAGGTTTTATTCTCCTGTAAAACTCATTTTTATTCAAATTAATAAAAGATTCAGACAGAAGCAAGTTGCATGCAGTTCAGTCTCACTTTCTTAGAAAACGATACCATATAAAATAAGTCGTGTTTTTAAATGCTTATAAACTTCTGTACCTCCACACTAGAATGGAGTTGGGTTGCAAAGCAGCTTGCCGAGCCATCTACAACTGTGGGCGGGCAAAGCTCTTTTTAAGATTTTCTCATAGAATGCAAATAGAGGCTGTAGCTTACCCATCAGGTAAAAGACATCCGCTCATATTGAGCTAATCTCAAAGAGAGCAGAGAGGGTTAGCCAGTTAAGACTGAAGAAGGTACTCGATGGGACTCCAAAAAAGAAATGAAACGTCGGAAAAAATCATTGTGGGATAATTTATCAAAACATTTTATTTTCTTGCACAACCATACAATATGTCACAGAAAAATCACAGAGGGATTTAAGACAGGTCTGGCTCAGGTTTTTTCTTCTATGTGAGTTCTTTTTCAAACAGTAAGTGCAGCATAAATCAAACAAGTCAAGAGGGGGAAAAAAGAAGCATTATTACACCCTCCAAATAATCCCAATAATGAAGACAAGACACGAAAAACCTCGACGCCATTAAAAGTCACATCCCTAAAAGTCTCTGCAAAAGTGTCAAGAGTTACAACTACTGCTAATGCTCATCATAAAATCACTAATGCCTCACAAGATTATGAATTTCATACAATGGAAAAAAAATGTTAAAAAAGATCTCGTATTTATCTGTTAGATACAGTACAAAGACATCATTCCATTTCTGTTACCAGTAAACTGTGTTGAAATGGTTCTGAGCACCAAATGGTTGGTTTGAGTTGTATCACTGACTTATGTTCATATATCATTATATGCTGTTTAATGAGGGGGCACTGAGGCAAGGAGGGGTCTAGCACCATGAAAATTAAACCACCCCCCTGATTGCACTTCCCCTATCAACACATTATGACCATACTACATTTTTAAAATACCTTGTAGCCCCTTGTCAAGTGACGTATCCTTTGATATGCAATAAATATATACGAAAACGACAATGTACAGTATAAATAATGTCACAATTTACAATTTTCCATTTTCTCTGTGATCCAAAAAACCGAAACTGACAACAAAAAAAAGAGGTATAAAAGCAGGAAAGATTTCCCATTGCAGTTATTTAAACTACAGTGAAACAAGATATTTTTAGGGTGTATTTTAATATAGCAACAACAGAAACAAATGACTAAGGTGGACAAGTCCGACCAAAGACGAGTTAAAATTTCTGATTGAGAACAAATCTACAGTCTTCTAGCAAACCTGAAAACAGATACATTATGTACATTGAATGGTGTGCACAGACTAATGAGGGGCAGAGGTATGATGTGGAAGATGTCATTCGTGGGCATTCTATTATAATGGTTATACGACAGTGAGGTTGAACCGCCATCCAAATTCATAAAAACAGACCCGAGCTTGTGGAGCGAGCACGAAAGACAACGGCAGGAAGAAAAGCTGCTGAATGTACTTGAAGCAGCGCTAGGCGCATACAGCATGGTAACCAGCCTCCCAGCGTCACACTACATTACAGAGCACGCGTGAGATTTTTAGCTTGTAGCTTAGAATTTTTTAAAAAAAGTATCTGTGACAAAATTAGTTGTGTTTATAAACAAAAAACAACATCATCATAGATTGCATTAATATGTGACTTAAAATCTCAACATGTGAAGCTACATCAACTTTGGCACATTTTGTAGCCAAGTAAAAGTGAACGCAAAATAAAAGTAGGTCATATGAACAATAAATGCGCCATTACTAATATAAGCAATAAAATGAATTAATGACAATGAAAATCATTTGATGTGCTGTTAAACAAAGAAATCTGGGTCTTTCCTGTCATATTTACATTCAGCCGCTCTTGAACATGCAATACTGTTCAAAAGTTTTGGTGCACTTTTTTTTTTAGAATAAAAAAGTAATTTGTTTTTGGAAAAAAATTGAAATTACTTAGTAATCATTAGTTTAAATTAGACACATTGTAAATGATGATCAGTGACCACCGGAATCGTTAACTATACATCATTAGTAACTATTTTAATGGAGGGCTGTTTTCAGGAAGCATCGTGTGTTCCTGTGGTACACTGTTACCTGATACAAGTTTATTAAGTTAGAAGGCTAAGTGATCATGCTCGGAAGCTGCAGAATTGGCCTTTGTTTGACTGATTGCAGCTGCTTCATCAAGAAGGTTTATGTTCTAAATAATGAAGCTCTTCAAAAATATTTAATAAAACAGCGTATATGATAGCTTTCTCTGAACCAGCACAATCTGCTTATAACCAAGAGAAGTCGGAGGTCCTTGTGTGCAGCCAATAAAGTATCCAAGTACATCTGAGTCTCCAGTTTGAACAATAGATGCCACATGGCGTCTTCTCTGGCAGCTTCAACAGCGCCCATAAAATGCCTGTCTGAACATCTGCAGTAAAGAGGCGTCTAAGCAGTGTCACAAAGGAAAAAAGCCACAAGACGGGCAGAAGACCGAACAGCAAAATATGGCTTTTTCCTCACAACTTTGCTTGAAGACCAGAATCCTGGAGTCACCTCTTCACCGACACTGAGACGGACGTTATGTAGCTGCTGTTCACTGAAGATGCCAGGTGAGGACCTGTGAGGTACCTGTTTCTCAAACCAGTCTTTAGTCAATAATGGACTTTTCCTCTTCCTCAGCTGTGCACCAGCCTCTCCAAAATCTCTTTCCATTCTGATTAGAACTAGTTTGTCAATTTCTTTTTGGCTACAACTGAACGAGCCAAATTTACTGCTTCCGTTACTTCAAAAAACATTTTCACATGTACTCATTTAATTTACAAAAACACTCTTCTGACGACCACATAGCCTTTTAGCACGATAAAGCTGTAACAGGAAACACCGCAGAACACAGAAGTGATGGTTCTCTTCGAAGCAATGACGACTTTGTCCATTAATCAGAAATTGTTTTGTAGCATGTGGCATCTCTGATCAGCACTATGCCTCATTAGACAAAAAACAAATATGCTTCTATTTCAGAAACAAAAAATCTTCCGAAACCAACCCAAACTTCTGAGCAGCAGCGCACTGAGCTGGACCCTTCAGGACTGACGATACTGACGCGGCCTGCAGTCTGACCTCACTGGTTTTTGCATTATAACATGATTGTGTGTCCCTCCGGACGTTTCACTTCACGAGCACTTCACTGACATAAACCCGAACGGCGACCCCTGCTCTCTCGCACCCCATCTATGCACACCACTGCGTATCCCATAAATTTATTCACAATTTACAATTATTTATCTTCTCTGTCATCTAGAAACAAGAATATTGAAACAAAAGAGGTATAAAACTGGGACTGTTTGCCCATTCCAATAATGAAAAAAGAGAAAAGAAAAAGACATCACAATGCCTTTTTTCCTCCATGTGTCATAGAACCACACCTAACACCATTTAGACCTGTGAAGAAGCCAAAAACAAATAAGACAAGTTCGTTTTTCTTTCTGCACACTTCATTTTCAAATAAGAACAAAACTGTTTTAGTCCTCTGCTAAACCCGTATTTTAGAGACACTGATAAAAATTTGTGTTTTTTTCTTTTTAATGCTTACATAAAACCTTTGTGTGTGTTTAATCTTCTAATTATCTCTCCTCTAAAGTTCACAAGGCCAATGTGGTGTACTTCTAGGCTGGTAAAACTTTTTTTAAGCATCTAACGAGCATAAATAAGATTGGAATAGCACCTCAGAGAGTTTACAGACAGGAGTTACAAATGTCAGAGCTTTTACCTGAATATGAAAAAAAAACAAAAAAAAAAACCCCAACAACAAATAACCAGAAACAGAAACCAGTACAATGCCAAATGTGACAATCAGCTACTTCTCTTATGAAGCGTTTCCCCTGCTGGTACATTAGAATCACAGCAAATTCATGGACACATAGAATAACTAGATTGGTGTAAAAAAGTTCTACTGAATTTGCATAAAAGTACCTGAATCAATACACAGAACTGGCTACTTGACGCTTTTGAATCACAGCAGTGTCCGTTGAAAATACATCACCTGATTTTCAGTGCTAGCAGTGCTCACATTGTGTTTTTTTTCTCCTGTCCTTATCTAAAATGCTTCTTGTGAAAAGTACCAGTCTAGTCATTCTATTTCAAAACACATGTCCAATCAGCAGCTGGTATGGGGAAGACGGTGAGCTATATAGTTGGACTGGCTGAGTATCCATACCTTACAGTGTGATGTAAACAATACTGAGTAAATGTGATTGGCTGATTGAGACAGTGTTTGCAGGAACAGATTGCCTTGAAGGCAACATTTGTGCTGCCATTAGAGTTTTGGTTATGGCTGAAAGACACTGTGGAGGAGTCCTCACTTTGAGAAGGGAGTTGGAGTCTGAAGGATGAGGGGAGAAAAAAAAGAGGAAGAGAGACAGTTCAGCTGGGGGTTTGGAAAGAGCTGTTATCAAATACTCATTGCATTACTGCGGACTATTTTTCAAAGCAGACAACTAGTATCTGCAATAAGGATGTTGTTTATTTAAAAGCACCAGGACAGGGAACCTAGCAGACTCCCTTACTGCAGCAAGAAATCATAATGTGAACCCCAATTTTACAAAATGGCCAAAAGTAATATAAATTTTAGCCAAATAACACATGACTTATTTGATATGTATAATGGTAGATGAGAGCAGTTCTAGGGAAGGTTAACCAAAGCCAATAAAAAACAAAAAAAAGAGAAATCGAGAGAAATAAACTCTCATTCACACATTTCTAAAGGGAGAAACTCTAAAGGCTGGATTAACATAATAGCGTCACATCAGCCACCAGTAAACAGCACTTCATCCAACCCAGTGTGCTTTTTGAGAATGATGACTATTCTCTGTTTAAATGACAAATACATGATTTGGAAGCAAGATGATATCACTTTGTAAAGTGAAGCAATGTAGCTGTTTGGAAAAAAATAAAAGTTACAGGGAAATTCTGATTTTCTTTTTTGGTTGTGAACTTCACAAATTTGCTAGCTCAGCCTGTTAAAAAGAAAACGTAGGAAGGTAATTTCGCTAAAACAATACCATGAAAAAGTATTTGACCCCTTCCTGATTTCTTAGCTTTTTGCATATTTGTCACACTTACATGATTCAGATCATCAAACAAATGGTAATACTAGACTACCGTAAGATAATCTGAGTAAATACAGAATTTTATCTAGACCTACCAAGTGAAAATGTGAAAAAGTAAACCTGGTAACTTCTTGTGTCATCCTTGGCAGCAAGAACTGCAATTAAGCATTTGTGATAATTGGAAGTGAGTCTTTCACATCGCTGTGGAGGAATTGTGGCTCACTCTTCTTTAGAGAATTTGTTTTAAGTGAGCCACATTGGAGGGTTTTGGGGGGATTTAAATCTGGACTTTGGGCACTCCAAAAACCTTAATTCTGTTTTTTTGAACCATTTAGAGGACTTGCTGATGTGTTTTGAATCACTGACCTGCTGCATAAGCAAAGTGTGCTTAAATTTAAGGGCATGAACTAACGGCAGGACATCCTCATTCAGGATTTTCTGGTAGAGAACAGAACTGATGGTTGTACCAATTATGACAAGTCGCTCAGACCCTGAAGCAGCAAAACAGCCCCAGACAATCACAGATCCACCACCATGTTTGACTGCTGGTGTGATGTTCTTTTTATGACATGCTCTGTTCCCGTTACATGATGCAAAAAAAATAAATAAATAATTATAAATCAACTTTTGTCCAGTTAGTCCACAGAATATTTTCTTGAGGATCATCGAGATGTTTTTTGGCAAACATGAGATGAGCCTTCGTCTCTTTCTTACTGTTGAATCATGAGTGGGTTCCTTAGATGTTGTTCTGGGTTCTTTTATAACCTACTGGATGAGTTGTTAAAAGCTTTATGGAGTAATTTTGGTAGGCCGGCCATTAAAGTTTTCTCCATTTGTGGATAATAGCTCACTGTGGTTTGCTGGAGTCCCAACGCCTTAGAAATGGCTTTATAACGCTTTCTTTCAGCGACTTTGTTTCTCAGTTGTTTCATGATAATGATGTGTTGCTTTTTCAGATCTTTTAGCCTGCTCCACTTTGTCAGACAGCTTTTTTAAAGTGGTTTCTTGATTAGACATGTGTTGCAGGCCTGCTCACAGTCCATGAAATTGAACTCATTTAAAAACTACAGTTTGTATTTACTTGGGTTATTTTTGTCAAATATTTTTATGATCTGAAACATGTAATTATGACAAATATGTGGGGAAAAAAAAATCAAGAACGGGGGAAATACTTGTTCACAGCACCGTAGCTCCAAATGCATGACAGAGATGCCATCAAAAACAAAAAACAGTCTGAATAAATAAATTTAATTCATTCCAGATGCCAGATTAAAAAGTGACCATTAGAGATTATAAAATCATACTAACCAGCACAAAACCGTCATAGATTTTCATCAGCTCCTCTGTCCGATACTGTTCCAGCACCACTACTCCTGTCAGCGACGGGCTCTTAGCTCTGGCACAGTCCTCACAGTGCACCACGTAGGTCGTCTTACTACTGTTCTCACTGGTCACAAACAGCAAGTTAAACACCTCCACCTGCACAAACACAGTGTAGTCAGCACCACTTTAGTCAAGCATTAGTTCATATTTAGTGGTATGACTCTGTTGGGGAACCTTCCAGACCCTTCTATATGCAGACATAGGGAGAGCCAAAGCAAAGCCCCAACACAGGACAAAGCAGGTATCAGCGACTGCAGATATAACATTGCTTATGCCATAAACAGCATGAAAAGGAGCAGCTACAGCAGAGGAGGGTTACAAAGCAGCTTGCAGGTATGCAGCACTGAGGGAAAGCTAAAGCAGCACAAACAGCATCTTCTAGGATGGATTTGCCAATTGGATGTGTAAAAGGGTGTCAGCTGAGCGACCTCATAGCCTGATTAAACTAACACCGCGCTCGACTTTTGAAAGTGGGACTCGTATCATGCTTTCACTTCTTTCACACAACAGAAGAGTCACTCACATCACACTCGTTGCAGTAGTAGGCTGGCTCGTCTTTCACGCGGCTCTGGTAACAGATTTTCTTCCCTGCAGCCACCAGCTGGTCTCTCAGAATCTGGATGTGCTTGATGGACTGCAACAGGCAGTGTCTGAGTGTTTGAGAGAGAGGGAGACAGAGAGGGAGGGGAAGACAGTGAAAGATGTAAACTAACGCCCCCTCACATACACACATGTATTCTGTAGATGCAAACACACATCTTACTTGATCATCTTGAAGGTATCCTGATCTGTGATTTTAATTGTGCGAGCCACATTCCAGGAAACGTGGATCATGGGAACGATTGACTTAACCTTCTTCACCTCGTTCCACTCAAAGCGCTCCAGGGCGAGTTGATATTGGTATGCTGGAGGAGTGAAAAAAAAGCAAACACAAAACAGTGGCTGACAAAAGGCAACAGCATATTTAAGTAGTAACTTTAGACAAAGAGGTTTGAAGCTGCTGCTTTTGGCTTATTTTATTTTTGTCCTTGTAACTCACAGTTGAGTGGTCCCACATTCCAGGCAATGTTGTTGCACCAGCCCACAGCTTGGACCCAGTGCACAGTCCCTGCATTAATCCACACCAGGTCGCCTGGCCTCTGGATGAAGCGGTACACAGGGATGTTGGAACTGTAGAGATCCTCTAGAACTGGCCACCAGGAGCCTGTAAGGTAGTCTACTCCATGCCTGAAGGAAAGACCAAAGCAATTCAGGCTACAGTAACATCTTTTGTATCATTTTTGTTTCAACTGAATAAGTTCTTAACTCACTTTTCACATAAATTATTAATAAGTTCCCAGTAGTGCTCATGGACTGCGAACCACTCGCAGTCACCAGGCCCGATGTTGATGTTAACTGAGCAGAAGTTGTTGTTCTCTTGATGACCTGATGAGAAACACAAGCAGTCCTTTTAATTTGAAAAGCAAAGTGTGTAAAGTGTGCGTGTTAGTCCCCATAGGGAAATAGTTCCTCTGCATTTAACCCATTCACCCAGTGAAGCAGTGGGCAGCCGCCAGTGCAGCGCCCGGGGAGCAGTGTGTAGGGACGGTACCTTGCTCAGGGGTACCTCAAGGTAGCCGTTCAGTGGAGTCGAACCCCTGACCTTCCGATCATGGGGCTACCACTCTACCTACTGAGCTATCCCTCATTTGAAACATTAAAAAACACCCTCCTGAGTCAAGACACGCACTTACCTGGTGTACGGCTGCCCGGCACCTTCATGTAAAGCTGGACAGTGTTCATGCCCAGGATGGTGTGACCGACGTGACTCAGCATGTTGTTACTGGATTCCACTCGCATGAAAGCTGGCAGCTTCAGCAGCTCCTGCAGCTGGGGCTTCCACCTTGAAAAAAAAAAAAGTCATAAAAAAAGAAGGTAATGTGAGAGATTGTGGATCCTCGATTAGGTAAGTTTAACATGATCTTACCTTTTAGGATCAGACAGATCTATGTTGGTCCCGAATTTAATGATCTTTCCAACAGGTTTTTGCTCTGAGCTGGGGAGAGACACAAGCCTAACATGAATATGCTTCGCTGTAATACTGTGACCTTTTACACGAACAGATCACAGTTTTTCACTAACCTCAGAGAGCTGTTGGCATGAGGAGGCTGAGCTTTGCTCAAGATGGACGCAGAACTGGCTTTTGAGGTATGATTGCCTTTACTGTTGGATAGTGTCAGAGCGGCTTTTGTGGCTGCCGATTGGTTTGGAGTCTGTTCCTCATCTTCCTCATTCTCACTCTCCTTCTCCTCCTATAATACATCTGCATGAGCTTAGCTTATAACTGATAACAAATGCATGATTACATAAATTCAAGGTAAGTTTTGGACAGAAACATCTGTGAAGTCAATCACGTTTTTGCCTGCATGTGTTGATTTCCTCACTTCAGACACTTAAATTGTTAAACACAAACTACTACACATCTGCTTACTAACCTACAACCTTCATTTAATGTATTTTATTCAAATAACCTTTGAACAAAATACCTTAAAATACTGTTAGTGTCCCCCTAATGCTTTAAACGATGGACAGACCTGCATCAAAAGTAAATACAAGTCTAAGAATATAAAACAATTCTGAATTATCATTCACAGTGGAACACATAACACATGTATGCTTATTTACAGAAGCATGGATTCTTTCTTGAAAAATATACATCTCACACATCTGAGATGACAAAAAAGAAGCTAATCTCCAGTTTGCAAAACATTAGTTTTCATACAACTTTAAAAATGTTTTTAACACACTGCAAATCACTGTTGTTTATTCAAGTAAACCAACATTTAAGTTCTAGTTCATGGACCCCACTTCAACCTAATTCCAGTCTATAGCATAGCGGTTAACACATTTGTCTAACACAGAAAAGATCACCACATTTTTTCATGATAAATAAGGTTCTCTTAACTACGGGACAGGACTTTTAGCTTTGAGATAGCTTTGCCTTTCTCAGACAGAAACATGAACTTTGCGATCCTTGGATGCTTTGTTTTATACTGTTATCAGATGAACACACTAATAACGTGCCTATAACTGCACCCAACAACCTTCTGTTTCATTCAGACATTTAAAAACAACACTCCCAAAATGTTCCCGCTTGTCTTATATTCAGACCTATGATTACATTCATTCATGACCTCTTTTTTTGTTTGTTTGGTTTTTTTCTGTGCTGATACATGGAAGAGCTAGCAGCCTTTATTCTTCAAGAAGCATAGCAGTAGGAAATGGACGGCTCAGATTTCTGTCCCTGGTAATATATGCAAGACGATCCAAAACACTGCCTTCATATTCAAATCACAGCTGTAATCTGTTTCTTTTTTTCAACACCAAAGATAGTGCTTATTTGTTTTGCATGTGTAGCTTCCTCCATATCGGTCACAAAACAGGTGTGGTAAGAAAGCCTGCATTGATGCGCACTTCTTGTTGGGAGGGATTTATAATGCACTCTGACTAAAAGCCAGTTGGTTTAAAATGGAGCTTAATGCAGTGGACTGTGCAAATGGGCAGACAGACTGCAATGATATAGGAGCCTTTTGGAACTGGGTCACATACTGTTGCCCATGTCCTCTACTGGTCAATCCCCTTTCCTCTTTAACAGACAGAAGAAATGACCTGAAGCCACCTGGCCATACACCCTATTTTGAACTTTTTTTGTTTGCTTTATTAAAATACCCTGGTCTAGCAAATGCTGCTGAACTTCCAACCTGAAGTGTCCGTTAAAAAATGATATTCAGGGGTGAAAAGACACCAGCAGGCAAACAACAAATTTAGCAATGTCAGCAATCACATTAGAACATGTGATACAATATTTCTTTAAAATCTATTTAGCCATGAGCTGAAATAAAAGCTGGTGCAACTCAATTATTCAGTCAGTTATTTAATTACCCAACATTAATTGCCATAAAAGTAACATGAGAGTATGCCTACCTGCAGGCTCTCCTGAAAGGTGGAGGCCTGGTACTGGGCGTATTTGGCAATGATGGTGTGTGAGCGGCTGCTCTCGCAGGGCCATGTCTGACTCGCGCCACTTGCATCCCAGTTCTCATCAGCAGGCTGCTGAACCTGAGTCCTCACTTCCACTGCATGGTCCGAATTGGCCTCCACCAGAGATTTGGTTGAGAACAGACCAAGATCTGCGATGGAGAAAGAAACAGAGAAAGATAATTACCAGATAATTACAAAAACAAAATTTTTTTCCCCTGTTCAATTGCTGAGACCGGTGTTGCCATGCAAATGAATTCAAAGCGGCAATCATAGAAGAGTGGTTGCCAAGCCATCAATCGCAGTTGAGAATACATGTTTTGCATTTAAATGTGAAAGATGAAGCAGGAAGTGTTAGATTAGATTAGATTAGATAGAACTTTATTAATCCCTCGGGTGGGTTCCTCTGGGAAATTCGATTGTGTTATGTGGCTAACAAAATTTAAATGGGTTATATAGCAAGATACAGCACTATTAAAATATCCACTACTTCTATGACAAACCAGTTTTTTTTAATCTGAACAATCTGTGCCTAATTTGACCTTTCCTGCTTCTTGTGTGATGATTTGAACAAAACAATAAAGTAAAATTATTTTTTTTAACAGTAATTAAACTTACTAAGGCGGAGGGAGCCAGCGAGGCCTCTGATGACCGTAACAGCGTTTTTGGGATCAGTGCAGAACTGAAGCAGAACCGGAGAAAAGGCATCCCTCTTGCTCTCCAACTGTGAAAACAGCACGGGGTAAACCATGATGAGATCTGAATGCAGTGTTGGAGAACATTTCTCTGGAAACCAGGGGAAAAGTCCTCACAGTAGGTTTGAAATTTGCAGATTTCTCAAACAAGGTGTGTTAGGATAGCTCTCGCTTGCTAACCAATAAACAGGCCAAGAAATAGAACTGAGCTAAATGTTAACATGGGGATTTGTTGTATATCCATAAAAACTAATTGAACTGCAATCCATCCAGTTTTTTTTAAATTTCCAAGAGATTTCATTCTTAACCTTTCAAAAGTTGAGAATGGCTAAGCTAGGCTAGAAAGGTTAGCAGGTTTTTGAGTTTAGGCTAACTGACCAGCTTAGCCTGAGAACATGATCCGCAGAACCAGCCTGTTAGCGTGGCTAAAAACAAGATTACTTTTGAAGTCTGGTTACTTGAGCTCCATTAATTAGCACATACTCACATAGATGCTTGGTGTAGGAGGATTCAGCTTATCACGAGGAATGGGGGTCTCCACTGCAATGTTGGGTTTAACCGAGAATGCGGGAGGCAAGTACGACTCCTTGAATTTCCCTTTCAGACTTGCCCCCCTAGGAAAAAAAATGATACCAGAGCATTAATACTCATTAAGAGAGGTGAATAACACTCAGTGAGCTGGTAGCACATTTGTCAGCTTTATACTCACCTGCATGCTCTGATCACATCAGCGGCTGTGTTTGTGATGTTGATCTTGGAAAGTGGGATTGGGATTCTGGGCTCCTGCACTTCTGATATATTGAATGTCTGCCTTCCGCCGCTCTCCACTTTAACCAAGAGGATCTTCAGCTCCTTAGACAAGCCCATGGACAGCGCTTTCAGTTTCAGTGGGTCCACTTTACGATCTAATTTGGTTGGACTTGTTGATACAGCTGATGTTGAATTTGAGGTGGTAACGTCTGTATTTCCGACTACACAGGCAGTCTCATTAACGAACCCTTTCTTCTCATCTGTTGTTGCATTTGAATTCCCAGTGTCCACTTTTTGTCTTTTGATATCTTTACCATTTGGGGTTTGATTTTCCTGAGGAGTCTGGCCCTTCATGCTGTCTTTGACCAGTCTGGCTGAGTATGAAATAACTGGCACTGAAGATAAAGCATTGCTGTCTTTTACATCGGGTACTCTACTTGTTTTAATTTTACAGCTGATGACCTTATTTTCTTCTCTCTTTATCTTAATCTTGATCGCTCCCTCTCTTTTCCCATCCTTTACCTTCTGTTTTCTCTTTTTCTCTTTGCCTGCACGTTCTGTCTTTGTGCCGTTTCCACTTTCTTCCTTGGTAGAGGGAGCTTGCTTTACCATCTTCATTACTGTATGTGTTGTGGTCAGAGTCAGCTCCGCACTCAGTGCCCCATCCAAAAGAGTCTTCGTCCTCTCCATCGGGTTTGCTGCATCCTTGTTGTCTTGTTTCATCACATCTTGTACATAACTCTCATTTCCCTCCTCTTTTTCCTGCACCATTGAGCTGGTGGCTGGCTTACTCACATCTGTCTGACTGCGGAATTCTTCAAGTGTGTCTGAGGTAATGTGAACTGGTGATTGATTACTGGGTTCGGAGGATTCTGTGGGATTTGATGTAGGGAAGAAGTCCTGGCTCTCGGGGCAGTGGATATCTGGGCCCAGTTCAAGAGAGGAAGAGTACTTCACTCCATTGGCATCACTAGCAGGAGGACCGCCGAATGGACCACCTCGGCACGCGACCCTCTGGCTGGCAAGTAAGGTGGCCAGGCTCTCAAAGACATCATCAAGACCTGCGTCATCATTGTGAAACTCATGAAGGGGAGAGCCAGACAGCTTCCTGCTGCTGTCCATCATCGCTTCTTTTTCTTCCTCCAGAACTTGTTCAATTGTACAAGGTAGATCAGAGAATTCAGACATGCTGCTGTGGGAATAATCTTCTGCACTCATATGATCAATGCTTTCACTCTCTACAGGAGGGGGTGAAAGACATTGAGTGGGGCTGAGCTGGAGGACAGGTCTGCTTAGTACACCTTTCTCTAGCTCCTCCTCCTCATCTCCAAGATCTGATACTGGAGATCCCTGCCAGCTAAGCACAGGAGGTGTGTTGGCAAGGTTGTCTCCCGTTTCCCTTAAATTTCCCATCACAGCCACAGGCTGAAGGTCTGGAGCATTGAGAACTCCTCCCTGCCCACCTTGCTGCTCTAAGCCAGCCGAGCACACTGTACTGAGAGGCGCTAAGGCTTTAAATAAGAGGGAAGGGAGTATGTCATCTGGCTTTGCTCTTGGCTCACCTTCCAGTTGGGTTGAGACGATGGTGGAACGCTTGCTGGCCTGGTGGTGGCTGGCTTTCTTAGGAAGAGGGGTTTCTGGGGCACTGCTGCTCTTTTTGAGCATTTTGTGATTTTCAGACTTTGAGGATGGCTGCTGTGAAGTGGGCCTGGGATGAAGGGTGTTTGTGGATGACCTATAGGTAGTCTTTTCTCCTTTTTCACTCCTGTCCCTGTGCTTGTGTTTGGGTGGTGACTGGGCCTGATTCTCTCCGTTCAAAGTCTGCATTTTACTTATCTTTGCCTCACTTAGACAGGTGGAAACAGAGATGGAAGAAAACATTTCCTGTTCTGTAACTTTCATTTTGAGGGCTAATTTCCGTTCCTTCTTAGATGCTTTATCGCGTTTCTTTTTCTTCTCGGCCAACCTTTTCTCCTCCTTTTTCTTCCGCCTTTTTCTGTCCTCACCCTTTCTGCCCATCTTTGGAACGTCACCCTTCTTCTCCTTTTTCAGCAGCTTATACTTTTGTTTGGATTCAGACTTTTTATCTTCTAACTCCCTCTCAGGCTTGTCCACTCTTGCTCTATCGTGGGGAGACTGCAGTGAGCAGAGGAGCTGTGAGGTCTTCCTGTACTTGAGGTCTGAAAGCCTAGATTTTGAACCAGCATGGGGTGTCGGAGATGTACTTGATCCCCGACTGGGTCTCGGGATGACACTGGGACTTTCTTGGAGCTTTAGCTGCCCACTGAGGCTGGGACAACGCGGCTGAATGACTGGTGAATCTTTTCTGCCATTGAGCATTTTGTCTGTAGAAGGACTGGAAGGAGCACCTGTACTGCTGGAAGTAAAACCTCCATTGTTCGGACCACAGAGTACAGATGAGTACTGAGGAGAGTTTACACCAGATTTCAAGAGGGAGGGGTCCCTTGAATTTGTCCGTTGATGAATGCGCTGATTCTCCTGCAGAATTAATTTTGCATCAGTAACTTTAAGCTGTATTGTACATTTAAGGCCTTTATACACCAGACATGTAAAATTGGTTAAGTGTTAAAAATATCTTTCAGACTCACTTATTCTTGGTGCACGTGACTGTGCAAGTGACCGTGTAATTTTACTGGACAAACTTGTCATGTACTTTTTGGGACCAAGCTGAATTTTTCTAAGTTTTCTGATGAAAAGAAACATTCTGACCAATCAGATCACTGAATCTGGCAAAAAGTGTGATTGTAGCTCAAAGCCAGTACTGAATAGAGATGGCACGATACCACTTTTTTATGTCCGATACCGATACCGATATCATAAATTTGGATATCTGCCGATACCGATATGAATCCAATATAGTGTTTTTTAATCAACAAAACTGTTTTTTTTTTAAATATCTTGCTGCATTTTGTATAAGTTCATACTCAAGTTTAAAACAACAACTACACTAAAGCTATTCTGTTATACCTGTATACAAAAAAAATATTTCATAGTTCAGCAATACTGATCAATCTAATAAACTTAGACCTACACCATCCTCCCTATTCTGGTATTTTAAAGAGTACTTAGCGTAAATATTAAGCAACCTAACTAATAGGGTTCCAACTCCCAGCAACAACAAAAATAAATAAATAAAAAATAGGGAACCACCCCTCACGCTCCACCTCATGATGCTTAATCAACGTAATCAACCTTAATTTGATGCAGTGTGAAAAAAAATGCACAGAAATCAATTATTTTTCAAGAAATATTAAATAGATTCAACATCTTTCTTCAACAAAATTGCAGACTGCACAGATGGTACCTTCCCAAAGGAAAAAGTACTATAGCTTACTAGGGTATATATATTAGACTTAATAGTCACTATATACAGTAATTGACTTCTATTCATTTTACATCAAATTAAAACTTTGGGTGTCAGATAATTATTTATTAAAAGCTAGACATTTTAAATGAGAATAAGAAAGAAAAGTATGTCTTTGTGCCCCCTTTTCCCTGTTAATGCCCTATCGGCCCCCCTGGCTAAACTTTGCTAGATCCGCCCCTGCACAGTTACCAGCCGTCAGCTACGTAGAAAAAGATCCTGGTGTAGAAAGTAATATTAAATAAATTGTAACAACAGCTTATAAAGCTTAAACGTGCTGCTGTTGTTCAGCCGCTGGTTTGCTCTTTCTGGTGCAAAGTGGGCCAAAAACAAACAAGAGACACGGACTCGCGACAGAAAAGCCGATCAGCTGATCATTAAGCAGTTTCATGATTGAAGTAGCAGCAAGAAGCAAGGCAGTCGCTTGTTAAGCTTAACGCAGGAATGCTTTACAAACATTCAGAGATGGACTTACACACTTGCTTTACTTCTCTCGGGGATAACTTTGTCGGAGATGAAATGCCGGGTTGCTAGCGAAGCTCCAAATGCTATCCAGACCACCGACAGGTCCCCATGCCACAGCCGCTCTATCACGTGATGCATACTGCTCCGACGTGCTAACGTTCTGAGGTGAGTTACGGCGTGTTGCAAGTTTTGTGAGGTGCTTTCGTGATATTTAATGGATCGGATTACATTTTTTATTTTTCTCCGATATCCGATCCAGTAATTTAGGTCAGTATCGGACCGATACCGATACGTAATATCGGATCGGTCCATCTCTAGTACTGAATATGCAATGATATGTAAATAGTAAAATTATACTGTTTTACCTGTTTACACACAGCTAAACACTAGGGGTGCAACGATATTCGTATCGATATTGAACCGTTCGATACAGTGCTTTCGGTTTGGTACGCATATGTATCGAACAATACAACATTTGTAATTTATTTTATCAACTTTCCTTCTGACGATGCTGTCTGTGTTGAGCGCTCAGTGAATCTGCGTTCGACTACTCCGCCTAGGCTGCACTGTCGAGCGCAGATCCACTGAGCGCTCAACACAGACAGCATAGTCAGAAGGAAGAGCGCAGGGCAAGCTAGCAAGACAGAAGTTAAGCTCTCCTTGCAACATGGACCTCCCCCACCCTCATTCAGATCTGGCGTTTGGAATTATTTTGGTTTTCATGTGACGTATGACCCTGAAGGTAAGCGAGTCATGGACTAAAGTAAAACAGTATGTTGGATGTGCCATGCAATGCTCAATTACATGGGTGGGAACTAGTGTGTTAGCGCAGTTAGCTCGTTAACGTGTTGGCCGTCTAGCCCCATGCACGGGGCGATCGGCGGTAGCTCGTTAACGGAGATTTGCCGTGTTGTGGCGTTAAGGTCATTTCAACGAGATTAACCTGAAAGCACTAGTGGGAACACAACGAATATGACTGCACATTTACGCCGACATCATCCTAGTGCAAAGACAAAAACAACAAGCATGCTACTAACTTTAGCCGAGTCATTTAGACAGCTGTTAGCACATGATTCTCCTTATGCTGCTGAGAATATAGCCCAGAAGAAGCGGATAGTATAGCTTTTATTTTGGAAAGAGACATTTCTCTGTAATAAACTCTCTTTTCCAAAGATGAGTGATTCCTCAATCAGATACATGGCTTGCAATATCGCTAGCCCGACGTCCTGGAGCTAGCGATTTTTTCAGTCGGGCTACCAAAATCTATCTCTTCCCTGCCCGTCGGGCTATTGTAGGAAGGAAAAATATATGTCAATGCTTCTGCATTCTTTCAGAAATGTAGCTGGGTAATTATGTCATTGGCATCGGTGAGCCACTGTCAATATGTGACATATTGATCGCGTTTGAATTTGCGCTTGTTTTTTGCTTTCACTTTGCAATCGTGCGAACTGTGTATAGAGAGCGACAGCACTGATCTGTGAGTGATGATAATTTGTGCACCAATTCCTCTGACATCGTCTTATTAATCGTTAGCTTACTATGCAAACATGACAAGTGAAATCTCCCGCAGCAAGCTTAAACATGTGAGAGGTTGATCGCGCAGAGAATCGCTGAGCTTATGTGAGTGTGTGTGTAAAAGCAGCACGATATATATTTTAGTTCTGCTGAGCCAAATAAGACAGGTCAGGGTGAAGAAGTGACAGCCAAAGAAAAGCTTACCACAAAACGGAGAAGTTATGACAAATGAGACTATAAGGCAAAAAGAAAGTGCAGCTTTATGGTTTCATGGACAAAAGAATTTCTGTGGCTGCGATATGACGAGCTAAATAACCAGGGCTGCACATAAGTGGTCCGCAGGTGCGCATTCGCTGTCAAAATAAAAAACACGCACAAGGGTTAGGGTTAAATTTAAAAACTGTACCTTTGAGTTTAAATATATACATTTATAATTTTAATAAATGACAAATTAAAAAGGCATGAACATTTTTTTGTATCGAAAAAATATCGAACCGTGACACCAAAGTATCGAACCGAACCGAACCGTGAATTTTGTGTATCGTTGCACCCCTACTAAACACTGTTCAATCTGCTCTCGGAAATTACTTCTCTGCCTCTTCAGATGTGGTCCAAACTCTGTCAACAAGAATTCCAACTACCCCACTGACATCCTGAAATATGTACGAAAGTGTTCGTGATATAGCTTGAACTCCTGGACCAAACCAAGAAATTCTCCCTGCTGCTGCCTTTATGTGAGAATTGGATGAGCTCAGAATCTCCTTTTCTTCCTTTTCTTCCTTTTCTTGTTTAGAAACATCAGGATCAGCTCATCATCGCTTCATGTCAACTTTTTTCACAGTGCGTTTTTTGAGAATTAATTTTCTGCTAAAATTCAGCGCTTCGACGAGCGGTCGACAAGTTTGCAACTGAAAAAATGTGGAATGTGTCACTTTTCCGCTAAGTACTCAGTGTGTAATGGTCTTTAGGTTCACAATAAAACTGGGGATGTGGAAGAAAACACAATTATACTGACACTAATCATTAATCATTATTAATCGATTTAACTATAGGGTACTGTAGCTAGGATATACAGATCCCAAACGCTCTGGAGGATCCTCAGGATGGGTGGAAAAAGACCAGGTTACTTTTTCTTTCTTGTACACAACAAATAACATCATGGTCACCAGAGCATGACCCCTTTAAAAACATACTGTCTCCTGTCAATTCTGAAGGTGATAAAGAGCAACATCTACCCACACTTTATGAGCATATGGCTTTGCAATAAAAACACTCTACCTGTTTACTATGTGTAAAATAGCATACTGAAATAAAAGTGTGATAGTAGTTTATCTCTTACTGTGCTTTGTTTGTGATAATGGTTCCAAGAGTCCTTATCCTCCAGAGGGTGTAGTGGGGCGTTGTGCTGAGGTGCTCTAGGCTGGCCTGTGTGCCGTTGATGGTTATAGTGATGGTGTTGGTGGCTGTAAGGCACACGGGTGTGGTCTGCTGGTGAAGATGAGATTTTCCGCTCGACCTTCCCTCTGCTTCCATAATTCGGTGGCCTCCTGCCGCAGCTCTGGTTGGATGGCACTGGGTCACTGAAGCCGTGTTTCCCAGCTCGCAGTTTAGAGGTTTCCTGCAAAAGTGAAAAACCAGATTTGGGAATCAATGATTGTGCCAAATCTGAGGAATAATACATGTTGTACATGCTCACCTGTTGCTGTTTTGTTGAGGTCCTGTGTTCAGAGTGGTGGCATGGACCCGCCCTGTCACTTGGAGGCTTCCAGTCGTCCTGGTTGGAGCGCTGTTGGTGAGGTGGTGATGGGGCACGAACAAGTAAAGGTAATTGCCTGGATCCAGTATGACAAGCCTAAACAGATAAATATCCTTTCTTTTAAAACTGCATTACACCAATAGGTGGGGCTGTTACACAGAAATGAAATGCCATGTAGCATATAGATGTGTACATGTAAACATAGTGACAGCAGTGAAATTGGCACAGTAAGGTCAAATGAAATTATCTGACTAAGTTTAAGAAACTAAGGTTAATAGAAAAAAAACAATGTTGTATTCATAAATAAATATTGATTAGTGAGTAATTATGGCGTTAAACAAACTGATCCATTCACGTGAACTTAAAACGAATCCATTAAACATGCAGTGTTTGAGTGCCCGAGATGGACATCACCGACCTCGCAAATTGAGTTTCCTGTATGTGGCTAGAGACTAGCTACATATGTAATAGTCAAAGTCCTATGTTTTATGGCCTGAGAAGGCTTCCCCTTCAACAAGCTAAAACACAAGGGAAAGGGATAACACAGCATCTGTATAAAATACCATCCTCTTCTTCCTCACCTCAAGCCTCTGCTCCTGAACCGAAGTCAGGGCTCTAACACACAAAGATGTACATAAACTTTACTTCCAGTTTTTGAGCCACTTCAAAGAAAGTTTCACTAGAGCCAGCTAATAGTAGCCAACACGGTAAAAAACGCCGCTAACAGCAGCCAGAAACACAGAAAGCCTTTGGATATCCTCAACAACTTATCTCAGCATAACTGCCATTGAACAGAAGTTTTACACAGTTTTACAGACGTGGATACATATTGCACTCACCATAGATGAATTGAGGCCAGAGGTTTTGAGGTGACTTACGGGGTAAAAAACGTAAAACACTTTCCTGATTTACTTTCCGTGTTATTCAAATATGTTAAAACAAAGCGTGTACAAAAATGCTTTTATACACAGATAGTAGAAAAAAAGTTGACCATAGCAGTTATGGGTTACTGTTTACATTGAATGCTTTTGATCTCTCTTGGCTGACCGACTGCAATCTCCTGACATCTAGCAGTGACATTTTACGCATTTTGCGTTTAAAAAATGAAATAAAGGTTGTGTCTCAAAATCAAACACATTTACCTGATCAGGTCCAAAGTCTCTTCTCCTCTTAGCTGGACACTCATCCCGGGGGGTTAATGGGTGCTCCGGGGTTGGACTGTGATGATGCGCTTGCTCCCGTCGCTGGTGGAGGGCTGGCCGTTTCCATGGTCCTGTTCTGTTGTTCACCATCCTGTCTGGGAAACTCCTGCGGGGGTCCGAGTGGGCCCATCTCTCTGGCGTGGTTCCCTGAAGCTCCCTGTTGTTGCGATGCAGGCGAGGAGCCCCGTTCTATTGGGAAAAGAAAAACAATACAGTCAAGATTCCTTAACTAATGACTTATCAGCAACACCTCACCACAAAGTTGCTGACATTGTTTTGCCAGTTTGCGTAGCGTTCCTCTGGTCCTGGCAGATAACCATTGTTGGTGCCATCTCGGATGTGGAACGAATGGATGGAGTTGTGATGCCAGTTCTGGACCTCAAACTGCACCTCTTTACCATCCCAAATTCGCAGCAGCTGGCTATGCCCCTTTGGGATACCTTTGTCCGGGACATGGTTGATTGTTCTGTCACCCCTGTGAAAACAACTAAACTCAGGACCACGCTGTGGACAGGCATTAATGGTAATTACACCACAGTATAACGGAAACTTTTCCGGTCAATACTCAGATTCATCAGGGCATCAAGAGTTGTACTGTTCAGTTTCTCAGTACGAGTGAAGCCAGCTTAGAGAAAATGACACTGACAAAAGCAGTTTCAGTCACAAATCACAGCACATAGCTCTGAAAGCTGGTCAACACAAACCCTTTTAAAGTGTGGTATGAACGATAAATACTTACCTGCTATAAATACGACTTGACAGAGAATGATATGGCTGTTTGCGCCCCTCTTGGAGCCTATAGTGGGGGACAAAAAAAATATTGTGTTGTCTTAATTCGTTTCAAAAGATGTGACGCTTTTACTCGTAGCCTGAAGTCAGATTAAAGCTAATTTCTCAAATGTTTTCTGCAAATAAATGTTAAATGTAGTTCACTGTTGCTCAAAGTTGCTCACAACTTTGGACATACTCAGAAATGAGGTTTTCCTTCACAGCGACTCTAATCCAGTTTTTTCCCACATGCTAAACTTCACAGCTTGTTCATCAAAGGTCTCTGCAAGAATAATTTAATCCCACTGCTTCTAAAATTTCTCCTGGCATGCCTCCTCTTCAGAAAATGAAAATAGTTTACGGCCCACACCCCACAAGAAAATGTTTTCAAGGTGTTTTTTTTCTCTGTGAAATAAATGCTATCACCACAGCATTAGCAGAATTTTGTTTACTTATGTTAAATAAAGAACACTATATTTAGCTTTATGTTTTTACCTACAGCCCTGCAGTGGCTCTATGCTCCACCAGAGGGGCCTGATTAAGAAACACTAGTTTAACCACACACGGTAACCACCATGACTCAACCAAACTATTTAAACTTTAAGTGGTGGATGCGCATAATAAACACATCAAATACGTAGTGGAATAAGAGCATCAGCTTCATTTCTACATTACTTATTTAGATTACTGTTATCAGTTAGTTCAAACTGCTCTAAAACACTATATCCAGGCAGTATGTTTTTAAACTCTTGGCTTTGTATGATGTGAATAACAGCTGATCTCCCTTATATGGTCATCTCATGCACAGCGCTTTGTCTGCAAGAACACACTCTCTACCTACCTGCTGCTATGAGAAGCAGCCAATCAGAAGCTAAGTTTGCTTGAAGGTAGTGGAAAGAAAACTAAAATGACTTGTTTCAGACATTAGATGAACTTGGCTGCACCAAGGCTCCGTATAAAATGCATGAAGATTATTTTGATCTGCGAATCATGCAAAGGTACTGTAGCAGCTTTACCCTAGAAATAGGAAGAAAACTATGGAGCTGAAAACGAGCGCTTTCCTTTCACTTTTATTATCTATTTCTCTCCAAAAGCCGCGACTGCACATAGCTGCATGAGCTACAGTCGCATTCATCAGCGCGTACCCTCAACTGTTGCAGCTGAATAGCGAGACTTGAGTCTTGTGCCAACTGCAGCTGAAGATGCTGTAGTTTCATTCACCACAAGCCTGTCTGTTGAAACCGCACACGGGTTTATTCCCACAGCTGCACATGAAGTGAGAGCTTTTCATGAATATGCTCATCAGAGTTTCAGTTGATCAGTCAGCCACATAAAGTGGCTCTTATCTTGAGTCAGCCCAGACTACAAAAGGCTCAGGTCTCACGTGCTCAAGTGACCCTTGTTTGAGGAAGTTCGAGCATCGAGTTGTTCCACTACCAACGGCCGCAGTGAGCTTAAACCCAGAATCTTTTTTTAAAAGTCACACTGGCTTTCTTAACTGATGCAGCCTTAGTGGTTAATTTTTTTCATATCAATATGATCAGAGACATGAAAATAGAAACAAACGAATATAGTATGGTGAGGCACATGCATAGCACATGTTATCTGCTGCAGGTGAATCACATGTGTACCCCTTAAATGAAATACTGTCCTGCAAGTGTTGCGTTTGTGTGTGGGTTTGGGGACGGTGCTGCTGACCTCTGTGTGTGGCTCCAGGGGCGAGCATTTACAGGAGCCCATTGTCCTTTGTTAGGTCCTCCAGCTGAGTAGGAGTCCCATGTGTTACGGCCAGAGTAGAGCTCTGCTGGGTGATACATGCAGCCTGGAACACACACACAAACACACGCACAGAGTTTAATGTGTAAGTGAAAATGCTGAATACACAAATCAACCTGTAAATATTTAAATACCCTGACTTTATGAAATGCAATTTCAAAATGATGCTCCTTTAAACTTTTAACACAAATTTCAGCATGCACATCCCAGGTATATGAAATGCATATACTGCACACATGCTGTATACGGTATTCAGGGTCCACTGCAATGAATTGTGCAGTAATTTTCATTTGAAGTTAATTCCTACATTCATACCACGTATATAAAAAAGGGAGCTTTAGTTCCATGATACTTATACCTCAGGTCGATGCAGCTCTGGGTTGTAGTGCAGTAAGGACTTTGGGTGATAATAAACTCTGTACGGTAGCGCCAAATTGTGAAGTATGTCTGCTTTTAAATAGTCACGCACAAACACACCCACACACAGAGAGCACAGAGACAGACAAAAATATTTATGTGGTTACCAGTCTTGGTCTGTGTTTTGGAGGCCCTCCACTTCACACCTGAGAGCAAAAAAAGCAGTCTGTGGACAAAACACGTGGTTAAGTGAAACGTTCCGTTCAAGGCATTTTTCCACAACACTTGCATTTCTTCTGGCGTTATAAGAAGCTTTATTTTTTTTAATCATGTGGGTTTGTGACTGAACTGATGCCACACTATCACTCTGTGTGCTCCCGGTAGATTTAATTCTGCTCGCCGAATTTTCTGCTGCTGCACTGTATCTGCTCAGTGGTAATACCATCACTCAGCCAGAGCTGCACTGTGCACTCAGCTTCTCTCTAATCACAGCCACCACCGCCAGTGGTCACCCAGTGATGGGAAAAAAAAGCCCACTGCAGTGAGACCATGGGCCATGGCAACCTCACTTTGAAGACAAAGAAAGAAAAAAAAAAACCATGGTGGCCTGCTGCATTTATTTTATCACCATTCCCTTCAAGCCATAAGTCCCTAATTTACTGACAGAGCTGGTGGTAGATGTGGCTCAAATCAGCAGCAGACATCCACAGTAGGAGTTCATTCTAGCCAGCTTTATCAGTCGCTATTCCAGGAGCTCTGCGTTTCCCTATATTCCTCCTAAGCCACAATCTATATCAAGTCAGGAGCTTGCTGCACTGTATCTGTCTTTTACAGTGTCTTACAGCCTC
This sequence comes from Astatotilapia calliptera, assembly GCF_964374335.1. Lineage (NCBI taxonomy): Eukaryota > Metazoa > Chordata > Actinopteri > Cichliformes > Cichlidae > Astatotilapia > Astatotilapia calliptera. The sequence goes on along the minus strand of NC_137431.1, from coordinate 10,721,007 downwards.
AATTCTTATTTCCACTTTTGTGATTGCTTTCATTGCTTAAAACAGGAAAGTCACACGTACGTCTTTCATTAGCGTGGACCGAAAAGATCACTTACTGCCTCTAATGATGACACACTTTTCTTGCTGAAGAAAGCTTTGCTGTTACGGTGAGACATTGGCTTCATTTCTCACAATGAATGATGAACTGGCATGCAGCATTTCACCACTTCCCTCACTGTGCATTAATTCTACTATAAGTAGGGTTTTTTTGTTGTTTTTTTCATGGTTCTGTGCGTGGTGAGACTGTTGCAGCTGTGTTATATTAACTTTTCTGCGAGTGCTGAATGAGTGAAGGAAGCAGCCTCTTCAAGGGACCATTTCCAACCAGTTGCTAGAGCAACTGAGGCCAGACAGTTCCTAATGCTGTAGCTCTAGGCTTTTCAGACTCAACTGCATTTAGATGTATTTTTAGAGCACACTGAGAACACAACAGGTCTTTAAGCGTGCACACAACGTTGCACTGCTAGCATGCATTACAACAACACTGCATGCTTTCACTTTCACATACAGAACCGGGTGACATCAGTCATCGCTGGGTTATGCTGTGCAGCAGATGCAACACATCTGGCGACATCCACCCCAGTCCTGCTAAAAATCTGCTGTTTCAAACGTCCGCAATTCCACTCTGCCTCTTTATCAGTAAAAGTCTCCTTAGCTGAGATATCGCTTGGTTCTGTTAATGTATTTTGAGTGTTTGTGACTGTCCCAAACAATTACTTGCATACAACAGTTTCCACTTTTTTCCTACTTTCACAACATTTGCGGACAAAGTGCTGCGGTTGCTGTGCTTGCAAGTGATGGGGCAACGGTATGCAGACCCATCTGGTATAGACCCTCCCTGCTTACAGTGTTGTAGGGGGAGCCGTCAGTCAGCACCAGCTTGCATTTGACTCCACACAACAACGGCTCTGTGGCTCCAATATTAAACCCATGTGTGCAGGAGTTAATTCAAGACATATGGGCTGTAGCTGCGAGGCCACATGATGTCATGTGCAGAATGGGTTAAGTTGCTGCAGGTTAAACTCCCTTCACAGCAAGGTAGCCCAAAAGAAAGCGCACACAATTCCAAAAGTGTAGTATGTAAGAGCTGACTTTATGAAATGCCAGGTGCATTCAATTACCACTGTACCTTTGGCCACTACAGTCCCCTCTTTGCTTTGGCAGTGTGTAACGTTTGTGCGCAGACAGGTAAAAAGCCTTCATTTGTTGACGCCTATTGTTCACTTAAACCCACCATCTCCTTTCTCTTTCCATGCCACCAAAGAAGGACAGCCATGTAAACCCACATCTGGCTATTTGAAACCAAATGTAGAACCCATGTGTGTGTTTGTGCATCTCTTACACAAGTCTTACCTTCAAAATAAATGCTGAGAGAACAGTGTTGTTGGTGGAGTTGGGGGTGAGTGGGAGTGGGGACTTTCTGGTCCAAATTAGATGATGCTGTCAGGCCGGAATAGAAAGACAGCAGACCCGCAGAGTCTCGGATCCCTCTAAATAGACATCCTCATCCTTGGCTAGCTGGTAAACACACACACACAGACAGACACACAGTAAAAAAGGACTGAGGAAATACCATCGCCAGTTGGTGCACAGATGTACAAGATAAGGAAGGTTTTGTTTGTTTGTTTGCTTTTTTAAGAAAAAGGGCACTTCCATCTCATCTGTCCCCTGGGTACACCTGCCCATTCTCTTTCTTTCTGTTCTTGTTTTTTTTTTGCAAAGATCTACATTGCTGCAAACCTGACCCCCTCTAAGACAAAGAGCTGTGAGCAAGAGAGGAGAGGAAGCATGGTTTGACAAGCTGGCAGGCATTCTTTCCTCCTGCCTTCCCCTCCTTGCTGGTCTGCCCTTTTGCCTTTGCTCTCTTCCTTACTTGTTTCAACAAGGCTCTTTTTTTTTTCCTTCTCCCTCCCTCTTGATATCCAATATCCCACCCTTTCTCTTCCAGGCAATCTGTACGGCTCTGCCCATGCCTCACCCTTCCTTTTCTCTGCACGCTGTGTCCTTGTATCCCTGGCAACCAATGATATCATTTAGTCCAGAGCTGGGAGGAAGGCCTCGAGCAAGGAGGGGAGTTTTTACATTTGTGTGTGAATTTTGACATGGAAATGGGGGGGGGGCGAGCGGTAGGATTTAATGGATCCTGCCACATTTCTCTGTTCGCTCTCTTCAGGCTTGGGTGTTGTTTACACAGCAGCTCTGTCAGCTCCTGAGATCTCCAGAGCTTCAGAAACAAGCTGTCAAATTCATGCAAATCTTCCACCACGCCGACTGCAGTGACCCCGCTGCAGATGTGCAGATCTTTTTTTCCACCGAGGCTCCATCATGTGCATGTGTGTGCGTGTGTGTATATGTAGCACAGCTCCTATACCATAAAAGGAACGATGGGCTGCCTCTGGTGGTCTCCTATTGCTAAGCTAACACAGAGCAGAGACGTGAGGAGAACAGATGGAGGAGAGCGGACGAGCAACAATGTACAGACGAGAAACAAGAGACTGGGCAGGCTCTCGTGCACATGCGTGATTTTATCGGACGCCGGCCTTAAATAGTGTCACCATCGCAGAGAAAGAACGTACAGTATGAGGCGAATATCAATCACATTTCTAAAAATAACCCCCAACACACACACGCATACACACACACACACCCCTTCTTGCTCTATCCCCCTTCTCCCTTTCTGTAACAGCAGCTTCTTCCCAGTGTATGCTCCATAAAGCACAGCTCTCCGAGGGGGTGCTGGAATGTACCAAGGCAAGGTCAAGAACAAGAAAGAGGGGTGTCTTTTGCAAACAATGCAAAAAAATGAAGCTTTTTTGTACAGCTTTCCCCCCTCTCTTTAACAAAAGACTGTGAAGCAGGAGTGAAGAAGACGCTGGATGCATGCATGAATGCGCGTGACAAACAGCTGGGTTTGTGGGAGAATGGTAACCTAGAAATGCACGTGCAGGTGGTTACTTGCACTGATCCTTTCAGCTGAAAGCATACACCAGGTTCACATTACTGACAGTAACGTCAGACTGCTGCTTTTCCTTTCAAAATCACAAAAAGGGATCGCTTCTGTTATCAAACGTGACCCAGATATTTAGATGGAGTCAACGCATGGCCAAAGAACCACTGTGGGAAACATGTTGAGGGAAGTGAACTTTGAGAGGAGCCCAGCAAGTGACACAGTTCAGACCTGAGCTAAAGCCATAATTACAGCACTTGGTTGCACTGAAGAGCCTTACTACTGTACGCCTCTTTCCCTCCCTCCACGCTCACACAAGAGGATATTCAACAGTTTAAATGTGCCGGAGAGCACCGATGTAGCCATAACAAGAGTGTAACTGCAACAGTTCCCCTATCTTCAACCTCCCCCTCCCATCACATTTCTGTTCTTGCGCATGCTGTGTGTCTGCACGTGAGCATGTATGTGTGCATGTATGTGTATGTGTGTGTGTGTGTGTGTGTGTGTGTATGTGTGTGTGAGAGAGAGAGAGAGAGAGAGAGAGAGAGAGAGGGAGAGGGAGCTTTATTCATGAACGTGCGGCAGTCTGCAGACACCACACACACTGCAGTATGCTCATCCAAGGCAGATCGTTCAGGCATAGTGACACAAATAACAGCAACAATGCAAGGGGACAGAAAACAGTTACACTTCTCCTTCCACAGTGCTGTACACAAAGCGACACATTTCCACTCAGACATAAATGCACATCCAGTCCCCCCCCCCCGCCTCCCTCCTGCCCACCCGCCCGCGGTTCTCTCCTTTACCTTCTTTTTTTTTGTTGTTTTTGTTTTGGTTCTCTCTCGTCGCACGCCCCTCTGTTCCCCTTTTTCCTCCCTTTCAACTCCTGGCCACCTCGTCTCTCGCACGATCCTCTCCTTTCTTCCCTCTTCTCCTCCTCTTCCTGTTTCCACTCCACTCCGATGCTGGTTCTCGCTCTCGCAGCAGACCCATCCATGTGCACAGAAACGACGGGGGCGGGCCGGCCGACTGTCAATCACGCGGTGCGAGCGAATGAGGCGCGCGAGCTTCCTATCAAACACACTTTGCAGGGTATGCGAGAGGAGAGGGGAGGGGAGAACGGCAGACAGAGAGAGAAATAAAGAGCCCCTCTTTATTTCCCCTCCCCTGTGTGTATGTGTGTGTATAACCTGGAACACAGCCAGTACAGTAGAGGAGATATTTAAATCTCTCCACAGCTGTAAAATAATCTTCGGAAGCAGAGAAATTGGTTATACATGCGTATTTATGCATAAATAGACTGGCGACTCGTTTACCTTATCATGTCCCCCTTTCATATATATATATATATATATATATATATATATATATATATATACATATATATAGGGAGAGAGAGAGAGAGAAAGAGGGAGAGAGATATTACACCAGTATGACATATCTCATGTGTTCTTGTTACAACATTTTTCCTCCCCCAAAACACTGAAAAAAAACCCCGCAAAGGCTCACAGAAGCACAGTTTCAGTGTGTACCGTGTAAGGGCTCAATACCCGCGGTGTTGTCTTTCTGGGTGCGCTGGAAAGTGAAGCAGAGTGAAATGGTGACAGAGAGGCTAGCCAGCGTTGGCTGAGCTCAAATGTCAAGTGACAGGATAACTGAGGGGAGGTGGAGCTACAGCTTTTGGTTCATGAAGGGAGGGTCTTGTCTTTGTGGCTTTAACAATGCAAAGCCACCGCTCACTCCTCTCCGCTCGTTTCACCCGTCGGCGACCAATAACGAGCAGGCAGACCTCTCAGCTGCGAGTGAAAGTGAGAGGCAGAGATGAAGAGGACGAGCAGCCAGACAAATGTAAAGAGTGAAAAGGTGGAATCAGACTGCTGGAAGATTTTTTTTTCTTCCTTTCCCCCCCTGAAGTGCCTTAGCAACAGTCCCTGATCAGCTCAAAGTCTATTGGTCAGGGCTCAACCCCATGTGGGTGTTTGGACCAATGAGCGGTCTTTGCTGCAGAACTAAGCGGGGAAAGTCTCACAGGCTAGCAATACCTGCTAAATTGTGCCCCCTAGCGGTTCAATGAAGGTCTACAATCTGTTCTCAAGTGGATGGGAGCATAAACTCTCAGTCCTGTAACTTTTTTTCTTCTTTGCAGTCTTGTCTGTCATCTTCAAAGTAGTTCGTGTAAATGTGGATGTAATTTAAACTTTGTGATGCATTAGTTTACCGTGACTATAACGGAGCAATAATACACTGATGCACAAAGTGGAGAAACAAAAGCAAAGACTGGAAATTAAAAACAGTTTGTCATCATATGACCATATATATAAACGTGATTTCATGCAGTTATCATGAGAGAGGGCACGAGGAAACAAAAGAGACGAGTCTGTAGTGCCTCCATGTGGCTAATATGCAGTATTACATAATGGCAAAACTGCTGTACGTTAGAGCAGTTTGATGCTATAAATGCATTATCACTAGTAAATATATGTGTGTCTATGTTTTATGGAATCACTCTTGTTTTTAATATGATTGTGCAAACATTTTTAACTACTTTATTTTTGTATTTTTTATGTTTGTTTAAAACAGGTCTGTCTTGTAAATGAGACATTGAGTCTCAGTGGGATTACCTGTATCATAAAGGTTAAATAAATCTGTATTTAAAAGTGTGTCATACATTGAATTGCTTTAATGTACTGCATTATATATTTATTCATCAATAATAAGCCATCATAAAGCACTTCATTTGTAATTAAATTACTCAACAGCCATACACAATCTTCCTGTATTCTGATCACATGTTCATTGCCTGTCTGAGCATCATTGAAACAGTGATGCTTCATGTTTGTAAAGAACTTTGTATGAAAAGTACTCTTGCCCTCTTTGATCCACCCCAAGAGACACACAGACATGCAGTCAGGCAGGCGGAAGGATGCCTGCTGGCTGAGATCTAGCACTGTTTCAAAAGCTTTTTTTTTTTTTAACAGTATCATTTTTGGCTGATAAGATTCTCTGTTAAATGGGTTTCTCTGCTGAGCTAGAGCCTTGTTCAAAATTCACAATCTGACAGCACAGTTTCATCACACTGACCATTTTTCTATGAAGGGAACCAGACCGGTACTTTGGAGTTTCTGTTTCCCTCGAAGAGCAGCAGAGGGCAGTGGAGCCGGGACTACACACTTGGTCTGGATTTATAATTTTAATTGGTAAAAATGCTGACAGCTGAAAAATGTCCGTTCACATAACTGCATCATCAGCCCCGGCTACATAAGTTATGATTGTCATAACTCAAGATTAGATCAGAGAGGCAAGCTGGTCCCTCAATGAATAACAACACTCAGTCACTCAAATTGACTTATTAGGGCAGTGAAGGATTGTTGCTCCGGCTAATTTGACAGTTTCCATTTGCATAACACCGACTTTGGCAGAGGGCAGTATGGACAGCTCCACAAACTCCCGCTGCTGACGTGTAGCTCCTTTTATTTGCTTTGCATCGCACATTATTTACATGTGTGGTTCCCATCACTTCATATTGGACATACCCCGAAAGCCTAAGTGTGTTCATTTGAACTGATTTTAATGAGAGAGAAAAAATCAATACACTTGTCTATATTTAAAATATGAATATGAACGAACATTTTCCATGAATTGCTCTTTTTGTATGCTTTTGTATTGCTATAACAGAATCCGTCACCATCTAGCTCCTTGGACTGGTATTTTGAGATAATTCAAATTGTCATAAAAAAAGGCAGCTTACAGTAAATGTCAAAGCTTTTAGACGCCTCAGCTGCACATCCGTAACTTTGAGCTTTTCACACACTTTCCAGTTCTTTCCATCTGCAAAAGGTGGGTACAGGTAACCCTGAATCAAATGTTAATCTTTATCCTAGCATGGTTAATTAAAGCAAACAACCTCTGACGGGACACGTGGGCGGTGGCTTGATATGTTTATGAGGTGGAAAACAGGCTCAAGTGAGCTTGATAAGGAGAGCCTGTCATCAAATACTGGCTGACAACAAGTTGGATGAAGAAAAATATACAGTAAAAAATAAAGAATATGCAATATAGGTTCAAAAGCTGTTATTATAAGTGAGAGGACAAAGAGGAAAAAAAAACTTTGGAAAAAGGACGCCGTCTTCAGATGGATTACTCGCTCTGTACACAGTGAGCTGCCAAAATAAGTGCCGAAGCCGTTTTGGCAGAACACTGAGCCATTTGCTAAGAAATACTTGCACTGTACTGCAAGGGAAGTTTCTTGAGTTGCTATGAAGTACTTTTGCTCCAGTGTCCTCACAAAACTTGCATTTCGAATTTTTTATTCTTGGCTATATGTATTAAAAACAATACCATCTTTGGTACCAAAGCTTATAGACACTCGATTATCCTTGTCCAAGTCATTATGCTCTAGTTTAACTATTGTTTTCAGCTATACAGGAGAATGACATAGTTACCAAGTGTCACTATGTAGCTGAATTTCCATCCTTTATCTGTTCATGCCTCTGGCTTATCCATGCTTCACGGTGAGTAGTACTTTACTGCGAAACGTGTATACGTAGTGCCTTTTTCTGGACTGTGAGCCTTTTGTTCATCGCCAACATAGATTAGATGGATTTGCATTTTAGGATTCCTCCAGTAGCATCTTCCTGAATACATTCCAGTGTCCTCTGTTTCATTATCGTTCAGCAGACCTCGGGCTTATGCGAGAGTGAATACCAATTACAGTTTTTCTTGGGAAAAATAAGTCATTGTGACATCCTAGCTATCCTCTTTGAATTTATTTGATTAGGCCATCAGTATGATATTGGCCTCTGTCTCAAAAATCAAGCCACGACTTCATTAAGAACATTAAAAAAGTTTTGATAGTTAGCTTAAAAGTCAATATAGCTGATGCACTTAACCTAACCACAACAGGTCCATAAGCTTTAAACACTGTATGTTTGACCTATACTGCAGCAAACCTGCATATCAATGCCACCATCCATTAGAAGGCCTGTCGTTGGCGCACACACTTCCTGCTTTGCCTATCTGCTGTGTGACATTTAAATCCTAACCGTACACCCTACGCTGTCATAGTTCTGCAGAGAGCACAGTGCGAGACATTGAAGAGACACGTTGACCATGGAGATCCTGCAGCTGCCTTTAGTTTGTGCTCTTATAATCAGTAGTCTCACATCAGCAACAGTTGTTCAAGATTTTAATCATGTGGAGAGATGCAAGGACTCCCTCTATATGGGGACTCCGCCGCGGGGTTTTGTCGACACCAAACTGAAGAAGATCTGCCAGCGATATGCTGACAAACCCCGTTATGTGACCTTGTACGATCCTTCTAAGAGGATCCCAGTTTACTCGGCTTATACCTTCAAGAAAACTGAGGGAGACAGACGTGTGGACTACCCCTGGATGTACGAGCCACAGGTTAGTGTTTCAAAAATACTTTTTTTTTCATTCATTAATCCTTGAATTTTAACCATTGCCTAATGAGATATTCCACACTTGTTAAAAAAGAAGCTTTCAAGGAAGCCAAAATTGGAAAGAAAAAGGGACATAAAGGCCTTGCATAAAGAACTTTTATTGGGTATCTTGTGCTATTTCTTGGCATGTTAAAGACTGCTTTAAGTTTTATTTCATTTCCCCAGCTGGCAGAGCTCGATGGCAATGGGAACATGTTGCCCTTCCCAACTGGCTACCTGCACATGAAGTTTGAGGACAGCCAGGCAGTGCTGGATGACTACTCTGATGTGGTTCTTTATGAAAGAGGTCACCTGAACCCAGACCAGCATCAGTCCAGTCCACACGACCGCGCTGCCACTTACACACTGACCAACGTGGTCCCAGAGATACGAGAGTTTAACATCGGGCCTTGGCGAGAGTACGAGGAGCGGATCCGGGTGCGCCTTAACAACTTCTGCCGTGGCACTGCCTACATTGTCACCGGAGTGACCACCAGGGGCAACATGATCCGTCGCAACAATCAGAACCGCGTGGCCATCCCCGAAGATGTGTGGTCTGCTTACTGCTGCACCGAGTATGACCGCAACGCGCCCCATGACGTTCGCGTTCTCTTCCCATCCCATGCAGCCCTAGCCAAAAACGCCAAAGAGGGCAACAGCATCCACGAGATGACAGTCCTGGAGCTTGAAATGTTTCTGAGAAATAACATCGAAGTCGACACCAACCTTCAGATCTTCTACGACAACTGTGTCTCTCCCTCACCCCTTCCTCTTTATCTGCAGCACACCATCTGAATGCTATCTCAGCTACATCCTCTGTGTGCATATGGGTTTATGTAGCCTAACAGCAGCCATTAACAATAATAAAAACAATGATAGCAGAAGTAAGGTAATTCAAATTTTGTCCTGCAAGATATTATCTAAGAAAGGAGTCCGTATCAGAATAAAATGAAATGTTCTTCATTCAATAAAAATGTTCTGGGTGATGGTTTTCAGGCTTTAGAGGAGGACTACTCTATTTAGAAAAGGATTGCAATACAGTTATGTAATCTTGTGTGGAAGGCTATGGGAATTGGCTCATTTAATAAATTGTCCTAATCTAATATCCCAAACTGAGTTTGTGTTGCTTTTGTGTAAAATACTAAAAGTATATGGACACATTTGCGTAAAAAGTTTTCAATAAGGCTATCATTAACTTTGGCATTAATCCGGATGCAGATACATGAACTTTTCAAAAAGGATTCTTTACCCGAATCCTAACACTGAATACTGCATGTCATATCCAACTGCAATGAAAACAACTGGAATACATGATATTGATGTTCTCAAGAATTATAACACAAATATCTGCTCCTGGACAGATCGCGGCACTCATTCATGGTGTAGAGGGAATTTTTCAGCTTTTGCAGAGGCATTCATTATCAGACTGCTCTTGTTTTAAAGCTGACAGCAAAAAGAATCAGAAATGTGCTTTCGGACATAAAGGCTCCTCTTACACTACAACAGCTGTCCACTGGAGTCATTTACTTGAAATTCTTGTAAAATGCCAAAGAAAGGGTGTTGTTAGATCAGAAATAGCCTCCCTGTGGTATATTGTGGAGCAAGTTTCATTGTCTGTCCAGATATAAAAACTGGATTTGACTTTTATGGGTGTCTGTTGGGTTTTAGTGTCTTTAATCGGTTAGTTAACCTACAAATAATAAAAGACTTTTGAATATATATATGTTTTTTTAAACCCACATTTGTAGTAAAGTTCTCAAATTGAAAACCAGAACTATAACAATCTAAATTTGATCATTCTGAGGACATTCAAAAAACAAGGCAATGCTCTGTCTTTGTGTTGGTAAAGATATCCTCGTACAAGATGCCCTTTAAAAAAAAGTTTTGATGTGTTCTCTATAATTTCTAGCTCAATGCTGCCATCTAGTGCAGAGAAAAAAAACTTAGGGTTCAGAAAACATCATCCAAGTGAGTATATTCAGAGAGCAAAAGACCTGACATTACATTAATGTGCATCTAAACAGCTGTGATATGTATTTATGAATTATACTAAACCTTGTGGGGTGTATTCATTAAAGCAGTTGTTAAAGTATAAATAAGGATGTGGTGTTTGAGATAAAAGAAATGATGAAGATGATGTTTAGTAAACCTGTTAAATATATTGTATACCAGTTTGAGTTCTCAGGCTTTTCATTATGGAATTCCTATATATTGATCTAAAACTGTTGAACACGGAAGCCTGTACACAGCTGCAGGAAGCATTATGCGCAACAATGATCTGTCCTTTTTGTTTGTCCACTGTAAAGATTTCGAGGTGTTTCACTTACAGTGCCAAAAGTGGAATTGGAAAAAAGATGATCAGTTGATTGGAGAATAAATCTGACGGGGGAGATGTAAAAATAGGAGCAACAAGTTCTTAAACCATTTACTGACCACTGATACCAAAGAAATTTACCTTTGGCAAAGGAGGTTTTATTTTCACATAAGGACCTGAATGAATGGAAAGCGTTCCGCTAGCTTTATCCAACTAAAGTAGTGCATTAGTCTGGTGTATTTGCTGTAATAACAAATTATTGTGTACCAGCAGCTGAATAAACAGATGAGAGGACAGTTCCTAGCATGAAACCCTCACTGCCAAGTTATGCCAGGCTTTGAAATTAGAATTATTTGGATGTGAATGAACTGAACCACAATCAGAGCTCAGTTTGTGTTCATTCCTGTTTATTTAACATAATGATGAGTAGCCTTATACTTTTAAGAAGAAGGTTTCATCAGCTATTGATGGCGTGGTGAGACTGGAAGCATTACTGCAAAAATGAACCAGAGTTTTTTTTTCCCTCCAAATGGCAGACTAACAGTAGGACATTTCCACGAGGATCCGAATATTACACAGAGCCATATCTCTGCTTGATGAGCATTCTGCAAAACCAAGTCAGCGAAAGGCAATGGTTTTTACACCATGTGTGCTGGATAAGCATTGGTTTATCTACCAGAATGCACAGAATTAGCTGGAGCTCTAATTTTGGTGCATGTGTGGCACGGCTTGGCAGTGTTGTGGCAGAGCTAAAACATGTCAAAGAATTGTGTTTTATTTTTTGACTCGGGTACTATGCTGCCACACACTGTAATCTATCATAATGAAAATCTTCTTTGCAACTAAGAAGTAATATGATGGTTATGATAGTCTCATCATCATTATGTTTGAATAAAGCAGAAATCAGGGTTGAAGAAGGTAGAGGCTGTGTGATGTAGTTGGGGAATGAGAAATGAGCAGGGAGGGAGACACTGAAGGTTGGTTTTAAGGTATATGACGAATAAAGAGTCCTTAAAGTTGGAGACACTGCATTCTATGTCCCCAAGGGATGGGAAAAAGCACATTACCCTCTGAGGTGAAGTTAAATCAAGGCATATTGAAATGGCTCTAGGCACTTATTTGAGCAGTTATTTTGAAGCACATTTTTAAATGAACTTTGTCACAAACTGGACCACACAGGCACAACAGAAAAGGAGATGCACACAAATGCCAATTAACAAACTGCTCCTTTGAAATTAAAGAAAAAATGAACGAACTTCAACCAACCATGGTGAGTGATGTCAATACTGGCAATGATGTGAGTAGACATTCTACATATATAGAATTACCTGTCAAATCTTTTTCGAAAAATGCTTTTAAAAAATTAGCAGACTTCATCCTCTTCCCCTATTTGGTTTTATCCAAGTCTTACTTATCTTACTATCTAAAATTCTAAAAAGTGCTACTACTTTTCAATTCTTCTGCAGATTTCAATTAAGAATTCTATGAGTGCAACATCTCTCTCCTGCAATACCCCTGGCCAAGATCACTAACACTACAGTGTAGAAAGAGGACATCAGCATTATCAGGTGCAGTGGAAAACAGGACTGTCGTCAGTATGTGTCACAAATGACTCACTGGAGAGGCAGCTGAATGACACCGAGGACAGTTACACCACAGAACTGGCCACCCTGCAAGTACAAAAACACGAGACAGGGAAACAGAGTTGTGTCCAAAGTCTTTAAATAAAATACTTATGTAACCTTGAAACACCCTAAAGAAACTCAAGTAGTTTCTTGGTACCAGAAACAGAAAGGAAACAATGAACCAGAGTTTACACTCTGAAAAATATAGCTAAAAGAAGACATAAAATGCTAGGTGACTACAGATGAAAAACTAGCCGTACGCTAAACCTGATACAGGGTCACGAATGGTAATATTCATGTCCAATATAGATATATCATAATACAAATAGAATCAGAAAATAATGCTTTGCATAGTCACTTTGATAAGTTTAAAGAATACAATCAAAATGTTGGACTGGAAGAAGTGAGAAGGCAAAAGATAATGTTTTTAAGCACATTCCTTACATTCAAATTCATCTTAGATGTAGCTTTCTTACCAAACATACATTTGTTTTCTCCTGATTGAGTCCGTTAAAGATAAAATTATATTTATCCACCCTGGTCTTGTAGACAGTTCTTAAAACCTACAAATGACTGCAGGACCCAGGTGAAGTTATAGGGCATGTTTGACCTGTTCTATTTTATTGTTCTAGTGGGACAATACATGCCTTCAAAAACACTAGCAACTAACTCTGTAATTTTTTCCTTTCTTTATTTTTCTTGCCTTCTTAACCCCTTTTTGAAGTTTTACATTAGTCAGATTCTTTCCATTGTCAAATTCTTTCGGCAGGAGTTCTGCATCTGTTAGCAAACATTAAGTACTGTAAGCTAGAAACTGAGCTAGCTAGCATGAAACTAAGCTAGCTTACTAAATAACTACTAGCTAAATAGCTTTTTTTGGTTTCTTGTTTGTTTTTTTTACCAGACCAGAGGTTCTTGGCAGTGACTAAATCTGAAATCCAGGAATTAATTTTTACTCACTCTAACCATAGATGATCTAAAACATGGACGAAACTTTGAAGCTTTAGTTCAAAATATGAAGGCAAAGAGGAAGTGCTTTAAATTCGCATTTTATCTGAAGGTCAGCAGGTGGCTGTGGCTGCAAAAAAAGCTTCTGGTCCTTTCTATCTTGACTACTATAAACACCTTCCGGGCAAATTTATTGGCTCATTCATTCATTTTGGGTCAAACCAAATTAAAAACAAACAAACAAACAAAACTGCTCATGGTCTACTAATTTGTAAATCATAAACTGGAAGCCAATGAGAATGCAGATTTACAGTTACACCTGCCTGTCCTTGCCACATCCAATTATTTTTACAACAGTGGAAACAATAGCAGACATGCTTCTCTCCAGACTTCAAAATGGACTTCGGAAACTTCACATCAGAGTAACTAACATCTTTTTTACACTAAGGCTAAAATGACGCCATGTTTTGTCTTTCTGTAAATTAGAATTTGCCTGCTAATGCGATACTTAAATACTAGGAAGCCAAGTTGTGTTCACATGCTGCAGAATTCCTCTGCCACCCAGTGGCCAAACCACAAACACCTTTTTAGCAGTACAAACCCAGCCATGTCATAAAAGCGATGGCACAGCATTTGTTTAAGAATGTCTTTTAATGTTTTCCAGTTCAGATACACAACATACAGTGTGTAATAGCCTCTATTTGAAATAGAAATATTAACTTTAATTCTTTCAACCCCTTCTGGTCATTATGCTCTCTCACAGTCTCTTGAGCCTCAAGCAGGTTTTACTGAATCAAATGAAACAGACAAACAGGTGCAAGCCTTCACTTTACCTTTCTGGCATTAAATCTTATATAAGAAGAAGAAGATATTTGGATCGGTGTAATACTTTCTCCCCTTACCTTAAGCCAACATCAAAACTGTAGTGTAAACATGTAAACTTGGTGAGTGTGCTTCCGTTATCTGTTGGCTCGTCCAAATCCCTTGTTTCCAAAAAAGAAGGAAAAAAGAAAGAAGGAAAGAAAAACACACATTTTCTTATGCTGTGGCTAACTTAAACTCACTAACAAACAGCTGGATCAATAATCCCCAAAATTCAATGTGCAGACAAGATTGCAAAAAGGTAGCAAAACAACCACCGTGGTTACTAGAGTTTGAAATTAGACTAAAAGAATACAAAGGATTTCACAACTTCCCAATTACAGGTTATACTGTATGACAATGCCCGAGACAATGTGAGACACTAACAAGTAAATTCAACAGCATCACAAAGAAAAATAAAAAAAATAAATCTTTTTTTTTCTATTTTTGAGCATATTTAAAGAACTAACATGTTGTTTTTTCCAAGCCTCATTTCACAAATCTTCTCAATTTCCTCCTTTTTCGTGTGTTCTCCACAGCTGTTCTTTGGCTTTTCTTTTTTTTTTTTTTTAAACCAATGAAGGGATTCATTTCACTCAAAAGCTGCCTTCATGATTGATGGAATAGTGTCAGGCCTGTACGTCACATTTTAGGCAAGACTATTTTTATCACAATCTATGCGAACCTGAGCCGTAGACATTCCTTTTTCATGTTCATGCTGCCCTCAACCACGCTGTGCCCATACAACCTACTGGAACCTGACCTTGAGTTCAAGGAAACAAAGGAGAACCGAACATATTTGAAAACCATGTAAGTCACCAAAACTTGCACCTGTTGTCACAAAGAAAAGATCCGGCCAGTCAGTCAAACCAAACGACAAACATAATATTTACAAATTCCAGTTTTGTTCGCTTACACTTAAAAAAATGTACAGTTTGTTTTTATGTGTTGTTGGGTTCTTTTTTTCCTTTTTTTGTTTTTTTTTGGGTGGGTTCTTTTTTTGTTGTTGTTGTTGTTCTTTTGTCCTCGCAGCTTGCTCCAGTCCAGCGTGAGGGATGGCAGTCTGGCTCCAGAGTGTGGTTATCCTAAGCAGACGGGACATCACAAGGAAGGAGGGGGACAAGAGAGGAAGAGGACGGGGGATCCTGCTCACCTTGCGTTCACGGTTTATGTTGTGTGAGTAATGTCTGTTAAACTGGGTTTTCAGAATGTATCCTCTGCGCACTGACGGATCGTACTGTCGCTATTTTCGTCATCGGCACTGTGTTTGTCCAGCGTTTGTCCTAATGTCACTGTTTCTGTTTAGTTTGCTTTGTTTTTTTTGTTTTGTTTTTTTCCTCCTCCTCCTCATTGTCCAGAGTGTGACCCGTGTCCGTGTTGGATTGTGCGAAAGATGTGAAACGCGCATACAAGGCTCTCTCACCTTTTTTTTTTTTGACCATAAATACATCTTATCCTTTCTCCTGCCTTTTGCAAAAGCCAGAAACATGGGACAACAAAAGAGCAGACGGAAAAAAGATAACTGTCGGGCAGTCCTCAAAGACTTTGAAGCAGGAGGGAGGTTAATGTCCAGTCACAGACAAAGACCTTATTTATACTCTTTGTGTAAAGTAGTCATTTCTTTTTTTCCCTAACTTAAAAAAAAAGTGCTATCTTCAGGTTGATTCAGAGACAGTGACTGTGCAAGCTCGACATTGCAAAAGATAAAGAGAAACAGCAAAAAAAAAAAAAAAAAAAAAAGGGGGGGAAAAAGGGGGTGGGGGTTATAAAGGCTTTCATCAGTCTTTCCTGTAGTTTTTGCAGCACAGCCTCGGTGTGTTAGGGAATGAAAAAAATAAAGAGGAAATATTTACTCTCTTTGTTATAATCATAGTTTTACACAATATTCATCTTTTAATACTTTAATACTTTCTGAAGTACCACAAAGTGCAGCTGATATTGAAACGGGATATTAAAAAGAAAAAAGAAAAGATTTTCAAAATAAAATAAATGGCAAATCATCAAAATGACAAGCTAACTTCTAGAAAAAAACCCAGAAAAAAAATCCAAACATGCAACAAATATCCCACACAGTAAAGTTGTTAATAAAACTCCTTAAAAAAAAGAAAAGAAAAAGAGGATATATTGAATCTGATTTCTCTTTAAAGAAGAGACCAGCCACAGTGCAACATTGAGTGGAATTTAAAAAAAAAGTTTTAAAAAAAGTGTGTGGTTCAAAACTAAAGATGAAGGGGTTGGCACTTTTTTTTATGGTAATTCCTTTTGTAAGATACAGTCAGGGTGGACCTCTCCAGGCGGTCCACTGGACGCCAGTAAAAGAGGAACTTTATCACAGTACTTGGCACCAAGAATGCTGGTAAAAACGAGATATCAGAATATCTTTTTTTTTCATTCATATCCTTACAATTTATTAATAATACATCATTTACACTTGTGTTTTTGTATAAAAGACTCCAAAAGGAAAAAGAGAGTCTAGAAGTGATTGCAAGAAAGAGGAAAGGAATGCAGATGGATTATGTCGATGGTTTTAATAAAAAGAGCTACAAGGGCAGATGCAGAGCGAGAACGAGAGAAGCGGTTAAATGAGACAAAAGAGATTGTGGGTATGAAGATAAATAATGTAATGGATGTGATTAGAGTGTGTGTGGCTGAAATGCAGCGACTTCTAATGGGCAGCCTGGATTCCAGGTTGCATCCCACAAAGTGAGTGGGATTCAGTAATTTCCTGTACCGCCCCACAGTTGAGGCCTCAATCTGGAAATGTTTTGAAAGCAGCAGTGGTGAGTATGCACTTTTGTTTTTGGTTGGGTTTTTTTTTTTAAAGCGTGGGCAACTTAATCTCCATGGGATGCTTTATGTTATTCAGCTAGCATCACAACCAAAGAAAAAAAGAAAAAACTCAACCAAACAAACCAGTAAATATATGTCTAATTAATAAAATCGCATTTTAAAATTAAAAAGTCGTGATTCGCCATCCAGTGGATTCCACCCCTTTTCCTTCTAGGCCCGTCAAATACATTTCACGCTAAACAATAATCCCCAAAAATCACAAAGGAGGGACAGCTGTTGGGACAGAGTGCTAAACACAGGGTGCCAAATTTCACTTCCAGATTGGGCCTTTAAAGCTGCAATTTGTAAGTTTCAGGGAATCAACGCTTCATGACAGGCAGCTTGTCGGGACATATGTTGCCTCAAACAAAGCTGCTCGCTACTGTTTTATCTTTTTTGCTAAATGAGTGAAAATGAATATTTGCATTCGGCGTTAAACATAGTTTTTACACTGACACAACAACACATGCGCAAAACAACGGAGCTACCACAATACATGTCTGACTGATTGTTGATGAGCCTGAGAACCCTCTGCGAGAGCTACAAGCTTAAAGCTGCGTGTTTGGTGGCTCTCCAAAGCACCAGATGTTGAAAGCGCGTTGACGGGGAAAAGCGGTATGCATCTAGTATGACGGTGTTTTGGCAAAGGACCTTTCTTAATCAAGTCCCCCCCCCACCTTGAGTTACGGTTACAGTTTAGAGGTATTTCACTGCTTCGTATCTTACAAACTGCAGCTTTAGTTGAGGGCTTAATGAGAAAAGAGAAAAGTAGAGTAAAGAAGAAGAGAAGGTGGAGTTTGGATGGAGCAGTTTGTGTGGTGCATCTCTGTAAGCCCAGAGTGGGGTAGCAGAGCTTGTGCCTGGTCCTATACACGGGTGGTGGAGTGTTGGTGTGGCAGAGCATTGTTGCTGTGGCTGGGGACGGGTGTAGTAGACGGGGCTGGGACAGGGGGATAAGTGTTGAAGGGGTGAAGGGGCTGCATGCTGCTAATGGTGCTGGGGATCATGGTAATGGTGTTAGCTGTCATCAGTGGCACATCTTCGGGCGCTCGCCGCAGGGCCAGCGTGTAGTCAGGTGGGCACACGGGAGGCCGCAGCGGTTCCAGGTCGCCGTGGACACCGCGGGACGGTAAGGGGGTCCCATGCTCTAGCTCCACCCTCTGCTGTTTCATCTGCAGTGACATTAGCTCCTCCTCCTGACTCAGCGCTAGGTCATTGTGCGGTGGGGCCCCTACGACTCCCATGCCAACACCCATGCCCATTGTCGTGCCGCGTTGCGGGGAAAGTCGGCGGTGGCGTCTCTGCATGAGTTCATGGCGCTTGTCCCGCTTATAGTAAAGTGCGGCAAAGGCCAGCACGTTCAAGAAAAGAAGCGAGGCGCCGACAGCTACCGTTACGCTCAGCTCGGTGGAGTAGTCCCTCGTCTCGCTGGGGAAGGGAGGATAGCGGGGCCTCTCTGAACTGTCAGGGTCAGGATCCGGCGGGTAGGTAGAGACCACAGGGTGCCGTGTTGAGCGAGTGCCAGGATGAGGGGCCTTCCAGCGGCTGGTGCCTCCAGGTGGCAGACGGGTGGTGATGGAGTTAATGATTTCCTCGTGAAGGCTGTGGAGGTGCGGTACCAGCTCCAGCCAAAAAGCCACCTTGTTAGCGCGGTAGTTATCTCTGACACGGGGCTTCAGGCCAATATGCAAGTACTGCTTGTCCTTGGAGCTGAACTTGGTCCAGATGACCTCCTCAAATCGGTTAGGCTTAGTGTGGATGAACGTGGTGTCCTGAGGAACTGGTAGGTTAGGGTCTCTGTAAGACACAAGACACAATTATTAGGCTATAAACCTAACCTTATATTTGCTTTGATAAAGTCAGTCAACCAAAAAAAAGGAACTGATATGACATTTGAGGGTAAAAGAGCAAAGAATAGCAAATTACTAGGCGCTCTATAACCTTCAAGTGCTTTACTGCAGGTGGTTTATGCTTGTTGTTGTCATCCTTGTGCTTTTGTGTTGTCATGTACCTCCTAAAGTTTATAACCTGCCATTTTAGCTGGGATGGAGGCACAAGTCAGCAAAGAACTTGGCCTCTACAGGCATCTCTCTGAATCAGTGCAGGAGCTTAGGGATTCCAAAATAGGCACACAGGCAGAAAAAGTTGGATAACATGATGTTCTGTAGAAAACTTGTTTTGACATCTTCCTTTTGGAGAGGTGAAGTCGTGATTGTAGATGGTATTCTTTTGGGGCATTAATGCATAATGTTTTTGGGGGGGTGGTGCCTGTGGTTATCGACATAACAGCAGCAGACTGGCATTTATATGGTGATCTAGTGATCGCTCTGAGCACTTTATGGTGCTGTTTTGTATATACTTCAAGCATTCTATCTACCTCACATTCATGGCCAGTTTAGAATCACCACAAAACCTATCATGCATGTCTTTGGAGAGTGGGAGGAAGCTGTAGCACATACAGGACCAAGAGACTACATACTAGAACCTTTTTTGCTTTTTTGCTAACCACTGGGCTGCCACAGTTTGCAAGAGCAGTGAACAAAGCATTGATTACCAGACCTCAAAAGGCTGCATCCTGGCTGCTTGGGCAAGATACTAACCCCATGTTTGCCTACTGGTGGTGGTCAGAGGGCCCGGTGGTGCCTGTGTCCGGCAGCCTCGCCTCTGTTAGTGCGCCCCAGGGCAGCTGTGGCTACAATGTAGCTTGCTATCGCCAGTGTGTGAATGTGTGTGTGAATGGGTGAATGACTGAATGTAGTGTGAAGCGCTTTGGGGTCCTATGGACTAGAAAAGCGCTATACAAATGCAGGCCATAATCAATTTCTTGCAGTGAAGTCCCCTAAACTCACTGCCATGTTTATAACAATGAGTCTGATTTGCCTTAGCTAACATTTGCATGTGAAACAGTCTTACCATAATGCTGGAAATAGCAATTAAAAGATGGTAAACTGTGGCTACATGGGCTCTCTATTGATTTTTTATTGTGACAGTAACTCCTTGTCCTTCTTGTTATGTGACAACGGTACTAACCAGTGCCCTCCCCACATACAGCAAAATATGATGCTTTTAACCAATTAAGAGCATTTGCAGCATTTCAGAGCTCAGCAACGCAATGTGGGGCCAAGTGTTTTCCCCTCCAGTGGGTGTGATTATGACATAGTGTTTCACATGGTCTGCAACAATACTCAGGCAGGATGTGGCATTCAAACCATAATTAATTCATAATTAATTCTTATGGTGTGCCAAAAAACATTCCCTGCACCACTGAACCACCAGCAGGCTGGACTGTTGACACAAGGCAGGGTCTATGGATTAATGCTGTCCTCAAGTGTCCTCAACTTCTGACCCTATCATTTAGAGAAAGCAACGATCAGTTTCCAATTTTCGGGTTTTGATGATCTTGTGCCCTCTGTTGCTTTAGATTTCTGTTCATGGCTCACAGAAATGGAAACCCAGTCTCTTCCACTGTGGGGGATTCCTCTGTGTCACTATAGGTTTTGTGACAACACCAATTCTCCTCCAAACTCTTTTAACGTGAATTTCTGTGAGTTTCTAGAGATGGCTGTGTGTGAAAATTCCAGGACGGCAGTTTTAGAAATGTCATGTTCTATGTTAGTGTTTACTGAAACTCTTGTATGCTGTGTGTCTTTCAGAATCTCAACACAGAGGACTGATCCATAAAGCTTTATACACAAAAATGTTTCATCTGTAAAATCCCCAGAAATATCACTGGGCTTGTCTTTTGAAAGTCTGACTGAGTTAGTCATTGTGTTATATGTGACAAATATAATCAATACTTTATACACAATTCATAATTCACTTGAAATTAAGTGTTATACTGACCCTGACTTGGCAAAGTTGGTCCAATATGTCATCACAACAGCACTGAGCATTACGTCATTCTTGGAGAAGTTACAAGGAAACAAGTCAGTGGCCCCCACCATGGGAATCCCAAACACATAGGGGATCTCATCTCCATGGGCAGCATCTGCCCAGTCTGGCCTCGCCTCGGTCTGACAGTGGTGGTGGAAGGTATAGAAGTAGACAGGTGACTGGAACTCAGCGTGGAGTTTGGCAGTGGCGACAGCTGGGGCCACCCACTGGTGGTCTGTGAACAGAGCCAGGAGGGTCTTCCTGCGCATGTCGCTGTTGTCTCTGTCAGCCCAGTCTGTGTACATGAACTTTATGGTTTCCCTGAGGATATCTTTACCTTGGAAAAAACAGAAGTTAATGTGAGCATTTATGCCATGATAGAGTCCATGTTTGTCTGCGACATTATGTGGAAGCATGTAAGGCTGAAATCTTTTAGATTTTTTGGTCAAAACATGTTTTTTGCCACAGGAAGATTCCGAAACATAATTTACTGTGAATACTGTTGACCAGCCTGGCTTACGAAGGACTGTAGTCGCTATTCACAAGCAAATCGATGTCATTTTTATAAATGCTTAGTGCTGTTGACAACATTTAGAAAGAAACACATCGTAATAGTCTAGAAAAATAGGGATAGGATCTGACCATCGGGGTATCCATACAGATTGTCCACAAAGTTGGAGATAGTATAGTCAAATGAGGCAGCTGATATTCCATCTTCTCCTTCACTGTCATCCACAAACTTCAGGCCCTCTCCCTGGTTGACACCCAGCAGTATGTCGTAGTTGAGGAACTCGCCCTGGTGTCACGACAAACACACACAAAGCATGACATACAAAACAGAATGGAGCAGTAATGCTTGTCAGGAATGTATTTATATAGTATAGGTTAAATAATTATTTCATCCTCTGCTGAATTTGTAGGTTTGAATTTCTGATTTTATGTGATTTTCATTATAATGGAGAAAAATGAAATTGAAAAATCAAAGTCAAACTGTGGGAGCCAGAATTCTGTCTGGCGCAGCGGATCAAATACTTTTTGATATTCTGTCTCTCACAGTATCACACAGTGTACGGTAATTGAAGAATTCAAAGCCGACCTGCTGCATGAGGATCTCAGGGTCATCAGGTACCACGTCCCCATCTACCACAGGACCAAAGGCGATGTGGTATCGGGCAGGCTGGATGTCTTGGTCCACCAGCTCCCTGAAACTCTTCCTACGCAGACAGTCCACCAACTCTGCATTGTCCCCTGTGGTGCAGCCAACCTTCTTGGCCAGGATCTTGGTATAAATCTGCGGTCGGTAGTTCACCGACCAACTGGAGATGGCTGAGCCACTCTGAGCAATGGCCCTCTGGAACAGCCCTATACAAAAACACAGTCATATACACCAGATGTATTAAAACATACAAACACTTATTCTCCATCAGCTTAGCTGCCCCCCCCCCCCCCCGACACAGTCTTGCTAGCAGCTGATGGTGTCTTCAAGGCCTTACGTTAGGCCTTGAAGACACCAAGGCCTTGAGAGCACGTTAAATAATGCATATGTTAGAGGAGGAGCAATTGTAGAGTATTACAGGGGCAAGATGAAGTAGATATCCTGCTGCACTTCTTAGCTGGAGAAAATCTTTATGAAGACCAGAGTAAAAAACATGAAGTGTTTCATTTACATGCAAAGAGAGACAGCAGCAAGAAAAATGGCGGCAAATCTGCGCACGGCTTGTTGGATAAAGCGAAAAGGACAGAAAGAGAAAGAAAACTGCTCGCACTGTTGCACCGCTGCACTGTTATGTAAAGTGGCTTGCTGTCCCTCTGTTTTATCTGCAGATTCTGTCATTAATAATTAAGCCCCCCCATATTCTGCGTGTGCCCCGCCCCCGCTCCTCTCCCTGTGAAATCAATTAAGAAGCCTCTCAGCTGCAACTCCAGCGCCTCATCTCATCTCTCCTCGGCATACGCACACACACACACACATGCAGACACGCACACACTGTACCTTTAAAAGCTGTTCAGCCTCCAACTTTTTCTTGACTTTGCGTTGCTTCAGCCTGCTTTCAAAATGGAGTTGGGCTAATCTATGCAAAACAACCAGTTGTGTTTTTCTGATATTGCACCCACTATTAAACCTGCCATAACACTGACCTACAGTCGCGTTCTACAGAAGAAATTCTCAGCAATGCACAAAGCACATAAAGGAAAGTGTGATCAGTGTTGATGTAATATATGTTTTCAGTGGAAAAAGTATATAAAGTCTGTGAGCCTCAGTGTTCAACCTGGAAACCTGGACTATCAAAGTATCCATGCAATATGAGCTGGTATTATAGGAACCTTAAAAACTTAGCAAATGACCTCCTGACTTTTTTCCTGACTCAATCCCTTGCATCAACCGAGAATCTGCTTCCTACAGTATATGCAGTATTTTTATTTGTTTAATCCGTCCAAGATTAGTCTCTCTGCGTGAAGGTTAACAGTTTAGTAATATCATAATCTGAATTCTTGGTAAGTAATGAAACGCTATTTGACTTCTCAGCTCCACAGACCAAAATCATAGAGAGTATTAATGACAGAACATCTGGCGAGAATTTAGAGATCCGCCATTCAAGAACTAAACGGTCCTTTTCTACTAATGAGGTGCAGATGCTAGTGCCTAATCCAGAACCTGTTATGTGGATGGTTACAGGTCCCACAGAATGATGAATCTAAATTTCAAGTTTCAGGCTCAAATCATTTTCATGGTTTGGGGCTGCATCTAGACACTTGTGTTGGGGGGCTTGTCAAAAGTGATAGAATCAGATTTTGATCCACCATCCTTCAGAAAGTGTGTACTGCATGGTACTGGCTTTAATTTTCAATATGAAAATGATCCCAAACAGCTAACCCTGGATAGAAAAACACCACGTGGAACACTATCAGTCATGGATTGGCCTCCCCAGATCCTGGACCTCAACATTATTAAAGCAGTGTTGGACGATCTTGACAGAGAATGGGGGGGGGGGGGAGGCAGCCAAGAGCCAAAGAAGAGCTTTAAATGTCCTTCAAGAAGCCTGGAGAACTATTTCTGAAGATGAATTAAAGAAATTACAGCAACATATAAAATAAAATGCTGGATGTCTTAAGCCTTATATAACATTAAAAGCACATTAAATAATAAAGTACACATTTATTACACAAAGCTTGCACACAGGTGCATCTTAGGCCATGCTTATGACCATGCTTCCTAGCAACCACCTATCAATGGGCTATGTTTGGGCTAGTTTATGCACCTATAACACATAGTAAAAGTTTAGATTCACAACACTATATGTAACTCTGTAACATTTAAAAGCCCAATTTGACAGAAAAGTGATGAGAAGACGCACTCATTCATCTCAGTGCTTTTTCAGTGACTGTAGTTTCATGTGGAATGATGTTATTTGGAATTATTAAAGGGTTTTTGTCCCAAGGGGAGTAATGGTTTTTAGAGCAAAAACCTACTGTCTAAAACCATTTGTCAACTCCAGAACTCACAACCTTGTTTTCTTTCAAATTACTTGATCTTTGGAGTTTTGTCCTGCTTATTGAAATAATACCATAGTGCCCCAAACTGTAAGTGACTCATCTCTGAATCCCTTTCTTCGTGGGAATAATACTGCAGTGCATTTTTATCTGCTTTAGGCTTTTCACTGAAAAGCACCAACATGCTCTGTAAAGAAATACATTACCCACACACTGTCCTGAAATATTAATCCCCTTTGAGTGGAGTATGTGACTACTAATCGGTCAAGGACAGGAAAAGAACCTTACCCTCGGAGTGGTGGGAGAGGATGAGAAGGTTCACACAGGCGGCACCAGCTCCAGAGCCAAAGATTGTGATTCTCTCTGGGTCTCCTCCAAAGTGGCCGATGTTTTCATTGAGCCAACGCAAGGCTTGGATCTGGTCCAACAAACCATAGTTCCCCTTAGCAGACTGATCCCCGGTGCACAGAAACCCTGCAGGGCAAATTAGAACAAATACAGACAGGAAAAGAATGAAAAAACATAGATTTTCCCAAATGAAGGATCAGGGCCCGATTTAAAGAGACGGGATATGTGTATATCTTTTTCCGTGTCCCACACAAACAGAAGATGGCATCCTGTCATTGTCAGGAACTTCTAAGCCTCCAACTCACTTCAAATCTGTGGAGATTTCACACAGAAAGCTTGCCAAATTACTCATTTTTAATACCCACGCTGAAAATACAACACAGTTAAGAGAACTTGTCAACAGAGAGAGGAGGAGAGCAACAGAAGGCATGTTTCACCTACTTCCAGGACACACATTTACACAGTTGGTGCACACCCACAACAAGATAAAATAAACTGAACAAAATGCCACACACAAACACACACACACGCACACACACACACACACACACACACACACACACACACACACACACACACACACACACACACACACACACACACACACACACACACACACAGCTCTGTTCTTATGAGAGTGAATTAAAGTACTTTACATGTGTTTCAAGCAGCTTCACTCCGTAACAAATGTAGCATTTCAAATTTTCCACTGTTTGGATGACTTCAATACCCGTGAAACAACTAAAAATTATTTCAGTTAACTGCACACTTCTCAGAGCCGTGGCTGTAGAGGTGGAAGATATACTGAAAAAGAAAATCGTGTTCAAGCATGTTCACCCGACTTTGATTTAGCCAAGTCTGCTTAGCAGTATTTACTCAGGCGCTTCCTGTGAATAAATACAATTTCCTATCCGGTCGTTAAGTCTGACGTCACTAGCCGTGTCTGGGCCTAAACTCCGCTGCAGGTCCATATATCAAACGATCACTATGGCATTACTGAGAGTTGAAAAACTGTCTAAAGTCTTTCATCTTTAATAAAATGATCAGCGTTCTGCTCTACCAGGTGTAACAATTGAGTTTAACATCCAGGCATCCATGAAAACGGAATTTATGACATTTAACGGAATTAGAAGTTAGCAGGAAGTTAGCTTGCAAGCTTCTATCTAAATACAATATAGCATGTCCTGACTGTGGGGTTTTGGAAACAAATTAAAACGTACAGCTCTGCTATCACTTCCAACATAAATGAAGACAGAAAACTAAACAGCAGTGACGTTTGATGTGCTACGTGACCGCTAGCGGCTCAGCTATGTTAGTATAATATAAACAAGCTAACTTTTTTTCCACTCGATAAAAGTTAACGTGAGTGTTCTCGGTGGTCAG
Source organism: Astatotilapia calliptera (assembly GCF_964374335.1). NCBI lineage: Eukaryota > Metazoa > Chordata > Actinopteri > Cichliformes > Cichlidae > Astatotilapia > Astatotilapia calliptera. Next base: position 10,694,907 of record NC_137431.1, on the reverse strand, counting down.
GAACAAATGTAATCGCATGGCGGGATGCTGTAAAAGGACCAAACTTCAGCCAAGAGAACAATTGAGATAATCCATCCACAATACGAGGTTAGTCATTCATATACTGCACAGGCTGGGGTGTAGTTACATCCTAAGGTTTTAAAAACTGAGCTTAAATAAATGATTAGCGGTAATAAAAGCCAAGGGAGGTCAACAGTGATCACTGACTGTTTTAGGAGCTTTTTGAGATTAAATAGAAGAAAATACAAAACATTAAACATGTTAACAACACAAAAGCCATATTAAACGCAGACTACTTTAGGCCTGGAAGTAGGATTCGTCACGTCATCACTGAACGACCGGATTGTTGCCTATAACTAATACCAGGGGGCAAGATTTATGGAGACAGAGTTTTATTATGGCTTAGATCTAAGGGTCATATAAGGCACAAGGCTGTTTTGATCTCAATTATGTAAAATGGGGCTAATTTGGAGTGAATTTTTAGGGAAAAAAAGGACAAAAAATGGCTGACCGTGCAAGTCGGTAACCTGCGGCAAACAAAGATGCTCAGCTATCTCGTCATGCTAATGTGGTCGCTCTCTGTTCTGACTGTTTTCTCCACAACACTGTTAGCAAACAGTAAATTACCCTGTAGGATAATGTAGTTATTTGGTGCCACTGGTCACTCTGTGTCAGTGACTGTTATCACTGAAACATGGATCTCAGTTCAGGCTGAGTCTGGAAGCCAGCTTGCTAACTTATTACGGTAGTGTTAAAAGAAAATCCTGTTAGTGCAATGTTATAACTTTTTTAATAACACTTAAAAGCCACTTTGCTAAGACTTCATGATGCATGCAGACTGCACTGTTATGATACCTACTGTATTATATACTCAGTGTGAATACACTGACCTATCCACACTGAGCCTGGTACAGCATCACCACCTGCCCATGTGCACTGTGTTAACTTAGAGTCTGTAAACAAAGCCAATGACAGCTTAATGGGCTGAACATGGTTCCCTGTTGGCAGTGCCTTAGTAGACCGTAGGGAGCTATGGACAGCCCGTCTACCTGCAGTGAGCATCTGCTGCCAAATGGAAACAGTGTCCAAAGTTTGTGGTAAAACCAGCCTGTGGGCTACTCTTACTTGTGCTGTTCAAACATGTCAGGAGAAGAGCAAAGTCATAACATATGAAGAGCTGAAGTGAAACTGAGTGTTAAAAAACAATGAAAAGTGTCCACTGCAGCCATCATCTGTGCTCTGCTGTATTTTTAACTTGTTGTTAAAGATGTTTTGCTTTAAGCTTGTCCGATTACTGGTGAACTCCCTTCCCTGCTCCAGTCCAGCATCTCATCTACGTACAGCTGATCTATGAGGCGTTGAGCTTTTGGAGGCTTGCACGACACCATGTTTGCAAAGGTTGAAAACCCCTCACTCTGTAGGCAGTCTGAAGGCAAGCGCCTACGCAAGCAGACATGACAGCAGTACTATAAAACAAGAATAAGATAATTGTTCCACTGCATGCCCTGAGTCCTACCACAGGAGAATGCCACCATCACTACAAAATCACAATATGATGCATAAACATGTGTGAGATGCTTTGCATTGATGGTTTATATCTGAATGTGGGACATTTACTGGGCAAAATATGAAGCGGATCAGAGTGCGTACATTTCGAAGTGGATTGTAATACATCAAATATATCAAGGGAATACTGTTATTTTATTTTAATATACATTATGCCTATTTTGCAGATATCATTTTTGGCGTTCTGAACCCTGTGCTGCCTTTCTAACATAAGACGAGGTAAAACCAGCCAATAAGATGTAATGTTTAACCGGTAACAAGTTTTACAATACTTGCAATGTGGCAAATGTGTTGGCTTTGATATATTAGAATGATAATAACCCATTTTCAAGCCAGGACTGTTCATTCAAGAATTAAAACACCAGTCTTTGAAAACCAGGCCTGCCACATCAAAGCAAAGCCTTGCCCGGCTAAACTAATCAAAACGAGCAGGTCAATCATCTGGAGGCGGGATCTTTAGTGTCCACCACTTTAACATCAATTGTCAAGGAAAGAACTCAGAGGGACTAGCTGGACTCGGAGCATGAATGGGGCAGTAAAGCTCTCATGGCTCTAGGCTTTTCCGATTTCCAATTGCAAGGCTCAAATTGTCAAAACGTGCAACTTAAAATGCGAACGTGAAGACTGAGGAGGCTTTAAAAAAGACTTTTAGAGTAATCTTTCTAATTTGGCAACCCTCTAATATGTCAGATGTTCTCTGTCATTAAGAATGTATGTACCTCTGTTAGGTCATAGCCAGCTCAACACAGCCTTTTCTACAAGAAAGTGTATCCCTTCCAGATTCACTATTCAAATAGTTATAGTAAGAGTTATAACAATAATAATAGAGCTTTAAGGTATTGGCCCAAGGGCAGTTGGGGCACAAGCACTTGGGAAGGGACAAAAGTGTCAGAGGTCAGGGAGAGGTCAAGGAAAAGCTTTCAAAAGCTCCAGGGTGCTTTGTTCTAGTTAGACCTGGGGTTCAAAACATAAGGCCCAGGGGCCAAAATCCACCCAGCAAAGACTCCAACCCAGCTCCCTGGACTGGATGTCTTTCACTAAACAGAGCAGCATTTCTCTTCATTTCTGTAGAAAAACTGTAAAAAATAACTTATTTTTCTTATATTAGGATATCTAAAGATTAAAGTTCTTTCCACTGACAGAAAGGGCGGCTTTACTGGTTTGGCCCGCTTAAGATTAAAGTGGGCTCCATGTTTCCCACAATGTAAAATGAGTTTGTCATCCCTAAATTTGACTGAGAGAAAAATGAAGGCTAGCATAATACTAAAGGGTAGTCTAAATCAGGGGTGCCCAATCCCGGTCCATCCAAATGTCATACTTTCGTTTGGATGAAGCCAAGCCCAAAAACTCTGGGAACACATTTTAGTTCATTTAGACCAGGGCTGCCCAATCCCAGTCCTCGAGAGCTACTATCCTGCAGCTTTTAGATGCATCCCTACTCCAACACAGCTGAATCAAATGGTTTGATTACCTCTTCAGCATGCCATCATGTTTGGCAAAGGCCTGATAACAAGCCATTCATTTGATTCGGGTGTGTGGGGACAAGGATGCATCTAAAAGCTGCAGGACGGTAGCTCTCGAGGACTGGGATTGGGCAGCCCTGGTCTAAATGAACTAAAATGTGTTCCCAGAGTTTTTGGGTCACTTGGCTTCATCCAAACGAAAGTATGACATTTGATTTACGTTTTAAAATGGTATGACTTTGCTTACACATACAGCTAGTCATTGAATGTGGCTATCTTAAGCATTCAAGTATTCACACATCCACAGGAAATCTTTAAGGAAAATGGAGCTCTCTGCTTCTATCCGACAATAATTTGTGACTTCACCTGCTGGATTATACGAAAGCAACCATCAGACCTAAATAACCCCATCCGCTGGTTGGCTTTCCAGATTGGCGCTTGCTTTACCCTCTGAGACAGTCCATATATAGTTCAATAAAGATGACTAGTTTATGACCACATGCTACTTTACATAATGCAGCCAAGTCTCAAATAGGTTTCTGAGCAACGTCATCAAAATGTACCAGGAGGCTGAACACAAATCAAGATGACTGGGAACTTCTGGCTACATGTAAAACCCTTTTTAGCGGTTTTAAACTGCACAAAGTGACCAGAGCAAAATACTGGCCACAATCCTGGACTTTGCACTGGAATTAGAGGAATATGTGCACCTTTCAAGTTAAGACAATGAACCTTGTTGGTATGGGTTTTTTTTTCCAGGGGAACAGTACAAACATCGTTCTCTGTGATCAGTGTTTCAGTAAGCAGTCTGATGTGCAATGTCACTCCAGTCATCTTTAATAGAAGACAACAGTCTATCTGGCCTATTTTTGAGAAAAAAATCTTTTCACAGATGTCACGAACAACTAATGGCACAAATATGTAACCAGAATTTGGGCATCTGCGCACCATAACTTGCTCAGAAAAAGCTGTTATTACATATTGTTGCTTCCTGGCTTTTGCTCTGATTTAGGACAGAGCTCCAGATTTATTACTAATTCCAGGCCAAACATTGTTTGGTCTGTGATGCGGTGCTTCCAGCATCAAGTTTCAAATTATCTTGCCAAAAACCGACAGACAACTGTCAAAGGTGAAATGTAGTAAACCGTGAATTGCTTTGGATAAGCCACTGGTGACTGTCACACCCAAAACAACAATTATTTTTCTGGTTTCCAGCAACTGAACACTGAAAATAACCATTTTTGGTTTCATGACATTGCATTGGCATGTTTTCCACCTCCCTGCTGCACATGGATCCTAGATTGTTTGTACAGTATGTCACCTAAACGTGCATAGTGGCTGAATAAATGTTTACCGTCGCAGGGCAATGCACAGCATAACCTTGCGTATGCAACTATATACAAGGTCACAGCCACAGTGTGTTTACATAAACTGTGTTATAATACTTTCTCCTGAAGCAGTATTGTTTTGTGAACTAAATTCCCATTCTAGATGTTTTCTCGTGCGGACAAAAGAAACACACTGTATAAGAAACTGAGTTAAAGGGCAGTTTGTAAAAAAAAAAGGTGGTATAGCTCAGTACAAAGGGACAGATGGTAGGAACAGACAAAGCACATTTTCAAGTGTGTTAAATAGCAAATTAAGTTTTATTGTTGATGATTATTAATGAAAGTGATGGCGATGCTGATGAAGGTAACAGCAGCCATGATGACAGTGGTGATGATAACCTGCCAAATTGACCTTTCTACTACAGTCAGTGTGACACAACACAACTCTCATTCCACACTCTTCACTGTACTTACACTACAGTCAACAAGCACTTGAAGCCTGGAGTGTCGTGTTGGGTTAACCTGGCTTAATTGTGATTCACATTACAGGGTGCACAGTTATTTTGCTGACTTTTGGGGGTTTTCTTTCAATATGACTGTTTGCCTTGGACAAAAAGTGCAAATTCCAGCCACGATGACAGCTGATGTGTCACTTTATCATAGCTTAAAAAAAGTAAAAATCTACGTTAACTTAAAGTCAACATTTGACTTGTAATGAGCATTAATTAAAACGTTTTTTCATTCATTTTTATTTTGGAATTTAATCCTCAAATGCTGTGACAGGATATTTCACATTCAAAGAAAACACTGCAATCAGCAAAGTAAGCAAAGAATATGCAACCTCAAAGAGTGACCTCGTCTTGAGCAGGCAATAATGTTTGTTATGAAATGGCTGTAATGTGATAATGATTTTGAAAAGAAAAAAGTATGATTAAACTGTAATATAGAGATAATTGGATTACCAAATTTATAAGAAACCACAGCTGCTGCCTGTCTCTATAGTGCAGTGTTTAGTGTTGGATGGATTATTAAAAAACAGAAATCATGTCTCAGTGCTGTAGCAGAAATATTACTTTGAAAGGATTAACCCCACTAATCAAGATATCACATGTTACTATGTAATTGTATTATCCTTGCATCATCCCAGCAATTGACTGGTTCTTAGCCTTATGTGGCTCTGACCTGGTAACATATTACCACTGACCTGTGCCGCTTATCAAAACCATGTGCACGTGGAAGTGTCTCCTGCCCAGCCAAGTGCTGAGCTGCCTGCCACAGTTGCCTGGCAACTGTCTAGGACTTCAGGCAAAATGAAATGGACAGGCACTCACGAAGGCACTCGGATACCCACATTCAAGCACTTCCATATTCAAGTACGCAAACAGCAGCATGCAAATGCACGTGAACTCCAAAGTCAGTGCATGTACATGCAGGCAACTTCACAGTATGTGCTAGCATGCTAGCTCTAGTGCCGCTCTCTTTGAAAGGCCGACATGAAGGGAGGGAATTCGGTTTATCTTCCACCATTGAAGATAAGTCAAACAAGTTCCCTCCTCTCCTTTCTTTCTCTTTCAGTAAGTTTTCCTTCTGATCCACCACCCATACCCCTCCCATCTGCTGAGTTGGGTTTCCTACTGACTTTAGTGCTGAGAACAGCAGTTTAAGAGGCTGAACTCATGCATATTCAACACTTGCTTGAGGTAGCAGCCAAGGAACTGTGAGGAGAGTCATCAACCTCTAAAGATACAGGTTGAAGACAGTGAAGTGAATGGATGAAAGAGAAACAGAGGAGGAGTGAGGAAACCATGGAGGGAAATTTAAAAACAAACTGTATGATAATAACTGGAGCTTCCAATACCTCTGGGATTGTTACCAAAAGCTCTTTCCATAATGCATCTACTCTTTCTCTAATGTATGCCAATGAGGAGAGTCATTATAAAAGCTATTATTCCCAATAGATATCGTATTGCGTCTACAATAGGATGAAATATTTGCATTAGCTGGACTTTTATTCATTTTGGGACAAGATACAAAAAAAAAAAAGACCAACACAGAGATTGTTATTGGTATGTTGTGTCTTTACTCTAATTCTCTCTTAGTGAACTGCACCATTCAGAACATCCTCTGTTGTCACCCATATTTGTAAAAGTCATTCACACATTTTAGCCCTAAAACTACGCTCAGCCATATTATTGCTTTACAGAGATAGGAACATCTGCAGAGCAATTTACAGGACTGAACAGAATAACTGTAGTAGGTCACTGAACATATTTCTGTGAACAGAGAAGAAAGAACAATAGGAGAGGGAGGGGGGTGGAGTTGAGGGTGAAGGATTAAAAAAGGGAAAAAAAAGAAAGAAAGACATGAAACAGGTATTAAATCAAATATTGCCCAAAGCTACTGTCAGATGTTAACTGACAGACAGTAGAGAGGAATACAGTGAAGGACGAATTATATAATTTCATTGTGACGTCACGCAGGAGATGATCAGAGATGTCTACATTCAGAGGAAAGATGTAGATTTTATTTTATACACACAGGAAAGGTGATTGAAAAGAGGAAACAAAGCGTTCTTGTCTCTGTATATGTGAGTCACAAAATTAATGAAGCACAGGTAGAGGCATTATTATACAAAAAAAGGAGCGGGGAAAAAAACCCTTAGCAGATGGTGAATGTCTCTTGCACACTGAAGACTCTGTTTAGATGAGCAGAATAGAGTGGATTGGATCACTCAATACTGTGCACCGGAGTCGGGGATTATCTGCTATGTGTGTATGTAACAGTAGATTAATATGACAGGAGAAAATCACAATAGAAAATTATTTAACTCAGAGAGATGCTATTGTAGTTCACCTCTTGCACATTCTTGCTGGATTATCTTTTTTTTTCTTCTTTTTTTTTGGTTACACAAATCTGTTAAATCTCCTTGTCGGCACCAAGGGTTTGATTTGAAGACTAGCTGGCAGGTCCGTTTCAATTATGCATCATTCTGTATGTCAAGTATACCCAGAAATGAAATTATAACGCAATTGGGTTTCACTTCCACTGAACTAATGTTAGTTCAGTACACCGCCCATAGGCCTCTGATGTCATTGTATTTATTACCTTACTTATCTCGTTCAAGTTTTCCTCACAACTGTCCACTCAAATGGCACCGTGCCATGCAATAACACCAGGCTGCCATGCAAATTTGAAAAGCAGCGGTTCAAACATCATGTTGCCTCTCAAGACTTTTCAAAGCTTTTCAAAGTTCTGTTTCAGAAACGCCTTATTGCTCATGAAAACTGCAGCCTGCCTGAATAAAAAATCAAGTCAAATTAAATGAATTAAGAGTCTTGAAACAGAGCCTCGTCTGCAGTAGGGGACGCAATTTTAATCACAGGGCTAATATTTCAGACATGAAGCTATTTTAATTAATGATATGGTGTCATTAATCATACTTGTTACATGTATCCACTCAGCCTCTTAATATGGCAGTTCAGGTGCCCAAGTGATTGGCAAACATTTATGTAATTTTACATTTACTTACGCATAATGGTATTTAAATGTGGATATTTCACTTTAATCACTGCCTCCACTATTAGGTAACAGTCAGATTAAGGCTTTAGCACTGAGTAGATGACACAAATGAATGCTAACACCAATTATGGCACAAAACGGGGACAGATTCATCAAGCTGAATGAAAAATCTTGCCATCAACCGAGATCTATCTGTCATGTAAAGGGGCATTTAAATTATTTAAATAAATGAACCTTTTTTACATTTCGCTAGTATTAAAAATATCTCAGTTAGTTTTACAGTTAATTCTATCCTGAAATCACGAGTTAATACTGATAATAGACACTGGAGCAAAGTTTTATCTGAAATGTGTAAATCACCCTGAAAAGAAGAAAATGTGTGAATAATGTCTTTCACTGCCAGAAAATGTTCCTCCTTTCTTACTTGTTGAATTCCTCCAAGGGAGGAGAGACGCACAGTCTTGAAATCTCAGATTTAAATTCAGAACAACTGTGAGCAAAGACACAGCTTGAATATCTCTGATGTTATATCATAAACATCTACGGGATACAAACAGAGGAATAGATTTCAGTTGCATACACTGGAAAGCAGCGCACAACAGTGACTGCCCACTTTTTTAAGCGCTCCAGTTCTGTAAGTGAATTTTGTCCTCGTTTAAAAAACAAACAAACAAAAAAAAAAACACGTATAAATGTCTTGAACCAAGCCAATCAGCTACGAAGTGAATTATAACCATAAAAAGATTTGATTTGATTGTAAAATAAAATGCAAAAAAAAAAAAAAGAAAAAAAAGAAAAGGGCAAAAACACATCATTACGGTGTGATTGTAATACGTGTGAAAGAAATACTCATCCCAAAATACATTGCAGATGCAATGTAATACATTACACAGAAAACCACATTTGAGCTTCTGGAATTTAATCGTTTCTCATTATTGTAGTCCTGTAAAATAATATACTTGAATATATTTGGTAATATGTGTAGGGTACACCGCTCTTGTGGCTTCTAAAGTTTCACATTCACTATGTTTGCAGCAATCAGAGATGTAGCTGGATTCTGGGTAGATTAGTTCCGTAAAAGAAAAACAAGCTTGATGTCATACAGACCTGTGGTTTTTACAGAAGAACATGCCATTGTTTTACAGTGTTGTAGCTCATAGTTAGTCTACTTTGGATGGTTACAACATCACAATCAGTCATAATCGACTGAAATTTAGGTACTTGAGGCCTGGACAATTTAAGGTCCCTTATGTGTGGCATGTAGGTTGTAGAGCATCAAGTAAGGGGAGCTGCATAAATGATCCTTCTCTTATTTGATTGGTGCAGCTGTGTATTTGGCTACCAGCCTGCGACACAGATTGGTGTCAGTTTCAGTCAATATGCCTATAAGTCCTTAGGGTTCACTGAAAACTGTCTCTGGCTACTGATCCATGTGTCAAGAGCCTCATGCACGTTATAATACACATTATAAATAATGTCCGCAAAGCATTAAACACACTTTTGCAAGGAACAAAAATAACACGAAATGTGAAATATTTAGAAATATGTAATTTGTAGAGTGTAGATAGAGGATTTTATAGCTGAATCTACTCACAAACAGATAATGTTAGTTTTTGATTCTGTTATTACAGTGAATGCATCATCACTAGGCAAAAAGAAAAAAGAAAATGAGGGTTGTGAGAAGACTTTGTCTAGATGCAAAGAGTGGGAGGTGTGTTTTATTTGTATTTAGAGAGGAGCTGAGTGGTGAGAAGGCAGCAGGCTGAAGTTAATTGACAGCACTGGCTAAAAATACTGTTTATGTCATATTTAAAAGGATGTGTTTGAGAACAACAGGCAACACAATGTAAAGTGATTCCGAAGGCTGACTGAGCTATGCACTATTTATGGATGCACTGACACTGTTTGACTTGACTTTCACTAAAAATGTTTCAATGCACAAGATTTTAAAATAAAACATATTAAATAAAAGATAAAATGATAAAATTACAGGAGTGTCACAAACAGAGTACATGAGCACATCATTTTTAGATACGTCATTTTTACCTACCAGTCTCTAATTAATGAACAACTCAACTAAGCATAATACAGCGTAAGACATTATGAAGGCTTTTCTCTGCATTTTGTAATTATAAATACAAAGTAAGGACATTCTTTTCATTTCTGGGTAAGATTAGTAGAGCATTTTAAACAGTTAATTATACTGTTATCAATGGTCATGATAATTTGCTTACTAATGATCAAGGAACTGACCTCACAACCTATTTTATTCATTCAGTGGGCTAGCTTCAGTCATTGTGCAAATGTACTATTTATAAAGTTGGGGAAACCTGCAGTCAGCTGAGACCGAAGAAGTCAGTCAGATGGGTGACAGTGTCTCTCCCACTGAAAATGCTATGTCCGGATGAACAGAATCAACCATTTGGGAGTTAATTAGAATTTTTTTTGTATTTAATACACATGCAATTCAAAAACGCAAGAGATAAAAACATTAGTAAAGACTTGCTAGCTTAAATTGTAAAATGACTGATTTGATGCTATACTACTGTGGTACCGTAAGTGGTTTCAGATATCTCTCTTTGAGCACTAGTGTTCAGTTCAGTGTCCATTTGTACGTGTTACCAATTAAATCTTTAACAAGCAACCTTTTCTGATCAATAAGCTAATGAACTGTAACTTTAAAATAGCAAACATTATACAAGCTAATGTAACTAGCTTGTAGTTTAAGCTAATGCTCGTACCAACTCAGCACCTGCTTTTACTTTTCAATCTGTCTTCTGCCAAAAAAAAATATTGCTAACATTTTAAAAAATGGTCTGACGCCACTGTGTCAAGAATTTGAAACAATTTTGTTATATAGAAGCTTGTGTTTAAGTACATAGGATTTTTTTTTTTACTTTGGTATCAAACTAGCGTATTCAGAATCTGTGTATTTCTACAAGTACTACTAGAGACGCCTACATTTCTGCTATTGTGACAGCCCAAGCAATATGTTAAACTTATCTCAAATTGACATAAGTATATGATATATGATGAGTATATAAAAAACTTGAATGTTTTTTTGAGGCAGCACACATAAAACACAATTTTCAGGGAATTTACATCAAATTTACCATGTTTTCAAGCAACTTTAAATCATATACATACAACATTTTTATGCTGTGAACAAGATGATATTAAACATGGTGGAATTTACTCCTAAATAGGTTACTTGCTTACTTGCAAGTAAAGAGCTGAAATTGGGAAGAGAAATGTTTCCAGAAGAAGCGTTTCATCTCTCTTCCTGCGGTGAAAAATGTTCTCACTCTCAGAGCCCACGATGGTGGGCCTTTCCCCAGAGTTCATTAATTAGTTAATTAGTTAATTAGTCTAAACAGATGGCTATGCAACACAAATCAGAAGGCTCTCTGGGCCTGGAGCAGGAGGAAGGTAGGAAAAGGTGAGCTGAGCCGCGATCTCAAATCACAACTGTCACTGAACCTCTGAACCGGGCTGTGTGCTGCAGACATTTTCTTCTGGTTCACTTATTTTATTCCACCACAACGAGGCGCATGATAAATTAATATTACAAATCCATAAAGTATATCATTTGCTGGAAATTGACAGATGCACGTGTTGTACTATAATGAAACCATTAAGTCATGTGCAAGGCTGCTGCGGTCACAATGCAGGAGGGTTTGTTCGAATGAATACTTTGCATCACTGCAGATTTAAAAAAGCATTTCTGAAGGTTTATTTTTAGACTGCTCCCATCTCCCCCCTTCTGTTTCCTTTTCCCTCACTGTCTCTCCATGATTCTCCCTCGCTCATCTGTCTCTGTTTCCTGCACTCTCTGCTTCCCCTATTTCTGACTCCCTATCACTCTTTTAAAGGCGCAGACATTGTATGAAATGAGGTTGGCATGTGTAAGCTCCTGTGAGTGTAAGTACGGGATAATACTTAAGACAAGAATGTAAAACTATTAAAATACCAAATGCCTGTGTTTCTCACTGTGACTCAAATGCACAGTGTCAGTGAGGAGTGCTATTAAAATTGCAGATGGATGGTGCATTATTTATATATATATTTTACGCATGGCACGCAACCAATTGCCTACACACACTCTATCACATGCAAAAGAAGGACTTTGTGTGCACACAGACAAAAATGCATACATGCTTGTGCCACACAGAACATGCAAAAAGACACACACACGCATACACACAAGGATTATCGCCTTAGTACAGTAACCCATTTAAAGCATATCTGAGAGTCAGAGTGAGAGAGCACACATTCGCCCACATACCAAAATTTTCAACAACATTAAAGGAATCGAGGACACTGCGTCATAATCACTCAGCAGGATCTATCTCCACCTCTCTCAATGTGCATCTTGCATACTTTAATGATTATATGTGGACGTTCTGTACAACACATGAGTGCACTCCACACATCTCTAATGTGGATCACAGCAAAAATGTCAATGTAAATCAAATACCTTTACGGTCCGGAGCCAAGGTCGAAGTGAGTGTAAGGAAAGCAAACGAGGATGCCAATGAAGAGCATTTGGAATAGCTTGTAATTTTATGCAACAATATCAGTTCCAAATTGTGAACTCAGTCTTTTGGCTCGGCTTTTTAATGATCGTGATTTGTCAGGCAGCTGCGAAGAAGAACACGCAGAAAGGTGAAACTGAGCCGTGTAAAGCAGCAGGTCCGGGCCCTCATTTCGCTAACTCTCAGTTTGTCCTTGTCCCTCTGCCTCTCCGCTGGCATTGTCAATAACAGTGTGGCTCACGTTACCCTCTGCTAATACTTGCAGAAACTCTTGGACTCCATCCTAAACTACTCCCATTTCTCTGTTTATCATTATCCTGATATGTTGAAACAGGCGTGATGCAATAAACAAGATCTGATTACCCAACCTGGCAGCCGCAATGAATGACACAGGGAGCCTGTGTGCAAACACCTCCAAAAGATGACACCAAATGTAAATACTTGACTCCACTGATATCCAGCAGCAAAAAGGGCTAGGCGTACACATGCACACAGCTCAGCCCACACTCACTGGCTCATGAGCTCTATAAAAATGAACAAACAGAATACCCCTTGATACAAAAATACAATGACAGCAACAGACGCAGTTCTGTTTTCTGTTGCTGAATGTTACACCAAAGGCGCTAAGTTGTTGTTTGTGTCTTTTGAAGTACAGAGACTGTGATCCTGGCTGTCGTCTTTACAGAAAGGCATGTTAATACAAAAATTAATGAATTACTCTAAAAAGGAAAAGCCAGGATGTGAGAAAACAGAAAATACACCTGTTTGTGTTTTAATACAAAGTGCCTGCTGCAGGAAGACATAGAGTCACTGGTGAAATGTGAGCAACAGTAGCCAAAATGATACCAAGATTAGCCAGAACGTTTCAAGACTTGTGGAAACACAATATGGCCGTTTAGGATTGATACACTTTGGATACACTTTGCTTAGGATAGTCTATAAGATTAGATTAGACATCTTATTGTTCTGCTACATGAACTGATACTTCATCAGAAACTGTGGATATGTTTGCATGAAGTTCTTTTAAGCTATAATCTGTCAAAAAATATCTCCGACATTTTTTCAGGCACAGTTTCCACATAGTGTAGGCACTGCATTGCTAATTCCATCATCTGCAATAGATGAAATTAGGCTTTAATGCTTGAGTTGGTTAAAGTTCCTAGATTTAGCAGTACCAGTGAGGCACAAGAGGGGGGGGACACACAAAAATACTGCTGCTCATGTACCTGTCAGGATGATCCAGGTTAAACCTTAAAGACACTGGCATTTGAAGTAGTAACGCTGAACGCTTATGTCACGTCTCTGAGTTAGGACATGCTATTTAACTTTATTAGATTGTTTCCTGAGCCTGGTTCCTTCTGGATAAAAAACCCCTCCAGAATCCTCTTTCCTCTACATCCCCAAACATGGGCAAGCCCTCTACACCACACTACACCACAACTCAATTCAACTAATAAATGTATTAATTTGTAAACTGCAGTTTTATGAATAAGTTCCGTGGTCTAAAATTTGATTACACGTTTCAATTTGTTCTGAGGGCATAGTCGCGCATAAACAGAGCATGAAGTTGCTATTCAAGTCAAAACATCACTTTAATCTTATGAACCTTCCTAATCTTAAGAGGTGCTCTTAAAAATGGCCGTAGATTAATAAGTACCTCCTACACAAGAGCAGATGGCTCAGAGAATCTTAAAAGCTGCAGAACTTACTCAAACATGACTTGTATGACTGAAGCTTTTTGCCCTGTGTACTTATTTGCCTGCACTTTTTAAATAAGCGCTAATGGTTTCTATTAAGCATGAAAAAAAAGAGTTAAAGGGACAATAGGAGCTTTGTTTTTGTTTTTTAATTTGTGCTCAAAAGATGTTTTCTTTATCAATTAATTAAGAATAAAACATACTTACACTTTTAATTATACTTTTTGTAATTATGTGTTCTCATGTTTGGATTTTAGCCACATGTCTGTTTTACTCTTTTTATGTTTTTCATAATTTTTATATTTGTGTGTCTTCAGAAGAAAATACAAAAAAATATGGAAAAAACTGAATAAAATATAAAGACAGAGGAAGAAGTGTGCTATTTTACTTTTTATGGGACACTGTTGCTCCTTTGAGATAGTATTTATATTTATACCTGCCTCTTTTTCACACATGCTGCCATCATTTTCCCTGACATGTCTTTTCTACTGTGGCATGTCAACACTGCTAAAAGAAATAAAACTCAAATGGTATCTTTACAGTATATGACATGACTGGCATTAATAGAAATTCACACACCTTGTAATATTAACTCAGACCATGTAAGGACTTCTTTAGTGCACACAGGAGTACAGTAACAGGAGTTCTGATTTTTCAGTACTGGGCAAATGAGCCAACCCCCATGTCGTTATGTTTTCCTAGGAAAATGGCACATATGTGCAGGGATTTATTAAACATGTGCAAACACAAAAGGAAACATGGTATATAGTGCTAAAACAGAGTTCGCACAATTCTAACAAGCTTGAAAATTAGTATTTGTTATGACCAATTTTATTTTTCAACATACTCCATATCATCACTCCATAAGACCTGTTGCCATGGGTTTTTAGGCCTGTCACTTCTTTGGTCCTCTACTTGTCTAGTTTCCTTAAAAATTTTTTTTTAACAACATACTTTACACAATGCTGAGAAATGCCAAATGTTCAGTGAATAGCTCTTTGGGAATCATTTTGCTGGTGTAAAAATCTTATTTTATGCCTGTTAAACTATGTTATCTTTGGCAGTTCTCACATGTTTCAACAAAAAAATGGAAACTAAGTGTCTGCAGGTAAAGGAGACAATGAAATAACTTCTTTAGCACACACAAGACTACAATAGAAAGAGTTCTGATTTTCATTCATAGGTCAGTGTTGAGTTGCTTAACAAAAAAAAACCCTTCTGAAAATGGTCAAATACAATAACTGGACTGAAAATGAGTGAAAAAGCAAAGAAAAGACTGTCAGAAAGCCTGGAGAACTACTTGTTATGACTACTTTCACAGATTACAGTAAATTTTGGCTCATAGGAAGCAAAATATTTTTTAAAAATGGTGTGTAACTCAAGACGTTTACACAGTAAACTATAAAGAATTTCAGAATGTTATTTTTCATGCATGTGAATGCTGTCATTTTTAAATACAGTTTAACATGGCACACAAGGCCTGGTCTAGCTGAAATGAGGCAGACCAAAACAAAGGTTGCAAATGTATAAACAGTTACATCAAATATCTGACACATCAAACTTACCGAGCACGCCAAGCCGATAGTTCATAGTGACCACGATGACATTTCCATAGGCAGCAAGGACACTACCATCAAACATGTTCCCTGAGCCCTCCATGTAGGAGCCTCCATGGATGAAGAGCATCACAGGCTTCTTACGGCGATCCCGAATATCTGCATAGCACAGATCAATGCAGGTGTTTGTTAGTTTAGAGTTGATCCACTAACATATGTTAAAGAGTTGAAATTCAGCTCCATTAATCCCTGGCTATGGTTTGAAATTTTCTCCTGAAATAGCATCTCTAAAATCAGTCACTAAATGGAAGAATCAAATTGTCTATATATAAGAAACAAATCTAACCTAAAAACAAGTAACAAGGATAATTAAGTTCAATTACATTTTATTTATCGATGACAATTTAATTTAGTCACCTTAAGGCTCTTTATATTGGAAAGTAAAGATCTTACAATAATGGAGCGTAAACCGCAGCAATCATAAAACCACTTGGTGCAGTTCGTGATAGTGGGAAGGAAAAACTCCCTTTTAACAGGAAGAGACCTTCAGCAGAACCAAGCTGAGGGAGGGGCGGCCATCTGCCATGACTGGTTGGGGGTAAGGGGAGGAAAAGGTGTCCTTGTCCTTGTTATTAGTTCAGAGTGAACAAAGAACACTTCTTTTACCTCTGCCTTGTAACAGTAAAGTACAAATCCACTGATATTAAAGGATTTATCTGTTGTGGTTGTTCTAGTACTAGGTATTTAAGTTAAAAAAAAAACCCCAAAAAAACCATGCAAACTGTCTTAACCTCAGGCATCCTGTGATTGATGAAAGAAGAAGGTGAAAATACAAAGCACAAAACACTTGTGTCTGGGTTCATCTTCTATTTTTTATTCTGTGATGTTTGTTTCCCCTGTCCTGAGCCCTGATGGTACCTTCCCAAACTGCTATTCCCCTCCATGTTTGGAGCAAATGGTGCAGGCAGTTCTGTTGCCCTCACTGTTATTGGTGTCTTTGTGTCCATCAGTGTGTTGCTATGGTTCACTCTGTCAGCCTCTGTGCCTCGCCACCACCCCCTTCCTCGTCTATGGTACGGCCTGAGTGTCTGAGTGTGGATGAGGCTGAGGGAGCTGCCAGTGCAGCCCAGTTAGGCTGAGCGTCTGCACTGTGCAGGGCCTGTAGATAATTTGTATGAAAGCCAGACCAAGTGGAAACATAAATAACAGCCACAGCATCTGTTTACCCTGATGAGCTTCAGCACTCAGAGATGGAGGAGACGGGGAGATAAGAGGAGAGAAAGAGAGATAAAGGAGGGAAGGGGGGGGGGGGGGGGGGCAGGAAAGAGACAGAGGAAGGAGATGAAAATAGGGCAGCATGAGAGAACTGACGGGGGTAGAGAAATGCATGAGAGCTTCACACCAAGAAGAATAAATAAATAAATACGATTTGATAGCATAGATGGAAAAAAAAACTATGAAACGTTACAAAGCAAGTCATACACAGTGAGGTGCGTTAATGAACATTCACACAGGATTCACACAGACACACACAAGCACACATACACACACAAACTCTTGCATAGGCAGCTGCGATGTTGAGTCGCTATGGAAACTGCTTCTCGCTAATAGAACTGCACCAGCCATTCCATCGCACCGACTCACTGAATGCCTGTTGCCGTGGTAACAAATTCCACTCACGTATTTGCACACCCGCCTGCATCACCACCTGAATCTCAGGTTACACATGCACTTGGGTGCGTCACTCACAGTCGTGCGTGCAGACTCACACACACACATACATGCAGACAAGTGGATGTGGTAAAGCGGCACGTATGGCTTCAAACACGCAGGTATGTTTTATAGATAGCACGTACGACACAGGCAGGCTGGCTTTAAATTAAAAAAAAAACCAGAAAAACTTTGAGTTGCACACTCTGATGTGCTGCTCCTTTTCCCCTCTCTTCTCCGGTGTATTCAGAACCTTGGCTGATTTCCCAGAAGATACGTAAAAAAGTTCAATTATCTTGGCATCACCAGGACAGTAGAAAGGAGTGACGTTTCAGCCGGCATCACGAGCAGCGCTCACAGCCACACTCCGTATCTCTCAAGCAGAGAATACATGATTTATCTACATTTTTAAAGTCCCATTTAGCAGTGTTAAGTTTTTACAGCTTTCATATATGACTTTCAGACCCACAGTGGGATCAACCACCCGGGTTCTGAAAAATTAACCCAACCCAGAAATGCCAAAAACTGCAGTTTTTCACATGGCCACTTGAGGCGAGCTCCAAAAGTGATTTAGTCCCCTTAGACTGTCACAGTAAAATGAACAGCACAAAGAATTAGATTTATAGCCTTGTAGGAAAAATATATTTTGCCTGAATGGAGGCAAATTCATAACTCAAAGGTGGGTGTACATTTTCATAACTCACTGTAGTTAGTAGAGTCCATGGATGCTTTGATTGACAGGTGTGCTAACATAGGGACCTGTAGTTGACTGTTGTGTGTCTTAAGCCTCACCTCTGCCAATAAGTCACTAAACTGTATCTTTTGTTAATATACTTTGATATTGGTCCCTTTTTTTGCAATTTTTATGGCAAATATGCAACGGGATAAAACCCATCTAAGAAATCTGTGCTTTAGTTTTGATGATTGAAATTCTACTATTTTAGTTGTCTCTTACCTTAATCGCTGATTCTGATTAGCAGACATGTGTCTGTGCATCTTGTGCACACATGGTAACTTCTGTCAATGGTGTCATCCAATGTAATCGTGGCACCAGCTAATGTAGCCTAATGTAGCTTCGAGCAGAGGTGAAAACTGCAGAGGTCCGGTAAGCTCAGCTCTTTCTTACTACACACAATGCAGTTTTTAGCCTCAACAGACACCAAGTTTGTCTGTGTGTTAAAATGTTATTCAACATCTATCATTAATCCCTATTAAAGTTTTACTTTTCTCCCTGTACATAAAGCATGTTGATCTATCTCTGTAGCTATATCAACTAAGATAAGATAAGATAACATCAAATTACATTTTTGGGGGTTGTGTAAGGACAGATTCTTTTCTTTCTACTTGTGTCACAGATTACATCTTTAATATTACATTTTTTTAATAGAAAAAAGGCTTAGGGATAGTTATGGGGCTTGGTAATTCAAAATACTGCAGTGGTACTTAAACCACAAAATAGATATATGTGGGGAGGTTGCAATGTTAAACCATAATAAATGAATATTGTTAGCATGATAACTGGAGCTACAGAATTCATAACAATACACACTAATGCGCAAGTATGAATCAGAGGAATTAAAAGGCAAAGTACTATAGCTGGTACTGCTAATCAAATGCACTTGATTAATTGCGTGAGCACAGTGTGAGGATTTTCATAAAAGGAGAAACATCCCAGTAAATTCACACCAAGGTCAGACAGTGCAATACCCCCCCCCCCCCCCCCCCAAAATAAAAAACAAGAGCTACATCTCAGACTCTATAGGCCTCAGTTAACATGTTAAATGTTCATGTTTATGAGAGTATAATTAGAAATAGACTCAAATATATCTTGTTGGGTTGCCAGGAGAAAACCTCCACTCTAAAAGGAACTGTAAAAAGAAGATGGCAGCGTGGCTTAGATTTGTGAAGCTGCATCTAAACAAACTACAAGACTTCTGGAACAACTTTCCTTTAGATAGATGAGACCAACGTAGCGATATTTGACCATAATGCACCACATAACAGCTCATACCAACTGTTAAGCATGGTGGTGGACGGATAATGATTTGGGCTTGTTCTGCAGCCTCAGGACCTGGGGCACCTTGCAGACATTGAGTTGACCATGAACTCCTCTGCGTACTAAAGTATTCTAGTCAAATTTGAGGCCACCTGTTTGAGAGCTTGAACACAATTGTGTCAAGCAACAGGACAATGATTCCAAGCACAGCAGCAAATCTACATAAGAAGGGCTGAAAAAAGAAAAGAATCAATGGCTAAGACCTCAACCCAGCTGAAATGCTGTGACAACCTTAAGGTCTCAATAAAGTGAAGCAACTATGTATAGAAGAGAGCTCCCAAATTCCTCCACGGTGATGTGACAAACTGATAAAGTCATACAGAAAATGATTAGGTCAAGTTATTGCTGCCAAAAGTGGCAGTCCTGTGAAAACCTTCTTTTTCACATGACTGTATAACTATTTTTGCCGATCTTATCTTGTTTTTCTAATAACAACAAAGGCGAGAAAATATTCACTATCCTAATAAAGCTAAAATTTTAAAAATAAAGATAACAATGAAAAAATCATTAATTTTGAATAAAAGCTCATACGCGCATGCACAGTCACAATTAAAAATGTGCGTTTGCATAATTTTTTTGGGGGGGGGGGGGGGGGTACAGGCATACAAATGCCTAGCTATGCATTCTCTGGAGATTTTGTCACACAATATTTCAGTTTTAAAAAGATGGAATATTTGAATGTGTTTAAGAGAGGGACGTGTCGGAACAATTGAAAGAAGCTCAACACAAATGCAAAAATGATGAGACGATGGAGGGTGATCCACTCAGTCCAAATTTGAGCCTATAAAGCCAATAAGGAGCTGGCTGTCTTCCCTTCCTCCCCCCATAACACTGGCACATTATTCGCTTCTCTCATTTCCACCTAACCTGATACTGTCCTACTCAATATCCACCTTTGTCCTGCACAGACATTCTCACATTAATGTCTTACTGTTTCCAACAGATACTGCCCACTTTCCACTTTTCCATTCCTCCGGTCCTCTCTCATTCATTCCCTTATGGAAATCTTCATTGATTTGGGTGTAAAAGTTTTCAGCCTGCCTCAGCACTTGAACAATTTTCGCACCCGGACCCACAGCCAAGACTCTACACTTTCACAGAAAAAACTTTCCAGCAACAAAGCGCTAATACTACTGTTTTACAACAATGTTTAAGAAACTCTGTCCAATCCATACCTAAACAATTAAGCGAGGAATTCAGCCATGCCCTAGCCCTCCTGATCCTGTCAGGATCCATCAGGTGTCGGCATAAATGTCAAGCTCTACCAGTCTCCTACTCATCCACCCTCTCACTCTCTCCTTCTCCACATCTCTCTCACTTTCAAAGCTCTATAAATGTCATTTCATAATGCACTTGTCTTCATTATGACTGTTTTTTCCCCCCTCCTCTCCCCCACCGCTGCCCTCGCCAGTGCTCTCGCAGTGTTCAGCTTTTTTCTTTTCTTTCATCTCTATTCAATCATTCTGCTCCTCTCCTTTACAATCCTGCATGGATCCTTAGTTCTGTTTTCACCGTTAAGAAACCACACAATTGGATTAGCTACATCTGTCTCTTTTTAAAACACAGCAATTAGAAATGCAAGGAAGGGAGAATTCAATACTGAAATAGCACAGAGCCTGAAATACAAAACACACAAACACACACTGAGGCGCAAACTGGAGCACACGCGCTCGTGTGTTGAGTTGCACATGCGCTGTGCTCAAGTAGACACACATGCACGCACACACACATGCACAAATGGAAATGTGGAGCACTGCATGTGTGTATAATACTATGCAATATACAGTAAGCCTGGGCACGTGTACAAAAACACACGCACTAATTGTCTGCACAGATTTTGGTGCACCAGTAAAGTGTAGTGCGAGCATCTCCCCTTGTCTGCAGTGATCTTCAAAATATACTACAGTGGCAGAAATATGCAGAAGTCCTTCACTTTTTCCCACTTTAAAAATGAAGGATTGGGTAGAGCCCAATAACATTATGAAGGACGATAATTTAGCCGAGCAATTCACGAGAACTTTAGTCCAAGAATAAAAGCGCAGGTGAAGAAGGACTGAATATCGATTTTCAGTGATGCGTCACGCTGGATAGCCAGAACATCAGAGTGTGGTTAATCAACCACACAGCAACCAAGCAAGGAAAGTTAATTAGCTCCCCGTGCAAGCACACAAAACGCAGCATTTGTGACAAGGGTGGAATAAAAAACAAATACTTTGTATGTGGCTTTTATACGACCAAAATGCGTGCCTATGAGAAGGAGTGACAGATTTGTATGCTAATAAAGGCAGTTAACACAGGACAATGTAATGTGCACATAGGGTGATTACGCTCAGATGGTTATTAACACAGATGAAAACACCACAACCCCCATGGAGTTTGAAAAATAGAGCATGAGGGGAAAAAAACATGCAATTAAAATACCTTCATCCCTGGGTCTGTTCATTGAAGACTCATCGTGTTTTTTTGTGAGCGGACCTGAGGTTTAGAAAAAAGACAAAAGACAAAATTCAAAAAGGTTGCACTGGTACAAAAAAACAAAACAGAAAAAAAATTAAGAAAAGGATTAAAAGAGAGGGAAAAAATATGCTGTTTCTCGGTTTCATTTCAGTGGCTGTGTACAAGGATTACACACTGTTTCCTTTAAAAATATAACCCCCAAACTCATCTGTTTCATCTGCTTAGGATCTAGTCACGGACTGCCTCGTAAATGACCCCAGAGGCCACTTCTCCTCAACCCTTCTCCCAATCAGTCTTGACACACTGCTGCTTTGTAAAGAAAAATCAATAAACAGAATCAAGCCATCACTCTTTTGGGTCAGAAAAAGCAAAGGAATGCCAAGATGCTGCGTGTCCTGCTCTGAGGACTCAAAACACAAGGTTCATCCCTTCACTCCTGTATAAATGTGACTGAATATATATTAGAAACACTAGCCTAAACCTAAAACATGACTTAAAAGTCTTGCCTACCTAATTTGCCAAGAGGAAGTTGGGGGTTTTTGACGGTTATGCCACCTGCATGGGTTTGTGACAGAATTGGCCTCATCAAGGTCAAAGAGGAGCTCTGCATTAAGCTTTAATGGTGACACCAGTTAAATGCACTATAGGGGAGAGCCAATAACGAGCATTTATCACCGTGACCAGCCAACGCCCTGGCATGTCAACCTCTGTAAGTCTTAACTGATAAGGATCCCATTAATTTGTTTTTTTTCTTGGCTTCTGTCAGTGGGGCTTTTTCATCAGCAAACACTTAATGCTGCATTTTGTGTCGTCTACAGCTGCCGCTTGCCCGTTTGGAAGAAAGTCACAAAATACACTAAAACACCTGCAGTCCCACACACATTTAAATCACACACCACGCAAGGAATGTTAACAGTTTACAATCAACTTGTGCTGTCGTCCTTGTACACACCCAGCAGCAAATTTCCCTCTTTCCAATGAAATATTGTTGCAGTCTTTTAAATTTGCTCTATACTCGATTGCCAAGAGGGTTATCACTCTGCTTCTGTGCTGCTGACATGCCTGTTTCTACCCTTTTGCTGAAAATCGTCTTGTAAAGTTATGGCATATATACCTTTCACAGTAGTTCTCATCTATTGACAAAGGAAACACCCAGCACTCCACCATTATAATGCAGCATTTTCACATCTCTATCTGTATGAATATGGTTTCCTGGTATAAAATGTTTATCTTCCATTAAAATGGGACAGGATCAATGCTGAATGGATTTGCGGCATCCCATGAACACCATCATCAGGCGCCTGATCCAGAGAGCACTTAGTGCCATAGCGGGAGATGGTATAGTCGTAGGTCCTGGACTACAGAGCAGGCAGGTAAGCAGACCAGTAATGGATAGAAGGGCACATTACTACCCTATCTTGTCGGCACTTCCTCACTACTTATCACCACTCTAAAACCACACCTTCCCGCTTAATGGATGGACTACTCGGATTTCAGTTCAAAGTCCTCATGCCTAATAAGACTTAAACTTTATGTGAAGATGAGCAGCACATCCACACTTTGTCATGGAGCAGATATCGCCCAAAGATATCCACAGTAAATTTGTTAAAAAACAGAAAAAACACTGAAGAATCTTTTCTTCTTTAGTATTATTTTCACTATGAAATAATCAGTTTAAAAGCCTAGCACAGCTAGCCAAAGCCCAGTGTAAAGGCTACAGCCATGCTAGCATTTCTGTAACGGCCCCTAAAGACTGACATTTCAGACATCCCGAGATGTCTGAAATGTCATTGAGAGTTCATTGAGAGCCACACTGTGATGGTTTGGTGTAAGATATCAAGTTTGATGCCCGGAGACTGTATGACTGATAATACCTCCTGAATCCCGGGGTATGATGCGCATCTATGAATCCTTTGCTACTTGCAAAGGACAGCTGGATAACAGCTGGATGTTGGACTACTGTTGTGGAGCCAAAACGGAAAATCATCCAAAGATGACCAGCACAATTCAATTGTGGTGGTCATCTTTCATCTGCACCAGCCCAAAATCACCTAAGTTGGCTTAATTGGTTTAAGCTACATGTCAACATGCTAGCACTGACAAGCCTAACCACAAAGCACAGTGCAGATGAGGTTGATGGGAATGCCACTGGTTTTGCAGGTGTTTATTCATAAACCAAATTACTTGAATAAAAAAACGAGTCACCAAAATGACTCAAGTCTGAACTTAACTTCACAACAATCCAGATGTTGAGACATTTATTATACACTACAAATTCCACAGTGGCTCTATGAGAAACATCACTAAATTATCTAAGTCACTGGATAAATCATTTTAGCATTGGTAGTGGTTTTATTGTGGCTATTTTCCATCATGGCTAAATGCTACAGTGGCTGCGCTTGTGTGTTTAATATACTGAATTTGCACTAAAATAACTGCTCATGGCAGTATCTAGGTCTTGCCCGACTTGACTAGGGTTTGAAGAAATACTACAATGGATTACACAAGACAAAAAGTAGGACCTAGCCAAAGGGAAAAACATACGCTTTTTGGGTCAAAAACATCCATTCCATCTGCTTCCCATCAGCAGAGAAGCCTGCCGGTAGGCTGAGTGCCACATGATGTAATGGGCCACTGGTCAGTGAAATGCTACGGCCTATGCAGGAACATTTAGCTTGGGTTGTCCCAGTACTGTTTGACCTAATGCAGCTCCATCTCTCAGTCGACAGCGTTTCTGTTCGGTTCAGTGAGCTAGTGGCCAGTACGCAAGCTGTCTCCCGTCCCTCTCCATTTCCTCAGTGCAGTAATCGGGATGAAGCTGCAGTATGTCATGTCTGTGGTGGCCTGTCTGCTTGACAAGGTGTCAGACACAGCTTCAGATCAACACCCCCACTTCCTGCAGCTTCTAGCACATGCAGTCCTATCCTTTTGCTCTCTATCTCTTCTACTGTGGCCCCAGCCCCCAGCTCCATTCTTGCCTCCGCTGTCCTGCCTCCTGAAATATGGTTTTTAATAAAGAGCACGGTAAATGCCTGCTCTAGCGGTAATAAAAATGAAGAATCTCAGGCTTTTGGCTGGGGAGTGTCTTGGGGAAATAGGAAATGCGATGAAACAGTGCTCTTGCCTGACAGCCTGACCAAATGCTAAGAGTTAGGGTGGAACACTAGAGAAGGTGGTAGAGAGCAAAAGAGAGATAAAGTGAGAGTACAAATCTCACTGTTCAATCGGGGAAAACATTTGTGCTATTTACATGGTACTACAAAGTTGAAGAAGTAGCAGGCTACATAGTGGCCTGTTGGGGAAGGGCACTGAGCTCATTTGCATTCAGAACAGTAACCCCTTCTACCGCCATCTGCATAAAGATGGAGGAGTGAGGAGAGCAGAGAGGAGAAGGGGTAGGGGATGGTTTTAGGGAGGAGAGAGAGCAGGACGGGTGAACGGATGCAGAAAGAAATAAAGCTTCTTCATGTCCAACCAATCACATGACGAACATGGTCAGAAAGAGTATTTCTGGGTATGAAATAAAAATCCCAGTCAGAAGGTGCATGACTAGAGGATACTACATAACACTGAACTCTAAAAGCTCTTTATGAATTTGTGCTGACAATTCATTTTGGCCCACCTACATCCGTTGTGCGTGGGAATGCAACTCCTCGTTGCCAAACACAGCCCCAGCAGCCAACCTTTATACATGCTTGACCATCACTTTAGAAAACAAACCTACTCCTGTAGATAAAAAGCTCAGTCTGGCTGAAACATCACTAAGAGTCTACAGGAACAGATGATCAGTGAGGCCAATGTGCTTCCACCAGTAAATCTTAAAACTTAGCTTTAAAATGCCTCTGGGCTCTTATTTGGGCATTTGTTTAGAGAAAAAACACAATCAAATTTAACTTTAATTTCTGTGGTTACCAGGATATAATACTGGATGCATATAATCACTAGTCACATCTGATAATTCTGACATTTCTTTGTTAATTTTGACCACAAATAACCTTTTGTTAGGCTTTTTTTAAACAATGGAATGGAATTATTTTAGTCTTTTCTGAAAAGACTTTCGGTCCTTTGAGCACGATGTCCCTCTGTTGTATTTACAAGTAGTATAAAAACGACAGCTGATGTCAATATAAACCAAATTATCATGGGAACAAAAAATCAGGGCCAAATAATAGCACAAAATTCTAAAGTGCAGTTCATCTTCATCCAAATCTAATGGCAATGAATCCTATTGTTCCAGAAATCCTATTCTAAACTATAAATGTAAATCCAGTGGAGGCCCCATGGGATCACTAATGAAATGGACATGCACTGTCTTGGAAACATGACAACAATTAATTTTACAGAGGTCGACCAATTATAAATGTCTAAAGGAAAACGTTTCATGACATCAGGATGGATGCTTTGTTTGTGGTTGATCTTTTTGTTTTAAAGTTTTTAAGTGAGTGATCCCAAAAAAATGATCTCAGATTATAATAATACTTTAAATGTCACAGTGAAACACTTAAAAAAAATCTGCTCCATCCGATAAAACCACCAGTTTAACATCATATAAGCAATTTGAGAGATTATGACAGCGGTAATATGTGAAAAATGTATCTGATTCCTGGGGCATATCACTCTCCTCCCGTCTCTATTTCTCTCTCTCACACACACAAGGCAAAACATATCCTTGGGGAAGGCATTGGCCTTGTGTAAGTGGTGACCCGTGACAATAAGTGACAGATTCTGACAAGCAGACAGGGTAAAATCTGTCTCACTCATTTGCACACCTTTCCCCATGGGAATAACACAGAAAAGTCTAAATAATCCTTTTTGTAAATATATGTATATAGCTTAGATATTCCACTAATTCTGTCCTTATGGCCAGAATATGCACACTTTCCGTCATGTTAAGAGGAATTTAAATCACTTGATAATCTCTGTCATCACTTTCTACTACGCTAACGCTCATTTTTTCCACTTGAAATTAACATTACCATCTTCTCTGGGAGGGCGGGGGGGCATGGGAGCACTCATCAATGATATATAAGTTTTCATTCCAGCTTCATTGTTGAAACAAGAATGTTTTACGCCACTCTAGACTAATCTTCGGGCTAGGCTTCATATATTTGCAGCAGCTGTAATGCATAAACATGTGTTTTGCTTGAATACTCTCAGGTAAGTCTCAGGTGAACCCATTAATCATAGGCTTTTTAACATTTTATCATTAGCCTTGCTCACTATCATCAGCAGCATATGCTTTGCCTCCGAAGTCAGACTTTGATCCCATGTTCTCTTACCTGCCCATCTGCTTTCACAAACGCTCTCCGCTGGCTCATTAATGCAAGAACTACACCCAGGTAGCCCATGTGGAGTAAACAAGGTTATGCTTGGCAATGTATTGTATTTGTTATATATTTTAATAACCTAATAAAAAAATCACCATATTGGCAGCGTAACTTTGAGGAGACAGTTCCTATTACTGCATGAGACAGTATGAATGCCAATCTCAGAGCTCAATATTATACAGGCATATTTTTGACAATTATAAGTCAATCATATTGTCTTTATATGTAAACTCTTAACTGGAGCAACCTATAAAGTGATAGACAGCAAATGGGACATGAGCTAAAAGCTCAGTCATGCTAGAGTAAAAATATGGAACTAGCAAAAATCAGTGATTGTGTTGAATTTTTTCGCATTCAGCAATAAGATCCAAACAGTCACAGTGACCCAAATGTTCAGTATGAAACACCCTCAACCTCTGGGTGACCACTTTCGATGGCTTGCACAGGTTGCCTGGTGGAAGGCAAACTATTTCCAAACAGTTGTGGTTAGACTCAGACTGTCTGCAGTCGCTCTCAGGAAGGTTGTTAAAGGTTTCCAAATAACTGCCATCTAATAGATAAACGCAGACTGGTTGAGAACACGTTGCAATCATTCTGAGTTACTCTGCGCCGATGAGCGCAACTCATTTGTGTCTCTTTGCAACAGCGTACTCGGCTTGATCTGTGGGGTTGTAAACATATAAAATGCAAGGTCATTTTGCAGTTAAATTGTTATCCTGCAGTAATTATGTCACTATTCGTGTATTTCTGAATTTTTAATTCAAATTCATGAGGTTCTGGCATGTTACAAACTAAGAGCAGACTGACTCTGTCTTACTGATGTTTTATCACCATCTTAACACAGGTTGAGATGTGGCGGACCTGGTCCTTGTCTTTGAAATAACCATTTGAAAGCTAACAAGACTGCAAGTTCACTGCACATGGTTTCAACCACTGTGGAAATGGTTGCAACAGTGTCATTTGATGTGATGTGATGTCACATTATGTTATGTTGCAACCACACTGGGTGTGACTTTGATAAGTAGGAATTCATTATTGAAAAAGCACTGCTAACAGTATTGACAGTACTGTCATAGTCATAATTGCTGGTGAAGAGTTGGTAGAAGAAGAGAGTTACCTTCCTCTGAAAACACTTGAATGGTATAAAGTCATAGTGTGAAGGACAGCTGTGTGGCTACAGGGGATTCTTTGGTTTGATTCTCTTAGCAACATTGCTCTACACTTACAAGTTTGTCAAAAACTAAATGGAAAAAAAACAAACAAACGCTAAGTTTTCATAAAAGTTTTTAGACTGTAGAGTTTGTATGGTTTCCTTGTGCATAATGGGTTTCCTCCCACACTCCAAACACATGCATTTAGTTTAAGTGGTGAAGATATGAATCTGTCTGTTTGCGTTAGCCATGTGATGGACTGGTGAACACTCCAGGGTGATACCCTCCTCTCACCCCACGACAGCTGTGACCCTATGTTAAGAAAATGGCTGGAAACAAATGAGCACCAGTCAAGCTAAAGGATATTACAACACAGTGCTGTTAAAAATAGCATAATAAGCAGCTAAAATGTTTTTGCTTTCATTTTTAAAAGTCTAATGATATCCATCCATCCATGTTAAAATGAGTTGCACATGAGCAATAAAACTAAAACATATAACTTTGTTGCAGCATTAACATTTCTAAACAATTAGGCCCAATCAATAGTAATTTAAACAGACCTTCTTTGGAAATCTCCTGATTGTCTTTTGGCTTATCTTCCTCTGAATACGATCCAGATAAATTTATCAAACTGACACTATTTCATGGAGTACTTACACTCAGTATAAAATGTGAAAATGACAAGAAAAGTACAATCTGTTCTTTCTCTGTGATACAGTTGTGACACAAACTGGTGCAAATTATTAACGAGAATTCGCCGACAGAGACACTCAATGCAAGACTTTCCACTTGCATGTAATACAAGCTACGCCTCACATTACGGACTCACCATCTTCAGTGGGGACATAAATGTTGAGGTAAAGGCAGTCCTCACTCTGGTTCTGAACATAGGTGGCTGCAGCATCCAGGTTGTCTGTGAACCACACTGGTAACATGATCTCAGGAAGCACCCCGTGCACATTCTGAGGACACACAGGCGCAAAATGAGTGGCATTGCGAATCTCTTGCCAGGAACCTGGGGCTTCAGGAGGCTGGAAGCGCCTCTCGCCAATAGGTGCGGTGGCATATGGCACACCTAAATACTGTTCCACTGGGCCCAAGATTTCATTGTTGAGCTCTTTCCTGATACCACGGACCTTTCCGTAACTCGTGGATACTATGGGGTGTTTCAGGTCAACTCGTTGACACGAGGAAATCGTCAGGTGCAGCACTAGTCCCAAGAGCCACACCAGACAGTGATTAGCAACCTGCTGAGTAGAATAGTGATGCTTGCCGCCATAGCCCTGGTGGCTGGCAGCGCTGAATGGAAAAAACAACATGTCCAAAATAAAAGCTCTTGTACTCATATCAAAGGGACTTCAGCTGGGAGCAGAAAGGGATCACAAACTCAGTGGGATATGGGGGATGACAAAGGCAAAAAGAGGATTGGTGGAAGGGGGCAGGTTAACGGTGTTCCTAGAGCGCCATGGTGAGGTTGAGGGCCAGACAGCATTCTCCAGTAGACTCTGTGGTCTCATATGTCTTCCTCTTTGGAGCTCCTGAAGGGTCCAGAGCTGCAGCTGGGATACCAATTAAACCTGGAAGACACAGACAGGTCGCAGGTTTGAGTAAAGACATGTGAATAAAAGCTCTGTCAGGTCAGGCTGTTTTATAAAGCTGCAAGAGACACAGCAGGACAGAAGGATGCACTCTTGTGCTAACTATCTCACCGAACTTAAACCAGATATTATACAGTGCGTCATTTGTATTTAAGTCAGAGCTATTTAGCCAGTCTATGGTATCACAGTAATCAAGTATGTTTGCTATAATAACGACTGTATTTTCTACACATTAGCATGACTTAGCTCAACACACTGCTAGCAGCTAGCATGGCTATACAATTCATGTTCTGTATTAGAATAAGTGTTTATAAAATGTTATCATGCTAGCTCAACATTTAATAATTCTAGTCAGGATGAAAATCATTAAGCACCGAACGAAACTGTCATGTTAGTCACCTATTTAAACTTAATAAACATTTGGCTAACATCTATTTAAACCCTTTCCTTATATTTTAAGGCTGCATTTTTACCACTTTGCTAATAAGATTGGAGAATACTGTGTGTAGAGTGCACCTTATGTTGTGTCATCTGAATAGACTCTGAAAAGTCTCAGAATTATCTTGGCAGTTGCTACATGTTGTGCGATGGCTCCCTAATGGATTTAGGCTGTATTTAGAATTCTCTCAGGGTTTTCATCATGTTAAAAGGAAGTTTTCTCCTCACTGTTTCCAAGTGCTTGCTCAGTGGGAACTGCGAGGTTTTTGTCTGTCATATTCTAAAGTCTTTTGTTAACAGTATAAAGTGCAATGACATTCACCGTTGCGAATTTGTGTTACATAAATTAGCGGCACCTTTTCAAATTCTTCATTCTGTATTTGGTGGCGACTCGTTGACTCGTTCGGTGACCGTTAAGTTACGTGACTGTTAACATACGTTAGACAGGACATGTGAATCAAACGCAAATTGAGAAAGTAACATTATTTTTAGGATATTTACACAAGAGTTACACCCCTTTGCTGCTCTCACATGCTTTCAGAAATACTAGAAATATTTTAAACTTGAACTCTAAAATGCTATGAAACTCCGAACCTTGGGTTTTTGAAAACAGAAGTTTATAATGAGCATGTGAAGCCAGGGTTATTTCTGAGAATATTCAACCAACGTGGCTTCAAAAACATTTAAATTTCATACCAAAGGGAACATTTTCAATCACTATTGTGTAATGCTGCCACACTTTATGTTTTCATCTTCCCAATAATCACAGGACTTTGAAACCTAAAACTAATAATTGTATGATAAGCTAATAAATAACAAAAAAGTAAACACAGGCTAAAGCATGATTTTAAAGCATGAACAAACCCCACTGGCCCTCCACCCTTTTCAGCCATGTGTCAGAGTTAGCCTTTTTCTCACAAGTTCAGTTCCTTCTTGCTTCCACATCATTACAGATGAATGGGCAGTGCTTATCTCACTGTGGCTTTGGGAGACAGAGCCGTTTAGGTGTGATAAAGGCTTTATGTGGTGCTAACTGTTGGTTGAACGCCACCTCATCCCTCCGCCCACAACCTGACAGTATCCACACTCTACTGCCAGTCAGCAGGCACAGGGATTGATAGTTAAATATAGCACAGAGACAGGGTGCAATGTCATAGGATGTTTAAAGTTAGTAATGTACATAATGACAAAATAAGGAGAAGCTGTGTGGAAAAAATATCCACTTGATTAAAGCCTTATTACGGCATATCATGGAGGAGGTATGATTTGTAAGGACACCCTGAATCCTCATCAGAAAAGTTGGTGTGCAGACATAGTCAAGCTGAAAATCCAACTTAGAAAAAGATTAATGTGAATTATACACAGTACATGACTCTAAATTGTGCTGGAAAGACTCATTGTGATGGGGTAAGACTGCGTGGTTGGAGAAGCCACTAAAGTTGTGGAGTAACTGAGAAATGGATGAGACGTGTTCATTCCCCAAATTGCTCATCTCATTTTGGTATTAGCATTTTTGACTAAGCAAAGCACACTTAAAGGAACAGTGTATCATTTTATTTAGTCTTTTTTTTCTTATTTAGAGGATAAGGTTTGACACCGCACTTCTACCTGTCTCTTAGAGACGTGCCTGCCACTTCTAAAGCTAGCTGAACCCCCTTCATAATGGATAAAAAACTTTTTAAATATTCACAAACATCTGTCCTTTCTTTTTAGATGGAGAGATTACTATTGGCTAATAACTGCAGTGGTCATAACTGCTTTTCTTATTTTGCTAGGAGCTAGCTCAGTGGTTAGTTAGCAAGTTCTTACAAACAATTTCCATGCAAATTACAGGCGAAGGCAGAAATATGCCAGAGACTGAACAATGACAAAGAGATTTTAGGTGCAGAGCCCTTTTTGTGAATTATTTTACTTGCCAACCAGTTGTGGAATACTCATTTTTCCCTAGCAACCAGAAGTTGTCAGGAGGTTGCCAACTGGTCTCTAGTCCAGTGTGGCTGATGTCTTAGATGAGCAATGCTGGCAGTAAGTGAAGTAGTAAAGTCAATGCTGAAGCAGGGGTGAGGAACAGCCTTCTGAGGTTCAGTGAGTTCACCTCTTTCTAATTCTAAAACGCCACAATGTATATTTTAATATATGTAATCTTATTTCCAACTAACAGTAACTCGGTTGAGGCAAGCTGTCAGACTTCTGTGAAACTACAAATGGTTTAGAAGCTTTTTTGCACATATGTAGTTCTAGTCACTAAGACCTCAAAACAGACTTTGATGTACAAACCCAGTCGAGTTTTCCATTTAATTTGCTTTAAAACTGCAGGGAGATGCAAAAAGATGGCTTCAAACAAACAAATCAAGCTTCAGAAAACACAGAAACAAAAAGGAAATCCTGACAACTGGTCTCAAACTACTGTACAAATGATCAGTAATATTTGAAGTTAGTGAGACCAAGAGAATAAAACAAAATGCAGACAGAAACTGAAGTACTACACATACACTGGCTCACACAAATAAATATGTATGCACACTGTAAAGAACGCCTTTGTAAAGGTTGCAACTTTAAATAGGGTCTGATTACACAACAGATGCTGTCACTGCTCATTGCTTACATTTTCTATATTTGTCTACACATCTTGATTTTTGAACAGCCATCTGTGTTTGCATTCTGTCGGTAAATGTAACTTAACATATAGCACAAGCCCAAGGTCAGAGCACCTCTTAGTATGCCCAGCAAGGATGCACACAGAGGTATGTCCTTTCTGGGAAGGATTGCATAGGTGGGTCAAATGTTAGCAGCCCGCCAGATTGTTCTTTATATACTATCTTGCCTCTCTGCACGTGCTAGCAATAATATGCACACATATGCACACAGATGTGTAAAATCCAATGAGGCATCAGATGTTGCATGCAAGAAGAGACTACTGTAAGTACATGTCTCACATGTGGCTTGGAAATGGTAGTACCCTAACATCTAACATCTGTTCGTGTCAACCATCCGTGAGCTGGAACGGCATCGACCGCGCATCTCCACGCATAAAATGAGATAAACTGACACACAAATCACCAGGCTGATGTAAGCTGTTTTCTCTTCTGTTTTATATAATAGGTAGTCCTGTCAGCTGAAGCTATTTGAGAAGGTAATGCCTCCCTGCCAGTGGGACTCTTTTATGGGTATGTTTTAACGAAATGGTCCGAGTGGTTTGTGAAAACTTTCGCTGAATGGTGGTGTTTGAGGAAAATGCTTGCCTTGGGATTTTTTATTGCTTTGTTTCCACTTTGACTGTTAAAACTACATACACTACTTCAGCTGTCAAGCTGCTCTGCTCTGCTAGTCAACATCTGTGGATGACAAGCAGCTTAGCAAGCCAGAAACAGAGTGCTGAGTTTTTGACTAAACTTTCTATTCTCTTATCTACTGTCTCTGTGCTTAGAAAATGAACCTCTGGTGGCTGTGTGTTGTCTTCACTTGCATCCAGCAATATGTAGATACAGCAATCTGTTGTCTTTTTTTTTTAAATGCACCATTATTTGATGAGAAAGAGAAGTCATTTTTCGCAGAAGTGAGGCTTTTGTTTATTCCCTTCAACAGCATCTTTGCGAGTTAGCAGCATGCTACATATACCAGCTCTTTTCTTAGAGATTTTGGGAAACTGCTTTGGGAATTTAAGTGGTAATCTAGGCTTGAATAATCTACATTTGTAGTATTTAATTACTTGCTTGGTTCTACCAATATTAGATAGCTTACACAAAGCTGTTTTATTAATGCATGCATATTATTAAAATTTGGGACATAATGGTTGTATTGATGGATAGCAACTTGAAATGCTCCAAATATGCCACTACACCATGTAATAATGTAAAGATAAGCTCTGGCAGACTTGGCTCTGTGCTTGGCTTTAAAGGGTTAAAGGAAGTAGAACTCGACTAAACCCAAGCTACAATGCTAAAGCCTGTGCACTTAAAGATCTTGCACATGTAACCCAAGAAAACCTTCACCGCGCTGGGAAAAAGATATACACAAAACTGTTTAAGTAATTACAAAGTATTTCTTATATAAGATATATCTTTATATCTTGGGAACTAGGTTTAAGTGGGAACGCATTGGCATGATGTAAGGTAAGAAAGCAGGTGACTCATGCATGCTGTCTGCCTCCCCATGGTTCTTGTTCTTTTCTGATAAAACCAGATGATTCGATTGCTTAATGTTGTCTTTAACCTTAAATTGACCGGGGAAGAATAAGTTGTCTTGTTGATGAATTGAGAGGCTAGAAGATTAGACTTGTCAGACTGCATATGTAGGTTCAGCCAAAGAGCCTTATCCCCTTTTCACATGCAGTCCTGAAGCTACCCCAAATCCACTCCAGTTCCTCTGTGTACAGCTTGCCAGGGTGCACAGGGTAATTCAGGGTAAATAGACTATGAGGGAAAAAAGAGTTGCAACTTCCTGGAAGTTGCAGCTCTCGCTCTTCCAGGACGTTCCATCTCTCTCTTTTCTAATGGTGGCTTTTTAAAAGTCACCAGTAGAAAGATTCATTTGATTTGATAATTCATTACTGAAGATGTTAGTCCATTTTTTAAAGGTCATTACAGGTGAGTTTTATGCTGTTCTTGTCATCTACAATTACGTGTGATTCATCTGCTTAGAGACCCAACTATCAATCGATTTTCTTAACCGCTTATCCAATTTAAAGCCCTCTTGGTGCTGCAGTCTATCCCAGCTGAACTGAGCGGCAGGACAGGTTGACATTACATCACAGGGTTACCCCAGAGAGGCAGTCAACCACACACTCACATGCAAACTCTACACAGAAGGGTCATGCCCAGGCTGTTTTTGTTTTTTAAAAAACAGTTGGTGGTGAAATGCTTTAATTTAATGTATTAATCCTAAAATCTTCTTTTTCTCTTCATCTTCTTAAACGTATTAATATTTACAATGGTAATAGACAATATCCAGAATAATATTTTTAGATGTGCCAAATACCAAAATAGTATTGGTACACTTTCAATTTACCAGTTAACCTAGATTCCAACTCCGGTTAGTGACAGAAAGAAAGAATGAGCCACAGATCTCTTCAGGTTTGTTCTACAGAACCATCTATGAAGTTGGTCTTAGCAGCTGTTGTAAGATGAATCATGTTTCCACCCCTGCCTATCACAACTAACTTGAAATCATTATAAAGACTGCAAAAAAAGGAAAAACAAGCCTCACTCGGAGAAGCTTTGCAAGCTAGGAAGTTCTCGATGTAGCTAGCAGGCTCAATATTTAATGCCATCTCAGCAATGAAAATAAAAGACACTTGTAGCCACAGGCATTCACTTTCAAAAAGAATTTGGGCAACCAATAGTTGCAACACTTTTGGCAAGTATTTCCTGTAGGATGACCGTTGCTCTGAAGCAGGTGTGGATAGCTAGCTTGCTAGCAAGAAAACAACAAAGGTTGCTTTACTTTGCTGACTCTAAACTTCAGCAAACACATGTCCCTCTTCTGGATGGAGTGGTAAATGGACTGGTTCTTATATAGTACTTTGCTACTCTGTCTGAGCACTCAAAGCGCTTTATACAACTAACTCATTCACCCAATCACTTCTTATAAGCTCTTAAGTGCTCTATCTAACGTTCATACTCCGATAGATGCATCAGAGAGCAACATGGGGTTAGTATCTTGCCTAAGGATATTTGGCATGCAGACTGGAATAGCCTGGGATCGAACCACCACCCTTCTAGTTAGTGGCTGACCTGCTCTACCACCTGAACTACAGCCTTATCAGCCAATATGAAGATTTGAGCAAAGACAATTCAGCTGTATTTTTCAACTTCTATTTATATAGCATTGGTTCACAGAAAAAAGCCATCTCAATGCTCTTAATGATGCAAGGTAAAAACCCCAATGGTGGCATCCCATGAGCAAGCACCTGGCGATGATTAAGGAGCAGATCACACCAACTTTGCAACCGTGCCAATCCTGAGTATTCTCATGCTGCCAAGGGGATCAACCCTTCATTTTTAATAATCAGATGGCATTTCCTCAAGCAGAACCCTAAGAGAAAATGACATTGTAGCAACTTCTGAAAAAAGCACTTTGTTTTTGCGTTCATTACAGCAGGCACAAAATTTTTATAGTCAGTTGCTATAATGCCTTAGCATCACTGTCATTGACTGAAACATATGAACATAAGTGGGAAATAAATGCCATGTAAATTAATTTCCCCTTAAGCTTTTGTGCACATGTTTTCATAGAAAGTCTGCCATGATTTCAAACTAAATCACTCTGTAACAAATCTGGTCTAGAGAGCAAGATCCAAACAAAGGTTAATCTGTCAGAGAAATATTTTAGGTTGTAAGTTTTTGTCACGGTGTTAATTTTTATAGCGACCACATAATTGCGGAGAACTGCTGCATTGTTAGTGCTGATGGAGGCTTTGAACTTCATCCTAAAATTTATTCCATTTACCATAAGCTCTCCAGACTCCAACAGCAGCTCAATCAGATACCATGGCCGCTCCATCTGCCACTACACTCCCATCATCATCTCACTGCAGCCAGAAAAATCAGAGGGATATCCTCAAGGAAATATCACTTTACACTTATTGTAATCAAACCAAGCTGCAAGCATCCATTTCAAAAGGCAATAAGGCTTTCTGGACAAATCCTGACAGGCAAAGAACGGCCAAGCTCAATATAGCCCTTTAGATCACAAATTAAACACCTCTATTTTTCTTCATGGACTAATCCTGATAAATAATAGGAAAACACAGGTTAGGATGCAAGAAAATGTTGACAAATGATCAAGGAGAAGTCAATTAAAGGGGCCTTAATGATGCGGGTTATTAAAGCTGCGGTGAGGATCATCAAGCAGCAGGCAGTCGGAGCAGATAGGAGATGGTAGACAACAGGCCCTCTGTCACCGCTGGACCAAAAAATCAATATGTTGCTGTTGGTAACAACAGTTTCTCTATCCGCTTAACACATGTGGATCACATGGAAATCCATTTATCTTACAGATCTACAAACACAACAAAATAAACAATCAAACAGAGAATGATATCTTGACATCAACTGGCAGCGTAACTTTAGAAATGTGTTATAGTAGAACGCTGTTGCCTCTAGGGGCTGTTACTTTTTATTTATCCGCTTTTTTTTTAAGTGTGTTTGGGGGAGAATGTGCCAAATTGAGGCCAAGTAGTGAGCACAATCTGGTGACACACTAATTAGCGATGATCTAGGTGAAATGCTAGCTGTGTTAGCATGTGTATAAGTGTCTGTGGGCGATACACACAGTTTGAAGGAGCAGTCTGACAGCTGCTTTGCCTCAGGCTTAAAGCTTATTCAAGAACAGAATGGCGAACTAAGTTAAATAGAGAAGGCCGCTTAACCATGTTAAAAATGACTGTCCGATCTTGCTGACACATGGTGCCTGGAGATGAGAAAGACGATCGTTTTCAAGCTCAGAAAAAAAAAATACAGTCGCAAGTTTGAAAACAGTGCAAAAGAAAATGTGTCTAGAGGGATCAAATTTACAAGATGTTAAGAATGAAATTGAATTAACTATCCTGCATTCCTCTGGGCATGCATGTTCAATGCTACCCCCCCTCCCCCCCCCAAAAAAAAGAACAAAACAAAACAAAACAAATCTACAATCAGCTTTCGTCTTGATTCTACTGGAGCAAAGTAAGAAAACAACTTCAGAGTAGCAAAACAAGAAGCTCAAACTTTATCAAACTCTGAATGGGCCTGCAATTACTTTGACCAAATTAAAATGTGATCATTGAATGTTCATGTAATGTGTCAGCCTCTAGTTTATAGACCGACAAGCTACAACCCATTTTATTATTTCCCAAAGCATCTGACTCCCAATAAAAATGCTGCAAATGGTTGTCTCATGCTCTTGATGTGGGTGTGTTAAGAACATTTTACTGGCAACGTGCACGTCTGACTAATTCATCACCCTCTGTGACATCCACATCCAACTGACAGGCAAATCCCTTTCCTTTTATTTGGTGAATGTCTGGATGGAATGCGTAGCAAGTTGGTAAAACAAACTGCCATCAAAGCCCATACAAATCACTAATAATATAACAATTATAAAAATAACATTACATGAGAATAATATTCCAAACTCACTGTTTAATATTTTGAATACGTATTTATATTGTATCCAAATACATATTACATATTGTATCAATTGCACTTGATTCAATTTAATTCAATTTCCTTTGTATAGCACCAAATGACAACAACTGTCACCTTAAGGTGCTTTATATTGTAAGATAAAGACAATCTTATCTTACAATATAAAGAACAATGTTGGAGAGGAAAAACCCAGCAATCGGACAACCACTTTGAGCAAGCACTTGGTCACAGTGGAAAGGAAAAACTCCCTTTTAACAGGAAGAAACCTTCAGAAGAACCACACCGAGGAAGGAGCAGGCTTCTGAGCATGACCAGTTGGGGGGGGAGGCAGTGTGGGCAGGACAAGAGACAAACTATAAAAAATAAATGTTAAATTTAAATTATTGGTAATGATTAAATGTAGTAGTTCTACATAAACACACAGGAAAAGAAAACAGATGAGTGAAGAAAAATCCTCAGTGCATCATGTAAAGCCAGGAAGGATTCAGTGTTACCTGATTGAGCCCTAACTATAAGCTTTGCTAAAAAGAAACTAAATCTCAATCTGCTGTGCGATATGGCCAAAATCTCATATCCCGATATAAGAATTCTATCGTCCCGATAACAATATAAATCACAAAAATGTAACATTTTCTGTAAATTCTGTGAATCTCGGGCAGCTCGACTTGCGGGAAGTGTTTCCAGCTGCGCGTCATGTAGCTGGAGTTGAGTGTTTTAACAGATGCATGAAACTATGTCACTTTTTAGACATAAGTTGTAACAGCCGCTGTTTTCTTTGTGAGTATTTATTACTCGGCGTGCTGCGGGGAAAAGCCTGTTCTAACGTTTGAGTCTAAGGTTTCTAACCCTAACCCCTAACCCATAGGTGTCAAACTCTGGCCTGCGGGCCAAGTTTGGCCTAATTACATTTGGCCTGCGAAGCCATATCAAATTACTATTAGAGCTGGCCTGCTGGTATTATACAGCTAATATATATATTGTTTAGTATTAAGCTTTGCTTGTTCCATATTCAGTTTTTCAGCTAAACTTGTTTGAGTCCATAAGAAAAGATTCATTCTTATATCTGGAGGAAGATTTTTTTTTTCAATAAATATTAATGTTAGCCCGCGACTTTGTTCCATTTTGAATTTTGGCCCACTGCGTATTTGAGTTTGACACCCCTGCCCTAACCCTTTAGCACCTGGCGGCTCTTTTTTACTTCTCATCTGTAAATAATCTGCTCTTTCACGTGATTCAGTTTATTTTGAAAAGTCTCAACAGGATCTTGAGCTTTATTGTGAAAGGTTGATGTGGAACATAAACAAGCGGACACGCGATGGTGTTACCGTCGTTGTTGCTCACCACAACGCATAAAAACAGGCGCTTGCCCGTCCGTAGTGTGGTTATATTAAATATAAGAGAAAGAGAGAACTTTAAGAAATTAATATAGCCACTACAGCGACCATCAAAACAATGAAAAAATATTGCCGTAAACAGTTTATTTTGTGACACCACGAAACAAACGATAGCGTAAAATGAAACGATAGACGTTTTTACATCGTCATCCGATATATATCGTTATATCGAACAGCCCTACACTATCTTGTGAAACATTTCTTTTGTTCCTATGTTTTTGTTTTATATTCAACAAAGGATGTTGAATATATGAATATGAAAACAGATTAGTTTTCATATTCATATATTCAACATCCTTTGTCTAATATATTCATTATCCCTCCTGGACATGTCCAAACCATCTCAGGCTGCATTCAACCTGATACATCACAGCATGCCACTAACATCTCACTCTTGACCTTTCCACCTGTCGCCCTCTGATTCACAGACATGTAAGATTACATGGGAGTGTGGAGGTATGCACTGACATACCTCCAGACTTCCAGGTTCTCTTCTATCTGCTCCTTACTTGGTGTTAGCATTTCAAACCCGATACAGATAACTAGGACACTTCAGTCCTCCATAGTGTTTTCAATCGCACAGGCAAAAAATTACAAAAATGAAGAGGATTTAAAAGAAACAGAAGATTAAACAACACCATCAATAGCAACGCTATTTTGAAGTTGTCTGCAACAAACAATAATACAAAACAAAAAAAGGTTACAGGTGGGTACAGTTGGCTGATAACGTTGGCTGCCTGCATTGATATTATTGTTTTTTATAAAGCCACTGCCTCAGTGGTAACTTAAAACAGGGATAATGTGGCTATTGAGTAAATTGCTAACAGTTAAACAGCTAACGCTTACATGTGTACTCCGCAGTTATGATAAATGTTTAGTACTTGTTCAGTGTTACTGAAATCAAAGTTTTACTGGCCTCTTGTTATGAAGGTCGATTACTTGGCAGCTAGTGAGGGGAGGGGCTACGTGTCTTGTTGTTGGCATCAATGGTCCAATATAAATTTTTTGTTTCAATTATTATTTCAATTAGTATCTGAGTGTCTATTTTTGGACAGCCCTACCGTCAAATAACACTTTTGTTTCGTACAATTTTACACAATTTCTGCTTGAAAAAAGGCAAAGGAGGGCAAAGTAAGAGAAACATAAGACCTCACTTAGCTTGTTCAGTCTATGATATATCACTAGTCATTAGTAAGAAAGGCCAGGTGATCCCATTTTCAAAGCTTTAGAAATACTCCTCAAATCTTGTCCCAACAATCAGCAGCTGTGCACCTCTAAGCGGTTCCCTCTCATACTTGAGATGGGAATGTGAAAACAAAATAGCACTGCATTTTTAGGAAGCTCTTCCCACTGAAGATTTATTAAGAAATAGAAGTTAACTGAAATAGGAAGTTGAGTTGGCTGCTCATTGGATTGCTAGAAAGGCAAATCAAAACCCCTATTTGGCTCAAAGAAGACCTTTAGGGAGGTTTAGCTGGCTCTGGAGTGGTGGTGCACTGTTCTACTGTGCAGCAACACCTGCACAAGCATGACCTTTATGGAACATTCATCAGTAGAAAACCATTCCTGCAGGAGAAGGAAGGGTGCAAAATGTCATGAAAAGAACAGCTCACCAAATGTTCCACACGGGAATGGATCGATCATGCTTTGGGCTTGTGTTGCAGCCAGTGAAACCAAGAACATTTCACTAGTAGACGGAAGCACAGGCTCAGTTAAATACCAAGCAAGTCAGTGTCTGTCAAAAGGCTGAATACACAACAACTCAAAATCCTAACTCAAAATCCACAACGGACTACCTAAAAAATACCAAATAAGTTGAAGGTTTTCCATGCGTATGACAACTGTGATTATAAATATGCACAAAGTCTCGGGAATATTAGCGTAAGTAGGTATAAAAGGGTGAACTGCAAGTCTTGCTACTGACAAGCGTATAGTGCTTGCCAAAAGGATGGTACTAAATACTAACTTTGCAGGCTTCCCAGTTGTTTTTTAAAATAAAAAAATATATATATATATCAATTACAAAACTAATCTGAATTAAAATATTAAAGGTCTTATAGTTATTAGCTGTTTTTATCTTAAAAACATTGTTCACTGGATTAAGAGCATCAACTTAAATAAAATAATAAAAAACAATCTGTTCTTTCTTAAAGGGATTCCAGATGATGTGATAGTTTTTCTGCCAACAAAACGGAGAAAGGGAAATAATAATAATAGCACAAGAAAAATATCCCAAGGAATAAAGATGGAAAGAACAAGATATGAAGCCAAAGTTAGCACAAAGGGGAAGGCTTGGGAAATAATGTGAGGAGAATGGTGGAAAGGTAAAATCAGCCATGGCCACAATACAGGCAGGTGCTGGTAGTAAGGGTAGAGTGGTTTGCTGGCTGTCATGTTAGAGCTCTTCCTCCTGGTCTTAAATCACACTGATAGTTTATGAAGACAGCATGTCGAACCATAGCTATGAACGAATTATACTCTCAGCATAGGTTGAATAGTTTCCGTCTGGTCTGGTTTCCTCTATTGTATCTAACCAAGGATTTACACATCTAAAACAGTGATACAAACCCTGTTGCTGTACAAACCTACTGGGGACCTCAAATGTCCCTAAAGCCAAAGGCCAGCACTTTTACATCACAGTCATTGCTTCATTTCACTTTACACATGGCGGTCTACCTTCATAACACGTCACTCGTCAGTACTTTTCTGCCTGCGCTGTTTATATTTTCAAATGGCCATTCTGCCATGAAGTTTCCCTCGCAGCTCATTTCAAACCAATTCAATTTCAGTAGTGTCAAAGGAGAAGTAGCATGGTTGTTAACTGTGATTTTATAAGCCACGGACGAAAAGAGAGAAAAATCTCTTTCTAGGAGGCAACAATCTTGACTTATCTGAACCAGAACAGTATGTTATTGCACATTTTTAAAATGTTCTTATTTACTTTAGAGCATTGGTCAGTTTAATATGCAAGTAAACTTAAATTTTTCTTGTAAGGACTAAGCGTTAATATTCAAATTTACCAAGCAGCCACAGTTCTGTTTGACTCTTAGATAGACTAGTCTGTAAAGTTTTAATGAGTTTTGAATATTATTTTAAAGAATTAATATCAAACTACAGAGAAGCCCATGTTGAAAAGAATGAAAGAAAATGTTTTTCACCGATCATAATTGTTTTCAGTCAATTAAACACAGCCCTGTATTAAGATGTTAAACATGTCACATCAACAGTGGTCTACTGTATGTGTGACAGCGGGATATGGGGATAACCTGGTAATAACACCAGCACTCCAGACACT
The DNA here is from genome assembly GCF_964374335.1 of Astatotilapia calliptera. Lineage (NCBI taxonomy): Eukaryota > Metazoa > Chordata > Actinopteri > Cichliformes > Cichlidae > Astatotilapia > Astatotilapia calliptera. The sequence goes on along the minus strand of NC_137431.1, from coordinate 10,651,691 downwards.
AGTCATTTATGCTTTTGCTTAAACATGCTCTTTTTGTCAAGAGGGTTAGGAAAGATTTGACAAGAATTCCCTCATGGTGTGTTTGCAAGGCCGACAAAATGGAGCTGTAGTACCGAAAGCCCTCGTCTTTTTTGATTGAATGCTTTCAGGTAACCTTGCGAATAATGAGACCTCGCTCAAAGAAACAACAACAAGAAGTCAGGCCTGACATTTCTCGGTAATTCCTTGTCTATGTAAACTGTCCCCGGTCTAACTAAACATACCCCTGCTGGGTTAAATCACCTTAATGTGAACTGAGCGTATGCTTAATTGAACTATTACTGCAATCTGTGTTGTCCCAGTAACAAGCATGGCCTTGCCTTTTTACTATCATATAATCAAAGTCTAGCCACTTATGTTTTGAACATTACAACAAAAATGTGATTAGGTTTTTCTTTATTATGGATTTAAAATGATATTTTGTAATGGGTGTTACAATTTGAAATTTAGTTACACTCCCAAGGGGAAATAATACACATAAGGAGCATTAGGAGATTGTGCGGTTCTTACTTGTGTAAAACCATGTCAGTTAAAAAAAAAAAGCTATGCTACAGAGATCACATATGCTGAGAATGCAGTGTGTATTTGGAGAGAACCAGAGGTGTATTGGAAGACATAACACGAAGTGCAACTGGAAAAGCAGGAAAATTGAGCTGTAATGCTAAGACGGGGTGATAAGTAGATGTAACGCTGTGCACAGAGGCTCCTGTTAAAGTGAGAATGAAAAGAAAAGACCACAACAGCAGCTATAGACATAGTTTTATGAAGAAATGTTACCATGTCAAATTTAAACTTTGATTTGCTTTGGTTTCCACACAATGCTTGTTTAGGTTCAGGTACCAAAAGTACTTGATTAGCTTTAGGGATTTTTTTGACATTGTAAAGTACAGGTTAAAAAGCTCTTTTCTCTAGCTTACAATAGCATTCCCACAAACATCATACAACCACTATGTCTCCTTCATAATCTTTCATAAATTATTGATTACAATAGATGAGCAGATAACGTCTGGGCTTATTTATAGGTAATAGTGGGAGCCTGCTTACTTGTAATATGTATGTTGGGCCAACATCTGATAACAGCATTGTATTGCAACTGGGCGGATAACTTCTTAATAAAGTAGTGGTAAAGAGTTCAGCATGAGCAAGATTTTACTTACACACAACACAATTTATAATACTATAGGTGCAAAAACATATATTTTGAAATGGATAATACACGGTAATTTTGTAACCAATTCAAATCCAAAACCATGAGCATCAATAAACCTTTTGATTCAATACTGAATAAGTCTTTACACCAGCAAAGGTGCTTGTTTAGTTGCTCAGATGCTTTGAAACATTTGATGCAATTACACCAGCGTATTACTGTCTCTCTGTTTGGAATTCAATGACTGTCTTGTGTTTTTAAGTACATGGCATTCATTCTGTTCGCATGTTCTTGTTTGTGTTGTTGGAGTCTTTCAGCGCTGCTGAAACCCATCTCCCTAACTGCTGTGGTAATGCACTGTAGTCCAGTTGTGTTCTGCACATCCAAACAAATGAATAATTAAAATGTTTTTTAAAACAAGGCTGGATTGGATAACCTGCGTAGCGTTTTCTCCTCTTTGGCAACGCGGCAGCCTTTTTCCTCTGAAAATTAAACCAGGCGAACTCTATAAGTGTGAATGCAGCTACTCCTGCAATATCAGCAAGGGATCCCAAGAATAACAAATTGAGTCTTTCGGGTTGTTTTTTTCTTACCCTTTATTACACCGAAAAGGGAAAATGGCATTGAAAACCATAAATATCACCTTCCGCAGTAATACGTAGCATTTTCATACTCTTCAGAAAAGTCTGAAAAGTTAAAATACATACAATAAAATACATTTACCTCAAAGGAATTAAAAATACACTCATCTAATTGGATGAGTTGGCATGGAAACTGATATTAGGTGGACTGTGTATCTGCTAAATAAGGTTCTTGTATATTCTGATTGTTTGACTGATATAGGACTTTTAGGACGAACAACAGTACCGATATTTCCTGATAATTCCTTTTTCAGACACACAAAACATAAACACAACAAATCTGTGTTACATGTAGTTATTTAATTACTCATTTACACTAGGCTCTGCCCAACTGCTGTGTTTGTAGGAAACACTTGTTGCGAACAGTGAATTTGCATAGTGCCCTCTGGTGGACAAGCTATGCAATATTGACACTCATAACGTAGTTGAAAGATCTTCACTTTTTTAACCTTCATTTATCCACCCTTAGACTTAAATAAAAACTGAAATAACAATCATAGCTATGAAAGCTGTCTCTGCTTTTAACCAAGTGCTTTCACTGTATAAGGCTTAATGTAACTTAAGTAACTGAAAGGGAAAATGTTGTGAATTAAAAGAGCAAGCAAACAACTCACATAAGGATCCAAACAAAAATCTGCTTTTTATGATCAGGCACAATCACGATCTGCTTCCATACTGCACATGGCACAAGTAGGTTTTTTCACAGAACAGCAGGAGGTCACCTTGCCGAGGAGTTGAAAATGTACACCGGTCCTTAGCAGCTCCTCCTCAAACAACTAAATATAGAGCCAATGCTTCTGAGCCAAAATTAAAAACGATCTGAAGGGAAAGATCTCCCATTAATTACCATTATCTTGTTTAGCGGAGGGGTTTTTGGTGAAAGACTGCTGTCAAAGCTAAATTCATTAGTAAATATATTACTCCTGTGGCTTTGCTGCAATAAAAGTCACAGTGGGTTTTGCAAATTGCCCGCAAATCTTTTGCTGCCCTCAAAATAGCACCGTAACAATGACCAGACACTGAAAGATAAATCCAGATTGTGCAATCTGGACTTCAACATATTGAGGAATCATTATCAGTAATGCACAAGACCAATCGGTGACGGCTGCAAGAAATATGCTTTTCTTTTGATCTTCAGGAAGCCATTATCATATGTTTTACATCTATATTTCATGAAAACTTGCTGCCAGGGGAATCTGTAATACTGTCTGAGATGCAACACTGTAAAACAAGTGTTATTACACTCTGGCATAAATCGATGGATACCCAGAGCGCATCAATATTATAATAACTTGTCTACAGCCATTTTAAACTCATCCATTAAAGAGCAGCTATTATTTGGTAATGTAGATGTGCATCATATTGGAAATGTGACAGATTTTAAAATAGATTTACAATAGAAAACTAAAAAAAAAAAGCAAAAAAACATCACACGATATATGCGTGAGAGAGCAGGTGCATTATATCTGATCATCAGTGAGCACGATAATGGGCAGGACAATCGTCTATAAGTTGTGCAGCCGGTCCCACGGAGTTCAGCAGCATGGAAAGCGGGCCTGCTTCATCGTCTTACAATGGGGCATCATTCATAGTAAATACGCTCTGTGCTATTTAAGGTGACACGACGCAAAACAGCTACAGAAAGTTAAACACTGACTGTCACGTTCACTGGAAGGTGTACTCTTAACAGATGGGATGGCTGCAGTCATGATCTTCTGGGTTAGCTTACATAAAGCACTGAGACTTGCTGTATGTGATGTATTCTGCTGGAATGATTTGTATGCCCAAAAGTGTTGAGAGGTTTCCTGTACTCCAAAGGTACTGCTGTGAGGTCAGCTGAATAAAAGATGGGGGTAGGGGCAATCTGGGTTTCAATGCTGGTACTGACTTTAAAAATTAAAATAAAAATGAGGAGAATACGAGTAGTTAACTGGATGAAGATTGTTGTTTACTAAATTTGATCTGCTCTTGAGATTTTTCAGTTCTCTCCTTTCATAGTTTGCACACCAGAGACTCCGCCATGCCACTTGGCTTCGCCATCATTAGCAGAATAACACACACAGTTCACGTGGACTGCTGTTTCTAATAAACTGCCCTGAATCCTTTGATGTAAGTATTTGACTGAACTACCTGACATACTGTAAGGGTGCATCTGAACTCCCTATGCTACCACAGTGGTCCTCGATGTTCAATCATTTCAAGTGTCCTGAGCCGTGTCTTGTTATTCTGTACTTTTGCTGAATTTATTTTCAGTTGTTGAGGAAGTCCTAAGATTAGTAATGCAAGCAGAATATTCCGTTCAACTGAAAATGATCGTCAAGGTCAGCCTTTGTTCTTCTGGTAAAACAATGGTCACAATGCAAGCGCCATAGAGGGTGGCTTGTAGAAAGCAGTAGCACGCTCTGGAGATACAGATGATCAGGTGAAAATATGGATGGTGTAATATGATGCAGATTTAGGTGTTTACATGAAGCTGAATTACCCATAAATCACTATGTACTGTAGAATTCCTAGCATGTGTAGCAAGTCAGCAGAGCAGCTTCTCCAACAGGTGACATGCTGAGGAACTGTATTTAGGAAACACTGAAATTTCATGTATAGCCACTGTAGATCCCTGGTGGTCTAGTGGTTGGGATTCGGCGCTCTCACTGCCACGGCCCGGGTTTGATTCCTGGTAAGGGAACGCCTTTTACTGAATATGCCGGGGGGAACCCACCCGAGGGATTAATAAAGTTTCATCTGATCTAATCGAATCTAGATATTCAGTAAAAACACACACAAAGTAACTCAAAGTGTAACAGAGTACATAAATAGAATTTTGGCTGTATTTTGCACATCCAACATGGGTTTTTACACCAAGTTGAGCAAGATACAGCATCTAGTGACTTAATGTATAATAAATAAAACACAACAAATCATCCTTGTGGGATGACAATTTTTACACAGGGCAGCAAGTTTAATGTTCAGTTATTTAAATGTTGTGTACAGTGCATGTTTTAGGTGAGAGACCAAGATTCAAAAGAAGACAAAATTTGAAAAAGCTCCAATTTTCACATTAAAGCTCGCCACTTAAAGTGATGCTTCAAAGCTTGCTCTTTTTATCAAATCCACACCCAGGGGTTCATATTTTTCAGCAATGAATGCAGAACGTCTGCAGCTTTTGTCCGAATTTTGAAAAACATTTTTAAACATCACTAGTATTCGGTATGCTGTTCAACGCTGGTCAGAGTTTGATGATTGCTGTTCTGTATTTTTAAATGAGAGCGTTTTACATTACCTAGCATCTTTCTGTTGGCCACGTTCTTACATTGTGCTTAGCTTTAAATATTGATTTGGTGATAGAGACAAAAAGGACAGTGGACACACAATGACTTCTTAATCACCGCATCAGTTTTCACTGACTTCCCAAATTATGACTTCACCTTTATTTGTTGGGCTCCTGTAAAGCAGTGATTGAACTGCCAAGCACCAGCTGACATGAATCACACACTCTTGTGTACTTTACACCGAGCAACAGTTCAATCCTGCAGCAGTGGCAGAAAGCAAGTGGTTATCTACAGTTCCTGCAGTTCTGCTGTATTTCACACTTGTCGTCAGTGTCCTTCAGCCGATGAGACTACCGTTCGCCAGTGTCATAAAGCAGATATCAAATCCCCATCTAAAAATGTAGATGCTGACATTTAAATAACAGCAAAATGGGCTGCCGCCCTAATAAAAAGTATCATGTCAAATGCGTCTCATTCATGTCAACACAGCCCACAGCTCCATAATAACCATGACAGGAATATTTATTATAATATTTTTTTAAGAATACATGTCATATTTCAATGCCAGCTGGAGTTTGTACACCACTGCAAAAACAAATAAATAAAATAAAATTAATCAAATATTACAGCTGCTTAATGGATCACGTGCGATGAATTTAAAAGGTGGATCTTTGTGTTTCAGGAAAGGTCACGTGTCCCTTTTTACTGGGCTTTTGCATGTGTCACTAATAAAAAGACGCATTAACTTAGTGCATATTTTAATGGGTTTTGCCGTGATATTCTTCTCGGAGCGCGCGAGACAGGATGGCCCTTATCCTGGCTTATCTTATGGATCACTCTTATGTGATGTTGTTTCAAAGGAGGTTGCACAAGATGGTTACCATGGCATTTGCACAGGCGTTTTCTCCAGCTTTACTTTGCTCACAGATAATGGGTCAGGTCAAGCTATTCTACAGCTTCTCCTCTCTGTGGTCGTGATATGACTGAGAGCTGGGTCATTTTAACCTCCCTTTCCTCTGACTCGACATCTTCGGGCAGAAATTAAAATCTCCGAGCCTCCATTACAGCAGCTACAGGTTTAAACCCAGCATACAGTCAATGTTTTATATCAAGAAGGGTTAAAGACACTTGGCTAAGGTACGGGATACGATGAGCGGATAGCAACAGCTCCCACAATTCAAATATAAACGAGCTGCAGATGGGTTTTAGTGCTGTTTTGTCCGGATTTTTATTGTTCAATTTTTTTAAAAACCCACCATTAGAGTGTTAAAGACTCCAAATTTAAGAAGTGATGTCCTATGTGCAGCTTTATGGACAGCTAGTCAGTGGTATTAAGTGTACTGCAGCAGTGACTATGGGTTACATCTAATCCCAAAGTTCAGAACAACAAAAATAACAGACTTGTGAAGAATGTTCTTGATAAATCTCTAAGGGCTCAGGTCAGTCCCACACAGTACAATTGTAAACGGCATGAGGGCTCTTTTGTGGAATTTTTGGACTCTTGATAAACACTTTCTCTAAGTGCACAACCCTGAAGACTCTCGTTGTGGAACTCACTCACAACTGAAAAAAAAAGGACTGAGAGTCAAACCCAGGAAGTATCCATGGAAATATGAACATTAAAATAAGAGCATGTTAACTCTGCACAATTAAAATCAGTTTAAGTGCACTGGGTGTGCGTTACCCTAATGAAGGCTATTTTGTGTTGGGTATTTCTAACAGAAACAAACTCTAGTGTTCACACTAGTGATCAAACCTTCTCTGGATTAAAACACGATGCTGACTTTGCCATAACCTGAAAACATACTGTTTGTTTTGGAAGTGTAAATCTCTTCCACCTCTTCTTCAAGGTCAGCTTGGAGCACTTTGAACTGGATTATATGAGAACATAGAAAAACATTAGGAAATGTAATATTTTTGCACAATTCAAAGTATCTTATTTCAAAGTATCCCCTTATTAAGGCTTTTCCCCCAGTGTGTAATGTCTTTAGTTCTCTAGTTTATGTTTTTTTTTCTATTGTTAATCTAAAATACAATTTTGACACCAAAAATAATCTAAAGTGGCTCTAAAGTGAGAATTATAGTGTTGAGCATTCCAAGCAAATAATACAAAAGTAAACCCAGAAGGTATTTGAAGAAAATTGTCTCATCCAAGGCTTAGTCCCTGATAGTTTTCCTTTTTTGTGTGTTTTCTCTGTCATCAAAGACAATCAAATGACAGTGATCACAAACGCCTGCCTTGTCTCTCACAGTGCAATAACACATGGAGTAACATGTAGGTTCAAACTGAAAAAAAAAAGAAATATAAATGCAGTTGGCTTTTGGTCTTGTGCAGCCAGATGAAAGCAATCTTGTGTGTGTGTGTGTGTGTGTGTGTGTGTGTGTGTGTGTGTGTGTGTGTGTGTGTGTGTGTGTGTGTGTGTGTGTGCCAATCTCAAACATGAAGTAACAAATGACACTTCATTTTACCATCGCTTATTACCTCAATCTTACAGTTATGAATCCATAAACCATAGAACAGCTTGCAAGGTCAGGATGCTAACGTGCATGAGCCTGTTCACCAGCTGCCATGTTCTACATGCTACCTGTTATTTCAAGACATGCAGTGACATCACTTAGCTGCAGTCACACAGGAAAGCACTGATGAGGAAATTCAGCTAAAAAAAAAAAAAAGACAATATCCTGAAAGTAATAGAGGTATGAAAAATAATAATTAAAATCATATTGCTTTAAAATTCTGGGCTATAATGATGGAAACGAGCACTGATATGCGACAAGGCTGCCTCATCCAAACAAACAAATACACCTATACAAACAACCCAACAGCTGTGCTGCTGCAAGAAAGCTCTGACTTTACGAGAGGAGAGAGAATATTAAAGTGAACACTTCTGAGCACTTCACCTTCCTCACCCAAACATACTTCATTAAACATTAAGACTTAACACGTTTTGTTCCAGATTGTAAGTCCCCCACCTTGTGTTCTCATTCAATCCATTAAGCGGCCGTTCTTTCCTTTTCGTCCCTTTTATCTTCACTTCTAGGCCATTTTCTCTCTAGAAACCAACTGACACCGAGCTTGCCACAGTATTAACTTTATTGGCCCTTAACTGTAGTTTATTGGACGTAGTGCTCTGGGAATGGTGGCAATCTCTGTATGTTCTTGAAGATTAAAAAAAAAATTAAAAAATCAGATGAAGCACACGTATTACCTGCGGTGTATATGAAGAAGAATGGTCATGCTACAATTCTGCCATACTGTAGCGTGCTATTTTTTTATTTTTAATTTTGTCTGATATGTAGTGAAACAAATTCCCACTAAAAGATGAAGCCCAGGCAAGGCTTCCCAGTCTTCAGCTCCATTCTGCTGTATTTGAGTAAGCCTCCTAAAATGCCAGCGCCGAGGCTGACGTTACGCCGGCCTAAGAAAAGCAATCACAGCTATTTGAACAGCACGCCAACAAGAGTAATACGAAATTCTTCAAAAGTCTACAAAACCACTTTATTGGTTTTCTGATGGATTTCTAATGTCACTTCTCCGTAGCTACAGGCCCCATATCTGTGTGTGTGTGTGTGTGTGTGTGTGTGAGAGAGAGAGAGAGAGAGAGGAAAAAAACAACACACATTCACTCCTTTAAAAATGAAAATATACCATTTCTCATGACCTGTCAGAACAGAGGTCCTGTTGTCTTCCATTAACTGAGCACTGCCCAACCACCGCTGAATATTAATGGAGCCTTCCCTGGATCATCAGCATGTGCATTTAATTCACAATCCTATCTGCATCTTCTAGGGCACAGGCTTTTTTGACTGCATGTGTGTGTGTGTGTGTGTGTGTGTGTGTGTGTGTGTGTGTGTGTGTGTGTGTGTGTGTGTGTGTGTGTGTGTCAGAGCTGTTGTGAATTTGTTGATTAGAGGAGACGTCTTCTGAGTTCAAGGCCTGTCACACACTGTGCTTGAGATGAGTTACGTTGCAGCACAGAGGCATAATTAAGCTGTCATCAATAAGTGTAATGAAAAAAAAAAGGGGGTCATCAGAAAATAATCAATATCTCCACAATCGAGCGGGATCGGTAGCCCCGGCTGAGAATAGCAAGCCGGTCTGATTGACGGTCCCCGTGCGTGATGAGCTGATCTCCAATTAAATCGCAGCCGTATCTCCCCGCTAGCCGCGCGGTTAAAACCACTTGGATACGCAAAGTGGACCGATCGCGTTAAGATGCCACAGCTTATCAACAGGCAAGGCCAATAGAAGGCTCCCACTGAAAGGAAGAAAATGTGTGCTATAGCAACAAAGTGGCTCGAGGATTTTACATGGGAATCTCATTCCTCAGTATTGACAGTGCGTCAGGACGGGCAACGTGCGCAATGTGCGAAGTCACCAAACATATTGCGCACACATGAAGCCCGCGGTAGACAGCAAATCTCCAGTCACGTTTGGGTGCTGGTGGTGAACATATGGCTTACCTAAAAGACGCGATGCAAGCACCGGAATTAAGATGAAGAAGAGGATGATGATGGTGATGATGGCCCGTCCATCTAAGCACGATTCTTCTTTTCTATCCTCCGTCGGCGTGTCGATGATCTCCTAACTAGGCCATTTCTCCCCGGCTCGCAATTATTTCTCAGGAGAGCAACGCAGTCGCAGGCTTCCGCACATCAGCACACCTTCTCGGTGTCCGTCTTTCTCCGGCTTTTCCAAAAAAAAGCACACCTCATACTGGCCCCCTCCTCCTCCTCCTCTCATCCCTCTCTGACAACACCCCTGCTATGTTTCCTTCTCCACGGAATATTTGACTTTTTCTTTTCTTCTTTTTTTTAATCAGGCGGAGACGCAGCAGCGAGTGCGACCCAAACACGGGAAGGAGAGAGGGAGAACGAGAGAGGGGGGAAAATGAACTCACAGGAAAATAAATGCGTAACGCTATAGCGTCAGGACTCGCGCGTCGCTTCAAAAGTCAACGCAGCGATCTGTCCTCTTTCTCTCCCCCCATTTGCCCGCGCTGATAATAATCCGCGGTGTGCGCCCCCGCTGTGCCGAACGGCCCCCTTTAAAGAAAAAAAAAAAGATTACAGGTTGACTGACTTAAAACACGAAACAGCGCTTCAGCGAAGACACCCCACCGAAATCAGGTGTCCAATCTCTTCTTCGCGCGCTTGCGTGGTGCTCTCTCTCTCTCTCTCTCTCTCTCTCTCTTCACTTGGTCTCTGATGCTAAGGAGAGAAAGCTCGGAATGAGAAAACAGAGCCCGCACCTTCCGATCAGCCCGGTGCTTTTGGAACAACACCTGAAAGGCTGTGAATATCAGGATGATGCAGTGGTATTTATTTTTGAAGCCCGCACTGAAGGAGATCCCACTGCTTTTCAATCTCCCTCTCTCGCTCTCTCTCTGAGCGCAGTCTCATTGACTCTCGCGCAATATTTCAGTCTCACTGCTAGTTGTCATGACGAGGAGGCGAGACGCATAATTCGGCGGAAAAGGGCGCTCGATCTGCTGAAATACTCGCGTGGAAAAGCAAAACGCGTTTGCTTCCAGCGTTTATAGGTGATGATCTGTGCCAGGCTGACGCAGAGTTTTGTTTTCTTCTTTTTAATTTTTTTAAATTTATTTTTGGTACTTTTTTGGTGGGTGAAATATGAAACACCGTAATATACGAATGCACGGGTTACATATAGAGCAATAATAATACAAATAACAGCAACAATAAATACTTACCTATAATTTCTGCTTCCTGGTTGAGTATATTATTCAAGGAAAATGAGCATGGATGCAGAGCTCAGCTGGTACACAGTAAAGACTACCTGCATTGATGTGACCACTAGGTGGCAGCACAAGCACAACATGCCAGCCAAAAGTGACCAGTTAGTGTCCCTAATAGCGTATTCAAATTAAATCGTTGGGGTTCGCCTCTATGCTGTGAATTGAACTGAGCTGAATCAGTTGTGTTGGCAATCAATTGTTTGATGAATCTTGCCACGATACTAACTTTCTATTAAGTTCTGTTTTGTTCTTCGCTCACCCTCGAGGGAAATATGTGGCCCTTCAGCTGCTAGATGCTTTCTCTGTTTGTCATTTGGTCCTCGACAGGTAGCATGAAGCAGGGGGCTTTAAAGCTGTTTTTGATCAAAGTAATTGCGGCTGCATCTGGAAGCGATGCCGATAGGAGCATTGAGGAGGGTAAATGGACTGCACTTACATATAGCACCTCTTTACCCTAGCTCTTTACAAAGAGCTTCAGCATTTTTGTCTCTCATTTTAACCACGTAGACACCAAGACGACAGGAGGAAACTTGCTGAAATTTTGCCCAAGGACACAGTGGGCCCTAAAAGTAAAACAATGAAGACGGGTCCCAAAAAGAAAAGAGGTCAAGCAAGTCAAGTGATGATTGTTGGTCGATTCATGACTCATTAGTGAGTCTTCCCATACAATCTGTGAGGTGTATCATTGCACAGTGTCATGCAATTAATATATCCTTAGTGTTTATTTTCTTTATTATATTGTTTTATGTACTTTAATAATGAAGGTTTGTAAAGCAAAGCCACTTTTGACTCATAAACTAAGTTCAGACAGGTTGCCCTGGTAACGGACCTCAGAAAGGGGAAGTTATTGCAAGCTGCACAGGAAGTTTTAGTGCACAGGCATATTATTAAATCAGACAAATAAATCAGACACAGAAAAGAGGAACTGAGTAGAAGGAGTTTGTAATGAAACTGTGTGTGTCACGTGTGTGACATCTGAAGTACCGAAATAACACTATGTAAGACACATGTTCAGCTAAAAATGTTAGAGTTTCTGCAGCTGGCTTTTGGGGCTGTGCAGGGCTCTCTCTTCTGGAAGATGATTGAATAAAAAGAAATATAAATGTTTTGACCACTATGAGTCGGGTTTTCTCTGTTCTATCATGGGGACAAAAGAATCGGGGTTAATAACAGCAAATTTTGGGTGTTACCAAGCTGTGGTCAGAAGAAGCAGTGTGTGAAGATGACACTCAGTATGCTCGCTTTGAATCCACAGTTCAACGTTACAACCCTCATGATGGAATCTTTCTAGTCACAGGAAAAAATGAACCAAGACGTTCTGTAATTTACCCAAACAAGCCTCTTTCGCTGGATGACTGAGTTCTGAGTTTAGACTTTCAGACAGAGGTTGATGCGTCTTTACAGTCAGTGAGTCAGGTGAGGAATTCAGTCATTCGATATAGTTTGGAGCCCGGGATGACTTGTGCAAGGTCTTCGGGGTGACTGGACGTACAATCAGAACACACTAGAGGGATGAAGTATCCCATTTTGCCTTCAGAAGGCAGCTTGATGTCTCATGGAAAGAAAGATGCGGCTGGAAGTATGTCTGAGCCACTTACTAAATGCAGATAGGTGGCAGGAAATGGATAGATGGATGGACAGATAGATAAATGCACACTAGATTAGCCTTCAATTATGACAGCCATTAGTGCAGAGGAACTGCACCGTGATCCTGTAACTCACTTAAGCAAATGTTAGATGATCTTAGCAATATGTCTTTGCTATGTACAAAAATGATGACTGCTCAGTGCAGCGAAATGCAAAGAGCACTGGACTCTTTGAGTAGTTTAATTGTGAAGTGAAGAGGTCTAGCTAGTTTCACCTGATTTAGGATGCAAAACTGTGACTTCATTACTGTTAGTTTAAACTGACCCTGCGTTTTCAAAATCCCTTTTTCTGCTTTCATTTCTTAAATGTGTGTACAGTGTTTAATCATTCATTTCTAACCCCTGTGAAACAATACTGTCACTTAGAAGTGTTCTGAAGTATTCTGACATATGAAATAAAGGGGGCTGATATCAAAAGGGCACGATTTCCAAGGTCAAGATTTCGGTATGTTAAATGTGTCTTATAAAGACATAGAATGCACCAAGGAAGAGTAATCACAGACCGTTAGCAACGTCTTGTTGTCAATCTGGACAGAGAACCTAGAAAAGGGAGCTGATAAGCACTATTTCTTCAGGGCCGGTGCAGAGGGAAATCTTTTTTTTTTCACCATTCCTTGCGCAGAGGGCAGATCTCAGGTGTCTTGTTAAAACGAGAGGGGAGATACGGTAGGTACAAAGGTCCCCGAGGCTCTGGCCTCTCCTCATAGGTCAGGGAGGAGATTAAAGGGAGTCAACAGCTGCAAGAGTATCATCTGCTTACCAAATATTATTAACCGCAACAACAAAGCAGTATGTGACCAGACTGGGAGCTGGAGCCTTTGCTGTCAGAAACTGTGAGTGGGAGAGAGGTTTTTTTTCCTGGATTGCATCACAAGTGAGATTTTCAAGGGAGAATAGTGAAACTCTGCACTGCTGAATTAAACTGTCGACTGGCTTGGATTGCATTCAGCTGGGGTACAAGCCTATTGTAAATCAAGGCTGTGCATGCTGATCTCCCATCCATGGGTTGCAAAAGGTGGTATATGACTGGAAGAATTTGTAAATTGCCCTGATGTTGATTCAAAAAGGTACAAGAAAAGATAACTTTGTATCCAGCGGTCAGGACTGCTGCAAAGTACACGTTCTCTCTAAAATCCCATTTATAACCTGTAATCCTGTATTAAAACGCTGTCGTGCTCATTAAATAGACTCTGAGCTTCCCATGCTAACTGACTGAGCAGCATCAAACAAGCACACAAGAGAATTAGACAAGCCACGGGATCCGGTTTATGAGGAGACAGCGCATTTCCTGTATTCAGATGTTGTAGAACACCTCCCTCTGCTGGATAGCTGCTGTTATTGCATTTCAAGACAGTCAAAGGTCTATTTGAAGTGCTTAAAGTACTTCGAGGGTACACAATTCAACTCGGCACCCCCGTTTTGTACTTTAAAAAAACTACTAATGATCTTAAGTAAGTACATACACTCATAAAAGACTTGAAAAGCGCCAGTGTAGTAGGATGGCACTCCATCATCAGTGGAAACATTTTGTGAATACTTACATTTCAAAATGAGTTAAACAGTCTTAATCTAATTCACTTATTACAAAACCCCTCCATTCAATTAGTTTTTACAGTGTCTGCAGAGAGTAATCAGTAAAGGAAAGCAAGCCGTGTCCTTTGGCTAGCAAGATATGCTTTATAAAACTCTGGATGCGCTGTGAAAAGAAGAAGGTCATAAAACTGCATTGCTAAAATGTAGAGCCCACTCTCATTAAGTTAACGGCTGTACTGCTGCTATAAATGCACTGCTGTGGAGCTGAGGTCCTTATCCTGCTAGCTGTTTAAGAAACAGGGAGGAACATGTGATCAGCGACTGTGGTTGGAGTCAGAGCAGTCAGACAGAAACTCTGGAGCTTTAGGTTATAAATGGGAGTGAAAAATACTCATGACAGAGAGAAGGCTGAAGGATGGTGACTATAGTTTTACCATTTCCATGTCCATTTAGCATGTCATCAAGGATCTAAACACAGTATGTGTTAAATATCCAGGATGGATGTCTTCTCGTTTACCAATCCATTATTCAGTGTGAAATATCCAGATGACCCTGTCATATCATAAAGGTAATCATGAATCATGTATAGTACTGTGAAGGTAATTGGGCTAATGTTAAAATAATGATAATGTAAAAATAATCTTACTATGATGATCGGAGCATGTGCCTTATCTCCTCCTTAATGGTTGGGACAATCTGAAAAAAAACTTTGCATGAATATGCATGAGCAAAATTCAATTCAATTCCATTTTACAGTTTTTTCTGAATGCTTAAACCCTAACTGTGATTCCTGTAGCACAATCTCTAAAACTATTCAGACTTATAGCAAAACCACTCACTGAGTTTGCAAAACTAAAAGCACAAAAACTGCTTTGCACTCAGTTTGCAATTTTGTAACACACACTTTGCAAAACTGTAGGCACAATTCACTGCACAACACTCAATTACCAAATTTCCAACACACTCCTAGCAAAAGTATACACATGTATGGCTATCATTAACACTAATTTGCCAACTGTCTGGCACACTTTCACATGTGAAAACTTTTTTAGATAATTAGTTCACTTTGCAATCAGCCTAAGCACTATAATACAGGTAAGCTGTGTGTGCGGAGTACAATGGAGGGAGCAGAAAGAGTGAGAAGTAGAGGAGGCCGAGGAAGAGAACGTGGAGGTGAAGAAGTAGGATGAAGAGGACGACAAGGACAAGGAGGAGCAAGAGGAAGACGAGGAGGGAGGAGAGGAAGATGAGGAGGGGTGAGAGGAAGGGTAGGAAGAGTAAGAAATAGAATCACTGATGACATCAGAGCTACAATAGTGGACCATGTAATCAACCGTGGAATGACCCTGAGGGTAGCTGGCCAACGGGTCCAGCCTAACTCGAGCCGCTACACTGTAGCAAGTACCATAGGGACATCTTGAAATGAGAATCGGTGAGTATAGTCACTTCGCACAAAGATTTGTAGCACTGCCATATGCCAATGAGAAACACACCAATACCATTGATGTAAAAATACTGAAATTGTTACTTTACAGAATTGCTAGATGACCAGATGCTGGGGCAGAGGAAGCATGTTCACTGCAGACCAAGTAACCCATATAGTCATTATGGCGATTGCAAATAATCCTATACTTGGAAATAAACACTTGTGTTTGTTTTGATGTGTTTGAATAAACACCAGTACTTGAAGTTTGGATCCCTCTATGCTTATGGATCTATGACAGCAGTATGAGCTCAAACTGACATAGCCTACCTTGTGCACAGAGAAAGCAAAAGCCAGATGTGTTTTGTATTCATACCATCAGTGTGCAGTTGGCGCATTGTGTGCTTAGTAGATGATGGCTTGTGTGTACTGTTTGATACGGAAACACCATTTTTACGAAGGTGTGAAGAGTTAATCTAGCTGTGTTTGCTTTTGCAAGAGAACTACAATGTTTTGATGATTGGGTGACAGGTTTTCTTATTTGTGTGAAGAGTTTTGCAAAATTAGCCAATAGTTACAATAAATGTGCTTAAGCAATCAGAAAAAACTGTAATTCTATAACGCCACATCACAACATCAGTTGCCTCAAGGCGCTTAGCATGCATTTTCCGAATATGAGTGCACTTGCTGCCAAATGCAATGGTCAGATCTGTTTATTCGTTGAAAACTTGGAAAAATCGAGCTTGGTTGATTTAAAAAAAATAAACGCTTCTGACTCATCAAATTATGAGAACGGTGAAAACAGCTTTGTTAAGAATAAGTGAATCCACAAAAGATTTTCGATGCATTAAACAGTACCACGCATTTTACACATCTAGTACTCTGAAGGTTAGTTTTCTGCTGTACCTCAGTATTTTTACTTTCTGTTGTTTTTTCCTTCTGTGAGAACGTCATCCCCATCCTACCTATCGTCACCTGTACCAATTACTTTCCTGTTGTTTAATGAGACAACTATCTGTTTGTATCACTTCTTGTGCCATCCTGTTCTTGGATTTAGTCCCTGGTTTCCAGACCTCACCCTTTTTTCTCTTGGGTTTCTATTCCTTTACTTTTTAGACTTTGTTGTTATTGGATTTTTTTGTTCACATCAGCCATCAAACCTCACTTTTTGCTGAAATATTCTGCCTCCTGCATCTAGGTCCTCACCTCTACAAGCCCTTAAAACAAGCCCTGCAGCAGTCTGAGGCTTACAAAAACTCTTGAGAACAAAAGTACAGGGCAAAGATTGAGGCTGGATGATGGGAATTAATAAACAAACTGCGTACAAACCAGTACTGCAGATTGACATTGCACAGGGAACACTGGCAAGAAGCAAAGTGTAGGAAACACGTGGACAAGAGAAGACAGATGGATGACCAATATTAAGAACCGAGGACTTTAAATCTAAAACGAGACAGATGTTACAGAGACCAATGACAGCAGCGCAGCTAAATACAGGAAGTAAGACCAAACAAAAACCCCAAAACATAAAATGACTAAAAACAGACATGCGCATGGAAACATGGAAGGAAAGACAAAAATAAACACAATATTAAAACAATTAAGAAGGCCAAAATACAAACCAGACCAAACCAGTGTTGGGTGTAATATGCTACTGAAATCACATTACATTTTTTATTAACGTAAAGTGGCGTGGATATGGACGTCACTTTTATGTTTTTACTGCATAAAAGAATAAAAGTGATGAAGATGAAACACAAACTACTTCTAGGAGAGAAACAATGGCATTTATGGTCTTTGCTAACATCTGCACAGATAGCATGCTAACACAAAGCTAGCAAAAAAAAAAAACTAGCAAAAAAAAAAAAACAGAGTTAAAAGCTGAGCGGCCCAGTAGCCAGAACCTGAACTTCAAGAGGTAATGAAGGCAGTGATGAGCATTTAGACTTTCAGCATTGTAGCCTCCATTTCTGCCTTTATACTTTTTTACATTAGAAGTAGTTTCAAGTTTCTTTGTGCTCATTCGGAGAGGGGCTTATGTTGGTGTGTGGCCCTGTAGGCTAATATTTACATTGTTAACTGGTAATTATGTAACAATGCGTTTCAAGTCATTTTACGCAGTAACGTGAAAGTAAAGTTTAATTAATTACTTTCTCCTGTGTGTAATTAAGTAACCTACTGCATTAGTTTGCAGAAAGTAACATGTCGTTATTAATAAATTACTTTTCTCTCTCTTTTTTTTTTGAGTAACAACCTCAGCACTGCCCCAAACCATAACAGCATCACACAAATATCATATTGACTCAGGCTTTCTGTTTTTCTGTATAACAGTTTCTGACATTTAGCAGTTTAAACACACTAAAAAGGAGCTTAATTGTGTCATTAAGTTTTTCCTTCAGTGTGCAACACAAGTATTAACATGCTGTCCTTGCGCTCCTACATAGATGTCATTGTAACCCCCTAAAAAAGGGTTTAAAATAGTTCTTGAAAGTTTGCAGTACAGAAAAAAATAAATAAATAAAAGCCACATTCTGACAAACTCTAACGGTAAGGGGGAAAGGCTATATTTAAATCACTATGTGAAGAAAAAGAAATTATATTTGAGGAGGGCAAATAATTAAAGGTCATCCAGTCAAATCTA
Organism: Astatotilapia calliptera; assembly: GCF_964374335.1. Taxonomy (NCBI): domain Eukaryota; kingdom Metazoa; phylum Chordata; class Actinopteri; order Cichliformes; family Cichlidae; genus Astatotilapia; species Astatotilapia calliptera. The sequence goes on along the minus strand of NC_137431.1, from coordinate 10,633,596 downwards.
CAAGACATGATGCTGAGAACATTAGGAGCCGGATTGCAGATAGAGACAGGGCTGGAATGATGATTTGTTCCCTATATTTAACACCCATTTAATCTCTCTCCCTCTTACTTCCCTTTCACTCCTTCTCACTCAGTCCCCCTCCCGTCTGTACGTAACACATTACAGTCTCCATAGCCACAGCTATGTCTTTAATAGGATGAGCAAAATCATGTTAAAGGATTTAAAACCTCTGCAGTGAATCGCTGTAGCGTTGCCAAGCTCACTCTCTGTCGTTCAGCTCCTCATTTTGTCTCCCCTCAAACACTCTCCCTGCTCAGAATTACTTAGCACTGGCTCACACCGTTCACTCCCACAGACTCCAGACTAATGAGAGAGGGCCAGCAAGGACGCAGCAAAATAAAAAAAAAGAGAGAGCAATAGTAAGTGGTTGACTATTTGTGCCACCGTGTTTTTCACACTTTTATGTTCAGCGCAAGCCACATTAAAAGTTCAACATTTCAAAAGGAGCTCTGGTGCAAACGTCGTTTGCAGGATCTAAAAGAGTATTAAATACTGGCGAGAAAATGTTTCAGTATGAATGTTTGGAAAGGGGTGGGAAAGGGATGTCTGGTATCGAGGAGCACGACTTGAGGCTGCTGTTGGAATCAGAAATGTGAAACACAGAGGGTACAGCCTGTCCCAGTTTTCCCATCATTGTATCCAAATTTGCCAAGGATCTTTTAAATGAGTTGAAACCCATTCGGAGTGGATTAAATAGGGAAATCACATTACAATATGTAGCTGCTGGAAGTGCTATGTGTTATAGTTAATGGCTGTTTTAACACAACACTAATGGGACATAGGACATGTGGGTCATCCAACATCCCACATCCTACTTAGCAAAGTAGATGAGACATTTGATTAAAATGTTTTGCCTTCCTTCATTACATGGTGCTAAAGTAAACCTTGCCTTTTTATAACAAAAAATTATACAACGCACTTTTGGTCAGCAGCTGTGAGGTCTTAAATTCTTCATAAGTAACCATACTCACACTAAAAATGGTCCTGCAACATAATCGAATCTGTTAACTGTTTAAAGATAAGTCAGCTTGTGTCACTTCCAGTGTTCACCAGTCAGATGAGGATGTTTCGTAAGACTAAACAGGACGGCTAGGATTATAGTCACACAGATGTTCAGATCATTTGTTATTCGCAGTGGAAACCTTGACATAAAATCACCATAATTATACTGATTAAATATACCCCTCTTTTTAATGTCTTTTGCACATGAGCACAGGCATGCTGAGATGTGCACTATTGGAAAAAAAAAAGTGTTAGTGAATGAACAAAGCAGCCAGGGGAATGAGCGAAGACATGCCCTTGCTGTGTTTTTCAAGGATGCAGCAGACCTGTGATTCAGTTGCGTTTTGTGAACAGCAGGAGGTGCTGGCTGACTGCGCTTGGCTTTCCTCATCGGTCTCTAATCCCGTACCGGCTCTGTCAGGGGGAGATAGTCACGGTCTGCGAGTAAGAGCATCAAGAAGGAGAGGGAAACCGGGATCGAAAAAAGGAAGATGGGAGGATACACGGGGACCGGCAAGGCAAATGGTGCTTTAGTAAGGTGTTAAGATGAAAAGTGAGGGTATAGGTGGTGTGGGGGGGACAAAAGTGTTGTGAGTACATCCACAGATGCGTATTTGGAGTGTGTGCGCAGTGCTGGATGGGTGATCCTTAAAGACATGTTTTGGTTTAGCAGAACCACTCGGTGGCTGCCTCTCCTCTCCCTGTCCTCTTTCTCTGTCTTCCCTGACTGGCTTCAGACCAACACTTCTTCTAGTGTTACAGCCTCTCCCATGCCCCCTACATCCACCTTCTCTCCCTTTTTCATCCCTCCCTCTCGTTCTCTGTTTTCTTCTTATCACTCTGTGAAATACTTCCTTATCGGATTCTCTCCCTGAGGCCCTTTGTCTCTTGGAGTTGCAGGTGAAATTAGAGGGTATAATTTCCTACAATCAGCAGAATCTGGTCCACGGCACCCCACCCCCTCCCCGCCTCTTCTGCCCTTCCGCCATACAACCACCCCCTTCTCACAATCCTCACCATGGCCAGGGGCAGAGGAACACCAGCAGACTCGGTGAGAAACCTCACTTCGTTCTGGGGTCACTTTTATCTTCTGATCGTGGGGAAAGCACAAACCGACACAAAGGAAAAGAGGCACTAATGAGCGTATTGGTCCGGTGTGTGTGAGTGTGTGTGCTGAGGTGGAGCGAATGAAGGTTAGAGTCAAACGCATGGAGGAAAGTGGAGGGAAATTAAAGACAAAGAAGAAGCAGTGACGAAGGAGAAGCAAAACATTTAATGCACAGACGTATCTTCACACATGGATGTGAACATCACACACTGAAGCAATCTGCCACACTTGAGGAGATTATGCCGCTGAGTTTCCTGGATTATTCTCTTCTGTAGCCGCCGAAACATCCACCTCCCATCCCCCACCCACACAAAATACTGCCTCTCTCCATCTTTCTGCACTGGTCTGGGGTCTAGACTCAAGCAAGGATGCCCCAGTCTTCCACTGCTTACATAAGCATGCCCCCATCCTCTCTTGTGTCCCCAAAGCTGTCCAGTGAACACATGATCCCATCACTCAAACACTGATTCCACTGCTCTGACACTGCTCAGCCTGCAGGAGAGCCTGTCTGCAGTCAATTAGCTTCATATAGCATCTCAGCCATTTGACACTGTCTTAGATGCCGAACAACCTGCTTTCGTTAACTATGAACAATGCAATTCCACAGGAATGTTTTTCCCTCCAGCTAATCGTGTTCCTTTCTCTAGTTTTACAGAACAAAGCTTTTTTTTACCCCCTTTGTACTGTATGTTGTGGTGCACTTCACCATGCGATGATCACTCCGCAACACTGAAAATGGACAGTAAACTGTAATTATCTGGGGAACAGCTTGCGTACAAAGGTGTTTTTCACCTCAGAACTTAGTGTATCCTTTCCCCAGACTAATGAAATCTATCCATCTTTCACTCTGTCCTTGATCGCACCCACTTCCAGCGGGCTGCTCTGTCTCCACCACCACTCATGATGCTTTTTCTCTTTTGCTCTTCTATGTCTGTTTGTTGCTCGTACCCATTAATCTCCATTAACACAGTAAGAGTATTAATAGTTTCAGGGAGAGGAATGAAAATGGGAAGCTATTGGGACTTTTGGGGAAAATTACACTGGTCATTAAATGACTGATTTACAGTTTGAGCACTTCCTTACTTTGTATGCATTCGTGACTGTCCTCATTCCTGTTCCATCCTTATCTTCATGCTTGTTATTAGAATTTGTTAATGCCACTAGTATACTGTATTGATGCAAATGTTTTGCACCAGTGACTTATGTGTTTGATTGGTACAGTTCTGTTAAAGCAGTTCTAATTGACCAAAATATGGAGAATACAAGAAAAGAAGGGGCAAAAAAACTTATAGAACAAACTACACAAAAATCTAGACCAACGTATCTGCAAGCTAATCTAATGAAATGTAATGAAATGCTGGGTATATCGATGTTAATGCTGTTTTCTGTGTTGCCACCAAAGGAAAGCAGGAAGTTTGCAGGATTAATGTTAAGTCAGCCATTTAATCATCCTCCACATGTCTACAAAATGAATATCACAATAAAATCTAACAATTCTTCTTCTTTCCTCTAGCTAATCAAGATATCGGTCTTTTTAATAATCAACTTTATTAAAGTTTTAAATGATTTGTTGCCTATCAAAGTCATCTCCCATTGTGGTGTCAAAACCCACAAGGTTGCCCTGTAGAGAGTCCAACAAGGACATACAAGAGAAATTCAGGTTACAAGTGTTGTCTATGTCAGCACAACTTTCATTGTGAAGCTATTTTTCAATCGTGACTTAAGTCTAGAAAGGACGGGCGACTAATTGTTATACAGTGTTGAAATATTTTCTAAGTAGTTGCAACGTGGCAAAACTTGTCAGGGCAGATGGCTGCGCCTCTCTGCTAGAGGTTTCTTCCTGGTTTCTTCCTGTAAAAATTGAGTTTTTCCTTCCCGCTGTTGCCAAAGTGCTTGCTCACAGAAGGTCATATGATTGATGAGGTTTTCTCTGTTGTATTAATGTAGGGTCTACCTTACAATATTAAGCGCCACGGGGCAACTGTTGTTGTGATTTAGCGCTGTATAAATAAATTTATTGTGTGTAGACTAATATAAGTCTAATATAATGGCACCTGTTACCTTAGTAACCATAAACAAGATTTGTGCAAATTAGGCAACAGTCAAATTAAAAATGATATAATAAAAATGAGTAAAAATGGTAACTCTTTGCAGGGCATTTTGGAAATATGCTGGAGCTCTCCATTCTTTCCAGGGCTTATGTTGAACAGCACTTGTTCGGATTTAGTAACTAGCTGAAACAGTTTTTTGGCACTGACTTTACTTGATTAATTAGTATTCCCTTTGACATTTTTTTCTCAGGTTCGAAAAGGAACACTTGGATGCAACAAAATTGGCCGTGGCTCAAAACCTTTGAAGTAAAACTGCCTGGGTGAAGTCGACTATTGTAAACTGGATTAAGAGTCAAGGGGGTAATAAGTAATCAGTTTTTCATTCTTCAACAACTTCTGGTCTCCTGCTCTTCTCAGACATCCACTCTCCTTCTCCCTGCTTGCGTCATGTCTTTTACTCGGTCCTACTATTTGCTCAGCTCCACCAGGAGACTACAGCAGTCTGTGGTGCAACATTTTTTCTCATTACTTTGTGAACTGAAGTGCACGACCAGAAACAAATTAATTCAGATAAACTTGGTGAGCTCCGCATCAGTTTTAGTTCATATAAGGATTTGCACCGTGACAGCTGCTATGGCACGATGATAAACGAAGAGGTGAGTCTCAAACGTTCATTAGCTCCTAATTAGTAGAATTGCTGTCTGAAAGATTACTACAACCCACAGACGCAGAAAAATGACACACACACAGATGATGACGCAAAGAAACACTTTGACGAGATGGAAAAAGAAAAAAAGCAGACTGCTAGGGGAGTGTGACAAATGATGCCTTAAGCCATGACGCACTAGATGGGCTGCAGTCCGAAAAACAATCAGAGAAAAAGGCCTCTCCCTCTTTCCACTCGCTATCCGGTAAGAGTAGCATACTTCTAAATGTGAATTTAGTCAGCGATACTCAGAAGAAGTAACTGAAGGCATATATGGGAGCAGAAATTTAACGAGCATTGCCATTGCATCAGCCAGTGTAAGAACAAGAGCACTGTATATGTCTGTGAAGGTTCTCAGTCATCCAGGTCATCGTAGTCAAAGGAGCTTGCAAAGAAAAGCGTCTGGACTTCTTTAAGTTACTGTGAGCGACCATCTTTGAACAGAGGCGGGGGTTTACGACACCAACTCTCTGCCATCTATAATCCAGTTTTGAGATCCCTTCCCAGATGCCTTAACGCCCACTCACATCCTGGGCCATCTGACCTCAGGAATTCGCATGATAAGGTGGGGCCAGGTTTCACAATGAACACACCCGAAACTCTGGCTGATTGGGACCCACACCCAGTTTCACACCTTGGCTCAGGCGATTAGAGGATCATCAGGGGGTCCTTTTGTCCCTCTGTGGGGGGATACTCCCACTAGGTTTATATCTGGGACTCTCCACCATTTGACCTTAGAACTGAAGAAGTTTCTCGGATGAGAGGTGAAACGTCTTCAAGCAACTTAAAGAAGTCCAGACGCTTTTCTTTGCAAGCTCCTTTGACTAAGAGCACTGTATGTTTATGGTGTGAATCCACTGCTAGTTTTAACCGACGCTGAACTTGCTGTCTTTAGGTCTGTAAAGTCCACTGTACGGTCTTCAGTGTGATGCATTTTATGGGTCCTCTCTCCAGTAAACTTGTGTCTTAAAATTCATCTCCGTTTAAAATCCTTATTGCCAAAAGCTTAGGCCGTCTGCTTTAAAGGCAGATACAGTGGCCTATTAAACCCCCACATTACCAGGATGTAAATTTTTACTACTCAATTTTTAAAGCAAGAGCTACAACATGTGCTGTCCTCAAATAACAGCATCTGTTTGGCACACGGAAGTGACAACGTTTTAACATATTCGTCTTGGCTTTCCAAGGCTTATTGTGCCAAGCTCCTCGTGTGCCGCAGCACCTCAAGTTAGAATAATAATCGGTGAGTAGAAATCTCCGAGGAAAATGAAAGCTATTACTCATTATCATATGAACAGATATGTCAGTCCATTTTTCGGAGTCAGTATTAGCGTTATCAATCACAGTCAAGTAGCGAGATGGCATGTGGAGTTTGCAGGACTAAAAAGTTTCATGGTAGCTGTTTTTAGCCTTAAAGCAACATACAGTAAGAAGGTTTCTCTTCCAGTGTCTATGGTGGTGGCAGACATAAATCTATGCTGCTCTGTTGTTTGTTAATTTCCCCTAGGGGATAAAATTCTGATTCTGATAACACATGCTCTTCTGAGACTCCAGAAAGTAAATACAAAACAACATAGCTCCTGCGATCACTCAGGTATGCAAAGCCTTCCATGACTGTAAAGTGGCATGGCATCATGGAGAGGCTCATCCACACTTGTGTGTGTAGTGACGAAAAGAAGAATTTTGCAGATGTAAGCAGTAGAAATCAGCTTCCTCCTGAGGGTGCTGGACTCACTCTCAGAGCCAGGGTCACTCGCTTAGTCATATGGGAGGGGCTTATAGTAGAGAAGCTACTCCTGTGTATTAAAACGAGTCAGTCGAATTGTTTGGGCATCTGAGTAAGATGCTTGCTAGCTCAGGCTTTTCAGGCAAATGCAATGGAGATAACATGACAGGGTAGACCCAGGACACGCTGGAAGGTTGCGACTCTCAACTGGCTTCAACTGCTGTCCATCTTTCTCAGTCATGAGTCAAGGTCATGGTGGTCCAAGGAGCTTACAAATAAAGCAACTGGACTTCTTTAAGTTTCTTGAAGATGTTTCAACTCTAATCCAATAAGCTTCTTCATTTATAAAACCAAAAGGTGGAGAGTCCGAGGTATTTAATCCTTAGTGGTTGTCCCTTACCAGGGTCATTGACCCACTATTGATCTTTATTTGATATACCTTTATTAGTCCCACAAGGGGAAATTTCATAAGGCTGCCGACCTGTTGCACGCAATGGCGGCGCCATCTTACCCTCCGACCATACATACATTACACAAAACATCACATGGGGAAGACAGGTCAGAGAGGTATAACAATGGAAAAATGCACCACATGAGAAAAGATAAGGAGAAAAAAATAACTCCCCCCAGACTGAGCTCCAACAGGGAGATCAGTTTGAGAACAGAAAAAAACACCTCTGCACATAGCACATGAAAAAATTCTTAACACACCAAAGAAACACATGACAAGCAACAGGGGTGGGTAAAGGGTGAGAGAGAGCCGATTTAGACAGTACATCCGGGCCTGCGTGGGCTGGTCTCCTTGATCCACCGTCAGCATCGGAAGGGAATAAGCGTCGAAGGCGTTTGGAAAGGGAGGGGGGATGAGTGTGTGCATATCAGTGTATATGTATGTGTGTGCGTGTCCAGAGTTCAGCTGAGACAGTGTCCTTCACCCTGCTAGGCTAAGTAAACAGTCTTCCAGCCAACCCAGGTGGCCTTGCATGGAATGGGAAGGACAGTCTAAACACAGTCGTTATCAGGATGTTTTTGTTCGGCTCCAGCCTTGAGACCGCAGCTGGCGCCGAGAGGGTATCCGCATGAAGTGATGGTGCTTTTTACTTTAGTGCGAACAGCTCATATGAATTTCAAAGCAGTTCTACAGTCCAACACTGGTCTCTCAATCTCCCGTTGGAGAGCAGTGAGCTTCGCCATACTTGCGTTCTGTGATGTTGTCATTCTTGTGCTCAAGGAGCCGATTTCTGAGAACTCACGGCAGTGTGCCCCCCCGAGATGTCATCCACTTTGTGCCCAGAGATGTTATTTCGAGCTAGCCCTTCCGAGATGTAATCCAGTCTGCAGTCAGAGATCTTATTCTGAGTATTCACAGCAGCCGTAGCCTCTCCAAGATCTTATCCATGCTGCACTCAATGAGCCCATTTTGAGAACCTAACGCCTCTTCCCATCATTTCAATCCCAGCGGGCAGCCTTGTGGGGGTTTGAACAGCCGGTTCCGCTTTCTTAATTCTTCGATAAGTCAGGGCCAAGCCAGCTCCGATCAGCCAGAACCCTGTTACCATGGTTCCGAATAGGTAGATATCTTCAGCACTCAGGCTCACCCAAGCCCAAACTTCTCGTTGAGAAAGGGGTGTCAATTGCATTTAGGGACCAGTTGATCCAATCCATAATTCCTCTTTTAGGTTTTAGAGAACAGACTGTGAGAGAATGTTCCAGGGAAAAGTAATACAAAAAACACAAGACTAGAATATCAAGGGAAGCTAAGGGAGAGGAGGAGAGGAGAAAAGTGCGACCGCCTTCGTCAAGAGCAAGAAGATCATGTGCCCAAGGTGTGAAAAAAGGCGTCGAGTGACATCATTGTGAGACCTTGCTTCACCCTATCAAGTGAACCACTGAGATCACCTGACCCAAGATGTGAGTGGGGGCTGAGGTGGCTGGGAAGGGATCTTAAAACTTCACTGTAGGTGGAAGACAGTCGGTGTCGTAACCCAGCCTCTCTGTTCAATGATGGTTGTTCACAGTGGATGTAGATGGCCTCCATCTGTCTTCTCTGTCCAAAATGTGAAGAATTGGCATCCTCAAAAGTGTAACCTTTATCCTATAGATGCAAATGTACAGCTGAGTCTGTTGCTGTCGAGTTATTTTTTGCTAAACCCATGGTTCATGTGGCTAACAGTACATCCACACAGCATTTCAGCTATGTTTAGTGCAAGTCTGACACTTGCATTTTAGTCTAGGTAAACCCACCCAGGTAAAGAGTTGATTTTTCACTTGCAATATAAACTCTTAAACTCAGCTCATTTTTACCATCTATGATAACGTCACTAATAGGTTTCTTACTACTTTCCAGATTCCTCCCACTTCACAGGATTGTCAAGTAAATTTTCTTAATACAGCCAAGTCTTACATTTCTTTAGTGTGGACATTGCTCAGCTGGTTGACACAGAGATAAATAAACATGGTGGATTTAAGTGTCAGTGAGAGTCAGTCAGGAGATTTACATCCACACATCAGTCTCATCTGATAAGCTGACATAAATATCCAGTACACTCATCATCCACTTGTGCCAGTGTGAGAGAGTAACATGTTTGGAGAACACTGCTGTGTGTCTAATAGCGTGAGTGAAAGGTATCATGTTAATATTTTAAACACAGGCAGTGTCAGTGCTGTTGAGAGACAGGCTTAATTTTGTGACAGATGAGGGGTTAGGGGTAAACAAGGCTTTGGCTGTCCTCCATGGGAACTGAGAGGACAGAGTTGGTGGATTAAATCTCAGTTTTGGCCGAGAAGCATCTTGCCTGTGGCGGCATGTATGCAAATCCATGAGCTGATTACCGAAGGCATTTGCATCAGGCACAATATGCTGGTTCACTGTGCAATCTCAGCAATGAAATTTCACATTTTAGCTCAGAAATACATGTATAATGTCTGATTAATCCAACAGGATTGGAGAGAAAATTCAGTTGTTGCCACAAAAGCGCGTTTTCCATCGGCAGGTTAAAGCACAGGTGTTAATTAGTCTGCATTTGAAACCGTTTGGAACACAACAGTGGGTCACTGACTTGCTCTGTTGCCTCGCAGCAAGCTGTTTCCTCAGAGGTGAGAATGTGACTGTGATGGTGTTAATCTGTTTTAGCCTTGTGATGGACAGGCATCCAGCCCAGGGCATGCTAGGATAAGCTGTTGCCCTCTGTGAGGTAAAGGTAAGGTAGGGTTTCAAAATTTTACAACGCAGCACTATAACTGATTTATCCAATTTTTTTTTTAAAAGGACCAGAATTGCACAAGTGGAAGTGGCACAAGCCTCCTATGAATTTATACATGTACAGTTGAGTTCAAATCATGCCCTGGCGTGTACCTCACTGCTTCTAAAGCCGGATTTAAATTTGGTTCACGTGAGATAAACAGCAGGCTCTGACCCCTTAAATTAAACTTATCAAGACTACTCCTGTGCAGTGCCCATTTCTGAACACAGCACATAGAGTAGAGCACATGAGGTCAGGCTGCTGAGAGTGCATTTTAAACTAAATAAAGTTGGCATGTATAATCATAAATACTTATCAAACCCAGCAAAATTAAGCGCCACATAAAAAACCCTTACCTTAAATGATGAATATATGCCCTTCCTCAAATTTGTTACTGGGCATTCAAAAAGAAATATCCATAAAAAACAATAGATGTTTTCTTTAACTTTTAAGCGTCCTCTTGTGTGTTAGTTAATTGTGCTACACAGGTGGGGCAGTGCTTGTTCACTGGCTTGCTTGGTGCAGCAAATAAAAAAAATGTTTTTCCCCGGTCTCTATGTGTGTGTGACGGTGCATGTGTGCTTGTCTTCATATCACAGCAGGTGATTAATTATCATATGCCGGAGGATTTCCATTAGAACTGTCATGCTTTTTGCACGTCTTGGTGTTAGATGTTAGATTTTCAGTTTTTCAAAGCCCAGTGGCAAAATTCATGGGGACGGATGATGGTAAAGAAGGGATAGATCCTATCTAGAACATCTTCTATCAAATAAGTAATTTGCTGTTAACTTACAAAAGTTGTAAAAGCCCATAGAAAGTGAAATACAGAAATCTACACCTCATTATTTATGGTCACTCTTGGCATGACCATGTCCTGCATCAGCCTTTTTTTTTTTTTTTTAAACAAATATAAGATCCCATGGCATTGCCTCTGGCTGGGGCATATGCGGGGCATGACTTGTGCTAAGTTGATAATAACAAAGATCTGCATGGTCTGCTCACAATAGCGCAAGCAAGCCCCCAGCAAGAGACTTGACTGCAATATCCATTAATCCACTGCAGTTTCCCACTGGTTCAAAGGCTGTCTTGCAGCGGAGCTCTACAACATCAAAGAGAGCTCTCTTATGAAGGGTAGCAGTAAAATGTGAAACTCAGCTATCTACCAAGCTGCAGAAGATTGTTTGGAATCCACCAAGAGATGCAATTACAGCTGGTTTTGATTGAAATGACCTCTGCATGCAAAGGGTGAAGATGCTTTCGTTCTGCTCATAGCCCTCTAATGATGTCAGCAGTAATTTCAGCATTAATTTAACGGTACAACTGCCTCTCATTGAATGTGACATACGGTTGGTGATTAGTCCGAAACAAGTCTTTATATTAAGGGCCATCAGTCAAACAATACTGTTTGGTCTGGGTCTAAACAGAGCGCGTTGTGTGTGACGTCTTCTTTTGCTCGTGCGGGCCGCTTTGAGGGCCGCGAACGGTTCACACTAGAGCGCGTTTGCTGTCACATTTTATTTGTAGTGTGAACAACCAGACAAAAAAATCGGATTTGATCAAAAAATCGAAACTGAGCATTAAGACCTGCAGTGTGAACGTAGCCTTACTGTAGATTATCTGGTTGTTGGGTTGTGTACCAAAGTCATCAACAGTGAACTTGCAGTGTGCCCTCTGGTGGACAAGCTATGCAGCGTCAGTATTCAGGTTTGAAGGGTGTTTTTCCTTTACTTTTGTTATTTCATTGATCTTTCATTATAAAAGCTCACACTGATAAATCGGCAAATAGCCAATATTGGCCGATAATACTAATCAAATTTAAAGCACAGCTGTTATCTCTAACAATATGATTGTTATAAAATAGCAAGACCATCTGCAGACACTTTTCTGTAAGGAAAACGTTAACTATTTCAGCTGGTCTGTCTGCCATCCCTCACACTCAGCACATTGAGAATCATGCTTTAGTTGGTGTTTGTGTGAGCTTAAGCTTGGTGATAGGACACTGTGAAAATATGCTTTTTTTTTTTTTTAACAGAGAGCAGTTTATAATTTGTTCTAATGACTCAACACAGCTGGAATTGTGTGCATTTAAGCCATAAATGTTCTCCACCTGTGAGTCATGCAGGCTCTTTCCACATCAGTGTTCTCCCCAATGATCCATACTCATATACCTTAAGAGAAATCTATCTGCAGTGTTTACTTTAAATAGCTTACATATCTTGCAATACATTATGTGGAGTATATGTTGCTGTCTTACTTTAATGTCTATTTGGCTATTGAGCAGAAATTAATTGATGTCTCAAACTTGAAATTGAACAAACATCATGATTCAATAATGATTTGTTTTATTCTCTACATTCATCTAATCTCTATCTCGAATCATTATCCTAAAAAAATATGCAGTTTATGCTGACACCTTATAAATGTGGTGCTGTCAGTCTAATTTAGTACAGTTCATACTATCCATTTTTTAGATCATTCTTGTCTCTTTAACGATCAGACACAATCATTTTCCTCTTAGTTTTATCTCTTTCTATCATTGCAATGCCCTTAAACTGTTATCTGTACATCTGTAAAGGTCATGCTTGTTTCATGGATGTTTTTGACATTTCAAGCATTTTACAGCTTTGTTACTATATATATATATATAGAAAAGCTTTTTGTACCGTGTTTGCTAAATATGGAATATAAATTGCTTTAACTTTGAAGATAGATGACGCTTGATAAAACGAAGTACTAACTTATTGAGAGATAGGGTACAGATAAGTGGGGAAAGTGAGAAAACACTGCTTACCTCCCCCACCTGCATTACCACGCTGAGGTAGCTTTTAGCTGTTCTCATCTGCTGCAATAAAGTTACTCACTGGTGAGCAGATAAGTCTAGCTGTGCTGGACAGCCTCCAGGTGTAAAAGTGTGCAACTGCATGAGTGTGAGCGTTGTTGCTCTAAGAGATATGCAGGTATATAAAAGATTAAAAACTTAATAAGACATCTACTTTATGCCTCCACCTTGCATCGCTTTTCTCCACTCCACCCAAGGAATATCAAAAGTAGCACAAGAAATAATTACATCAGAATGGAAGGCTTTAAGTGGATTTGTTTGATGGCTGCTGTGACCACCGGATAAGTGTGACAGATGAGGCACACAGAGGCTGGAAATAGACTGTATCGTGACTCTAAACAGAAAGCTATACACCTTGGACAGAGATCAAGGTTGGAAAAGGAAACTCAGAGCAAGATTACACTGAAAAAGGCTGTGGCATGGTTAAGATAATGTATTAAAATAGGGTTCAGTGAAATAGCTCTTGTTGAAGGAAAATCTAACTTAGTTGGTGTCCGGGATTTTGTAAAGCTTTTCCTTTCTGTAATTTTAGCTTCTCAGAAGTTAAAATACTTACCTTCTTTCGCATATGGCATCGCATTTCATCATGTTACTGTCACAATTGGTTCAGACATCCCAAACCTTATAGAGCCATTGCAAAAAACATTTTCCCTGTGATTCTGTAGCAGGAGCTGAGAAAAAAAATCACAAAGCGGAAAAAGCTAAGAATAGGATTTTCGGAACTTCAGCAATGAGTGATACTGGTGCAATAATGGATGTGTAATGTTTTCCACTGTGTTTGAGCATATTAATACCGCATCTTTAGGGTTAAAAATCTCACACTGACATTAATACTTTCATTAATACTTTCAGGTTTACTAAGATGTGTGGAACTAATGTTAAGCCCAAAACCAGTGCATCTGTATTTGTAGGAATAAATACACAAAATGTAGGGAGGGGCGTTTTTAAATGAAACATAAAAACTGATTTACTTAAGTTTACTGTGTACTTCAAATTTCACTATTAATTAAAGCCCCTAAAATGTGTGACTTTTGCAACACTCCCAATGGCAACAAGAACAAGTAGTTGTTCTCGTTGCCATTGGGAGTGTTAAAATATGTGGAAGGTCAATGCAAGACGTTATCAGAGCAGCTCCTAAGTGGAACAAGGAACTGCTCAAAGGTCTGAATACAGGGCTTGATCTGTGGCTTTGTTTTACAAAAACATCAGGTGTTTAGTCCTCAATAGTGGTATTTTTTGTAACAAAGTAGAACTTAACAAGTACCAAAGGGAAAATATAAGATGCATACTTATTAAGATAACCTTTATTAGTCCCACACATGGGAAATTTGTTTTGTCACAGCAGGAAGTGGACAGTGCAAAAGTTATGTAGCAAAAATTAGAATATAATAAGAATAAATACCATATACAGTAGAATAAGATAGAATAAAATATACAATAGGATAAAAATAGAATACAAATTCTATATACAACTGAGTAAAAATACAACGATGCCAGAAAAAGAGTATTGCACTTAGTGTTATTGCACATGTGTGGATATGTGTGTTTGATCAGTTGGAGTCTTTGTTGTACAGTCTGACAGCAGTGGGGAGGAAAGACCTGCAGAATCTTTCACCGTGGGTGCCGCAGCCTGCCACTGAAGGAGCTGCTCAGTGCTGTCAGAGTTTCCTGCATGGGGTGGGAGATGTTGTCCAACAGGGATGACAGCTTAGCCACCATTCTCCTGTCACTCACCACCTCCACTGGGTCCAGAGGGCATCCTAGAACAGAGCTGGCCCTTCTGATCAGCCTGTTCAGTCTCTTCCTGTCACCAGCAGAGATGCTGCCACCCCAGCAGACCACACCGTAAAAGATAGTAGAAGCCACCACAGAGTCATAGAAGGTCTTCAAGAGTGGGCCCTCCACTCCAAATGACCTGAGTCTCCGCAGCAGGTACAGCCTGCTCTGCCCTTTCCTGTAGAGGGCGTCTGAATTATGAGTCCAGTCCAGTTTGTTGTTCAGATGAACACCAAGGTACCTTGGTGTCAGTGATGAGGCCGACTATTGCAGAGTCATCAGAGAACTTCTGCAGGAAGCACTGGGTGGAGTTGTGGGAGAAGTCTGCAGTGTAGATGGTGAAGAGGAACTGAGCCAGAACCGTTCCCTGTGGGGTCCCCGTACTGCAGATGACCCTGTCTGACACACAGCCCTGAGTTCTCACATACTGTGGTCGGTCGGTGAGGTAGTCCAAAATCCAGGTAGTGCGGTGATGGTCCACTCCTGAGTTCTCCAGCTTGTCCTTCAGGACCGTGGGAAGAATGGTGTTGAAGGCACCGGAGAAATCAAAGAACATGAGTTGAGATGTCAGAGATGTCAGATGTCGACCTGTAGCTGTTGAGATCCTTGGGGCGTGAAGTCTTTGGCACTGGTACAACACAGGAGGTTTTCCAGAGCTGTGGGACTCTCTCCAGCCTCAGGCTCAGGTTGAAGAGGTGCTCCATCACTCCACACAGTTGATCTGTGCAGGACCTGACGACCCTTGAGCTGATGCCATCTGGACCCGCTGTCTTCTTGGATTTAATCCTCCTCAGTTCCCTCCTAACCTGGGTGGTTGAGAGAGACAGGCTGGAGCCTTGTGTTGACCGTGTATTGGATGCTGTTGTTGGGGGTTGGGGAGGAGTGAGCAGGGTGAGTAGAGGAGGTGTGAAGTGTCTGAGGTGTCAGAGGTGGAACAGCAGCAGTGGGGGTGGGTGAGTCTGCAGCCGGTGTTGAAGACTGCCTCATGGATGAATCAAATCTGGTGAAGAAATGATTCAGTTCATTTGCCCACCTCACATCCCTCCCAGGCAGAGAGTTCTGATGTTTGTGGCCTGAGATGGTTCTGAGGCCTCTCCAGACTTTGCCAACATTGTTTTGCTGAAGCTGGTTCTCCATCTTCTGCCTGTAGCTGTCCTTCCCATTCCTTATCAGTCCCCTCAGCTCTCTCTGCACCCTTTTCAACTCCTCTTTGTCTTTGGATTTGAAGGCCCTCCTCTTCTGCTTGAGGACAGCTTTAATTTCTGGGGTAATCCAAGGTTTGTTGTTGGAGAAACACCGCACAGTCCTGGTAGGTATGGTGTTATCCACACAGAAATGAATATAGTCAGTAATGCATGTAGTAAGGCTGTCGATGTCCTCTCCATGGTCGTCACAGATCACCTCCCACACAGTCAACTCAAAACAATCCTTAAGAGCCTCCTCGCTCTCCTCAAACCATCTCTATACTGTGCGGGTGGCTGGTGGCTCCCTGCACACTAAGGGCTCATACACAGGGACAAGGTGCACCAGGTTGTGGTCAGATCTGCCCAGGGGAGGGAGAGGTGATGAACTGTATGCCTCTTCAGCATTGGCATACAGTAAGTCCAGTGTTCTATTGTCTCTGGTTGGGCATTCCACTTGGATGTATTACAAGTTATTTTTATAGTGAGAAGAGATTAGTCAATAATGAAAATGGCAGCGGGTACAGAATACTTCGTGTGTCTTTACCAGTGTTGGGTAAGTTACTTTAAAATAGTAACTTAGTTACATTACTAGTTACTTCTCTCAAAAGTAACTCAGTTACTTCAAGTTACTCGTTACTTTCAAAGTAACTAGTTACTAGGAAAAGTAACTTTGGTTTTACTCAGAATTCTCTTGTTAATGTGTTGCTTCCATAACTTTGCCAGTCTTCTAGCTTGCTTACTTGCCACAAGTGCACTGTGCCACCTACCAATAGAAAGGAAAAGATAATGTGCATATTTCCACGAGAGAAATCCCACGCCTGGACCGTCATTGACTGCTGCCATGATTCTAGCCTACGTCACAGCGTCATGTGCACCTTTTACATCCAACACAAAAACTGCAGTCGTGGTGCTTTCGATTGTACTCAGAACTCGGAAATTCTGCCTTCTGAATAGGAAGATGTAGGCAACACCAGACTGCAGATGAGCTGCATACAGGGCTGGACTGGGACAGAAAATTGGCCCGGGCATTTTGACTAGAGACTGGCCCACGATTATAGGAAAAATCATAAAGCCTTTGAATGAAAATAAACACTGTTGTGACAGTGATGTACACTGTTTTGATGGTATATATGCATCAATCTGTAATGGTCAGGAAGGCTCACAACCTCCTCACGTCGAGGTTCAACACTGTCGCGAAAGGCTAAAGGAGGTTCATAGTAGACACACTGTTCTTCAGACTCTGAGGACCAATCATCTTCACTCAGATGCTCCAAATTTTGTGTCTGACTTTCATCTTCACACCTTACTTGCTGTGCCCTGGTCCTTGGTCTCTTTGGTCGCGCTGTCTTTTCTGATGGAGCAGACATCCTGACCATGTAACCAATGGGCAGCAGGTGATCCCTATGCACGGTCCTCACAATACCAGTTCCTCTCTCTGGTTTTACACGATACACAGGGAGATTGGGTAACTTGGCGATCACTATGTAAGGTAGTGAGTTCCATCTGTCTTGTAGTTTGTGCTTTCCTGTGAGGCCCAGATTCCGAACCAGCACCCGATCACCTTCCTCAAGTGTCTGATTCCGAACTCTCGCATCATACAGTCTCTTGTTTCGTTCATTGTTCCTGGAAGCTGCATCAGCGGCTAGCTGGTAAGCTTTTTGAAGTTCTTTTCTCATGTTAGCCACATACTGGTGGTGCTTTAAGTCATTTTCTTCATCTGACCCCACACCAAAACACAGGTCAATGGGTAGTCGTGCCTCTCTTCCAAACATGAGGAAGTAGGGCGAGTATCCTGTGGCATCATTTCTAGTGGTGTTGTAAGCATGTACTAGCTGGCTTATATGCTGGCTCCACAATCTAACATCTAACACCACTTTTTAGCTGAATCCAGGGTGCCCAACATTGCCAGCAAAGTACGGTTGAAACGCTCAGGCTGCGGGTCACCCTGAGGGTGGTAAGGTGACGTTCGGGACTTACGAATGCCCAGCAGGGTCAATAGCTCCTTAATGAGCTTGCTCTCAAAATCTCTACCCTGGTCTGAGTGAATGCGAGCCGGCAATCCATAATGCACAAAGAACTTTTCAAAAAGGACTTTGGCGACAGTCAGTGCTTTCTGATCTTTTGTGGGAAATGCTTGAGCATACCTGGTGTAATGATCAGTGACAACCAGCACATTAGCTATGCCTTTAGAGTCTGGCGCAATAGAAAGAAAGTCTATGCAGACCAGGTCTAGAGGGCCATTACTGGTAATGGGGGAGCTTTCTGTGGGATGGACTTCATAGCTACACACCTTCCACAGTTCTGTATGTATGTTGCAACTTCAGATGCCACTCTGGGCCAGTAAAACCGGTCTTTAATGAGTTCTGTAGTTCGTTCTGTGCCCAGGTGAACCAGCATCATCATGCACTGATTTTAGTACCATTGGCCGATACTTAGCAGGCAAGACGATCTGACTCACTTCTCGACCAGAGGGTCTTGTGGTGACTCTGTACAGAAGGCCACGCTTAACCTTTAACTTGGATTTTTCTCGCATCAGCAACACAACATCTGGGTTTGGATGCGTGGAAGCTGAAACACTTTGGTTTCTCTCAACCTGAGGTTTCACCACACCTATAACTGGATCAGACTCTTGGGCTTCTGACAGTTCTTTCAGGCTTTGCTGTTCCAGCGGGCCCACTTCTATCTGAGTGAAGTTTGCATATAAAGCTGGAATGGCGTCTGGCGAAACACCCAGCTGGTCAACAAATCTGGTGGTGTGTTCTTGAAAACCATCTGTAGTGATCCGACGACACAAAGCTTTTACCCCAGAAGGTGGGATATCCACCCATCCATCTGTTGTGTCTTGCGGACTCCTGGACAGTGAGTCGGCATCCACATTTTCACGGCCGGGCTTATATTGAATGCTAAAATCATAGGTGGAGAGTGCTGCTAGCCACCGATGACCTGTCGCGTTCAACCTGGCAGTGGTCAGGACGTAGTTGAGTGGGTTATTATCAGTTCTCACTGTGAACTTAGCCCCATAAAGGTAGTCATGGAACTTTTCCACTACTGCCCATTTCAGAGCCAAAAACTCCAGTTGGTGAACTGGGTAGTTCCGTTCTGCATGACTCAACTTGCGGCTGGCAAACGCTACCGGGCGGAGTCCTTCTGGGTACTCTTGGTTCAGGACTGCTCCTAGACCATCCAAACTTGCATCAACATGTAGGATGTATGGTTTGGCTGGATCAGCAAATGCCAAGACTGGAGCATGTGTGAGCTTGTAAACAATGCTCTGAAAGGCGTCATCACAAGCTGGGGTCCACCGTTCACCAAAAGGCTCGGCAACTCGAAAGAAGCTATTTTGCTTTCCTTTAGTGACACCCTTTTTGCTACCCTGTGCAGGAGGATATCCCTTGGTCAGTTCTGTCAAAGGGCGGACTATGGCGGAGTAGTTCTTGATGAACCGCCGGTAGTATCCACAAAATCCGAGAAAAGATCTTAGGGATTTCAGATCAGTGGGTTTCTTCCAGTGAGTCACCGCACTCACTTTCTCAGGATCAGTGGCAACTCCAGAGGCAGAGACAATGTGTCCCAAGAACTTCACCTGGGGTTGGCAAAATTGGCATTTGTCAATGGAGACTTTGAGGCCACATTCCTCCAGCCGGTCCAGGACTTTAAGTAACCGTTCCTCGTGCTCCTCCAGTGTCCTGCCAAACACAATAAGGTCATCCAGATACACAAGGACTTGAATCAGGTTCATGTCTCCAACAGCTCTCTCCAGGGCAGCACGGTGGCACGGTGGTTAGCACTGTTGCCACACAGCAAGAAGGTCCTGAGTTCAATTCCAACATCAGGCTTTCTGTGTGGAGTTTGCATGTTCTCCCCGTGTTTGCGTGGGTTCTCTCCGGGTACTCTGGCTTCCTCCCACCGTCCAAAGACATGCAGCTTGTGGGGATAGGTTAATTGATTAATCCAAATTGTCACTAGGTGTGAATGTGCGAGTGAATGTGAGTGTGAATGGTTGTCTGTCCCTGTGTGTTAGCCCTGCGACAGACTGGCGACCTGTCCAGGGTGTACCCTGCCTCTCGCCCTATGACAGCTGGGATAGGCTCCAGCACCCCCCGCGACCCTGAAAAGGATAAGCGGAAGCGAATGGATGGACTTTGAGGCCACATTCCTCCAGCCGGTCCAGGACTTTAAGTAACCGTTCCTCGTGCTCCTCCAGTGTCCTGCCAAACACAATAAGGTCATCCAGATACACAAGGACTTGAATCAGGTTCATGTCTCCAACAGCTCTCTCCATTAACCTTTGAAAGGTTGCGGGTACGCCAGTGATGCCTTGAGGCATCCTCTCAAACTGGAAAAACCCAAGAGGACAGATAAAAGCTGTTTTCTCTTTATCAGCCTCAGACATCTCCACTTGGTAATATCCACTTCTCAGGTCCAGTACAGAAAACCACTTGCTTCCTGTCAGACAATCCAGTGCATCATCTATGCGTGGCATAGTGTACTGGTCTGGGATGGTTCTGGAGTTCAGTAGACGGTAATCAATACACATCCGCACCTTGCCATTCTTCTTCCTGACTTTGACAATCGGGGAAGCATACGGACTGCGTGACTCTTTGATTATGCCGGCTGCTAGCAGTTCTTGTAGATGGCGTCGGACATCTTCAATGTCAGCAGGTGCGATTCTGCGAGATCTCTCCCTGAATGGTCGAGGGTCTCTCAGCCTTATGTGGTGAGTGACACCTTTGGCTAAGCCGACGTCCCACTCCTCCAGGGAAAAAACATCCGCTCTGTTTGATAACTTTGCTGCTAACCTGGCTTTCCACTCTTCAGGGATAGGAGAATCTCCAAAGTCAAACAGTTCAGGGTTAATAAACCTTTCTTGGGCGGAGGTCTTTGTTAACTCAGTGACAGTGTCCATCAAGTACACCTGAGCTAGCACTGTACCAGTGGGGACAATAGTCTCTCTTTGGGACTCGTTTCTTAGCAGAAGTGTGAAACTGTTAGTGTCCATCTCAGAAGATGGTAGTACTACAGGTGGAACCAACACTCCAGCTGGGAGGTTTGTAGATTCGCCCACCTCCACCATTAGAATACTTTTGTCTAATGGCTGCTGTTGTTCCACCTTGCAAACTGCATACTGTACTGCACAAGGAGGGATAGTGATTGGCCCGGGGCCTTGCCACTTCACATGACCCACCACGCCTGTTTGTTGGCTAATGAGTGATGAGGGCAGTTCTGAGGAGAGACTATTTATCCTCAGTGAGTGAATCTCATCTTTCCCTCCTACCTCTTCACAATCTCTCAGCAGAGAATGCAGTTTCTGGGAGTTAGTGCCAATGATGACAGGAACCGGGTCTGGGCTCTTTGGATCTGGACACACCAAGGCCAAGACAGTGACTGTCTCTACAGCTTCCTTTGAGTTGGGGGGAAAACCCACCTCAACTGCCACATACCCCTTGTATGGGTAGTTGGAATCACTCAGTCCCCATATGGCGAGATCTTTTAAAGGAAGAATGGGCACATTGGGGATGAAACGGGAATACCAGCTCTCAAATATAATGGTGACTCGAGAGCCGCTGTCAAGGAGAGCTTTACATGGTTGTCCTTCTATGGTCACATCGGTCATCATGGACGGGCCAACCAATCCTTCTGGGAGTCCATCCTGTGAGGATGTGTGCACGGAACTTTTCCGGATGGAACCGACCTGTGTGGGCTCAGAAGCGCCACCTGTAGCTCCTTTTCCCCCTTTGCTCCTACGAAGGGCTCCGAGTAGCCTCTGAATTACTTTGGCAGTGTTTTCAGGAGCCATGCAGTGGGTGGCAATATGGCCATTCTCCCCACACCGGTAACAGAAGTAACTTTCTGAATCTTTTGCAACATATGGTCTGTTTACCTTGCTTCGTCTGGCCCTCCCATCTCTCTTTGTTGAGTCAGTTTGGGTTGAACCCTGTGACACTGCCATAACAGTCAGCTGGTGTTGTAACTGTTGAACTTGCTGCTTTAACTGTTGGACTTCATTCTCCGCGCCAGTCTCAGCAACTTTCTTGGTTTGTTTCAACATTAGCTCGGCATCTGAGCGCTTGCTTGTTAACTCTTTAAGCTCAGAGCGTAACTCTTTGATCTCGGCTTTGAGCTCTTGAACCTCTGTCGATTTGGCTTTTGTCTCTTCACTAACTTTCACTTGTCTAACTGTGGTATTTGACTCATGCCTCACTCTTGCATGGTCTTCTTCTTCTCGAATCTCACTGAGCAGCTTCAGGAAAGCGGGTGGCTCTTCCTTTCTTTCTCTGAGTCTTAGCTGCAGTAACATTATCTCTGACTCAGTTGCACCCCGTATAAGCTGGTCAATACGTGCACGGTCGACTCGATGGCTAGGGAGACCCCCTCTCTGCACTACTTTGGTCAGAGAGCGTTCCAATCTTCTCAGGAAGTCTGACAGCTTTTCTCCTCGCTGTTGACCCAGGCTCCTGAAGGCGAGGTACAAGTCTTCACCTGACTCCAGGGATCCAAATGCACTTTCTAGAGACTCTACATAGCTCTCCGGGCTAGCATCAGGGTTATCTCGTCGTACAGCTTGGATGATCTCCAATGCCGGTCCCTTTAGGCTCTCAACTACTCTCCTTCGCTTCTCTCTCTCAGAGCAGTCACACTCTTCAATCATCAGGCGAGCCTGCTCAACCCAGCTATCCAGGCTCTCTTCACCTGCTGGAGTGGGAGAGTGTCCAGAGAATATCCACAGACGTCGAGATGCAGTATTCTCACCGGTAGGTCGCATAGTTTTCGCTAACAGGTCTCCGACTGCCCGAATGATGGATTCAGGGGAGTTTTCCTGTGGGGTTTCAGTAGACAGCAAGGCACTAACATCATCAATTGTTTTGCCTTCTTCTACCATTAGTTTCTTAAGCTTGGCTGAGAAGTCATCAACTGACCTCACAGATTCAGTGAGGAGGGAAATCTTCCAGACAGGACCTCCATTCAATGGCTGTACATGTGGTGGTATGCGGTCTGGCTGAGTAGCTTGACGGCATTCACACAGCACAAGGTTATTGCCTGTCTGGGTGTCTCTTAGTCTATCTCTCACTTTTACTCTTCCAAAAGCTTTCACTGACTGAGCTGTCTCTTCAATGTCTGATAAGTCAATATCAGAAGGAACATCATGCAGTACAAAAGCCCGGTTTGGGTCTATACCTGCTTTACTGCACCAGCTACTAAGCTCGGGTGCAATTTTAGACTCTTTTCGAGTAGTCATCATACAAACCCTAATGCTGGTGTGCTAGGCTGTGAAAATCTGTAAACAAAATACTCCTTTAAAGAACAAACTAGAAAAGTTAAGCACGGGAGCATCCCAGCGGTGCCTCCATAATTGTGTAACACCTGTCCCACGTTCTATTGAGAGGGGCCCTGGGTTCCTGTTGTTACTTTCCTATTGATATTCCCTTTTTAATGCTTATGGTATTAAATATGCAATAAAACTACACTATATGGAAATAAATCACACACAAACAGGTCAATTATAAAGTTAACTCCACTTTAGTGAATGCTGAACTAACAACACAAAGAAAATAAGTAAAGTCAATGAAGTTTGTTAAACAATGATAAGGTATCTACCTCAACAGAAACAAAACAATCAAATAATATTGTGGGCCCACACGCACTCTCACCAAACACACACACACCTCAAGTGCTACAGTCTTTCTGCTAGCAAACCCCTCGTTGCAGGCCTGAGTCGTGGCTCGGGTGCGTTGGGACCTAAAACAATATGGTCGCTTCACTTGTTGCCAAGCAGTAAAAATAAAAAGCACGTGCAAACAACAGTACTCACACCTCCAGGCAGTTCAAAGGGATAGCGGGGAAACTGGGTCACGGCTACTAGCAGGCCGCGGCAGCAGCACTCACAGTCGTCCTTTCCACGTGCTCCCACGTGAACACATAACTTCAGCACACCAGCAGAAGGGACCTCTCTGACACGCCAGCAAGACGTCCGTCTCCTCCTACTGAATCACACAACTCCGCTAAATGCCAGTTCACATGCGATAACATTCAATCTTAGCATTAGCTTAAGAAATAAAAACAGAGCAGAACAAGAGCTTAGCGAATATGCTAGGCTACGCTAGCGGCTGTGTTAGCGCTAATCCGTTTTACACAATAACATTGGGTACAAGTGTCAGACAAAATCCACATTTACCTCACAGTAGGGTACAACAGTTCTCGACTCCAGTTAACTATCCGTCAACCCGAAAATGCGTCTGTCGCCCTTCTATGAACTCTGCGTTCACTCGACACTGTTCAGCTCTCGTCTCTCTCGCTTCCTGCAGAGAGCACACGGCTCCCCACTTACTCCCACCCCTCTACCTGAGACTACTTCAGGGTTCACTGGAGCTGTAGTACATATCAATACCATATCAAAAATAATGACATAAACCTCAAAATACAAATAAAAAGGTTGTGCATTTAACTGACACACATCACATACTTTGCAGGCATTTGTATACATTCTTGAACACATTAAAGATTTGCAATTAACTATCAATATTAATGAACAAATTGAAATAATGAGCTACTTATATAGCCAGGGCTACAAATCTATCAATCGTTTGTTGTAAGACTCAGATAATTATTTTTTTAAAAGTGAGACATTTTAAATGAGAATAAGAAAGAAAAGTATTTATTTGTGCCCCCCCTTTCCCTGTTAATGCCCTACATGCCCCCCTGGCAAAACTTCCCTAGATCCGCCCCTGCACAGTTACCAGCTGTCAGCTACCTAAAAAAGGATCCTGGTGTTATTTGTCTCTCAGAAACAGTTCATAACTTCCCTTCAACTCATTCATGTCACCTAAAAGTTAAACCTGTTTCTCCATCACCTGTTCAGCTCTGATGATCCAGTAAGGACATCTCCTGGTTTCATCTTCATGTTTCCCTCTCACCACATAACCAAACCATATCATGACCAGCAGCTTTTTTGCAGCTGTGGCTCCAGCAAACATCAGCTGATACTAGAAATTAATATTAAATAAATTCTAACAATAGCTGATCAAGCTTAAACGTGCTGCTGTTGTTTAGCGCGACATCCGCTGGTTTCCTCTTTCGGCGCAAAGTGGGCGATAAACAAACAAGAGAGCCGATCAGCTGATCATTGATCAGTTTTCATGATTGAAGTAGAAACGGGAGAGGGAGGGGGGAGAATGAAAGAAGAAGAGGCAGCTGTGCAGCGTAAAGACACAGAATAACTCCATCTTTGTGCCTTTTTCATTGCAGCTGAATTACGGGACAAACTGTTCCTTTTCACCTCAATAAGAAACGCGTAATATTTTCTCTGAATACCAGACGGGACGGTTGGCAACTCTAATAACTTATGAACAAAATAAAGTTCAACATCATTAACTTCATAGCACCACCCAGCTGTATAGAAACTCTGTCATGCTAGCTAGCACGCAGTACGGAAAAAGTCAGAATAACGAAAATAAACTCCACCTAAACTTGGTTCATATCTGACCCAGAGAGACTGCAGGTCATAACTTCTTACCTGAAGTTCAGTTCACACTTGGACCGGCGGCCGCCTCGGGTCTCTTTTCCTTCTGCGTCCCTTTTCCTTCATCCACCTGCTGGCCTCCACCACTTGCTAATGTTACTGAATCTGTGGAAGCTCCGCGATAGCCACCACACGAAGTAACGAGTAACGACCCTATCTAAATCCCAGTAACGACTAACGCGTTCCTGATTTTGGCATAATAACTAGTTACCGTGCTCGTTACCACAATAATAACGTAGTTACTGTAACGCGTTACTTAATAACGCATTAGTCCCAACACTGGTCTTTACTTAGCAGTAGAGATGGACCGATCCGATATTACGTATCGGTATCGGTCCGATACTGACCTAAATTACTGGATCGGATATCGGAGAAAAATAAAAAATGCAATCCGATCCATTAAATATCACGAAAGTACCTCACAAAACTTGCAACACGCCGTAACTCACCTCAGAACGTTAGCACGTCGGAGCAGTATGCATCACGTGATAGAGCGGCTGTGGCATGCGGGACCTGTCGGTGGTCTGGATAGCATTTGGAGCTTCGCTAGCAACCCGGCATTTCATCTCCGACAAAGTTATCCCCGAGAGAAGTAAAGCAAGTGTGTAAGTCCATCTCTGAATGTTTGTAAAGCATTCCTGCGTTAAGCTTAACAAGCGACTGCCTCTTCTTGCTGCTACTTCAATCATGAAACTGCTTAATGATCAGCTGATCGGCTTTTCTGTCACGAGTCCGTGTCTCTTGTTTGTTTTTGGCCCACTTTGCACCAGAAAGAGGAAACCAGCGGCTGAACAACAGCAGCACGTTTAAGCTTGATCAGCTGTTGTTAGAATTTATTTAATATTACTTTCTACTCGAGGATCTTTTTCTACGTAGCTGACACTGGTAACTGTGCAGGGGCGGATCTAGCAAAGTTTAGCCAGGGGGGCTGATAGGGCATTAACAGGGAAAAGGGGGCACAAAGACATACTTTTCTTTCTTATTCTCATTTAAAATGTCTAGCTTTTAATAAATAATTATCCGAATCTTACACCCAAAGTTTTAATTTGATGTAAAATGAATAGAAGTCAATTACTGTATATAGTGACTATTAAGTCTAATATATATATACCCTAGTAAGCTATAGTACTTTTTCCTTTGGGAAGGTACCATCTGTGCAGTCTGCAATTTTGTTGAAGAAAGATGTTGAATCTATTTAATATTTCTTGAAAAATAATTGATTTCTGTGCATTTTTTTTCACACTGCATCAAATTAAGGTTGATTACGTCGATTAAGCATCATGAGGTGGAGCGTGAGGGGTGGTTCCCTATTTTTTATTTATTTATTTTTGTTGTTGCTGGGAGTTGGAACCCTATTAGTTAGGTTGCTTAATATTTACGCTAAGTACTCTTTAAAATACCAGAATAGGGAGGATGGTGTAGGTTTAAGTTTATTAGATTGATCAGTATTGCTGAACTATGAAAAATTTTTTTTTGCATACAGGTATAACAGAATAGCTTTAGTGTAGTTGTTGTTTTAAACTTGAGTATGAACTTATACAAAATGCAGCAAGATATTTAAAAAAACAGTCTTGTTGATTAAAAAACACTATATCGGATTCATATTGGTATCGGCAGATATCCAAATTTATGATATCGGTATCGGTATCGGACATAAAAAAGTGGTATCGTGCCATCTCTACTTAGCAGCCAGCACATACAGAGCTCTGCAACATCAAAAATCATCTTCATGTTTTTTGAATTTCTCTGTTACCAGATCTATTGCATAAAATATTTTCAAAATACACATTATTTTGAATTTTATCTCAAAATATGTCATCTGCTGAATGTCAGTCAGAACAAGAAGCACTCTGAGAGCAGAAGGCTAAACTCACTTTTAGAAGTTGTTGTTTAAGTAGTAGTTAAGTAGTTTTTTTTTGTTTGTTTGTTTGTTTGTTTGTTTGTTTGTTTGTTTTTTTTGCCTGTCCCGTTTGGCTCTTTTGCCATCAGAATTATTGTCTAAAGGCAAAGAAAGATGCCCAACGGATTTACTTTACCAAATTGACCATCCCAGCCTTGCCGTAATGGTCCATTTGATTCACCTTTTATTGTTCATTTTATTTTCACTTACTGAATACGGGACAGACTTGACTGAGGGAAAGAAGGGGAGAAAGAAAGAGGGAAAGAGAAACAGCTGAGAAGAGGGACGGGGGAGAAGGGCAAAAAACAAAAACCAACAGAATGGACAGAAAAAAAAAAGAAAAAAAAATGCATATATCGATCACCCGGATCACCTGCTGAGAAAGAAAAAAGAGAACAAGCAGAAGAGAACAAGAGTAATAGAATAAACAACATCACAATGATATATGGGAATATGACAGTAAATACTAAATATTAAACATTATTGTGCAGCACATAAGATCAACAAAACACAGTGTGCTTTGAGGAAGGAGCCAAAAAGGGTGTAGTTTGTGGGTGTGATCACCCGTGTGTACACCTGTGAGCATGGACGCGCTTGTTTTTTTAAAAGGTTCCTTCATGTAATGATCTGCTAGAGGGTGTGGGGGGGCCACAGCCCCGTCCTCCAGGGCATGAAGCAGGTATGGAGGAGATCAAAACTCCAGACATCCAGAGGCCCTCAGAACACAAGAGACCAAGGAAGACCAACAGAGGGGCAGCCGCGCCACTGTCCCAGAAAGAGCTGAGGAGAGCCCCAGATGAGGGCTCACTCAGCAGCCGCGGAGCAGAAGCCAGGGGGAGTTGCAGTGACGCGCCCGTGAGCTCTGCCGGCAGCCAGCTGCGCCTGAGTGACCGAGCCCCAGGCCGAGAGGCCGGGGGCACCCCACCTCCGAAGTGGCCCGAGCGAGCCCCAGGCTCCAGGCCCCGATAAGCGCCCGCCAAGGAGTGAGCCGGTGTGTACCTGGACGCCCATCCCCAGAGACAAAGAACCACCAACGCACCGATGTCTGAGGGAGTCCGCCACTGGCAGGGGAAGTGGTGGTGGGGGGAGATAGGCCTCCAAACCTTGGAGGGCCTGAGATGTCCCCAGAGAGGTGGCGTCTGATACCCAACCTGACATATAGACACAGACATACAGGCACAAACATCCATTCCCACCCTCATGCTCTCATATGCACTTACTCCACAGAGAGTGATATTATACCCCTCTTGTCAAACTGACAGGTCATGAATTATTCATGAGCTCCGGAAGTAATTACTTCCGGAGGTCCGGAAGTAGGAAGTAATTAAGGAAGTAATAAAAATATGATATTCCTAAAAATATGATATTCCTAAAAATATGATATTCATAAAAATATAATTGATTATTTAGAAAGTTTCTTATATATCAAAATAGCATTCTTTTATTTCTTTAAGCAATTAAATTTTTTTTATTTTTTTATGCTCAAAAAACGCCATCTGGTGGCGGGTCAGTGTGTGTGTGCGCGCGCGCGCGCGCCCGAGGCTGTGTGTCTGGGCGCGCGGGGGCGCGCCCGTGTCTCCGGACCGTGCTCTCTCGGGCTCCGTGCTCATGTGTTTAAAAATGTATTAAACCATATTAAAATTGTTTAGTTAAACTTGTGCTTTTGTAACGTTCAGTATGGCCACAAACACATGCTGCATGCCTTGGGGGAAAACTTTATTTCGATTTATATGCATTTGTAGATTTAGAATAAAACTCATACTGATGTGACAATAAAAGTGATTTGATTTGATACTCAGAAAAAACTCGCGATCCCCTAACCCTAACCCTCCTTAGAAACATAAGCAGGGAAAACTCCTTAAAAAACCCTCCGCGTTTTCTCCAAAACCCTACAATAACTTGTTAGGGTACCCCCTCTATTCCCAAAACCTTATATTCGATAACAGGGGAAATCCTGAAAAAATCCTTAGTCTTTTTTCTCAAATTCAGCGCCCCGCGGCTCCCTTCATGCTCAGCCAAACAAAGCCAAAACTCCTTTAAAAAAAAACCAACACATTTGATTCAAGTAAAACAAATAATTACATTGATTCTTGTAAAGAGTTTCCAAAAAGGTTTTGACTGACAACAACGCTCACCTGGAGGATCAACACTCAGGCTAATGATGCTGATGGGGTTATTGCTCTGGGGATTTAGCAGGTGAGCTAAATCATGTGTAACATGTGAATTTCCTGAGTGTGGCATTAATAAAGTCTGTGTCTATGTCAAAGCTGACGTTTAAATTCCTTTTTAAATTTACCAACATTTCTGATTTGCGGTTAAGACTGTGACATGTTTTCACCATTTGAAAGCCAGAAGAGTGATCACTCTTGAAGCCTGGTTGCTGCAGAATACTAGGACTACTAGTTCTAGTTCTAGTACTACTGCTACTCCACAAAGCACATTGTTCAGGAATTTCACAAATTTGCTTACGTCTAATGTGTTGGCTTACAGGTAAACTTGTTTTGCAGATGGATAGGATGAAAACTTCCAGCATCACATAATGTTTTCCGATCAATAGGTTTGGAGTAAAAAAGAACTGGACATATATTTGTCTTCTTTGGGCTACTTTTATGTCAAGAAAGTTAACTTATTTAGAACTGTGATCAAGGATAACACATAAACCCTTGCAAATGTGATGGTAAAAGAGTCTAACATCTAGGTGTTACATGGTGTTGTAGGTGATAAAGATCCATAAACTACTTCCATTTGTTTAGAGGTGATTGCCAGTTTTGTTGGGATTTTTAGAGATACAGAGATCCTGTTCTGCTTTACTTAAAAAAAAAAAGGATTTTCAGAGCTGTTGATATATTAATCAGTGTTCATAGAAACATGGATCAACCCTGTTTTGACAGTGAGAGTGTTACATTGTGACAGTTTCCATAAAAGTCTGCAAATTCTCTGAACAGGTAGCCATGAAGCAGCCATTTTTTTTAAAGATTAATTAAACTTAATATTAT
The DNA here is from genome assembly GCF_964374335.1 of Astatotilapia calliptera. Lineage (NCBI taxonomy): Eukaryota > Metazoa > Chordata > Actinopteri > Cichliformes > Cichlidae > Astatotilapia > Astatotilapia calliptera. The sequence goes on along the minus strand of NC_137431.1, from coordinate 10,603,489 downwards.
TTGTATGGCCATATCACAACAACAGCATAGCCTTAAACCAGGTTTGGAGTAAAGAGAACTGGACATATAGTTTCTTTTTTGGGTTACTTTGAAGTGAAGAAAGTTAACTTGTTTAGAACTGTGATCAAGGATAACACGTAAAACGTTGAACGTTTCAATATAAAAAGTGTACAAACTCCAGAAAAGTGGCAACTGCGGTGGCAAAATTGCAGGCAATTTTCACTTAAGTAGAAGTACAGCTGCTAGTGTCAAAAACACTCGAGTAAAAGCTTGATAAAGTATCGGGTCAGAAATGTGCTCAAATTGAGGAAGTCAAAGTAGTAACCTAACTGAACCTTGTGCTATAATAAAAAAATAAAATAATATTAGTAGATAGGACTACAAACTTAGTCTGGTGGTAAAAGGCACAAAGGCCTCAGGGGGACATTTGGCAGCCAGGGTTAGAGCTCAGACAGCTGGAGCCTGGGGGTTGGGGCTAACAACACTGACTGGTAAAAGAATCTAACATCCAAGTGTTACATGATGTTGCAGGTGACAAAAAGCCATAAACCACTGTTTAGAGGTTGTTGTGGAAGTTTTCCGTTTAATAAAGCCTGCAGACAAGCGATGAGCGGTAGCTAACATTCTTTAATCAAGACAAAGAACAGAAATCAAGCTTGGTGAGGGACTGCCATCGCTGGGGCAGAGGGTGAGCAGAGTCTCTCACTGAGCCTAGCATGGCTCTCAGTTTTGTCTTTCCCGCAAAGAAAGTTTCACACTGCCTTGCTATCTTTTACAGTGGAGAAAAGACAAAAAGACTCTTCCTGTGGAGTTGTCTGCTTCCCCCCAACTTCCTTACCAGACCCCACTATCTGTTAAACTGTTTAAATGGAGTGTGAGGCAGACATGCTAAAACAGTGACCTAAAAGCATTACCAATAAACAATGGGATCAATACATAAATGAAAGAAATGCAGCTGATAAAAAAAAGCCATAAACTACTTTCATTTGTTTAGTGGTGATTGCCAGTTTAGTTGGGTTTTTTTGAGACACAGAGAGTGAGAGATCCTGTCCTACATTACTTTAAAAAAGAAGATATTTTCAGAGCTGTTGATATATGAAGCTCTGAGCATTGAGTGTTGCATTGTGAGAGTTTCAGTAAAAAGCCTGCAAATTATTGCATTTATACTGGAGAGCAAAGAAAAATTAAATTCTACTTGTACTATGGAAAATCAGTTTCATAAAAGCTACATAAACAGAGCTGAAGAAGACTGCGTTTGTAAAACTAGCGGTAACGTGTGAGAATTATAAGTTATAAGACTGTTTCTGCTATCGATACAATTTGTGTTGTTAATCCTAAATGATTCATGGTGACAACATCATAAGAACAAGGTCATTTTACTCCACACACACACATTTGGAAAATCACATAGTTTGACCATAAAAATTCCCAGAATAATTAGTATTTGAGATTGCTGAAGCAACATCACTAAAGAAAAATATCCTTGCATGTCACTTTCGTTTAAAAATATAAAAAATGTGAAGTTTTTTTTTTTGTAAAACATAAAAACAACAAAACTTAAGACCTTAAGAATCTCCTTATGAATTTTGTGAATATCTAGATCATTGGTGTTTGGATTTGAGGGTGAACAGGGCGAACACTGAGGCTGGGTATTAGAAATACAACATGGCAACATGAGACATGTTAACTCTGAGAACACTAACATCTAGATTAAGGTGTGAGAGGTAAATACATAACAGAAGCTAAAAAGGAGTTGCTTGTCTCTAGATTAGTTAAAATAAATTGAAAATAAACTGATTTGAACACGTTTGATGCATTATACAAAAAAGGTTCATGATATAGTTCACATGATCTAAGCAAGAGTGACTCGGAATCTCAAATGTTAAAGTACACTTACTGATTGTACTTTTACTACATGAGCTAATGTAGATGCTCTAAAAGCACGCTGGCTGAAAAAGAACCACACGTTTGGAGAAACTGTGCTGTAACTTCTCATACTGTGAAGTTTTCTGACAAAAGTGAATTGAAAACTTATGCTGTACAGCTTACTAAGGGGTCCTTTGCTGGGCCATGTGCAATTACACAAAAGAACAAGTTAAATTTCACCATAACACTGACTGGAGAAAAGCCAAATTGGGATTCTAATTGAGATTACAACTGAAATCAGTGCTGTGATAGTTAGTTTAAGATCACAACCTGATTTAAAACACAGTCTAACATCAACATTCTTGCCCCTGAAAATAGGTCAGGATGGCCGAAAAATGTACTTTAAAAATGAGATTTTCTTTTTGTTTCATTGGAACAGTAAAGTACCATTACAAAGAAATGAGTACACCTTTGTAGATATCACTGATATGGAGTTTTTCATGTTTTACATACAGACTTTCTCATTTAAACCATGGTGACTTAAAAGTTTAGCAGCAAGACACTTGTTTCCTTTGTTCCATCAAACATTTCTTTCAGCCATCTGTGTTTATCAGAGCGATATGTGACTAATTTTTTATTGAATCACCAGAAAGTACACAAATACAAGATTAAATATTTTATTTATTTATCAAAGATACATAATTACACATTGATACAATGAATACGGTGTCTATAAAAATTACACATGGTGTAAGAAAAACATTATAACATACAAATAAGTGTTTTAAGATAATCTGACATACTTTAAAAGCATAAGAATAAAAGTTAAAAAAAAAAAAATCATGTTCTTTGATGATCACATTACATGTATCACATTTTTTAAAGCATAACGTAGGGTGTTCACAAAAACAGTTTTATGATTACTTTTTCCACAGTGCTTGTATGCCTCTTGCAAAACTATGTACTTATCACCATATGACATAATAACTCACGATTATGCAAGACCAGCCATGAAATGTCCGTCGCTTCATTACAATCATTTGTCCCCGCTGCTGCCCTCAGACCCAGTCTTCTGTACTGTGGGGTAAAATTGCTTTTTTGGTGGTTCATAAAAAATATCTCAAAAAGCGATGTTAGTGAGGGGACCAGAAACACTGGGTTGCAGAGCAGTTGGTAAGGACTTGTATATTTCTGGAGAGTCTGCAAAAGCTGTCTTGCTCGTGCTCCTGATTAGATATGTGGAGCCCGGCTATGATATCTCACTGGTGGCAGCTAAAGGTAGGCATGCCTTGGAGGCGGAGTTGGTCTCGGGCGCAATCTTTCAAACGAGCCTCACGGCATTTCAGGCAACCTCAGGCCGGAAACAACATCCGGTCACTCGCGGTCAAAATCCACGCAGAGCTGGTGTTTCACAGGGATCAGGTTAACACATCTGGGTCTAAAAATATAAAGAAAAACAAAAAGAGTTTTAAAACACGCAAACTAGCAAAATATCAAAGGAGCATAACATAACAATAACAAGATGATATGAGATACCTGATGAGGCCATGATAGGTGATGTAGACATGTAATGTATAAACTTTTACGGGAGTTAAAAGTGGAGCTTATATATATTTTAAAGTGTATTGTACGCGGGATAGGCTCCAGCGCACCGCGCGAGCCTGAAAAAAGGATAAGTGGAGGCGAATGGATGGATGGATGGTGTATTGTACGTGTTAGAAACCATTGTGATATTTATTTATTTTTTTAAATGAAAGGATTGACAGAATGGTAAAAAGGAAAATGCAAAAATGTAGTTAGAGAGGAAGATTAACACTTACCGAATGATATGCGGATAAGGAAAGAGACGCAAGTTGCTGTTGAAATCGGCCGCTCCCTATGCGAACTCGCAAGCAGTCTGAGCGGTTCCAGTTGTTGATATGGCTGAAGGCAGGGGTCTTCTGGGAGCTCGGGGGTAGTCTTAACCTGAGCGGGAGATCATAAAAATCGGACCTGGAGCGGATTGGCTAACCGGGGTGCGAAGGGAGCGGTGCAATAGTTATGTGATTGGCAGCGGGGCGAAGTAAGGGGGGGAGTTGGTCTCCGGCGCAAATTTCGAACGAGGTAAGCAGCGCATTCGGGAGCAGAGCGGGGAGCGAACAAGCAGGAAAAAATTGTGCTCTGCAAGAAGTTGTGGATCGGAGATTAAGAGCGAGGTAGAACTTAGAGTGTGCGTTGAATTTTAGAGGTTGCTAGTAAGAGGGAAGTTTTTGAAGAAAAAAGACTAAGGATTTTCCCTGTTATCGAATATAAGGTTTTGGGAATAGAGGGGTAGCTAACAAGTTATTCTAGGGATTTGGAGAAAACGCGGAGAAATTTTTTTTTAAAGGAGTTTTGGCTTTGTTTGGCTGAGCATGAAGGGAGCCGCGGGGCGCTGAATTTGAGAAAAAAGACTAAGGATTTTTTCAGGATTTCCCCTGTTATCGAATATAAGGTTTTGGGAATAGAGGGGGTACCCTAACAAGTTATTGTAGGGTTTTGGAGAAAACGCGGAGGGTTTTTTAAGGAGTTTTCCCTGCTTATGTTTCTAAGGAGGGTTAGGGTTAGGGGATCAAATCAAATCACTTTTATTGTCACATCAGTATGAGTTTTATTCTAAATCTACAAATGCATATAAATCGAAATAAAGTTTTCCCCCAAGGCATGCAGCATGTGTTTGTGGCCATACTGAACGTTACAAAAGCACAAGTTTAACTAAACAATTTTAATATGGTTTAATACATTTTTAAACACATGAGCACGGAGCCCGAGCGAGAGAGCACGGTCCGGAGACACGGGCGCGCCCCCGCACGCCCAGACACACAGCCTTGGGCGCGCGCGGGCGCGCGCGCACACACACACTGACCCGCCACCAGATGGCGTTTTTTGAGCATAAAAAAATAAAAAAAATTTAATTGCTTAAAGAAATAAAAGAATGCTATTTTGATATATAAGAAACTTTCTAAATAATCAATTATATTTTTATGAATATCATATTTTTATGAATATCATATTTTTATGAATATCATATTTTTATTACTTCCTTAATTACTTCCTACTTCCGGAGCTCATGAATAATTCATGACCTGTCAGTTTGACAAGAGGGGTATAATATCACTCTCTCTCCACACTCAACCAACGTGGATTCCAGACCGCAGTCGGACGGCCAACTCCTCCTCCTAGCCCCCCCGCTCCAGCAGGCCGCAGAGAATGGGGGTGAGAGTAGACTCCAAACCTCCCTCCACCCGCTCATTGTAGTGTTGATGCATGTGTGTTCTAAGGTGCATTTAAAACCCAGGAGGGCATGGAGCTACCTGCCAGAGAGCAGCAGGTAAGCGCATAGTCCCTCCTGCTAGCCCTCAATGTCTACGTGTATTTAAAATTGAGAGGTCTGCAACGACACCAGGGGTGAGGTGTACACCCTGATGGTAATTTGGATTCCGTGTATCGTGCCCACCCCCAAGATCCTATATGTATGTGTAATGAGAGTCTGAGTAATGTGAATGTCCAAGTTGTGGGATAAAATTGAGGCAGAGGCAGCCAGAAGGGGACGGGGGGGGGGGGGGGGGTAGCCTCCTCTGCACCCTGGTGACATACCCCTACTCCAAGGCCCTGCTTGTGTGGGTGGTTGTGCTGGAGCGGGAAGAGGGAGGCAGCTGGAGATGGGGAGGGAAGGAAGGGAGGGGCAAGTGACCCCTCCCTGGGGCCAGCTCCCCCGCTGACCCCAGTAGGCACCCCCATACTCCGCGACCCGCCAGGGAAAGGGGGCCCAGGCCCATCCAGACCGGGGCCCCGGTGCAGCAGCGCCTCCCGGCCCCACAGAGCCCGGGACAGTCCACCCAACCCCACCACAGAGAAAACTGCACCCACCCCACCATCCACTCATCTTCCAGACTACATAAGACAATAGACGCCCAGGCTGAGCTCTTCCTCCACCTCTCCTGCATCTCCCCCTCCTGCAGAGAGAGTTCCTGAAGAACGGAAAGCTCCTGCAAGATGTGACAATCTCCCCCACCAGTTGAAGAGCCCCCCAGGTGGCTCGACGCACCGGCTGCACCCTGCGCCAGGGCTGGGTCCCCATGCACCCACCCGCCCACAACCCCGGCAACACACCAACCAGGACCCAAGCCCCCGAGGCCCGGCCAGGGCCCCAGCCCAGAGACGGAGCGCCCCCAGAACCTCACGCCCATCCCGGACCCACCCAGGGGCAGCCAGGCTACCAGGTCAGTAAGTTAAGTCAGTAGTTAAGTAGTTGAGTAGTTTAGTTGGTAGTTAGTTAGACAGTAATTAATAGCTGTAGCTTCACATGGCATAGAAAAAGAAAATACTTAAAATTTGCACATGTACACATGTGGCACAACAACAGTAACTTCATTAACTTACAAGCTGATCAAACTCTGTTGTAAAAACTGTTTTTCATCCCACAAGTTCACAATTATACACAGATTTCAGGTTTATTCAGCAAACTTGTTTCTAATGAAGCAGCCCTTCTGTGGGTAACTCTGGCATTCTGGGATGATTCATCAGTCTCAAACAGTTCCATCAGTTTCTAATAGAAGAGTTCACCCTCATATCAGAACACAGCAATTCTCCTTCAGGTGCCACTCATTGATCTGAACTGTCATGCTGTTTAGTGCTTCAAACCTGCACTTACACTGTTATTTTGATAAGTACACCACTTTCTCCTTCATCAAGTCGGCTCATTTTAAAATTTTAATAAGATTCATCATGTGGGGTTCTTGAATATTGCAAAAAAGGCAACCCATAAAAATTCTCAAGATACAGTGGGGCAAAAAAGTATTTAGTCAGCCACCGATTGTGCAAGTTCCCCCACCTAAAATGATGACAGAGGTCAGTAATTTGCACCAGAGGTACACTTCAACTGTGAGAGACAGAATGTGAAAAAAAAATCCATGAATCCACATGGTAGGATTTGTAAAGAATTTATTCGTAAATCAGGGTGGAAAATAAGTATTTGGTCACCTCAAACAAGGAAAATCTCTGGCTCTCACAGACCTGTAACGTCTTCTGTAAGAAGCTTTTCTGTCCCCCACCCGTTACCTGTATGAATGGCACCTGTTTGAACCCATCATCTGTATAAAAGACACCTGTCCACAGCCTCAAACAGTCAGACTCCAAACTCCGCCATGGCCGAGACCAAAGAGCTTTCGAAGGACACCAGGAAAAGTATTGTAGACCTGCACCAGACTGGGAAGAGTGAATCTACAATAGGCAAGCAGCTTGGTGTGAAAAAATCAACTGTGGGAGCAATCATCAGAAAATGGAAGACATACAAGACCACTGATAATCTCCCTCGATCTGGGGCTCCACGCAAGATCTCATCCCGTGGGGTCAAAATGATCATGAGAACGGTGAGCAAAGATCCCAGAACCACACGGGGAGACCTGGTGAATGACCTGCAGAGAGCTGGGACCAAAGTAACAAAGGTCACCATCAGTAACACACTACAACGGCAGGGAATCAAATCCCGCAGTGCCAGACGTGTTCCGCTGCTGAAGCCAGTGCATGTCCAGGCCCGTCTGAAGTTTGCCAGAGAGCACATGGATGATGCAGCAGAGGATTGGGAGAATGTCATGTGGTCAGATGAAACCAAAGTAGAACTTTTTGGTATAAACTCAACTCGTCGTGTTTGGAGGAAGAAGAATACTGAGTTGCATCCCAAGAACACCATACCTACTGTGAAGCATGGGGGTGGAAACATCATGCTATGGGGCTGTTTTTCTGCCAAGGGGACAGGACGACTGATCCGTGTTAAGGACAGAATGAATGGGGCCATGTATCGTGAGATTTTGAGCCAAAACCTCCTTCCATCAGTGAGAACTTTGAAGATGAAACGAGGCTGGGTCTTCCAACATGACAATGATCCAAAACACACCGCCCGGGCAACAAAGGAGTGGCTCCGTAAGAAGCATTTGAAAGTCCTGGAGTGGCCTAGCCAGTCTCCAGACCTCAACCCCATAGAAAATCTGTGGCGGGAGTTGAAAGTCCGTGTTGCTCGGCGACAGCCCCAAAACATCACTGCTCTCGAGAAGATCTGCATGGAGGAATGGGCCAAAATACCAGCTACTGTGTGTGCAAACCTGGTAAAGACCTATAGTAAACGTTTGACCTCTGTTATTGCCAACAAAGGTTATGTTACAGTATTGAGTTGTATTTTTGTTATTGACCAAATACTTATTTTCCACCCTGATTTACGAATAAATTCTTTACAAATCCTACCATGTGGATTCATGGATTTTTTTTTCACATTCTGTCTCTCACAGTTGAAGTGTACCTCTGGTGCAAATTACTGACCTCTGTCATCATTTTAGGTGGGGGAACTTGCACAATCGGTGGCTGACTAAATACTTTTTTGCCCCACTGTATTTCATTCTTAACCAAAGTGCTGGAACGATATAGCCATCCCCGGAGTTACTAATGCACTTAGCATTTTCCTGCCATATTTCCTTATTGTTATTTTTTGCATTCTTAGAAATACAGTTATAAAGAAAAGGTATTTTCAGTTGATTAAGGAGGTGGGGTTCGTGCTCTTCACACTATGTCTGTAAGCAGCTGATATAGCTCTGGCTCCATGTGTGTTTGGACAAAATGTTCAAGAACCATATTAAGTTGTAGATCACCCACATCTTGGCAACCTTCAGAGCCCAACACAAATCATTGAAGTTATCAGTGTAGCAGAAGGAAGTAGATAAGGAGGGTAGAAATATGCTTCAACTTCATCAGCATAGCAAGTCAGTGAAAACATTGGATGGCATGTCTAAGATGAGCAAAATATGCTTCTTCCTATGAGACATAAATACATTAATTAATATGTACTCTGTGATTTTTATACACCCCATGTCTGCCTGCTTGGTGCTTCATGGCTCACGATGCAGTGTGGTTTGGGCATTATTACTCTTGAGGACTTGCTTATTAATACCATAAGTATGATTAGAAAAAAACAACATCAACAACAAAAACATGAGATAATCAGCAATGCTATTTTGTACAGTAGTAGTATGATTATATTTTCACATATATGCCTTTTTAATGAGAATAAAGAGTAGAGAAGAAGTGCTGCCATCTGATTTTACATTTGAAGAATATTTGTAATAATAAACAGAACAATCTACTGAAACTGTGTTGAGAGCAGGTGGGGTGGTCCTGGTTAGTTTAGAGCCTTCTAGAGACGTTATGATCCTAATTCATTACATCTGCGATGGGAGGTGCCCATCTGACATGCCAGTTTTCGCCTACCGCTTCTCTCCTCAACCACCTTAACTGGATGTCTGAATCACATTCTTACAGCTAAATGAATAATGCTGGTTACACAGCACTGTGTGTAAATCTATACCAGCGTCACATATATATAAGGTCATTCTAGTTTTGGTGAGTCAATCACAGTGAGTTATTCTCAGAATTTGCAGTAAGTGTTGTGTAGTGAAATGCCAAAAAAGACTGATGGGACACTTGAGAGATCTCCAGAAACATAAAATCAATATTTATATTGAACACACAGCCAATCTCAAAACCCACTTATTCGACCTCATTTTGCTGCCATTTCTGTATTCCTACTTTGAACTGATTCTCTGTGAACGCTCTTCATAAATGCGAGAACACGCAATAAAAATAAATAAATAAATATCTGCTGTATCACCTCTGGTCTGTAAACATGTAAACACACCATGATTGCATTTCTGAGCCGTTTGTGTTCACTAAAAAAACCCCCAATCCTTTGGGGATGATGAGAATCGGCTGTAGCAAGACTGGTTCATAAATCAGGAGTCTTTATTTAAACCCAAACGTTTCATTTCCATTCCTGAACCATGAAATGAAAGGTCACCCTAATCTGGTCTATTTCTGTTTTATAGAAACTGGAGGATAAATATTGGCAAGCAGGGAAAAAGAGAAGTAATAATGATCCCCAGCTTGTATTAATGACACTAAAATATTGCTGTTGCATGCGAGCGGTTAAATTCATATTCTACCAACACATTACAGTGACTGTAAACAAAACAAACAAAAGCATTAGAGATGTGTCACAGTTAACTGGTTTAAAAAAAATATTATTTATAGACTGCATCTCGCAGGTCTAATGCTCACTGACAGAAAATTTAGTTTGGGGGAATTAAACAACATCTCACTTTGTTCTGAGTGCCCTGACATTCAGATGAATGGAGGATTAAAATCAGACACAGAGAATCTCCTTCTTGCTTGGTTTTCTTTAAAAGTATCCAGAATTAAAACTGTAACACTTTTTATATATCTCAATATTGCAAACACAATGTTCCCCCTGCAAAAGCTTTATAACCTTGCTGTTAAGTACCTATCTGGCCTCGTCCCACCCTGTACTCCATCCCAGTGTCTGAAGTCCTTGGACAACTGAGTGGTACCTACCATCCCTTAGAATTCTCCCCCTGCATGGACCTACTGTCACTTGCAAAAGACTCCCACATTGCTACATTTTTTATTCTAGGGCTATATCTTCTGCCTCTCTTTCTATATGCCCAAAGTTTCTTGAGTCCCTCAAAAGTGGGTACATAAATGCAAATTTGCAGCACTGTCAGACTCAGTATGGAAGGGGATCACACAGGACAAAGGGAAGGGCTTTAGTGTGGTGATGGCTGAACAAGCTGTGGTGAGAGCAAACTTTAAACACAGAGGCTTTCCAAAAATCTATATTCATCATGAAATCTTTACTTACTCTGAAAAAGTCAAGCTTAATCTTACAGATCTACCTGCTAAGACTTCACCTCAGGCAACAGCGTAGACAAAGACAATGAGAAAAACATCACGTACAAGTACAAAGACTATGTAGAGAAGATGGGTGTGTTTTCCTTTTTGTTAATTCTTGTGGTTTACTGACACAAAAAACTTTAGAAAAGTTGAATGTTTCAAAAGAATTCTAAGCAGGATTTGCAATTCCTGTAAAGAAGTGACGATAGTAATAAGATCAGTAAGATCCGTGTTTCAAATAATATTTTGTAGTCTGCTTGGAAACACTAGTTTGCTGTGAGAGTGTTCATGAGGGGTGCAAACAGGTTCAAATAGAGCCTAAAGATGGCAAAATTCTCTGTCTGCATGGCTCTTGTAACTTTAGCAGCTTTATAGATGGACAACATAAATTCTGAATATGTTTTCAAGTAGCTGTCCAGTTTAGCTAGCTACCTGATACCCATGCCAGTGCTGAATTAGCATGCAGAATAAAAGAGGCACAGTTATTGAGTGAACACCATAGAGAAACATGGATGTAGCCAACACACTTTGAGCATTTTGCCCATTGCCAACCAGCAACTAGGAAAACACTGCAAAAACACACAAAACACGATGAGAGAGAGTTGAATAAAATACAACAGAAATAGAAAAATATGCTGCAAGACTTAAAAAAATATATATAAAAAATTTAAAATCATGTAACAAAACTGACGTTTTGTTTTTTGGGAGACAATATGTGACGGAAAAGCTGCAAAGTGACAAGTAAACAGTAAATGGCTAATGGCAAGAATGCCTCTTCAACATGTGATGAAAACACATTAAATTACATTGTTTTCTTTCTTACAGCACTGATGAATCCTCTGTTTCTTTTAAGCCTGTTTCAGTGCTAGTTTACTTTGGTTTCTGTTGCTTTCGTAGCTGGTCCGTCACATTGCCGTATCCCCAGAAACTCTTCTGTTGTGTTTTTTTCTATTTCTGTTGTGTTTTGCGTGCTTTTGCAGAAAGTTGCACCAAAGTTGCTTTCACCATGTACATAAGGTAAGCACCTTTCTCAATTAAGAAATTGGGGTAGGTGAGTGTTATCATTTTGATATTATAATTTATGGTTCAAACTTTTGCTAGGTAGCTCCAGTATTCTGCACATGTCCTCACTGAAAGGGGATCATTAAACTCAATAATGTTGCAGACTGTTCTGCCCACAAAGTCATGAAATGTTTCCATTAACACCACACAGAGATATTTCTGTCTAGACCAGGACAACTGAATGACAGATTGGCCAAATGACAGGCCAACTAGACATATCTAGAGCCATGGCATTAGCATGGTTACAAAAACATTATAAATAGATACATCTAAGCACATGATGTATGTAGAAATAAAATTTTCATTAACACAGTCACACAATAAAACATACTTACACTATCCCCAAACCATAAGCATAATACAATTCTGAATAAATACATAATAGCCATAATTTATCAATTATAAACATAGTAAAGTTGTGGTAGTCATACTTACATTGTTGTGTTGATGATTGTTCTTGTGGGAAACTGCATAAAGATGGTACTCTATCTGATAACAGACGACTGTTTCCTAAATAAACTTTCTGTACACTGGGAATATATTGGAAACAAAATTATCAATAACATAACTACTTGAATGATTTAAAAAAAAAATCAGCATAACTAGCTTTAATTAGAAACCAGGTGTCTGCAAATGAAACTCAGGAGGTGTTGTACATAAAAAACGAGATTCCGTATCTGTCCGAATAATCAGTATTAAAAGCTAATTACCAGAATGGTCTGAACACTGTTAAAAAAAGCAATGAAACTGAGAATGATATGTGCAGCTCAAAGCTAATGGGCAACTCACCCGTGGGTCATGGACACAGGAAAGAATATTTCTGTATGCAAGAAGTGGGCCTCGGATTCTACATGGTCGCATAATGGAGGGGGATTACGAAGAATACCTCCTGTCATCTGTGGACAGTATGATGAGCTGAGAGAGGATTGAAGGAGAGAGAGTGATGAAGAGAGGAGGGAGAAAGAGACAGAACTGGGCCAATTGTTTTGATGTGCTTAATTCTTTCTGGCTGTGTGTGTGTGTGTGTGTGTGTGTGTGTGTGTGTGTGTGTGTGTGTGTGTGTGTGTGTGTGTGTGTGTATCTATGTGTTAACATAAACATGGGCGCATGTCTAAAGTTCAGGGTAGCTATACTCCATCACAGTTCAATGAAGCAGCGTTTTCAAGGAGCACCTTGCAGCAGCTTTACTGTCTGTATTTCCATCCGTATATAAATCCCTGTCAACATTTCTTGCAGTTCTTTAATAAATAACCAATCATCAATTAAATAATTGCTTTGGCGTTATCAAGCTCACTGCTTTTACTCGGGTCTGAAAAAGATCTTGCAAGACAAAGTGTCCGATGAGCAATCATACGTTTGAGGAAATGAACAAACATCTTATTTCCAAATAACTTTTATAATCTATACTGATAAGAAATCCAAAATGTTCAGCTGGGATGGAGACTTCTGTCACAGTCTTCTGCTCCTTGTCAGCCACCACAGTGTCTGGTTGGTTAGCCAGCATCTGGTTGTCCGTCTGGAATTTGAAGTTGTTGGTTATTTTCAACCACTTTTAGATATGTGTTCCATCAGGACTTTGGGGCTCCTACACAAATGTGGCTATATGCTATGCCATCCACCTGGCTAAGGCTTTCAGGGTTTGTTTTGTCTTACACTCTGTTACAGTGGACAGAGTGGACAGAGAGATAGCTGGACTATCTCATTTGGATCACCACATTGGGTTCTGGCTGCTGTGCTCGACGCCTGCTTCTGCGGATCTGGTGCTTAGGACTTGTTCTTGTGCTGTCGTGATCCGAGACTCTGTGCTATTCTTCAGGGTGGCCTTTTCTATCCTCTGGAAGAATATCTTGATGTCTGCCAGTATCTGCAGATGATGCATTCATGGAGGGGCTGGGTCTTCTATTATATTTTATCTTCCTCCTCCAGGTCATCTGTCTTCTGCTGCCTGAGGCAGTCATATAGCAGTTCTTCACAGAGGGACATTTTGATGTATTTTTCTTGTTTCGTTCTCAGTCGTGATTGTGACACACACTAATCCACATCCTCCCTCTTTTGATTGCACATAGACCCTCTTCGCATGGAACAGTGAGAAGTTTTCACGTCTTGGCGTCAATCTATTACCTCTTATATGGCCAGCTTAATTAATGACTGATAGGACTTTTTATTTGCCCTTTCTTTGCTATCATATAGATGTTGGATGGATTAGTGTGTCAAATGTCTCATTGACTCTTGCCATATGGCTTGATGTCATCCATGTAGATGGCTGATGGTCACTTCACTTCTGCAATAAGGTGGATGACATGTATGGGGCATCAGTGATAGGGTTATTTATAGTCAATCAAGGCACTGATTATGTTGATTCCCCTATTAGCTGGTGCTTTGATCTCCTGGCGTTGCTTCCAGTGCCATTCTGAGCTTTGGGCATGTGTCAGCTTATGTGCCTACTCAATTTACAGGAGATTCCATCCTACGGAAAGGCAAGTTACTCGCCAGTAGCTGGAAGTTACCCTTGTGTGAATCCTCATCAGCATTGTTCTGCTCTGTGTTGGCAGGTCTGGGTGTGCCTATTCTTTGTAGCTCATACAATTGTTCTGCCAGGTGATCACAGATATCTGTTAGGTGTTTCGGCCAAAAGGAGTTGGATCGTACTTGGTCCAGGCAGTGGACCACCTTTGTGATCTTCTTATTCTTGGTAGCTACTGTATATCTTAGCTCCATCCAGCAAAGCCAATGGTATTGTGTAATGTCTCTTTCTCCCAGATATCCTTGCATCACTACTTAGTGTCATTTATGGATGTTCAGTCTTTGTGCTGCTGTTCCCTTGGAGCTGAGAGTAGGCTCTTTATGACTCCTTGGACAACATTTGCAGACCAATTATACTCTTGTTCTGATGTATCTTTTCTGGCAGCCAAGCTATCAGTTTGGTAGTTTCAAGAGTCTTACTTATGGGGGTTTTTGCAACCTGGTGCACTTTTATTAGCCAACTAATAGCTGTCCAAGCTACGTACTTTTCACAACTGTAATTACTTTTCAGGATGAAGATGGATAAACAATCCCTCCTTTCCATCTATCTTTCATCCATCTGGCTTATCTAGGGAAGATTATAAAAGACTGTTAAGTAACATGGAATGTACCAAAACCTGAGAATCATTATCCTTGGAAAAACATTTCTGTATAAAGCCCTTTAAAAGAGGATATGCTGTTAATACCCCCCGTTTCCATGTAATTTGATATGCATGCAGGGATTGTGCAATGGATTGTTTTTAGCAAAACATAATTTAATCCTCTTTTGTATATTATTCAGATGATGAGAATTTATACATGTACATTTGACAGAAAGCTCATTTGCTATTTTTATCATTCTTACTTTCATTTAGATTTACTGTTTCTTTCCTTCCTGAATAAAACATCCTAAGGCTGGCAGAGTCTCCTGTGTGAGCATTTGTGGGTATAAGAACCTAGCTAGGTGTTTGAGGCAAAAGTGATATGGTAAGTAATTGACTCTAACCAGGATATTAAAGTGTTCTGGCATAATGAGTGTTTATTTTTTTTTAGTTTGGTTTTGTGCTGATACAGTAGGTCTTACAAAGAAATTTAAAAATGCTGGGTCTTAATGAGTCCTCTAAGTTTATAGCGTGATATTTCATTATAATATTGGACACATTTCTTAACCTTGAGACAGTATAATGTCCCAAGAATCCCTACTTAGCTTTCTTTTGGTGTAACTTGGCATGTACTTGTGACTGGGAAAAGCAAAAAGAAGAACAACCTTTGGCAATGTGTGCAATGCAATGTCCATTAGGAGATTGATTCTTAACCCAGAGTAAGACTAGGGAGTGGCTGGGGATTGTTGGAAATGGTGGGGATTGTTGGAAGGGAGGGGAGGATCATTAGAAAAAAAAATCCTTTTTATGTTTTCACATCAATACAAACTGCATTATCTCATGCGTGATTCTCTCTCCTCTGCCCCAGGCATGCCCTCGTCCGTCGCTGAGACTAAACATCTGCTGTCACTTGTCAATCAAGTTCTGAGAGACAGTGACCTTGCGTGGCATTGTTAGAAACGATCTGAATTGAGCTTGCATTTTGAAGTCGCCTCTACTGCTGGTTTCCCCAGCGACTGGCTTGTAAAAAGGTGCCGTGTCAAATAAAACTGGATTGATTGCCAATCAGATAAGTTAATTTATTGGCTCTGAGTCTGAGGGGTTGGGCCAGAGATGTCTAGTGTTTTTATATCCAGTTTTGCTACAGATTCATTGATGGCTTTTTCAAATTATGGCCCAAATCTTTTAAGATAATTTATATATATCTACTTTTACAAGCAAATTCATGACATTTCGTGTATAAATGCAGTCAAATGCATGGGTTGTTTTCATTCCATTCAGTGAAATAAAGGAAAAACTTTAATCAGACCTGCTCTTTTTCTAAAATTTCAAACATAAAGTCTGCCTTTGGAAGAGCAGGACAGTATGTGTGTGTTGGCAGGGCTAGCTGTCTTACTCAATCTGTCCTAACTCATGTTTCTGTCAGGGTTAGTGTAAGCCAGCAGTCGGCTATGTCAGACACTAAATGTCAGTTTCAGGGTACAGAGACCACCCCCCCCCCCCCCCCACTCAATTGTATATGTAAAGCTGAAGGAAGCAAAGAAGAATATGGAGATTACTATCATGTAAGTGAGTTTCAAAGAGGGAGATGAAGAAAAACACAGACTAGAGATGAGCAATTATACAGCAGGGAAGGCTCCATTACAAAATATGCTGATTTGCTCTGTGTGTGTGTGTTGGGTGTGTGTGTGAGTGGGTGCATGTGACAGGAAGGTAGCACGTGGTGATGCTGCTCCTCTCGAGGAGACAGAGAACTGTCACAATCTGCACCTCCAGCACTCTCTGGTGTCTTTCTCCTACTCTGGCGCTGTGTCTCTGTTTCAGGGGGGCTCTAGTTTGTTTTTTTAGGGGGATGTTTTCTGTGAAATAACAAAATTGTAGCCTCGGTGAAGTGGCTGTTAAGACGTCCTTCTCCCACATTTTCCTCCGTCTTCCCCGCCAAGCTCATTCTTACACATCACAGCCTCTGCCTCCCCCTCCCCTCCCCTCCCTCAGTCTCTTTTGCTGTCTCTCGCTCCCCCCCTTCCTTTCTCTCTCTGTCATGAATGTCACCTCTACTGATGGTGGCTGCTGGAATTCACACACACATACTCTCACAACCACTCGCTGACTTTGGATGGGAGGAGGAGGGGGGAGGGGAGGAGGAAAGAGGGGGGTTTCGGTGAGGTCTGTGGGAAAGAGGCATGCCATTGGAGGCAGAAGAGGAGTCTCTGCCTGTCCGTGTCCATGTCTCTGCTCCGTTCCCGGCTTCATTCCGACAAAGACCGTCAGTGTCCCGCCTGCTGTGCTACCTCTGGATTTAAGTCAGCTGGATTACTGCTTGGACTCTCGGCTCATTATTCCACGCTGCCACATTTAAATGGGAGGCAAAGTTGGACCGCCATGGAATGCAAGAATGGTGAAAAACAGTTTGGTTTTTCTTGCGCTTTTAAGAGCTTCCTAGCATTCAAAATGAGCCCACTTTTCTTCTTTAAAAGTGTTTTTATACGTAAATTAATTTGAGCTCTTTCTCTTCTGTATCGCCTGTTTAAAGTAGGTTAGTTATTTTGCAATATAACATTTTGTACTTGGCTGCCAGGCCACATTTTGATGTGAAAGATGAGTGGGGAAGCGGGATAGAATCATGTCTCGAGCGTAACCTTTTGGAAAAGTCTGTCTTTTTAAAGCTGGTCTCAAAGTTTTACATTGAAAATGTGACTGTATCAGTTTAAAAAAAATTTTTTTCCTGGGATCTGTTACTGTCAGATTTTGATTTTTTTTTTTTTTTTTTTGGGTCCATTACATTGGACTGCATGTGAACTTGCATCTTATCCAGTTCATCCCTCTCCAAGGGAACCCTCAAACTAAACTCTTCCCTGTTAACCCACTTAGACTCCCGATCTCCCCTGTGGGGTTTTCTTTATAACATTCGTCCTATTCTAGTGTACTGAGGAAAGCAAAAGCCAAACCAGCAAAGGGGGTACCGGGAAGGAAGTCACCCCCCTCCCAAAGGTGAGAGGGGGGGAAGATGGCAGCTCTCGCCAGCTCTCTCATTAGACAGAAACGGGCGGTCAAGGACGACCAAGCCAACCGACCGGTAGCCAGCAAGCGCAAGCCCTGTCCTAAGAGCAACAAGTCCCTGTGCCAGAAACAGATCCTTGTCCTGATCTCCAAAGTACGGCTATGCGGAGGTCGAAAAGGGCGAAATGACAAAAGACCAGGTGAGTCAACTAATATCATTTCCATCTTGCTTCTCTGTTCACCCATATTTTGGGATATTGTACCAGAGGTGAGAGCTACACCTGTTATCTTAAAACTGGGCTAAAATTACTTTTCACACTTCATGTAAATGGAAAATTTACCTATGCACTAAAATGAGATAAGTCACTTTTATACAAAGTTTTCCAATTCAACGTTCATTCTGAAAGACACTCACAGGGTTTTGTTATTAGTCCTTTTTCACATTGTTTGGTCCTCTTTTATTCCCTGTCCAAACAATGATGATCAACACTTCAACAAGATGCCTTGTAGCTCCGTTCGCACTTGATCATTGACACTTGTCAGTGTAATATTTGAGTTTTACATTAGCAGTTATTCTCAGTGCAGCCGCCTCCTGCATCCTCGCCTCTCCCAATGGTAGCCACAGCTTAAGGAAATTTTGCTGAACAAACATCATTCATAAAGAGGGCACATACCTTCATGGCTGATTGGAGAAGAAACTGTGAATTCAGAGTGAGAAAAGTGATGAAAAGTAAAAATTGATGAGCAGAGCTTAATGCTTGATGTGGACTTTCATTTCATTCGGAATGCCTTTGTTTGCATATGTCTATATTGCGTCAACGTGATCCTCATTGCCAAAAGGTTTATTTACTATATTTATCATAGTTCACACTATTTACTACATTTGGTTGTTTTAAGTCTCAGAGCTTCTTAAATTTTGCCGCTGGTATTGTTTGATAATAAGAATTAATTGTGCTGGATCAATACATTTAAGCCCCCATATCATTCAAAAGGAGTAGCTTCCTGCTAGTCACACACACACATTTTAGTGCAAAATCAATGACAAAGTAAGCAGTTTTAACGCATTTGTTTGTTTACTAGTTTAAGAGTTCTTTTTGTCAGTCCTCATTTATTTCTAATGAACAGTGAAGCTCACACCCAACCATTCACACTTGTCATTGTCATATCTGAGTTTCACATTAGCAGTCATTCTCAGCTCAGCCACCTCCTGCATCCTCACCTCTCCCAATGGTCGCCACATCTCTCAAGTCTGCATAATAAAAATAAAACAAGTTTTTAGTCAGACAAAACTCTGACATGAGTTTACATGCACATAACAGAGCTTTTGCATCTCCAGACATAATTATGCAGACCTGCACAAACAATAAATTGTCAAAATAGCTAAAAACCACTGCAATCCCAGTGCAGGCTTAATTCTGTCAGGTTGTCTGATATGCTTGGTCTTTGAAAGCAGAACTTCAGCTCTGAGTCTCTGAACAGAGATTCGTGTGATGTGATGCTAAGATTCCTTTCTTTCTTACCACTTTAAGGATGCAAAACAAAAGCTTTGTAGTATTAGTGCTCATAAGATAGTGCTCATTATATGATGGCTTGCTATTTTTTTAACATTTCGTACAAAGTAAGCGTCTTTGCTTTTCCTTATATGTTTACCTTTGTGTGCTTTAATTCAGGAGAAAAATCATGTTTTTTTAATTTATTTTCAAAGTACTTTTTTCTTCTTTGGTGTGACTGCTGCAATGAATTGATGACTTCGAAATGTTTAGGCTCATTGGTGCACAAATAGCGACAGTAGTATGCTACAGAATATGTTGCTGAACAAACATCATTCTTAAAGAGGAAACATACCTTCACGGCTGATTGGAGAAGAAACCGTGAATTCAGAGTGTTTCCCCCACACGAGAATCAAAAGCGAAGAGCAGTGCTTCATGCTTGACGAGGACTTTCATTTCATTCTGCATCCCTTTGTTCACATATGTCTACATTGCTTCAACGGGATCCTCATTGCCAAAATATTGCTTTGCTGTATTTATCTTAGTTCACACTATTTACTGCATTTGGTCTGAGCATCTGAGTGTTTTACTCTTGGAGTTTCTTTAATTGTGTTGGTGGTATTGTTTGATGATAAGATTGTACTGGCTTAATACATTTAAGCCCGCATATCATTAAAACGGGAATAACTTCCTGTCAGTCACATCCAATGAACTATTCAGAAACCACGTCTGTTTTGACAAGACATTGCTAAAATTTTCAGATTTAACAGATGTGACATAACATGAACCGACTATGACCACATATAGTACAGTTAATCGTGTTTTCAGGGAAAATCACCAGATATCCCATCTGCTGTTTGAGCTTTAAGCTTTGTGTGACATTCAGTGTTGGGGTCGTCATACAAAAATAATGCACATAATTATGAGTTAAAAATGTAAACCTGAGAGTACAGAGCCATATAAATCCCTATGCTAATGAAGGCGCACACATTTTCTTTTAGTGTTGAAGTATAAACACAGAACCAGCAGAAAAGCTGGTGAAAAACAGCCCAAAGAATACTTCTACAGTGACAGGTATGGGTAAAAATGGATGCTACATAGCAACAACGCTTATTACTGCTTTTGTTACCTGTTGACAATCAAGCTAGCTTTGTGTTAGTAGTAATAACAGTTGCTTGAACAGTAGCAATGTTAATACAGTTAGTACTGTAATGAGGTAATATTAAAGATGTAATAGAAAAATGTAATGTGATGGAAAGCGTTACAATCCACCACCACTTTTGGTGGTTTGAGGGTTTTTTGACATAAAAAATTAAAACTCTCAGGAAGTAAAGCAGCTCATCTCCCCAATCAGAAGGTGAGCTGTTCGACCCCCGGCTCCTCTAATCTGCACGTGATTCTTATCCTTGGGCAAGATACTGAACCCTGAGTTCCCCTGATGCATGCATTGTAGTCTGACTGATAAGTTAAAAATAGTACTTAAAATGCATGAACAGGGCTTGTATAGTGTTTTGAGTGCTCAAAATGAGTAGAGAAATCCCATATGAGCGCCATCGTCTGATCTCTGGTCTTTTTGTGCATTTACATTTAAACAATTAAAATGAATAAGAATGACAGGAGTGCTCAGAAATAAGGCCAACATAAAATGGCCACATGGTGGAAGCATCAAGATTTCACAAAGCAAGATTTTTCAAAGATTTGATGAACAGATAAAATGAGAGTAACTCTTAATGGACCAGATGAAAGCACAGTGGAGGGTATTGGTATTGGTTGCTTCCTTTAAGGATGAGCTATTTGGACTGTCTACAATTTGGGACATCAGAGAGTATAGAGCATTTAAAGCAGAGAGAACAATAATGCGGGACAATGCTCCATCATATACATCTAAGTACTCTACTGCCTGATCACCCAGGAAAAGCCTTAAGTACAACCAGTTGTCCACCTTTTTAGGCTGGCCAGCGAGCTCACAGAGCAGAATAAGGACTACAGTTAACAGCCACAATCCGAAAGGTGAAGCCAGACTCCCAGTACGACCACATGGGGACATTGGAAGGATATGCAATGTAAATATCTTATATAAGTTCTATGGATTTAAAAAAAAGGCTTAGAGATTAGAGATTAAACTTCCATTATATAACACAAGTGCATATCTTTTAAAAACATGTACATATAAAAGCCATTTGCACAAGTTAATACTCTGATGCCAAAAAATGTAATTATATGTTTTCTGTCTCCACATGTAAATTCTCTTCCTGCAGTGTTTTTGAGCCGCGAATAGTTTCAGTTGTCATTTTAGCATCACACCAGCAGACACAAGCTAAATTTATTACTGCTACTGCCCACCACTTGTAAATGTGGCTGGCACAAATCACAGAAAGGATGATCATCTACCTGATTTTACCGTGTAATCACCTTCCTCTGGGTGTCCTGCATAGTCCCTTACTGTACAGAAAACCCTTTCAAGTGGTTGCCCTGTCAGGGATCTATACTCCTGCCCTTCTTTCAGATCAATTTGGCTCATTAATGTATAGCAATTAATCAATAATCTCCCTCTTGGTTTGTTCAAGGTTGAATCTGACTTGAAAAGTGAAAGGATATCAAACTCCCTGGCCCTGCAGATTAACTTTGGTACCTTTTTTCTAAGTTAAATCAAACAAGCACACGGACAACAGATCTGGAAAAAACAAGCACTAGCAGGTAGGTATAAAATGAGATACAGAAAAAAATTCAGATAAACCATATATCTTGATTTTGGTGGACGAAAAATGTTAGTAGGCTTCAGAGAGGTTTTACCATAAACATATTAATACACATTAAAAATAGTAACACTATTAGCTGAGTCATTAGACACTAATGCATGCAAATATAGTGCAGACCTGGACATCTTGTAGCATTGAAAATGCTGTTTGGCATGGAGGTGCAGTAGTATGTTGTAGGTGTAAGCACTGGAGAAGCCAGTCAACAGTTGGAGCAGAAATGTAGGGCCTGGCTGGCAGGCAGCAGACCGGGTTACAAGGAGAGATCCAGCAGAGGATAGCATTAAGCTGACCCCAAGAGATCGAGGCTGCAAACTCGCTTACTCAACAACACCTGATCAGACAATGCAGTGTTAGGTAGCTTCTCATCAGAACTTTACTGACTGTGACAGGGGTCAGAGAGAGAGACAGAGAGAAAGAGACAGTGAAGCAGGGCAAGTCTGCAGAGGTAAACACAAGCTTAAAGAAAAGAGTAGAAGATATTACTAATGCCACAGAAAATTGTTTTTGGGGGTGGATGGTGATGACGGGGGTGGACTCAGATCCAAAGATCAAAAATGCAGAAGAGTAAGGAGAGATATTGGTGGAGAGATTAAAGGGGAGACGGGTGGGACAGCAGAGAGCTGTGAATCAGACTGTCATAGCTGCAGCATGTGGAGAAGAAGATGAGATGGGAAACCATGGGGTTGGATATTAAGTGCCACTGCAAAACACTTCTTCAGTTATCCTCTTAATCTGTTTAGAGAGTAGTCAGTCATGGTTCGAAAGTTGAGCATCTTTCCTAAATTGGAATGAAGGTTTGCGGGCGTTGTAGTGGGTTAAAGGTGGTTTTCAGTGTGGTATGGGTTAAATGGTTGATCTTAGTGGTAACCACAGCAATTTATTTTATACATTATTTTCTCTCTCATTCACACTATTGGTGTCAGACCATCCGTGAAAGGTGCTCACCTGCCATTGGGAGCAACTTTGACTTTAGCAACATGCCCTGGCTGTCAAACAAACCCTCAACTTGGCAATTAGAGGACAACCTGTTCCGCCAGCTGAGCTCCAGCTGCCTGCTGCTGTTGAATAAGAATCCTGTCACTCGGACCAGGGATGGGAAACAAGGACTGATATAACTTGGTCTTATGCCAGACTGGTCAGTACCAAACTTTTAATAAGTGCCAAGACAAATGCTGTTGCTATAGTAATTCATTCTGACATGCAGAAGTTAGAAACTGCCTCCTCATAGTGAAGCTGATGGTTTCAAGTAATCTTGCCCTAGATTAGATTTACTTCCCGTAGGCTCTCTTCCTCTTCTTGTCCTTAGCGGGCGACCAGCGGCGGTGGTCTGCCGCACAACCAGTACGCTGCTGTAGGTGCCGCAGGTTCTCTTGCTTGACCAACAATTATCTTCCACGCTTTTCTAAGGCGATGGTTCTTGCCTGCTCGAGGTCAAGTCGAAGGGCCTTCAAATAATCCTGGATTTGTTTCATCCATGTCTTCTTTGGTGCATTTCGATGCACCCTCCAATCGGTGGGGCGGGTCAAACAGAGTAGGCCATGGGTGTAGCGGCTCGGGTCCATTCGAAAACTGTGGCCAAACCAACGGAGTCGGCGGCGCTGGATTAGGTCGCCGATCGTCAGTTGGCTGCCGCAGCTGGTGAGGATGGTGTCATTCGAATGACTCAGTAAGCTCACTTTACTACATGTGTTGAAATTGCAGGTAAAGACAAATCGAAATGGAATAAAAACAGCAAGCTCAGTAGAAAAAAAACAGCATCTTTATCTGAAGCTGTGCAGCAGGTTTGAGTGCACCTGCTATACCGGCACCATCAGTGCATCCACCCGGCTCCCAGCTCTGATATTGATGGGATTTACTAAAGTTAAAAAAAAGAAGAAGAAAAAATGCAACTGTCCCAACCTCAAGTCACGGAAACGTTAGCAATCGTCATCAAATTAAACCTGTAGTTATTAACTCTGGGCACCGTTTGCACTGGGGCTTTAGCACTTCTTTAAATGTTCCTAATTAGTTTTTGGACAAGCAGCAGCAATAGCTTCATCAGTGGAGAGCAGTCACACACTCAAGTCAAATCCCTTCTTAATTGCTAGTTGAGGGAAAACAAGGAGTGTTGGCAAGTTTATTTCAGATTCAATAGTGTTACCATGTCAGTATTATGCATGTACACAAACTGCAAGATTTTTAAAAAACACTCAGTGGAAGTTTAAACTAGAATTTACTGTCCTGACATTACGAGGTAACAAATGCCTTACTTTCTTTAGTTATTAAAACCTTTACCTGCAAGAAGATTGCTGTACATCCAACCCAGAGGCATAGTACCAAAAACTATTTCCTCCTCATTACGAATTTGAGGTGAAAATATCATTGGTGAGTGTCACAATGTACCTAGGTTATAGCTTATTTTGTGCAAAACTTGTAGAATAACATTAATAGGTTTCATTAGCTTAATGAGTTTCAACAAGACTGGCTACTGACAAGCAGGATCAATAATAGCACTCATTTCTAACTGCCCAGCTGTTACCAGATACATTATAAGTGTCCTGTTGCCCATTAAGTCTGGGCAAGAACAGAAAACTCAAGACTTACTTAAGACTTCTAACCCTATCTATGTTATTAGACAGCTATTGATTTAAATTTTAAAGACGAAATTAAAATTTTGCAGTAGAAGATTGTTTGTTTCGCATCATTGCAGGAAAGTTGTAATAAGATTAGTATTCATCACAATTTGACATATTTAGATGAGACAAACAGAAGATTAGTCGTTGGTTGCTGATGAGGTCATCCCACCAACGTCAGGAGATTTCCAGCACGAAAGAGCCCGCGGTATTCCACAGCCATCTAAACTATCTGGCACCAAATGGTGTGTCTTGAAAGAAAAAGTTTTAAGCTTTAATCTTTTGCAGTTTCTTGTGTAAAGTAAAAAACACCAGAGATTAAGAGATTTAGTTATTTTAATTTTGATGGTTTACCTAACTTTATATCTTTAAGTTACCTATGTCTAACAAATAAAGTGAGTGGACATGACAGACTGATCTTTTACTTTAAAGTATTATTACAGCTAGAGTTTAGGAGTTGGCTTGTGGAAAAAGATCCTGCCTTAGAGAGCTTGTTGACAATGGCTTTAAATCGTATTCAAAGTGAGGCAGGAGGAAGGATGTGTGTACAAAAAATGCCTCTTTTTCTTCCTGTCCTACTGAAGATGCCACCTTAACCTCCCACACATGCCTGCTAAATTGAATCTGTGGGTGCTTTGATTAAAGCTGACAAGGGGAGATTGAATTTACCTCTAACAAGAGAAAAACTGAGAATAGAGGACACCTACTGTAAAGAGGTAATGATGAGAAGACAAGTGGAGGGAAATTTGGAGAGTGTAAGAGGAAGGCGATCATAAATGGAAGACAACCATGGGATACTGCGATGGGAAACCAAAAAATATATATTTTAGGGACATAAAAAGAGACCTATTACGCAATTACATACTTTGCCTCATATATATTGTTAAACTAGTATATTCCAGTCGCTTCGGACTGCTCTTTTTTTTCTATTATTGGCTCTACAATGTCACGGAGAGCAGATATCCCTGGTCATCTCAGGCACACGGCATGAGCTGTGAGTGAAGAAGCTCTCCGTCCCATGGTGTCAAACCCTTGAGTTTATAAGAGACAGCAAATGAGAAGAAAGTTGACTTATGGCTCAGTGACTGATTGCTAGTAGTTATAGTGACCAAATGGTTGCCCAGTGGTTGAGCTTGCAACACCATCAGAATCTGGACAGCAACTTTCGATCACAAGGCAATTGTTATGGTCACCTGGTGGGAGGTAACCTGTCTCCAAATAATGGCGGCCCATCTTAGGCTGACGACCATCACTATCACACAGGTTGGTGAAAGTCTGCAAAGAGCTGCAGTCTAATTTATAAGCACAGACAGATTACCAACACGTTGCAATCAATCTGAGTCAGTCTGTGGCGATATGCGCAACTCGTCTTGGCACTTCTCTTTACAATAGGAGACTGGACTCAGCTGGTTGCCAGTTTTCTGGATATGTTCCCATATAAAACCAAGGTTGTCCAGCACCTATATAATTTTGCAGTTAAATTGCCATCTTTTTTCTTTTCTCCAACAATTGTTTTACCTATTGTGATTAAAGAGAGAGGGAAGTAGCTAAAAGGACTTGTTTCAGACGATGAACTAAGGGACTGCACCAAGGCCCAATGTAAGATATCCATCTATCCATTTACAATCACTTATCTGGGTTCGGGTCATGAGGGCACCAGTCCAAGCAGAAAAGCTAAGAGATAGGACCAATGAAATGATAATGAGGTCTTTAACCTAAAATAGCTATTATTTCAATTACATAACAGAATTACTCGCAATGGAATATATACAATATGCTCTCCTAGTATTTTGTCTATGATAATGTGCAATATAAATATGGTACTGAAATGTCACGAGTCTGCCATTTCTGATACCTTACATGTTGATTAAGCATCAATACTTAAAAATGTGAATAGAGACTGAGGAGAAGCTTCTTCCCGCAGGCGATACGGTTTCTCAATCACACCACCACATAGTACTGACCCACACATATGGTTCTTAAACACACACTGGACATTCTGGACTTTGTTTATACTAATTCAATTAGATGCGTGGTCATCTAATCGAATCACTTCATCACTAAATCACTTTAAGCATATTTGCACTGCACAAGACACTTACAAATGTGGATTGCACAACACTGGACATTATATTTCTTCATTTCCATTTAATACTTGTACAGCTGCTGTTATTGTATATATATATATTTATATTTCTTCATACATTCTTATATATTTCTAGACTGTGTATTTGTGTATTGTGTATTTTGTTGTACAGTTGTTTTATTTTCAACTTTAATTTATATATTTTTATCTTATTCTTCCCAGTTAAATTTACCCTTTTTAATTTTCATATTTATTTCCTATCTTATTCATACCCTTATTTATTTATTTTTTCTTTAAGTCACGAGCACTTGTGTAAGCATTTCACTGCATATCGTACTGTGTATGATATGTGACAAATAAAATTTGAATTTGAATTTATTTGAATACATGCAAATTATTCCACTGGAAATGTTTGTGGCTGTTTCCTTGTTTGTATATTCTGTCAGGGTCTTTTCTATTTCCTATTTAAATGCTATATGTGTGGCAGCGTCTGCTAAAGTTAATCTCAGTCAAAGCTTGGCAGAAAATCTACAATGGGTGAGAAGCTGCCTTTAAGCATCTCTATGCATGACTTTCCTCTGCTGTGCGGGGACCTCATCATATAAGTGGTTCAGTAAAGAAAAACACTGCAAACCACACCTTTAATGTGTAAATCCTTTCCTGGCCCCAATCACACTGTTTAGCGCAGTCGCATGTTCGCTGGCATGATCATCACACATTCTGACAGAGGTCTGGACCCCTGTGGGAGTTCAGAGGATGTTTGTCTTTGTTTGTTCTGCATATATCAAGTGCCTATTTGTGTCCTTGCTGGCGGGTCAATTGGAGAAAAAAGGATAGGTGAGGCGTGAGCTTGAGCACTTCTCCACTTGTGTCTGTGTGTGTTTTACGTTTCAACCTGAAGAAACTTGCAGCATGGGGTCTGCCCCACATTACTCTGAATCCCCTGAGCTGAGCATGTTGTTAACTGTCACTGATACGTTTCTGTCATAATGCTAATGAAGCACATATGTGAATATTGAATGTGTGTCAGGGAAGCGTTGTGAGTCCTATTTGCTCGTGCTCGTGTGTGACATGCTCTTGTCAGTGCCATTAATAACAAGCAATAACTGTGCCTCACTTATGTGAATCGCTGCCATTGTCACAGGAAATGATTTATGAAGCCTTGAATTCAAATTAAGAGGCCACTCTTGAACTCGCTGCTGATGAGATACACCTCATTCGTTCCTATTCTTTCTTTAACCTCGCCCCGTCCTCCTATCCCTCTTCTACAACATCCCTTCCGGTGCGTCTTCCCATCTCTCCTCTCCCTCCCCGTTATTCTTGTCGCATCTTTTTGCAGCTCCATCACTCCATCATTGCCCTTTTTTGTGTCGCACTTGCTGTCCTTATCTCTTTTATTTCTGGACATACACAGAGCATTCCTCACTCTTGTTAAAGTTGTTAGCTGGGTACCATGACTTCAGGCTTCCAATTCTCCTTTCCTTCCCTTCCCTCTCCCTCCTCTCTTTCCACAAGGTTGATAATTACTAGCAGCACTGTACTGTAGACCTGGCCCAGTTTAGAAAACGAGAAACTGTATTCTCCTTTTATTACCTGCAGAATCAAACACACATGCGGGAGGCTGACTCGTTCTTTTATGTGTAAAATACAGTAGAGTACATGCATGCAAAAACACAGAGTGGAGTATTTTCACGCAAAAGGTAAGAGCGAATCGGGAACTCCTGCAAATATAAGCCAAGGAAAACCCCCGTTGTTCGATTGGGTCAAAGCAGAGGAAAATGCCCTTGGCTGCTCAGTCATGCAGGCCCCCAGTAATTACCTCCAACCTTATCGAGAGGAGCTCGCCTTTGGGGAGATCAGCCAGCAACATACTGAGCTCAAATCAAGCCAGATAAATACATTAGTGTAATGATAACCAACACTGAGACATACACTACGCTGATTAGAGATAAATCTCAACCGCTGCTTATTTTTCAGAGCAATTACACAGCAGCGAAGGGTTTAAGTGTCCTTGATGGCAGCCGGGATGTATGAAGTGATTACCTTGGGTTCTTATGTGCATTGACCTCATTTATACAGAGACCCACATAATTGCTGTGTGTATGGTTGAACTGGAGGGCTAGGCTCCATTCTCCCCCGTGCGATTCTCAAAATGATTATCGATGTGGAATGCAAATTGATGAGGGGCGTCCCGGTGTAAACCTAGCAGCGGCTTCTGCTGGGATTAGAGGAAAAGTCAATTTAATAAACAAACTGCTCTCGACAACTTACCTAACTTAATAATGTCTCCGTCTCGCCGTTTGAAAACTGCGTTATACTTTGTGCAGCAAACGTGGGACTTGTGTTGTGTCACATTTATGCGGCGTCTTTTAAATCCACATCTCTTAAGGGGAGACTCGCTACACACTTTCTTTTCTGCTTGTCATATTTCCTCTCATGTGTGGAGAGGTCACTTGAAAATGGGCCGGCTGATGAGTCAACATGTTGTCGGGTGAGCTGACAACACCTGTGTTGATGTACATAAACAGACAAGGAGCTCTCTTTGACCCACACTCCACTGACCTGGATCAGCGAATGTTTCCTGTCACTCAAGCCCACACATGTCCCAGGAGTGATGAATGTAGTCTTACACACACACACACACACACACACACACACACACACACACACACACACACACACGTGCTTCCCCTCCATGGGAAATACCCTGGACGGTGGAAGCTGCACGTTGTGCTGCTGGCATATTTAGAGAAAATTCTGCAAGGCAGATGTAGGTGTGTTCACCCTGAAAGAATGTGTGCACTGCCCGCTGCTCGTGTAACTACAGAACAGGGTTGCAACTGACTCTGGATGAATCACAGCAGATAAACATGGTAGGATTAATGATGATCATGAGCTTTCTTTTCTTTTTTCTTTTTTTAAATATATGGTCACGTTTGAGTGCAGAAACACTGATTACCAAAAGCTTGTGTTCCATTTTCCAGCACACTTTCAATGTCATGCGTCTGGTCATGACCCAATGAAAAATACATTGTTCTTCTTTTCTACAAAAACAAGGCTGGTTTGATTAATGGCCTCAGTTTCAACCCCCCCCCCCCCCCCCCCCCCCCCAAAGGATTAACCGTCTCACGTTACTGTGTTAGATAATGTGTGCATAAATATATAAAGTTGAAACAATTGGCCAACTAGTGAATTTATAGAATTGCAGAGAGCCTGCAACCACTTTGATAAAAAGTTCCATTTCTGAATCCAATTAAAGTAAGCAAACTGGATTTGCAAATATGTTTCAATAATTTCTCACAGTGTATATCACAGGCTGCAGCCCTTCATTACAGTTAATGGGACTGTAACTGCCCCCAAAACAGTAAACTGGTCTTAAAGCACTCTTAGTAAAAGTCCTGCTTACTTAAGTAAAATTCCAAAAAGCTGACAGATAAAAGTAATTTTAAATATTAAAAAGGCATCTACAAAAAGTCCCCTGTCACTTTATAATACTGAGTAAGGCGTTATATCATTGGTAATGCTTACGCAACAATGTGTAAATGCCCTCTTACAGAAGCATCTGGCTGAAGCGGAGCTAGTTTTAACTACTTTAGACACAGTTTGGAAATTTACTCTGCTGAAACAAGAGAAGGCCCTAACTAAAAAAGCTGCACAAGCTAAAACCACACTGAATCTTTAACAGGACATAAAAGTAACAATTAACGAGCAACTAAAGCTGGGACTATAGCTGTGCACAGTGGGCCACATTCAGACCCCTTAAGAGGGCAGAAACCAGTGAAACTCCTCTTTATGTCAGTGTAAAGAACTTTAACTAAACATTTAATGCCTGATATGTTTTTAAAAAAATTACTTCGCTAACACACCTCAGTTTTTCAACATGATAACGAAAACTCTGTCAGCACGACTCTTTAGGCTTAATTAAGAAATAAAGGTGGAAAATTACATAAAAGATTCAATTGAATGTTATTATTTTTGTTTTTTTCTTACTGTAAATCCATTTGTAGAAAGCATACATTTCCATAATAGACAGAGAAAATAGAAACTTTGTGTTTATCTATTACGTATTTACTTTGTTGTTGTATGAATGGGCATGGTGGAGCTCTTTATCAGCAGGAAAAGCTGCAAAACTTATGAAAATACAATTAAAATCCATATTGGGCCAAATTGCAGTCTTTGGTCTGTCTGTGATCCCCTGGGCCTCATTTTTTTTTACACTCTGAGCTAGAATATTTGTTTTGAATACAGCTAAACAGAACTGAGAAACAGCGGAAATGGCAACCCCAAGTTTTACTTTTGCACCTGTGTGCTTTCTATCACTCCATTATGCAGTACTTTGACTTAGAGGACCATAAAATGGTCACTGTTTTGTCCCCTGCAATAAATCAAATATGCTTTTACTGTTTTAGAGCACGTATGCCCTGTTATGCCAAAATCAGTACACATGACCTTTGATCCAGTAGCTCTCCAAGTTATCATCTTCTCTGTTTACCCCTGTGAAGCAGAAGTAGATACTCAGTGTGCACACTAAGCATGCTCATGATACAAACACTGGCTTTTTGCTCATGTAAACAACTCTGTGTGCTTTGCTAATCCAGAGGTAGACTGCTGTCAGACTGTGTCACTATCTATCAGAATGCTCCTCCAGGGCTTATAAAAGCAGGAGAAGTTGGCTTGCCTAATAATGTGCGCTTGCTATACTGTGGCATGTACACAAACTAGTTTAGGGGGTAAAGCACCATTTGTAACTTTAAAAAAAATGAAGTCAGTTTAGTTAAGTCACTCAGTTTTCTGCAGATACAGATTCTGCTCATTTATTCATGTTATTGTTCTTCATTATATCGCAATATAGAATAGAATAGAATAGAATAGCCTTTATTGTCATTGTACAGAGTACAACGAAATTGGAGTGCCACTCCCTTGGTGCAAGTTTCAATAATAAATATAAATGTAAAATATAAAAGGTACAAAAAAAACAATCGTAAGTACTCAAACAATAGTATGTACAATATATACAGGATAGCAGCATTAATATAATGACAGTATGAAAAGCAGCATAATATAATGACAGTGACGGTATGGAATAGGTTCAATTGTTTTTGTGCTTATTTACTACGGTGATAGCTCTGGGAAAGAAGCTATCCCTGAATCTGTTTGTCCTGGTTTTATGTGACCTGTACCGTTGGCCTGACGGTAATAGTTCAAACAGTTGGTTGCTGGGGTGAGAGTGGTCCTTGATGATATTGCCAGCTCTGCTGAGGTACCGAGAGTTTGCAGTGACCTCCAGGCTGGGCAGAGAGCAGCCAGTGATCTTCTGGGCTGTGTTGATGACCCTCTGCAGTACTTTCCTGTCTGCAGCTGAGCACCCTGCATACCATGTTGTTATGCCGTACGTTAGGATGCTCTCTATGGTGGCTCTGTAAAATGTCACCAGCAGCCTCTCCTCTAGGTTGTTCCTCCTGAGCACTCTCAGAAAGTGGAGACGCTGCTGGGCCTTTTTAACCACCGCTGTAGTATTTGCAGTCCAGGAGAGGTCATCAGATATCTGCACGCCCAGAAACCTCATGGAGTGTACCCTCTCCACACAGCTCCCGTGAATGTAAAGTGGGGCCGGGTCTGCTCTGCCCTTCCTGAAGTCCAAGATAAGTTCTTTAGTTTTCGTGGTGTTCAGTTGGAGGTTGTTAACTGAACACCACTCAGTCAGTCTGTTGACCTCATCTCTGTAGTCCGACTCATCCCCCCTTGAGATGAGTCCAACCACTGTGGTGTCATCCGCGAACTTTATGATGGTGTTTGAGAGATGGGTAGGGGAGCAGTCGGATGTGTAGAGCGTAAACAGGAGGGGACTCAAAACACATCCTTGTGGAGACCCGGTGCTGAGTGTGATGGTGCTGGACCGGTGGGGGCCGAGTCTGACAGACTGTGGTCTATTTGTCAGGAAGTCCTTGATCCAGAGGCAGATGGGGGTGGAGAGTCCCAGGTGAGACAGTTTCTGGACCAGGATCTCCGGGATGATATGATTGAATGCTGAGCTGAAGTCCAGAAAGAGCATTCTCACATAGCTTCCTCGGTGCTCCAGGTGACTCAGCGCAGTGTGGAGCGCTATGGTGATAGCGTCCTCGGTGGAACGATTTGTCCTGTAGGCAAATTGGTGGGGGTCCAGAGTGGGAGGCAGACCGGCCCTGATGTGCTGACAGACCAGTCTCTCAAAGCACTTCATCACTACAGGCGTAAGTGCAACAGGCCTGTAGTCATTTGGGCTGGCCACAGCTGTCTTCTTGGCGATGGGGATGATGGTGGAGGTTTTGAGGCAGGGCGGGACGGTGTTTGATGACAAGGAAAGGTTGAAGATTTTAGTGAAGACTCCGGTCAGTTCGTCAGCACATGCTCTAAGAACCTTTCCATGTATTCCATCAGGACCTGCCGCCTTCCTGGGATTCACTGACCTTAGAACACACCTCACTTGGTGCTCCCTAAGTGTTAGTGTGCCAGTGCTGGGGGCGGGTGGAAGTGGTGTGGCAGCTGAGGGCTTGGTCGTCTCAAAGCGGGCGAAGAAACGGTTTAGATCCTCAGCCAGTGAGGCATCAGTCCTAGATGTTGCCTGGTTATTGCTTCTGTAGTTGGTAATGTGATTGATCCCCTGCCACATTTTTCCGGGGTCGTTGTCAGCAAAGTGATCTTCAATCCTCCTCCTATAGGCAGCCTTAGCTTTCCTGATGCCTCTACTCAGGTCTGCCCTGGCCGCCCTATACGCAGCCCTGTCCCCTGACTTGAAGGCAGTGTTGCGGCTTTTTAGGAGGGATTGCACTTCGCTATTCATCCAGGGTTTTTGATTTGGAAATACCCTGACCCTTTTGTTGACGGTGACATTGTCAACACAGTTCCTGATGTACGACAGTACAGTGTCCGTGTACTCCTGGAGGTTGTGGCTGGAGAATAAATCCCATACAGTTGTTGAGAAGCAGTCCTGCAGTTGAGAAAGGGCTCCTTCAGGCCAGGTTTTT
This sequence comes from Astatotilapia calliptera, assembly GCF_964374335.1. Taxonomy (NCBI): domain Eukaryota; kingdom Metazoa; phylum Chordata; class Actinopteri; order Cichliformes; family Cichlidae; genus Astatotilapia; species Astatotilapia calliptera. Next base: position 10,569,752 of record NC_137431.1, on the reverse strand, counting down.
ATTGTCTTTGTCTGGGGCTTTGTTTTTCTCAGCAGGGGGGTGTAGGTGGGGGTGAGGGACATGCAGAGGTGGTCAGATCCAGCCAGGTGGGGGAGGGGTGTCGCTCTGAAAGCATGCCTGATGTTTGAATAGACATGGTCCAAAGTGTGTTCTCCTCTCGTAGCAAAGTCCACAAACTGGACAAATTTAGGAAGCACAGTCTTTAGGCACGCTTTGTTAAAGTCGCCGGCGACAATAAAAACCCCATCGGGGTGGGCAAGCTGTTGTTTGTTTATGGTGTTGAGCCAGAGGCTGAGAACCGTGCTAACGTTAGCATCCGGCGGTATATAAACAGCTATCACAATAACTACTGTAAACTCCCTCGGGATGTAAAAAGGTCTGCACGAGACTGCCAGAACCTCCAAATCAGGAGAACAGTGTGTGTGAATGATCCTGCTGTTACAACACCACTCGTTATGCACGTAAACACATAGCCCCCCTCCTCTGCTTTTACCTGAGTTGCTGTTTCTGTCATGCCGGTGTAGCGTGCGGCCTGCTAACTCGACTGCAGCGTCGGGAATCAGCGGGTGAAGCCACGTCTCCGTAATAAGAATAATGCTGCAGTTACGTGCAAAGCTTGTGTTGGCTATCTGTAGCTCCAATTCGTCAAGTTTGTGGGTGATGGATCTGGCGTTCGATAGGAAAAGGCTCGGAAGTGCTGGCCGGTGTGGATGTTTGCGTAGCCTAGCGTCTGAGCCCGACCGGCATCCCCTCTTCTGCTTTCTTTCCCTCCGTCGCCTTCTACGCTTGCTGGGCGGGCAGACCATCCACGGTGACCCTGGCGGTCTCGCTATCTCCACCAGGATGTTGTGTGTTCGCTGATAGTCGCCAGAAACAGACAAACTATATTTAAAACCTAGGTCAATTAGGTTCTGGCGACTGTAAGAGATGGCGGCGTTGCAAACATTACAAAATATCCACATTAAAAGTAAAAACGAGCACCAAACTGGAGAGCTAAGAGCCGCTGCACCCGTGCGCGCCGCCATCTTGTTGTGATAGTGAGATAAAGTCAGATAAAGTCAGATGGCAAAAATGGCTGTTTATACACACCAGATAAATTAATAATAAATACATATATTTTTAATTTTTCTTCATTCCCATTGATTAACAAGTCTAGGAGGAGTTAGGGAACAGACACGTGTGCATTTGATACAATCATTATAGTAAGATATTTATTTAGTTTAAGCCTTTAATCTAAATTGTTCTACTTAAATGAAACAAAAATCTCTCAGTAGTGATGCTGGACAATGGGCAGAAAATAAGATTTTCAGGTGTTTCTAGTTGACTCTTTAACAAAGTGTTAAATGTTCTTTACATTTACAACACAGCTAGCTTATTTAAACAGGTCAACATCAGCATATCAGAGTTGTATAATAACGTAAACATAAACAGAGATAATAATGTAATAATGTTCCAGGAGATATTTTACTATGTTTTCTAACCAAAGCTGTAAATGCTGCATGTGCATATTTGACACAATCCATATATATATATAAGTCTATAATCCGCATGGAGTAATATGAAGAATTTGTCTAACATGTTACTGTTGTCCTCTTTACATGATTTAGAAAGATATATTTATAAAATGAAAAAAAAAACATTAATAAAAATACATTTAAATGAATCTTCAATATCAAAGCCTATCCAAATCAGGAATGTGGACTTAAATAAATAAAATATAAATAATTTCAAAATAAAATGAAGGGAATTTTCCTGTATCTTCCACGTTTAATATGTAATGATAATATTCCCCATCTTTAATGAGCAAAATAAGAAAAATTATATTTAAAACATTTGTGACATCTGTAATCTTTCTTGAATAAACAATAAGTTCTTACTTTTACCATTTGCTCAGATTTCTTCTCCTCATGATTTTGTGAATTTCATTCAGTTTGCTGTTTAAAAAGACTTCAGATTCCAATTTGCTTTAAATCCCAGTGATATATTACACTATCCCCTCTTTTTGGACGGTAAACACAACAACCTATTTGCCATTCTCACCATGTTGGTCTGAAAATCTAAATGTTTGGCCAAACTCCTCGTCTTCATTGTCCTTATGAAGTCTGCTTTTTTTTTTTTTTTAATCCCTGGCACAACCATCCTCTTTTTTTCCAGCTTATTTATTTGTCTCTCCAATTCATTAATACAACAAGCAACTACAATATGGCAATAGAAAACATATTTATTCCTTTTTACATAAGCCATTGGTGCCCTATAAAGAATTAGCTACCCAGTGAAATTCTTCATAAAGCCCTATTTCATCAATCTTAATATTGCGAGCCCACATAATCAGAGACCTCTTATTACCGGGAAGAATTCAGACACGAAAGACAGGACTATATCTCATCACTGTCGACATTTGTTGTGCGGATTTGGCCTCAGTTGCTCCACTAATCTTCTTTTGGTAAAAAAGAATTGAAAAGAAGAAACTGCACTACCTCAGCTTGAAAATAGCCAACCAAAAAACAACTAATCAGTTCAAGGCTGCAGCTAATTTGACTAATTAATTATTAATCAATGGATTACTTCCTTTATTAATTCATTCTTTTAAAAATATGACAAGAAAAAATATTCTGGGCCAAAGTCAGAGAGTGAGTGTCTATCTGCCTGAGTTTTAGACATACACTGTACATAAAGGATGCAAGAAGCAGTATTATTATGCACTATTGTATTCAATAAGATTTAAATGTGAGTGCAAATATTTGTCACCTGTCACCCTATGCTAGTTGGGATAAGCTCCAGCCCTCTTGTGACCCTGAATTGAATTTTTGCAACTGCTAAAATACTTGCCATTGGAAAGAACTGGAAGTTATAAGCTAACATGCTACTATAGAAGTTTAAGTCACTTCCATATTAGCTTCACTCTTTTTTTACAGAGTCTTTTATTCTAGAGCAGAAATATCTTTGAAGATCAAACAAATTTTTACCTAAAGATCCTTACATTTCTGCAGGGCACATTATGTCAGCGTCTCACATCCTCACAAATGGTGACGTGTGCCAGAAATGGTGGGACATTTGGTTTAAACTGCTCTTTGAAGATACAAGAGTACGATTGAGCTGGTTTCTGCCAACATTTCAGTGACACACCATTGCAAAAGCTCTGAGATTCCCATATTACAAGAGGAAGATGTTGCAACAGCTGGAAAATAGGAGACTTCCTTGAAAAACTTTTACTCCACCCCCCCCCCCCCCCCCCCCCCCCCGAGTTCTGACACATATCATTTAGGAGACTATTTCAGCAATCTGGTGCCTTGATCACCAGTATAAATGGTGATGGGACTGTGGTGACATCAGTGTTTTCACACGACGTGACCAATCCGCTGACCACAATGAACCCTCAGTGCAGCTGTGGTAAAATACAGCTGTCGTGTTCTTTCCTGGGAGCCTGCTCTCATTATGCTGGATCAAAATCTAATGTGTGCTGGTGCTGTGGTGAGGACTGTGGAGTCAGAGCCAGCTCTGCTAAGTGAAACATTAGTTTTAGTGCGCCTGACACCAAGCATGGGAGTTTTGATTGCAGCTATATTGCACAAGCTGTCTATTGAATTTCTGCCTAAATGTGCTTTTTTTCCCCCCTCTCCTGCACATACAGCTCTTCATGAAATGTCAGTGTCATCTCATTCACTGTTCCCTCGCTGTCCCTCTGCTCGCTTCTGTCCTCCCCGATCCTCCCATTTCCCTTTCTTTCTCTCTGTCTCTCATCTCTCTCTTTTGAATCTGCGGGGACAACTAATGAACGGCTTCCCTGCTCTGATTGGATGATGCATGATGTTATTAGGTGGGATGAAAGCAAATATAACTCAGAGGGTATGGAATGGAAAAGGAGAGGAAAGTGAGAGAGTGGAGACAGAGAAATGTTTTGACAGGAGGCTTTGAAAACAAAAGGACGTGCATGCGTGTAACAATGGGAGTAGGTCACAGTTTCACTGATGTTTCAGCCCTGGCACACTTCCTCTGGGAAATAGTCCTACAGATCTCATCCCTGTATCCTCTGCCTCGCTCAGGCTCCTCGCGCTATAGTGTGAAGAAGACGGGCAGATTGCGCAGTGCCCCAGGTCATTCCCAGAGGAGTGTGTGCGAGTGCATGTGAGGAGTATAGTGGAAGGGGAACTCCCAGATGGCCCTCCAGAGGCTCCATCATAAACTGCTCCTTTAACCATCTTTCATCTGCCTTATTAAAGCTGGAATGAAGGGGGCTGATCAGGTCACTAGTCCTGACTGAATAAAGCACTCTGCTACAAGCAAAATCAGGGGAAATGCAGGGTTATCCTTGTTGTTGGAGTAGCACGACATTAAGGTGCTGAGCTCAAAAGAGAAATCACAACAAAGAGCCTGGTGCTGCAGAGATTCAGTTTGTTAAATGGACACAGAGTAGGCTGTGGGGACTCCGCTCATGAAACATTCAGCTCCTCTAGTCAGTCACATTTAGCACCCAGTCCCCTTGAATATATTGTTTATTTAGCAAGAAGGAGACTGTGAAGTATCTCACTTTACTTTATTTGCTCATGGCACATGGCTAAAGAAGAACAGTGAAACAAACTATGCACTGTATGTAAAAAAGATGGATGTTACCAGCATGACATCACCCACTGGTTTCCCTACAGAGAAATCACTGTCTTGTACAAAAAAATACATAGCCGTGTAATATTCTTACATGTTATTGCAAATTGCTTTAAGGTTGTACAAATATTCTTCTATTATAATATTAGAGATCTTCCACCGCCAATAAAAGTTTATAAATGTGTAATGCTGATGCCCAGTTGCCCTTCAGCATACATGATCATTTTAAATTAGTTCATAACAGAAAATCATTAAGGTTACGTCGCACATAAACCACATCCTAGCTTCATATAATACACTTCTTAATTTTTCTCATTGGTGCCTTTGTTTAAAATGACATATTTGACTAACCATTCGTTTTTTTTTCAGGGCCATTAAATTAGTAAATGTCACATCTGTCTAATGCCACGCTGCTTTCTGGTCCTCCCTTGCAGAGCCACAGCTGAAAGGCATCGTTACCCGGCTGTACAGCCAACATGGATACTACCTGCAGATGCAGCCTGATGGCACTGTCGACAGCACAAGGGATGAAAGCAGCTCATTTTGTGAGTATCAGTGTACAGATATCATGCTTATGTTGTAAGTTTTTAACAATTATTACAAATCTAGCCTCCAGCATTGCTTCTACCCACTTATATATATATATAAAACTGGAAAATGGAAATGCTCGTAATTTTTTTGCCAAAGTTAATGCTGTAAAGAACTTAACCGAACAACAGCAGGTGTCGTGCTGTGCTGTAAGGGCCTATGGCTGAAGAGTGGAGGAAAAAGTTAGGATTTTGTCAGCTCACCTGTCAAAATTGGTTCAATTAGGACTGTTATTTTTGTCTCTTAATAGGAAGCACATCATGTCGCAGTGCCTGTCAAACTTTGGCAATTTAGTGTGTTCGGCTCTCGTGCAGAAACGCTTGGATCACAGATTCTGATTGGATCTGCAGGTCACTATATGCACTTTATAAACCAGAGAGAGCAGTGACATATTACAACCGTTGAGACGATGTGAATGTTCGTCCTGACCTTTCGCAAACTAAATCTGGCCATCAGAGCGGAAACTATGCAGTGCTCTCTTATCATTTCTTTGTTTTTGACCTTCAAGAGTCAGACATAGGCCTTTTTTTAAAGCCGAAGTCTGAATGTGGCATTTTATTTACTCTCGATGTAACATTACTTCTTGGTGAACTGTTAACTAGCTTACTAGTGTATTTTACCAACACTGCGTTGCTGTCTTTACTCTAAGCTGCAGTTGGCATGGCAGAACATTTCCATTATTGTTCAGTTTTAGTGGCAGCACAAAGCTCAGTGAAGGTGACAGAGTGTTATGTTTCCATAAACATAAAGTAAGAGGTCACTGCATTTGGGCTTAAGAGAGAAACCGCAGGCAGCACTGACACTGGAGCCATTCACCCTGCAAATATGAATACAGAATAGCAGAATGTGTTGTGATATGGTATTGCAGTTTGATTTTCTGACTTTTTCCTTTCCTTCCTTCTCTATCTCTGACTTTATTTCCCAATTTAGCACAGTTCAACTTAATTCCAGTGGGGCTGCGGATTGTGGCAATTCAGGGGGCAAAGACAGGGTTGTACCTCGCCATGAATAGTGAAGGATACCTCTATACATCAGTAAGTATACCCATTAGGCTTATACAAACAAAATACTTCCATTTCATGACATATCTGAGATATGTTGCTGTGACACTAAATCCAAGATGATTGTTCTGCTTTTGGATTAGAATGCATCCATTCAGGTTTGGATAACAGCTGCGGGGTCCTGATATCTTTCCTACAGAAAAGCTAATGCCTACTCACATCACTGACAAGGAAATCAAAAAGGAGAAAACCAATCAGGGCGTTATCATCAACTGTCATATTGGATTTAGAGGTTCAGTTGTCTGTCACTTAGACTTCAGTTTACTGTCTCTTCTATTTCAGCATAATTTGCATGACATGGGTCTGATGATGTATACGTACATGCATCACAAACCTCGCAATGCATGTATATACAGAACTGTAAAAATGAGGGTAAATTCAAGATATGAGCCCACTTACCACAAAAGCTTGCATATTTTTTGATTCTTGCCTCGCTTATTTATTGCATTGAAAACATAAATTCAATTTTAAATCATTTTTCTAATTTATGAACTTAGAAAGGTGTAAAACAGAAATAAAGTAACAAAGAGTGAAAAGAACAATATATTAGTATGGGTATTAATATAAGTTGATGTATTACAGTTTGTAAAGCTATTTGAGCACACACTACTAAATAGGATGTCTATAAATAATGACAATTTTCTCCCTTTGGGTTGCATGGGGTTGGTCAACTAGATTGTGATCTTGTATGCTAAAGTAATCTTCAACATCTTAATCACAGCTATGTAGATAAAAATATTCTTTAGCTATAAGTTCAAGCACTTCAGAAAGGACCTCACAAGTATGAATGGACCATTTTCCCTACTGCCATTAGTGTACAGATTACAATCATAAGGTGGTCGATGTCTGTTGTGACTGCAGTGAGCCCAGAACCAGAAAGTGGACACAGGAGATGAGTCCTGTCAAGCCTGGATAGTTTAGGAGGCAACTGACAAGTACTGGAATGCTAAGCAAAGTGTGGTTCTCACAGTAGCAGAAGCAAAAACTGAAGCCACAGAGCATGACTTTCAGTCAGCCTTGAGGTAATTCTAGCAAACTGTCAGGTGACACAAGGAGAAAAGCAGCTTCCAACTCACACTTTATTCAGTGGAGATGGAGAGCTGCTAACTTCAACAGAGGATATAGTCAGATAGTGGAGTACTTCGAGAATCTCTTCAATCCCACTGACACACCTTTTGTAGTGGAAAGAGAGACAGTGAAGAGAGAGGTCAGGAGGTAGTTAAAAAACATTTTGGTGGCAGGGCACTAGGGGTGGATGAGCTTCACGTTAAGTTTCTTCTGCATTGCAGCTATAAGGGGATCACACTACTCAGCTTGACCAGTAAGGTCTATGCCAGCATACCTCAGAGGAGAGTTCAACCATTAGATGAATCTTGGATTCTGGACAAATAATGTGGTTTTCATCCTGGTCATGATATTTGAGGGTGTATGGGAGATTGCTCAACCAGTCTACATGTGTTATGTGGACTGGGGTATCCTGCGGGGGATGCTTGTGGTGGTATTGGGTATCAGGACTGTTTTTGGTCCCTGTAAAACCATAGTAAGAGCTTGACTTTCATTGCCAGCAATAAGTTAGCTTGATTCTAAGTGGGCTTTAAATTCAACCAGGCCTTCTGTTTGTCACCGATTAAAAAGGGAAGGGAAAATTCGATAAAAAAAGTCTGTTTTGGGCTTTTTTATTTCTAGGTGCAGCCAAGGGGTGGAAGGTGTCGGGCTCAGTGGTTTCAGGTTCTCATCTCTGCTTTTTTGGCTTCACCGAGTAAATGACCTTCTGTTTGCACTGAGGTGATTTGCACCTATAAGTGTGAAGTGACTGGGATGAGAAATAGTGCCTCAAAGCAGGGTTTTGCTGTCAACTATCATTCATTGATTGTGATAGTAAGCGCAAGAACGATCCTTTCTGAGCATGCCTAGATATACAGCATTATTCTGGTCACTATTGTTGCCATTAAAATGTTCAGTCAGTCTATGGCTATACTGAACAAAGCTAAATAATTGCAAATATAGACATTGATACTAGACACCTTACAGATCATTTGTACCAAAACAATTTAACCTATCTTTATGCTGCAGTATTTTAAAAAACATTAATTTGGGGACTTTGATGTAATCATCTTCTTGTCCTAGTACAGCTAGAAAATAAACAGCTCTGGTCAAGTGAGTTATGCTAAACAGGTTACGCTACACATATTTTACTGAGATAGTTTATAATTCAGAAACATCTTTAGAACCTTTTAACTGTTGACGTTTTATTTTTTTTTATTGCAACCAATAGAATATAATGAGTTCCGTACTTGAAACAGGGATAAAAGCCTGAGGTATGTCAAATTACACAAGAACTGGACTGAAAGTCAGAGGTACTTGGGTCTTAAGGAGTGATGAATCCAAGTTAAAAAAAAAATTGGTTCAAGTTGTTGTCAGTATGTACAGTGGAGGTCAGGAGAGTGGTACAACAGTGAGTATGTACAGCCATCAGTAAAACACGGTGGAGGCTTTGTCGTGTTTTGGGGATGAATTTCAGCCAGTGGTGCTGGGGATCTTGTCAAAACTAATAGAAATATGAAAGCAGAAAAGTTCCATCAGATTGTGATCCACCATGTAAAACCATCTGGAAAGTATCTGATGGCCAGCAGCACAAAAGTGGCCCCACTGATTTGCCTTCTGTAATGGAAGGAAAGTCTGGGAACAATAGGGAGTGACCTCAAGAGGCCAGACCTCAAGAGGCACCACAATGGTTGGTGGAACCCTTCAAGGACCACCACATCTCAAAAACTAGTGGTTCCTTTATTCAAGAAAGGGAACCAGAGAGTGTGCCCCAACTATTGGGGGATCATACTCCTCAGCCCACCTGGGAAGCTTCATGCCAGGATACTGGAGAGGATATTTAAGCGTATATCAGAGTTAGCCCCTCGAGTTTATGTGCCTTGTGACTTACAGAAGGCATTCAATCATGTCAATTGCATGGTAAAATAGCATCAGGAGCTCATTCATTTGGAGTACACCCACCATTCGACGGGTGTCTAACTTCAGTCCCTACTCCAAAACAGCTGAATCAAATGATTGGATTTTCTCTTCAGCATGCCATCAGCTTTGGCAAAGGCCTGGTAACAAGCCATTCATTTGATTCAGGTGTATCGGAACAAGGATGCATCTAAAAGGTGCAGGGCAGTAGCTCTCGAGGACTGGAGTTGGACAGCCCTGCGCCATTTCTTCACATTGAAAAGAGCCAGTTGAGGTGGTTTGGAGATCTGATTTGGATGTCCAAACCACCTCCTTCTAGGTAAGGTGTTATGGGCATGTCCTACTGAGAGGAGGGCACACTGAGAGTTTAAATCTCTCGATTGGTTTAGAAATGCCTCAATATCCCCCGGTAGAGCTGGAAGAGGTCAAGTCATGTTTATTTCTATAGCATACTTAAAGACAATTGCTGTACATCTAAAACAATAGCCAAAGAGTGAGGTTGGGGTTACTCTGCTTAGACTGCTGCACCCCGCAACCTAAAGCCAGATATGCCACAGCAGATGGATGAATGAATGAACGGATGGATGGATGCTCTATTTACAAATTTCAATAGATTGCTACACCCTTTTCCAATTTTCCAAGTTATAATAAGAGATAGCTCAACACTTGTACAGTTCTGTAGTTTTTGCTCCATAGTAGTGAAATAAGTCATCAGATCCTTAACTGACGTAAAAGTAGCAATACCACACTGTGGCAATACTCCACAACAAAATAAATATTCTGTCAACTTAGAATATGTGAGGCAATGCTTAGTAGCAAAATACAACAATTTATTTTTCAGAAATGTGTCCCAGGTCTCTGTTTTATGTATATATTACATTTTACCACTTTAGATATTTAAGTATTTATTTGAAGTCATTTATATTCTTAAAAGTCGACCTTTCACTGTTTAAGAAAATAAAATGTTCAGGCTTTGAGACCAAGCATATACAGTACCAACTCATCTGGGAGTTTTAACTAAATAGTTTATACTTTAAGAAGTGAAGGAATGGACAAAAGGGCAGATGGATAGTTCCAATGTCGTCTGTCTCAGAACACTTGACTCTTTCAGTCAGCACCTTGGACAGCTTTGGTGTCACTTCAAGAGGATAAAGTCTGATCAGCACTCTGGACAGTGCTTGCAATACTGCTTACATGCGATTAGTGTCAAATCACTTAACCATGGCTACATGCTTAAAAATTTATGACTACTACAGGAAATGTTGACTCTTTACACCTTACTGTGACAACTTTGTTTTCTATGAAATCCTGCATGAGATAAAAAAAATACCAAGGTGATAAAGTTACATTTGTTGCTATAAATAACAAAGACCAGGTTATCTTAAAGTCACTAGAAAGTTAGACTGTGCACAGCTGATCATTTTTCACCTTGTGTCAATATCCTAGCTATGAAAAAGTACAAATATTGAATCACTCATGCACCCATTTGTAAAAACACATTTATTTATTCATGTATGTTGTATAACTAGGATCTTTTCTCTCTACTGGTTATATGTGCTGCTTTCAAGAACAGAAAATTACATGCAAAATCAGTGAATGCAAGTGTGCATCGATGCATATAAATGTGAGAGGACCATCTGTGCATAAAAGAGTCAAATCTTGAATATTGGCATATGGACTGCAACATCTCTTATTATCTTCTCAGCCCCTGATTAGCATGCATTAGACTTTGGTGCCTTTCCTCTGTGCGAAGAGGAGAGAAGGGATTTCCTCAGCAGCAGTCGATAGCTGTAGTACATCCCAAACTGACCTCTTTCGGAGAGATTCCTCTCTTTTACACACAGTTATGGGCTCATATAGGTGCAGTACAACAGAACATGATTTTCTTTTGGCCATAAAGCATGTTCTAATTTCTGAAACATTAGTAGTCTCATTTTATTTTATTTAATCTTAGTTCTTTGAGTGAGTGCATTTGGCAAATGTCTACACAACTTTGTGCTGTGTTTAAATGTAAATCATCTTTTTCATTTAAAAGATGCCAGATTTTTTTTTTTTTACTCAGACAGCGTTCTATGTGATACATATGCTTTTGGCTGTCACAACAGAGCTGAGGTGGCTAACAGAGTGTTTTCTCACTGCTTGTTCTGCCACTTATGTTAGTTATTAGAAGGTTTTGCCTCTGCATGCTCAAGGGAAAATTTTCTCATGCCCCTGCCTCATGCATATACAGCAGTGTGTGGCTGTTGAGCCAGACTTGGAAAAAACAGAGGAAGGAAGTCAACAGTAGCGTTGTCTCAGACATAAATCTCAACCTCACTACCTGTGGGTGACAACAGGAAAAGGCTGGTTCCGATACAAAAATAGAGCTTCGCTTGTTCCTGCCCCATTTTATAATCTATGTGTTCTGGAAAAACTCCTCATGGACACTGGGAAAAAGAGAGAGAAACAGTGTGTGTGTATGTGCTACGGAGAGAGAGAGAGAGAATGAGAATGAGAGGGAGGGAGAAAAGAGCTTGTGTTAGTGAAGGCTAACATGACCATCAACAAGCAAGTTTTGGCCAAAGATGTGCTGGTCAAAACTAGTCAGTACACACACACACACACACACACACACACACACACACACACACACACACACACACACACACACACACACATATATATATATATATATGCAATTAAATAGTGTGGTGTCCAAGTCTTTTAATTAATTAAAAGATACTAAAGTATTGATGGGTGTGTTTAGAACAGACCGGCACCAAAAGAGACGAAACATAGACAGACACAGGAAAGGGAGAAGAATAGTGAAGAAGGTATTGATGAAAACCTGTGTCCTTCTTATTCTTTTTCATGAAAGGATTACATTGAGATGCAGGACAGCACCACTGCTTGATAGCATCGCTTTTATCACAGGACAGGGGAAAATGTGGACATTAGAAAAAGCAGCAGGGAGAATAATTGGCCAGAGCCAAAGAAAAGAGGCAGAGTGCAGAAATGTAACAATAAAGCAGGACATTTTTCCAAGGCAGCCAATTAGGAGCACTTAGGAAAGGCAAAAATCCTATTCTTTGTGATGGATTCATGAGCCGGCCTGTACCGTGGCTCTCCTACCAAAATAGTCAGGATACATTATCCGATTTGCTACTGTATGGAATAGGGCTGCCACGATTTGTCGACTAGTCACGATTACGTCGACTATCAAAATCGTCGACGACTGATTTAATAGTCGACGCGTCATTTGAAGCTTTGTAAGATCACAAAAGACGCAGGAATAAGTGGCAGGATTTAAGAGTGTAATAACGGACTAAAACAGAAGATGGCAGCATTGCATGTACAAGGATGTCAGCTACCGTTAAACCCCGAAGAAGAAGAAGAAACAGCTGTGTCCCAGAATTCATAGCGCGGCCCAGCGCAGTTTCCAACAATGGCAGCAGCTAGTTAGTTTTAATGTTACTCTTATTATTCTTTCTGGGTCACAAAATAAATGTTTAACATATTTTCAGGCGAGAATGTAGCTGTGTAAACCTCAAATATCTGCTCAGTTTATCAGGACACCACATATTTTCAAAAGCGCTCCGACGTTTTCGGAGACATCTGTTACCCACTAGCTCGTTAGCGAGCTGGGGGCTAGGCTCACTAGCGCCGTGAGAACACCGGACTCCCCGCAAATCGTTTTCAAACCCACTGCCGTCTTTCGCTACTCAGGTTAAATATATATGAGTCACTTAGATAACTTAAAATGTTATTGTTTGGCTTTTTTTTTAGTATTTTATTTGTTCCTGAGTAAATCAGTTTGGCTGAGATTAAAGTTATAGTTTAATCACAGCTGAATAAACGTCAAGCAGACAGCTGATTATCAGAAGTGTGAGATGCGGGAGAATTTACTCCAGTGTCCTGTTATATTTTAGATAGCAAGGAGTTCATTAAACTTCACCGAAACAATCTGCAAATTTCATTAAAATTTAATAAACTATCATCTTGTCTTTATTTTTAGTTAGCACAGACCTTAAACACTTAAAGCTGTAAGCTAATGATAGTTATATGAGCAGATGCTGCTGGTGCAATAAGCTGTAGTTTTACGTCCAATGGATGATGATCTGATTAGTCGACTAATCGCAAAAATAATCGGTGACTAGTCGACTATCAAAATGATCGTTTGTGGCAGCCCTAGTATGGAATAGCTATTAACCACAGTGCTGCGTCCCAGAATATTTAAAGCAGAGGGTTTTCTGATAAAGGCAGCGGGCAGTGCGGAACAGTCACCGCTGTTGCCGACGGTGGAAGAAGGGAATGTCAGCGACAGCTCCACTCTCAGCAGCATTATATTGACAAGGGACTTCCAGCTATCAATCAGCACTGCAGAGCCACGAGTCTCAGCACATTATCATCCACTCTATTCTTGTCATGTGAGCTTCATTTCTCCCCGGACTGCATTAGGGACAGATCATACATGTGTGGTGCTAGACAGTATTCTCATCCTCTCTGAATCCCTCTTAATAAGCTTCTGTAGTCTACTGACTTATGTAACTCGTCGTGTCATAGTGCATCCACATCTGGCTTGACAAACAACATCAGCAACATGCCCTGCTGGGGAGGGGGAGGTGGAAGGCTTCCTGAACGCAGAGAGCATGTATGTGTGTGTACTAGGTGAATGTTGCATGGATGAGCTTTACATTTCATGTTGTCATGTGAGTGGGCTGCTGCAGCAGTGATGCAGAACTATGGGAATGTGGTGGGATTACTGGAGCTGGGCACATTTCACAGTTTCCCATAGATTACACAAGGAGTTGATGGGCCGGTTAATAGATGCAGGAAGCCTGCATGACACTATGACCCCTGCTGTCTAAATGGGGAACTGCAAATGTTTTAACATGATAAATGCAAATGATGTTTTGGTTTACAGAAATAGAGCTATATTTTCAGGGGCATCAGTTCTGATTTCATGCTTGTACATGCATGATGAAATTAAAGTGAACAAGATATTACATATCATGCATGGAATTACTCTCTCTAATTAGTCACAACCTCACTCCTGTCCCCTATATCCTAATTATCTGCAGGGTAAGATTAGGGAACTCTGCCCTGTGAGTGTGTGAGTGTGGCTTGATGCACTTCCAGAGTATGGTCGTGGTGGAGAGCAAAGCTTACTGAAGCAGGTAGAACAGATGTAATCACACACAAGGAATGAGGAAGGAGGTTGCGTGTGTGGGCGGGGAAGGTCTGGATGATACTCTGCATCATAAAAAGGTTCTACCCATCTTAGGAATTCTCCGCACGGACCCTACATATTATCTTTCTCATCTGCTTTCATTCGCATTAATTTTTTGGCTTGCGACACATGAAGAGGGAAGCTAGCTAGCCAAGTCTCCGAATAAGTCACGGTTAAAGAAGGAGATTTTTTTTTCGTTTTCAGTCCAAGTACCCACCACTTAGATGGAAATATTCCCTCATTGCTCTTTAAAATGTGCAACGCTCCACACATCATTAGCAATAATTCATCTGCAGACGTTGGTGGCTTGAGTGATGTTGTCAGTGGGAGCGGAAACTATTGTTTTGCTAGGGTCTAAAGGTTACCTCAAGGTGAGTTTGAGAGATGGCGATAATTACAGTAACATATTTGTATCCATTAGGGAGAGCAATAGAAGCCACTGCGGTAGGTCATCATCAAAAATCCTTGTATTATAAGGACATTTTTTTACTGTCCTGCCTGCTCTCGCAGAATGGTTTTTCTTTAGATCTTCTGAGACTACTTGAATGAAGTACAGAAAACATGAGTTCTATCATTAGACTAATTTCAGGGGCGTGATTATGAAGGGTAATTATAGGATGACTTGGGAGAGGGGTTATCACTGGTGTCATTTCAGAGGTTGAACTAAGGGGCATTGCGCTGTAGTAATGGGTTCTGTTTCCAGAGGAATGTGAGTGTTAGATTGTGGGGTGCTGACGACTAAAGCCCTTGTCAGCTCAGCGTGCGCTCCTTTTGGTCCTGGGGGATAATAGGGATCTCCCTTTCTCTCAGTTCTTAATCTCCTTTATTACCCACCAACCCCTCTGTCCTCTCTGAGTGATCTTCTGCTTTCTTTCCTGTCTCCCCTACCTTTCCCCTTCTGTCTCCCGCACTTCCCACCCTCTTGCTCTCTGGTCTGATTAATAATGAATGAAGCAGATCATCTATCGATCCCATCCTCTGTGTTAGCACAGCAGAAGATATCAAACCTGTCAGTGGATCTTAAAATAGCTCTGCAATGTGGTGGTAGCAGGAGTGTTTGTTGAGTTAAGGGTAGAAGCTTATTTTCATATGGTAGGAAGGTGGCAGTGAAATGGACATGAACATTGGTGGAGCAGTGGGTCAGAAATAAATGGAGGGAGGACACACAGTCCTGAAATACCTTGCTAAAGGATAAAACTCCCCTATAAAGCAGAAAGTTGATGATCTGTGATAAGTTTGAAACTGAAGGTCTCTTATGTCTCTTTATTAAAACGTGTCTACGCCAAGTTTGATGCTACTGTTTGTCCCGAGTCTCAGAAATTCTCCACTCAGCCATTTCTGGCCTGCTGCTCTCACTTAATCAATCCAACAGATTGGCTTTGCTCTCTGACAGGGGACAGACTCTGTCCAGACCCTGATGGAGACTAAGAGTGATGTATATCTGTCACAATTGGTTAATCTCACCAGCCAACATTATGCAGTGTTCAGTAGCCCTTACACTGAGTACAGAGAGAGGGAAAGTGCTGCAGGGACATGATCACTTACAAAGAATGGTTTAACTGTTGGACATGATCCAAGTTCTTCTAATTTGATTTTCTGTTGTCTATACACATTTGGCCAGTCACGGACAATTGGCATTACATGAGAGTGGCCTATATTAATAATCTCATTTAGGGGATTGCAGGGTGAAAGATCTTTCTGTTGTTTAATTTGAGTCTGGAAAAAACCAACAAAAAAAACCCAAACATGTATCGTAAATATAAATGTAATACTAGTTTGTGACCCTTAAAATCTAGTTTGTTTTCAACCTGTTTTTCTAAGATTTAGAGGTCCTATAGATGTGAACTTTCTCACACCTCAGCGTTGACTCTGCCCAAAAAAATGTTTTGTTTTAAGTCAATTCATTAATTTGGGCCACTGAGAAACCACCCCTTGGTTTGTCTGTGAAGGTTCTCAGTCATCCAGGTCATCGTAGTCAAAGGAGCTTGCAAAGAAAAGCGTCTGGACTTCTTTAAGTTACTTGAAGACGTTTCACCTCTCATCCGAGAAGCTTCTTCAGTTCTAAGGTCAAATGGTGGAGAGTCCCAGATATAAACCTAGTGGGAGTAACCCACTAGGTTACTCCCACTAGGTTTATATCTGGAAACGTCTTCAAGTAACTTAAAGAAGTCCAGACGCTTTTCTTTGCAAGCTCCTTTGACCACCCCTTGGTTTAAATGCTCAACTTTGGTATTTTGGCTGTGCCGTTTCTTTGCTTGTTTCTGCTGTAGCTAATGCTAGCAGTGTTATAGCCATTATGTTCTATGCTCAAGAAATGGCACTCAATATATGTCAAAAAGAAAATGCTATATTGTTGTCACAACAGGTTAAATTTAACTACAGAAACAAAAACTATTTCCACCGGGCCTTTAACTAAGGATGTTATTGGCAACTAGTCTTCTAATTGTCGAAAAAGATACAAAATCCTGAGAAAAGATTTGAAGGTGAGCATGCTTTAAAAATACAAAATTAAATATTGGTCAAATGAGTATTCAGTCTGCATTTTAAGAGCTGAAACTGTTAAACACGTTTATCGTTATGTCCCAGTCTAGCTGTCCCCAGGCGCAAAAGGGTGTCCCCATCCCTGTCCCCAAAGCCAGACCTAATAGCTAATATAACGTTACCGTTGCTAGAAGTGTCGCTGAAATGTGCAGAACTTCAGATTAGTTTGGCCTCTGCAGTGCTAGCAGCTGTAGCGTTAGCTTCTTCCATGCTGGCGTTCACGTCCCAGTACAGAATATAGTTACACTTGACTTCACTGATTTTTATTGTATTTTTTTAAATGAAATTCAGCCATTTACTTTACATCATGTTACAACATCTAATTACAAAGAGAGCAAAAAAGAGGGTTTAAAGAGAGGCGGTGGTGCAGCCATTTGTCAGGGCTGAAATTTTGGGTAGCGGATTGTGGCTTCGTAACATCTTTTAACTAGTAACTGCCACTGTACATTGATAAAAAAAGAATAATAATTTTAACCAACTGCAGTTGGGTAATTTCCACATAGGTGTCTACTTTTTGGAAACTGTGGTGTTTGGCTCTGCAATGGGCGTCTCTGTCTATGTAACTTTTATTTAACCAGGAAACACATTAAAAACAACTTCTTATGCATGTCATAATTATAAGCTTAACACAAATTAAATGCGGTATGCATGTCATAACCAATTATGGCATACATATTGCAGAAACAGTGATTCCAAACACTGGTAAACTTTACCAGTATTATCCTCACCCCTATAATCATCCCAGGCTCAGCATATTGTGATGTCTCCGAAGCAGTTCCTGCACTTTGATGTCATTTATATGTACACACAGCAATGTATGTGTGCACACTGCAGTGTGTTGGTGTCATTGTTTAGGTGTCTTTCATCTTCTTTTTCCATCTATGCATTTTCCCTTTGGGTAGTTGTTATGTTTAGCAGAGATGTTAATGCTTTTTCTCACATCTATATTATAGTCTGCACCTTTTCTTGCTGTTCTTAAAAGACCGGAACATCCACGCTCTCAAAGAAACACAAGTTCAGATCTAATTCTATCCTTCCTTTCCCTCCGGAAACAGCCACCTCATTAATGTGTTTCACAGTATGCATCCCATATTTTTCTTTTTGTTTTTTTTCTGTTTCCTTTTTAGTCTGGGCTGACATGCAGTGTAGTCCAAGTTCAAAGACTTGCGATAATTTAGAAATATTCTCATCACATTTGCAGATTACTTTTTCTTGTTATGTTCAGTTTGACAATATGAATGCAATTCTTCTCCTATTCCATATCTCGTTTCAGGAGCACTTCACTCCTGAGTGCAGGTTCAAAGAGAGCGTGTTTGAGAACTACTACGTTACGTACTCCTCCATGCTCTATCGGCAGACCCAGTCTGGCCGCTCCTGGTATATCGGTATCAACCGTGACGGTCAGGTCATGAAGGGCAACCGGGTAAAGAAGACCAAGGGAGCGGCACACTTCCTGCCTAAAGTTATAGAGGGTATATTTAAAAAAAACTATACTGAAATAGTTTATTTCTCAGTTATTAATCATTAACCTAAATTGCTAACTGACGACTCCTATCTTTGTTACACAGTTGCAATGTATAAGGAGCCATCGCTACACGAGCTAGTCAGTGAGCCAGTGAGCCCACCTCGGAAGACGGTGAAGACATCAGATTCGCCGTCCCTAAAGAATGGACAGAAAGAAGCTCCCAAGGCTGAGGCCTCATAGCACAGGAGAATGAGGGTGGGACAAAGGGTAGCAGTGACACTTGAAACAAAGTTGCCCACTATGCACTGAGGGTGGCTGGGGGAATGGTGCTCAGCGGCCACCTCATTCCAGAAGTGCACTCCAAGATGCTGAGGGATAAAGAGTCAGCAGTCCATCAGCAGCCAAGAAGACCTAAGAGAGGAGTCCCCCCTCACCTGAAACCAGTGAAAGGAAAGCCCAGGGTCTGAGCCAGAACTCCTACCACCGCCACCCCACCCTTTCTCCCAGTGTCACTTCTTTCTGTACCTGTTGTGATTTGCTTACGTGCAGCCCCATTTATTTCTCCGTCAGGATCAAGCTTCTTTGTCTGCTGACAGTTTCATCTTTTCTCATATGCCTTCCCCATCATCAGCTCTATTGTACTGTATAGTCACCACACACACACACACACACACATCCAGCACTGACTCCGCAGGATAATCCTCACCCATGGGCTCCCTCTTGAGCCCTAAAGTTGGTGACAGTGTGGCTCAGCCAGCTTTCCACCCACCATCTGCCTACCAGCTAATCACTAAGGTCAACTAAAGCTCAAAGTGAGATGATATGGCTTAGAGACGAAAGAAATCTGCAGGAAGCTTGGGTCGGGTCAGGTCAGCAGCAACTAAAAACGAATCCTTTTCCTCTTTTGTTTGCTTTCTTTGCTAGCTGTGATAATAACCGGATGATGCTAAAAACCTTATATTGAATAAGCAGAGAGGTGGGGATGGTTGCTTCAGTCCTGCTGGAGATAAGAAAGCGGAATATTTGAATTTCACAACAAATGCTATAAAGTTCAGGAGCAAGGAACTGCTTGGTGTAGGTGTAAGCAGTGGTTCCCAGTAAAATAAATTAATAACCTGAAGCAGCTACTCTTCTTGGGAAGATGAGCCATAAAATATAATTTACTTTCATGTATTTTTGTTTTTGTTTTTCCAGACTCTAATGGAAAGGGTCAAAAGGCTTGAGCAATATTTATACCAGCAAAATCAAAAACAGGGGCAGCATAAGTAAGTGAGACAGTGCATGACACCCTCTTTCTACTGCAGTAATCTCTAACGGGTGATCGCTAATTATGGCGCTCGCTCATTAAAGGCTACAAATGAAACAACTGGCTCATATTTTAAACCCAGGGTGGATCAGTCACCTGAAAAAGCACGCCAGTGTACACTTTGCTCGGCATCTGCTGTCAGAGTAAAGCCAGGTTTGAAGCCCAACATCAAAGCCGAAGGAGCCTCTGAGTTGGAGCACTTGTTATTCTGAGGATGTCTGGCAGCTTATCCACTCACTAGCTTTATCAAATCACCTTGGAAGAATTGCCCTCAAAAATGTAGTTGTCTGAGTGAACGTCTTGCTGTGATTGTATTTTAACCCCCTTATGTCGCTGTCTTTTAGAGTATAAATGTGAGGTAAGATTCTCTGTGAATGAGTGCATGCACAGAGGATAGAAAGAGAAACTGTGGGTAACCTCTACTATGTCCTTCAGACACAGCACAATGTCTTTGACATGTCTGTGTCGTGGAATAGGTGATACTTTGTACCACTCATCACATCTTTTGTGTGATGTGTATATATTTTAAATGAATGAGTGTCCTCAAAGGAATCTTCATTAAATGTAACTTTTTTTTTAGTTTCAATTAACCGGTATTTTGATTGCATCGAGACTGAACTGCATGCAATTTTAGAATTGTATGCAACTGACCTGATACAAGGTGTCTAAATGGGAGATGTCAGGGATATTTCAGTAATGGCTGCTGTTGGGTGCTGTCTGCTCTGGTAAGTCACTGAGGGGAAAAACAAATGTCACCACAATGTTCAGTCAAAGTGAATGGTGCATGGATACTACCAACAAACACAGACAGCGTTAAGTCCCTTGCTATGACAGGAAAGAGCAATGTTGGGAGATGGGGAAGCCAAACGGGAAAAAAAAATGCCTATTAGATGGCTGCTAAAAATTCCCCGATAATTCTAGGAATTTCTGTGCATTGGCAATAGAGTTTAATTTGAATGGTCACATAATGTGCAAATGTGCAGACATGCTACAGAAAGTGAAATAGAGGCTTTACGAATGTGCCGTATTGAGGGTGAAAAGTAAGTCGGAAATTGTGTGCGGAATTGTAAAGAAGTCATCACACGGTGGAGGTTATTTAGGAAGAGTGACGGATTAGGAGGTGTATTCTTGAGGAATGTTGATAAGGAATGTGTGCAGTAAAGTAAGCAAGAATTTTGGCAGGATTGCGCGCGGCATGTGGGTATGATAATGAATGTGAGACAAAGAGGCACTGTGTGCTATTTAGGACAGAGGGTCTATGGAGGAAATTAGTTGGAGGGCTTTTCATTTTTTTATCAAGTCTTTCATTTTTCTGGGCTTTTCCAGAGGGAGCTTCACTCAGTTTAAATTTGGATATTTTGTCCTTGCATTGCAGACCTACAAATATCTATTTTGGAAACCCAATGTTCTGCCTCTCGGAGGAGTCTGGTACAGCCTTGTATGGGTTCTAACCATGCATTACTAACTACTGCATGATATAAATGTGTCTGCACAGCAGGCAGCACACGATTTTGAATTCTGAAGTTGATCACAAGTTCACTCTATGAAAGGGAAGTACTTGAAGCCCAACGCAGTGAATGACTGACAGGAAAGGAATGAGATGTAATAGCTTTTTTTTTTTTTTTACCAGACTTGCAACTAATAGGAACTTTAAAAACACAAAAGAGTATAAAAATGTATATTTCTGAAGCTCCAGTTCATTTTTTAAAGAAGATTTTAAGAAATAACCCTCAGCACCCTCTGTCGCTTGATCCAAATTCTTCCGAAGATTCCTTAGTCCCAAAAGCCAATCAGTCCTCACCTCTGTAGTAATGACGAATGCCACAGTAAGTTGTCTGATGGTGATACTGCAAGTAGACAGCCTAGATCAGAGAATGTCAGGTCTGACGTGAAATGAAGAACAAAGTTGAATGCTTTACCAGAGGGGCTAAATGGAAAAGTATGGCTTTATGGCCATGAAGCAATGTTCTGCAATGTAGAGAAGTTAAGCAATGCAGCTGTTAAGTGAAACTAGTCATGCTCTTGAATGGAAAAGTTAGGAGAGGAAAAAGACATGGTGGTCCTAAAAGTAGAAAAGCTGTTAAGAGGATCTTTGTTATTGTAGTTTAAAGTTTGAATTGTTCTGCTTTGCAAGTGAGAATACATTTATGAATACAGGTCTCGCAAAGCTAACAGTAAGGTGGTGACATGGAAAATTAAAAAAAAAAAAAAATGTTATAGTCTGCGTGCCCACACATGAGAGGTTTAAAGTCGTAATCCCTATCCCACACAGATCCCTTAACAGAGTACCTACAGCCCATTAAGTTTCTTCTCAACATCACATTGCCTGTGTAGGTGTGCATACCTTTAGTGTCTTTATAAGGTCTCTGTGTGTGAGTGTGTGTATCTATGACTAACAGTATGGTAAGACAAGACAGAGAGGCGAGAAAAAAGAAAGGGCATGAGACTGAAACAATGATCGATAGACTCAATAAAACGCAAACGAAAAAAACATCAACCCTGCAATAGGTGCAAAAATCTCCCCAAGGTCTGCCAAAGACAGGGAAATCCATTTGATCATGATGAACTCAGAGGGCTGTTGTTTGATTTCAACCTGTAAACTCAACAAAGGAGCCACATGGACAACCCCCGGTGGAGGAGGCTTTTACACTGGATGATGAATAAATAGTTTTCTCTCATTTTGGAACAGTGTGAGCATCAGTAGCCGTAGTCTGCTTCGAGACACACATCTGCGAAAAGTAAACCAGTTAAACCAAAGGTAAACTGAACCTTAGAAGCAGCAGTTTTACTGCACTGTACAATAACTAACCAACATCCAGGGAATTCTTTGCAGCAAACCCTGGTAACATTTCATTTGACATGCGCAAAAACAAAACGGCCTTTTCAGGCATAGCATTTATCCATGCGCTACACAAATTCAATCTGAGCCATGCACCTTTTTGAGTTTTACATTTTACAAAATCTATTTTACCTGCATGCAGGATTTTCTTATTGCTTTCTAATGAACACTAATGATCCTCAAAAATCCACAAAACCGTGAACCAACTTAACCTGCATTCACAGTACAGAAATGTGCGCCATGGAGTTTGTCAAATTAAAGGGAAAAATTATGTTTAACTAGCACCCTCTAATGGATGTAGTTGGTTGCTAAGAGGCAGAATTTTTAATCAGGGGCAGAAAGCCACAGTGCTGAAGGCATAACTTCAAGAATTTTTTTTCCTTCCACAGAATTTTAATAAGATGGCAATATATCATGACATTTGGCTGTTTGCATCATACCCTAATGTGGTTATAATGTGCTCGTCGTGGGTTCCTAATGTGGTTTTGATGCCACCGCCTTGCTATGCTGTAAGTTTAAATAGTCAAAATGCAGCATCTCACTGAATTTGATTAATGCTATCCCAATGAATTATTTTATCTATTACAACTCACAAACAATCACTAATGGTACATGACAGTGGTCCATACACAAGAGATTTAATATAAATTGGATAACACAATATGCACACCATTATAAAATACAGTTTTCTAAAAATCCTTTCCCTCTTGCATAACCTAAGTGGGGTTCAAACTGATGGATCTCATTTTTGAAGGCAGTTGTGCCAACTAAATACCTCAAAAACCATCCTAAATAAATTATAAATCAGTCCTGGAATTACAGCAGTACAAAATGGATGTGTGCCACGCTCGCTGTTCCAAGCGTTTTAAATATTCAAAACAGGACACTAACAGAAATTGAGTCTTGGCTGCAACATTGTTTTTTTAATAGTTCTTTCTGAATAAGGATTTGTTTAATGTGCAGAATGCACAAAGCCAAATATGCTGAACCTGTGGAGTATGCTGATATTTCTGCTGTTTCAGTGAGTGAATGGCATCTTTCAGGAATGCCTGAGTATGTGAGGAATCTACACAGGGTAGCAGACTGCTTCCAGACAACAGAAGTCGTCTGGATGGTTTATATGTGCAGGATGCTGTCAGTTTACATATATGTTAATACTAACAAATATTGTATATCTGATCTACTAACACATATTTTCATTTTCTTAAAACTGTACTAACTGTGTTAGTGTTGTACTCTTTTTTTTACTGCCTTTCTGTTGTTATACCTTTTCATGTTTTTCATTGATGTTGTTTTTATGAAGAATTGTTCCTATTTAGTTGGACTTGCTCGGTTTTATTTGTTGTATTTGCTCAGCACTGTTGAACTTACACCGATGGGGAAACTTCCCCCAAAAAGAATCTCACTGTGTGACCGAGTCAGAAAGATAAAATAAAAACAGCCAGAACAGTTTCTAAAGCCAAAACGTGTTCAGCAATGACCTTGGTGGCATCAGACTTACGGTCACACGAGTCTTCCAGACGGTTTCCCACTCTTGTTCTTACAGACTCTTAACTTCTCTCTCTCAAACTGATCTCGTTGTCTTCCAAAAAACAAACAAACACTTTAAAAAATGAAAAAGATAAAGAAGCCATAAATAACACTTGGCCTTGGCACCGATTATCCACAGAGGGCAGGCCTGACTCCTCAGGCACCTCCCGAGTGTCACCAGGGATTTAAACACGGACTCCTTGCACTAAGAGCCCAAAGAAGCAGCAGAAGCAGGGACGTTCTGGCTTTTCTGGATATGCCAAGAAGCAGCAAAGCAGGAGTAAAGACCAGCAATATGCAACCAGAACTACCAGCCTGCACTCAAGGAGGGGAAACAAATCTAACACGCTAACTGCACTCACAACTTGCAGGCTATAATGACAGTCTGCAATAAGAATTACTGACATGGGTTGTTTTTTTTTCTTAATTTTGTGGTTTTTGCAAAGCATGCATACTTTAATGTTCTTTGGCTCCTTACGGATGACTCCCTCTCAGTATCGACAGACACGTGCCCTCAATTCACCCTCTCTCCATGATTGCCATCAGACCTGTGTACATTTCTACAATAACTCCTACATGAAATGAAAGGAGATGTCTTATTCTGATATAATATTCAATAAAATAACATATATTTGTATGATTATAAGCAATGTTCTCTGATTTTTCTGTGTGATTTCTTTTTGTCTCAGCTTCCTTCTAAATCTTTCTTAAAGGCATTAGCTAGTAACAAAATGAGTTTCCCCTTTAATGCGCTGTAGGACATTAACATTTTTCCTTTCCTTTATTTGTCCTTGCAGTCACATTGCTTTTATTATTCCATAGTCTGATCTATGTAATGTCAAAAAAATACATAAAGTAAAAAATGTTTTTGAGCCAAGTTACAATTATGTTAGAAATAAAGAAGTATCTCATTGTTTTTTTTTAAATGTAGGTCAGAGTTGAGCTACGGGAGACAAATAACAGAGGGTGGCAGCTCAGGATGAATCAGCTGACCTGCCCCTATTCTTCCCTTTGTTTCTCTAAAGAGCATGTGAGATTGTACTTCGTCCATCATTTCCTAGTCAAATAAACTGCACCTTCATGATAAATTTTAAATAGTAATGTTGACAGCACTGGGTCAGACTATGTTGACTACAGTAGTTATAAGACAGCATGGGTATTTCAAGTAACAGCTAAA